>NC_080585.1:83008280-83633072 GCF_029962835.1 Magnolia sinica
ACTTGGGCAGCTTTTGAGTTCCGCTTCCATGAGAAGTACTATCCCCAGACGTACCGGCATGAGAAGGAGAATGAGTTCTTATGCCTCAGACAGGGAGGCATGTCGGTGACAGAGTACGAGCACTGATTTACGGAGTTGGGCAGGTACGTCCCTACAGTGCTTGCTGACGCGCAGATGTGGATACGACATTTTTCAGAGGGCCTGCGACCTGATATTCGCTCGAAGATGTGCTGTGCTAACATACCCTCGTATGCTAAGTTAGTACACATGTTTATGCGGGCGGAGCAGGATGGGGATCGAATGTCATGTTCTCGTGGGCCTATGATTCTTAGGCCACAACCAGATATGCCGAGCAGGCCATTCCTCGGCAAGAGATCTCTTACCGACTCCCCTCCCAGGATAGCGGCGCCACCAGTTCCGATGAGGCGATCTGGTGTGACATGTACATACTATGGGAAATCAGGTCATGCGGCAGAGAGCTATTTTGCATGCATGAGAGATAATGGGTTTTCACCACCATAGAGAATTGACCGCCCTCGCCCTCAGGCTCTATCGGCTCCACCCCTACATGTAGCACCTGCACATCCTTCCTTCAGGCCCCCTGCACCTCGATCTAGGCCACCTCAACGGCCTATGGCACCTCAGCCCAATCGATTTTAGCAGGCTCAGGTGCATTCACTTACAGCAGAGGCATCAGAGGCAGCACCTCCATCACCTATGGCTTTTGATGCTACAACACATATCCAAGGTACTCCAGTCTTTTTATTAGTGGACACCGGGTCTACTGTCTCTATCATATCGTGCGCAACAGTCAAGTGGCTAGGGTTGGAAACTTGTCCTATGGTTGGAGTGAGAATCCTTACTGCCACGGGGACTTTCTCGGACGCTACCAAGATCTGTAAGGGGTGTTCGATAGATGTAGGGAGCGGGACAGCGCTCCTCGACTTGATTGTCACCTCATTACATCATTATGATGTCATTCTCGGTATGGATTGGCTCACAGAGATGAAGGCAGAGATCGACTGCGATTGTAGAGTGGTGACCATTTATGGACCAGAGGGCACGACCTTTACTTTTCCGGTGCAGGTCAGTTGGCCCTATCGCATTGATTGTTATGCTTTCATGCTGGAGGACGCTCATGGTCTAGCGCTTGAGGACACTCTTGTGGTCCAAGAGTTCTCAGACGTGTTCAGGAAGATACCTGGACTACCCCCTCAGCGCGAAATTGATTTCACCATTGATTTAGCGCCTAGTGCGATGCCCATTTCACTTCCGACCTATCACATGGCTCCATGCGAGATGGAGGAGCTGAGGAAACCAATCGATGATCTGTTAGATGCTGGCTTTATATGACCCAGCGTGTCTCCATGGGGAGCACCTGTATTGTTTGTAAAGAAGAAGGATGGCTCACTGCGATTGTGTATTGATTATCGCAGGTTAAACCAAGTGACGGTGAAGAACAAGTATCCCTTGCCCAGGATAGACGATTTGTTCGATTAGTTGAAGGGGGCAAGGTATTTCTCGAAGATTGACTTGCAGTCGGGATATCACCAGTTGCGCGTCAGGGATGAAGACGTGCAGAAGACAGCCTTTAAGACCAATTTTGGACACTATGAGTTTCTCATAATGTCGTTCGGCCTTGCGAACGCACCGGCTGTGTTCATGGACTTGATGAACAGGGTATTTCGACCATTTCTGTTCTGATTCGTTATCATGTTTCTTGATGATATCCTGATATACTCTAAGAGTCGGGAAGAGCACGAGGAACACCTACGAGTAGTCTTGGATACTCTGAGGAAGAACCAATTGTATGCACAGTACAAGAAATGCGACTTCTGGAAAGAAGAAGTTAAGTTCCTGGGACATGTGGTGTCCAAGGAAGGGATAACTATGGACCTTGCCAAGGTAGCCACAATTCAGGACTGGAAGCAGCCCGGTTTGATTACTAAGGTGAGGAGTTTCCTTGGTCTGGCAGGTTACTATTGCTGATTCATTCAGGATTTCTTGAAGATAGCTAGACCTTTGTCTCAGTTGACACGGAAAGATCTGAAGTTCGCCTGGAATAAAAAGGCAGAAGCAGCCTTTCAGGAGTTGAAAGATAAGCTGACGTCCGGCCCTGTGCTAGTATTGCCAGAACAAGGGGTCAAGTATACGATCTATACGGACGCGTCTCATGTCGGTTTGGGCAGTGTTTTGATGCAGAAGGACAGGGTTATTGCTTATCTATCATGACAGTTGAGGAAACACAAGGAAAACTATCCTACGCATGACTTGGAATTAGCTGCCGTTATCTTTGCCTTGAAGATCTGGAGGCATTACTTCTACGGAGAGGAGTTCGAGCTCTTTTGCGACTACAAGAGCCTCAGATACATATTCACTCAGCGGGACCTAAATATGAGGCAGCGATGATGGATGGAGACCTTGAAGGACTTCAAGTTCGAGGTTTCTTACCATCCTGGTAAGGCCAACCTTGTGGCAGACGCACTGAGCCGCAAGAAGGCATTGACATTTGCGGCTTCATTGATGATAGCAGAGTGGGACATGGTAGAGTTCGTATGAGACTTTGAGCAGAAACTCAAGGTGGAGGAGCTGTATGAGGGCATTGCACATATTCGAGTACGACCCCTCATTGATGACAGGATCATCGTGGCTCAGACAGATGAAGAGCTATTAGCGAAAATGAGAGAACAGGCTAGCAGCGATGAGGACGCCAAATGGAGAGTTAGTACGGATGGGGGCTTACGTTACTGTGGCCGCCTATGCGTCCCGAACCTCCCTGACTTGAGGAAAGAAGTTCTTGAGGCTGCTCACGATTCTCGGATGGTTATGCATCCAGGCAGTATGAAGATGTATCGTGACATTAAGGAGTCATACTGGTAGGACAATATGAAGGCTCACATAGTAGATTACATGTCCCGTTGTCTCATGTGCCAGCCGATCAAGACAGAGCATCGCCGACCTCCTGGTTTGCTTCAGCTCATGCCCATAACTGAATGGAAGTGGGATTTCATCTCTATGGACTTTATCTCTGGGCTACCGAAGACGAGGAAGGGTTATGATTCTATTTGGGTGATCGTGGACTGGTTGACAAAATCAGCTCATTTCCTCCCTATCAGAGTTTCGAACTCTTCAGATGAGTTGGCCAGGTTGTACATCAAGGAGATTGTACGTCTGCATGGAGTTCCTTTGGAGATCGTGTTGGACCGAGACACGTGATTTACATCCATTTTCTGGACTCACATCCAGGAAGCGATGAGTGTAAAGTTGAAGTTCAGTACCACATTCCACCCACAGACTGACTGGCAGACGGAACGGATGAATCAGATTCTGGAAGATATGTTGCAGGCTTGTGTGCTGGATTTCAAGGACAGTTGGGATGACTGTCTTCCCTATGCAGAGTTCGCCTATAATAACAGCTTCCAGGCGAGTATTGGCATGGCTCCTTACGAAGTACTGTATGAACGTTCATGTAGGGCACCACATTGTTGGGCAGAGGTTGGCGAGAAGAGCTTGATTGGCCCGGAGTTAGTTCAGGTAACTTCAGAGAAAGTCGACATCATCAGGTGCCAACTTCTGACAGGGCAGAGCAGGCAGAAGAGTTATGCCGATATGAGGCGGCGACCGCTAGAGTTCGAGGTTGGAGACCATGTGTTCCTCAGAGTTTCTCCTATGAAGGGAGTCCTTCGGTTTGGCAAGAAAGGGAAGCTTACACCTCGATTCATTGGCCCATTTCAGATACTTGATCGAGTGGGGACAGTAGCGTACCGCCTTGCGTTGCCCACACCACTTGCGGGTGTGCATAACGTATTTCATGTTTCTATGTTGAAGAAATACGTTCTCGATCCTTCCCACATTATCAGATGGGAGCAGGTACAGTTGAGCGAGGATGCTACATATATACTGCGACCGATGCGTATCCTAGACAGGAAGGAGCAGGTATTGCGTAGCAAGGTTATTCCACTTGTGAAAGTGCTGTGGACGCATCACACGGAAGAAGAGGCTACTTGGGAGACAAGCCGAGGTTCGAAAGAACTACCCTCAGATTCTCGAGGAGTACGAAAAGGTACTAATTTCGAGGATAAATTTTTCTTTAAGGGGGGTAGATTGTAATGTCTCGGAAAAATCCGTACAAGGACCCGAGTACCACCTCAGGCAGAAATTACCCAGGACCAAATCCTTTAGAAATTATGTTAATATTAGCAAGTGCTAAACCAGAGTGCTTATGAAATTAGCACTAATCACTTTAAATATGATCTGCAAGACCCAAAACGTGCAGAATCATTGACGCTCATTACCTTGAAATCTAGAATCCATGCTTAAACCCGGTTACTCTCGGGAGCACACCGAAACTCCGTATCGGACCTTGACCGCACGTCAAAAGTTCGATTACCTCGAAACTATACGGATATGACCGCATTACTAGACTTGACAACCCCCTCGAAAATCAAGTCTTAATTGTGTTTAGGACTACACAACTTGAGCCCGGAGCGAAGAGTGTGAGAAACGTGAAAATATTTAGAAATAAAATTCAAATTTAAGTAATCTGAATCGTGTCGCTTGCAGGCCAAATATAAGGATTTAGACCGTCAGAATCTGACCCAAATACACCCTCGGATCAGGAGAAATGTCCCACCCATGTCGATGTACTTGTGGCCCTGATCGAGTGACCGTGACCGCTGAACTGAAACTGGTCCGCCACGGCCGATCTGTAAATCCGATCGGTACAAAAACTCAGCCTGACCTAGATCCATGGTCAGGGAGCTTAAGTCTGACCGCATGTGGAAAAGGGGCTACCAGAAGTGCTCCGTCGGACCGGAACAGTCCATATTTGGATATAACCTAAGTATACCTTGGCCCTGGGGCCATTCCCATCAAACCTGGGCCTATATAAGGACCTTAAACCCTCTCTCATTCACTCCATATGAGTTTAAGAAAAACCCTAGGAGAGAGAAGAAAGTAAAGAGAGAGAAAGTGAGAGAGAACTTGGAGAAGATTCCTAGTATTCTACCCTGCCTCTTCCCGTGCTTATTCATCGCTATCGGATCGCTATTCCGGTGAATTCCATTCCACTATTGGGTAAGAAAACCTAACCCTAATCTAATTTAGGATTTCATATAGTGTAACATATGAAATATCTAACCTAGTTTATGTTATAGGTTGCCAATCTTCCGTAGACAAAGACTTAACTTTAAAACTGAGTTCGTTACAAGTCTACCGGTGAAAGGTGCAGACTATAAACGTATGGGTTATGGTTTTCAAGGCTTTCAATGTCGGTTAATGGTATATTACTGATGTGGGTACTATTTCACATGCCAAATGCGATGTTTGTTTCGCGTTTTAGATATATATGAACTATATGGAGTCTAGTGAATTCCATGTATTTGTAGATCGGGTCATATACGTATGAAATTTGAACATGTGTTTGTCATGATTAATTATCGTATGTTTATGCTAGTTGTATGTGTAACAACTCCTTGGCAAAAGGATTTGCCCTAAGACGTGCTATCACCAACATATGTCATATATGTCGGAATATGTAGTCTAAGTGTTTGTAGAAATGTCTGAATGAACAAGTGTGTAATATATTGTACTTTATATGGGCATTGAGAAGAGATTCTCAACTACCTTAACGATGTGTATGATTTCCTCTATGTAACTTATATTCTTTGTCTGTTTTACTTAGGGACTGCGTATGTGTGAATTCATGTTTAAGTTGAAATCCATCAAATGCTCACATGCTTGTAAGATTGGAATTGTTGATCCATTACTGTTCTGATAAGCTTGGATGATTATCTGTTATAATTGAATGTGTTTGGGACTACGGAATAGTCCAGGCAATCGGTAACAGGCATTGAATAGGTGACTAAGGTTGATTTTACCACATAGGACGTGATCAATGAATCCGAGCCGTACTTGGGATGTCGGCAGTGGTTAGGCCACACGGAGTGCTTACGCACTTCATATCGATCAACTCAACGTGCGCTCGTACTAGTCGAGCTCGTCAAGTAACCTGATTGACCCGATGTATGTTCACCATGTATGGACACTACTGGTTGAATCTAAGGTACCAAACTCACCAGTGAAAACCTTTTTAAACCTTGGTACCTCGATCTGCTAAGACTCATGACCCGGACATGGTGGTATGGGACACTGTGGTTGATCTGTCGGCCTACGTTGGGGTGACGAGCCTCCCCGTAGTGACCAGTAAGCAACCCAGACTCGTGAGCCAAATACGATGGTATGGGACACTGTATTCGCGCTGTCGGCCTATACTGATAAGGTGACGAGCCCTTTGTAGTGACCTTGAGCATACACTAAGACTACGTAGAGGCGACGAGCCCTTACTTAGCAACAAGAGTACACTAGGCCTGCACTGATAAGGTGACGAGCCCTTTGCAGAGACCTAGAACCGTAACATCGTATGAGATTTACTAGGACTGACGACCCTAGAATGGATCATTATTTAGGAATTGATATAAGGGAGGTACCTTAGCTTCCCAATCTTGCTGTATGAAAAGGACTAATAATAACTCGATAATCACGCTCATGTCATCGCACTGCATGTGCCTTGGGTTGAAGAGCACAGAGGGAAGAAAGCATGCCGCGACCGTAAGATGGTGTCGTACAAGGGAGTGTAGGCGAGGGCATACATCATGCTTACATTCCATCCTTGCATTAATCAGAGTACTTAGGGATGTTTGATTGTATCGCTTTATCATTACTGCTTGACTGAATTGAGAACATGTTAACCTTTGCTTTATTGTTCCACTGAGTTGATCACTCACTCCCACGTTCTGAGACGGTGTTTTGAACAACCACCAGACTCTGTCTTAGTTTCAGATGATGATGCGACTCAGGAGGCGGAGCCCGATTACTATGATGATCAGGATGAGTTCTCATATATGCAATTCTCCGGTGGTTTCGCTTAGGCCACCCGGATCGACGCAGCTACAGGGTTTATTTTGTAGTTGAACTATTTTGAACTATTACATGTATATGATGACTCAGTGCTATATTCATACTCTGGAGACCGGTCGTGATCTTTTTGGTTCATACATGTCTATATACATTTTCCAGTCTTCCACTTGCATTATATGAATTGATCTGGAGTATGAATTACTGTTTTGGTATAATCCCACTCATGATTAATGCACTAACACAGACAACATTTAATCATCATCAAATATGTTGCATAAGTGATGCGTTGGAACTCGGGAGTTGGACATTTACTCGACGCCCAATTTTCAGGGCGTTACAACCCCACAATGGGCTAGATGTGTAGCTTGGTGCTGTGCACCAGCTGTGCACTGGACCATTGACTTGGGTCAAACGGGCGCTGACCTGAGCCTATCCAAAAAGGTAGGGTTTCTCCCTCCTTTCCCTCTGATTTAGATTCAAATGAACAATGTCTATACGGATGTCAGATGGCTCACCAACTGAGATTGGATCGTTGATCTGAATCGTCCATCTAGTAGAGAACTCTCGTCTGACCAAAACCATGATGTATGTTGGAGTTCATGCACACGTGCATGCAAACAACAACAGACGCAATGGAGTTGCGTGCGGTTGGGAATTTCTAAAAATAGAATTGCATCTTTATTTATGCTGCCAGCCTGGCAGTTCACATGTTCCCCTCCTCTATCTCAACCGTTCATGCCAGAGAAATCCTAGCCATCCACTCATAGCTACGTGGTTTTGGGCTTCCGAGCAAAACCACGGCTAGTTTCAGCCCTATCGACCTTATTTAGAGGCAATTTCAACTAGAACATATCCAGACCGTTTGCTATCAATCTGATGGTACTGGAATGTTAGGGTAAGTGAATAAAAGGTGAGAAGGTCATGTGGAAATGGGTCTCTCTCACGATTCTTCAGGTAGCTAAGATAAACCAGCCACAAGCTTCTCCTTTTGAACGCACCCGGGAAATCACGTTCGAGCTTCATCCTCTCCATTCCTTAAGCTTCATGCAAGGAATCCACACAGTTTAGATGCTTTGGAGCGAAGGAGTAGTTGGATTCAAATGCACCATTAAAGCTGCTAGTCATCTTCCTTGATTGGCCAGCGAACAGCGAGGCATTTTAGTGAGTGCATTTAGGGTTTGGAGCCGAGTCTCGTCGAGTCCAGACTCAGTTGGCCGTGTCAGAGGAAAAACATGAAAGAAGAACGAAAAATAATAGACGAGATGAGAGAGAAGAAGAATCGCTGTGCGGGTAGCGCAGCTGCTATGGCGATGTAGCTCGGTCACGGTTGATTCAAGTTGGGTCGAATCGAGTCGTCCAGGGATTACTTGTGGAACTTGAATTGGTACATCTATTCATAGAGAACCCTACTTACATATGTACATCTAGACTTGAGATGTAACTTGATTGATTGTGATTATAATGGACCTTCGACTTAGTGGCTACTTAAATGATGGGTTAAATGGAATATTGATGTGGGCCTACCATCCATGGGTTGTTGTATCTACGTGAATTTTGAGGATGGTCTTTTTATTGCAACGATTTTTATTTGCCTTATGTGGCATTTGATTTGATATTCACCCTATGTGGCTTTGATTTGATATTTTTCATATGTGGCATTTGATTTGATATTTGCCATATGTGGCATTTGATTTGATATTTGCTCTATGTGGCTTTAATTTGATATTTTTCCTATGTAGCTTAGTTTTAGTATTTGCCCTATATGGATTCGATGTATTATTTATGAGCAACCATGTGATGGTAAGTTCTATATGCTGAACTATAATGGGCTACTAGTCGATGAGGTTTTATTAAACATCCCAATATTGGAGTCTCATGAGCCGGGGATGGTGGTATGAGACATTATTCCCTAGCTGTCGGCTTATGCTGGGTGATGAGCCTCCTGTAGTGACCTTCGAGCTTTCTTAAATTGGCTTGTTGTAATCGAAATAATAATTGTTGGGCTAATCATGCATTCATAGCATACAGGTGATGATGGGTGACAAATTCTGAATGTTGTAGCATGTGCCGTTAGTAGTGGTATTATTTCGTTACCTCCCAGACCATCAACTATTAACCCACTTTTGGTGAGTTTGGCACTATGCATGTACGGGGTATACTTTTGCTGGTGACCGGCCACATGCATGGGTTTCGCCCAAAAGCCAACTGGATGAACATCCCTAGTTGATGTGCATTCATGTATCCATGCATTTAATAAGATTGCATTGGATTATTTTATATGATTTCCTGTTTACAATTATGCTTAAATACACTACGTGAAAAATGAAAAAAAAGGACGGATTATGAGACGGTTCTGGACCGTCTCTAAAATTCTTTGGTTTAAAGACGGTTTAGAGACGGTCGTAAACCGTCTCTAAAATTTTGGACGGCTATTGACCGTCCCAAATATTGTCTTAAAATATTAAACGTCCACAAAACATTTAAGACGGTCGAAGACCGTCTTATATGCGGTCATTAGAGACGGTCATTGGCCGTCTGCATTAAAGACGGTCATTGACCGTCTTTTACTTGAACTGTGAGACGGTTAACGACCGTCTCTATTAGAGACGGTCCTTAGCCGTCTTATAACTTTGTCAAAGACCGTCTCTATTAGAGACCGTCACAGACCGTCTCTATTAGAGACGGTCCTCAACCGTCTTATATCCCTGTCAAAGCTGAGACTGTTAAAGACCGTCTCTTTTAAAGACTGTCACAGACCATCTCCAATAAAGACTGCCAAGGACCATCTCTATCAATGCTCCTTAAAAAATTTATGAATTAAAAAAAAAAAATTTAGTTGAGAAGCTTAGAAAATTAATTAACAATGTTTAAGAAAAATTTAAATTTATGAAAAAAAACTATTGATAATTTTGAAAAAAAAAAGATTTCGATAAAAAAATGATATTTTGAACAAGAAAATTTAAAAAATTAAACAAAATTGTGAAAAAATTAACAAATTGTTAAAAAATATATTTTTTAAAAAAGAAGACTAGATTTGTATTTTGACAAGAAAAATTGAAAAGTTATATAACAAAAGTGAGATTAAAAAAATGATATTTTGAAAAAGAAAATTTAAAAATTAAACAAAATTGTGAAAAAATTGATAAATTGTAAAAAAATATATTTTAAAAAAAAGAAAACTAGATTTTGTATTTTGACAAGAAAAATTGAAAAGTTAGATAAAAAAGTGAGACTTAAAAAATGATATTTTAAAAAAGAAAATTTAAGTTTTTATTAGACTTTTGCAAACAATATTTTTCTTAAAAAACATATATATATATATATATATATATATATATATATATATATATATATATAAATATATATCAATATATAATATATATATATATATATATAGATATATAGAAATATAATATATATATATATATATATAAATATATATATATATAAAGAAAACTAGATTTTGCATTTTGACAAGAAAAATTGAGAAGTTATATAACAAAAGTGAGATTAAAAAAATGATATTTTGAAAAAGAAAATTTAAGAAATTAAACAAAATTGTGAAAAAATTGACAAATTGTAAAAAAATATATATTTTAAAAAAACAAACTAGATTTTTTATTTTGAAAAAAAAATTGAAAAGTTAGATAACAAAAGTGAGATTTTGATGATGTGTTGTACATCCTTGCCGCCCCTATGTTTCTCCAACCCATTTTTGGGTCGGGTATAAAAAATTGTGCAGATTTAAATCTTAAGTGGGCCACACAACTGGAAAGAATGAAAATATAGTACCTCGCCATTAAAATTTATAAAGAGCCCATCGTAAGGTTTTAGTAATGTTTATTTGCAATCTAACTTATTGATCATAATGTAAAGAAGATCTAGATGAAGGTAAACTACAAAGATCAAATTGATCCAAAACTTTTGTGGCCTTCAAAAGGTTTTTAATAGTCATTCATCATTGTTTTGATTGGTATGACCCACCTGAGATTATTGAGTTCTTATGATTTGAAATCACATCCTAAAATATGATGGAAAAATATATTGTCGGTGTCAATATACATAAAATATATCAAGGTGGGCCCTACACGGTTAGAGTAACACCCATGAAGGAGTTACCTAAATAGTGAAATGGCACTATAAGGTCACCTCATGGGAACTTCCCATGAGGTTAATCTGTGTGTGCCCCACATATAAAAGCATTTGGTGGGGCCCACATGAGTATTGGATGTGTATGAAACTTGGTTTGACTCCTCATCCAAGTGGGACACACATAATGAATGGGCTGGATCTATAAACCACATCTAGGTGGGCCCAATAAATAATTATGAAATGTTTTAATGGGAGGGTAACCCTCTCAAATATAGTATGTGGTGTGACCCACCCAAGTCATGTATTAGTTTATTTTTAAGCTCGTGGCCCACCATGGAATGGTGCATCTGACTGATGGGGCAGATCCAAAGTTCAAGTGGACCCACCATAGAAAAAAGTGGGATAGTGACACCCACTATTGAAACCTTCTTAGGGCCCACCGCGATGTTTATTTAAGATCCAACCTGTTTATAAGTTAACATAGACATGGATGCAGTTGAAAATTGGTCTGACTCGTCATCCAAGTGGGACACATATAATGAGTGGGTTGGATATGTAAATCACATTTAGGCAAGCCTAATATATGATTATGAATGTTCTAAGGAAACCCCTCCATTATATTATGTGGTATGACCCACATTTGGGCTAATGTTTGTGTTTTCCCTTCATTCATATTTTTTTGACATTATGAACATGTTGGATGACAAATAAACATTAATGTGGGCCCAAGGTATCAACGGTGGAAATCATTATTTGACACTGTTTTGTGTGGTATGGTCCACTTGGGTTTTGGATTTACCAAAATTTTGAGATTAACCCACACCGTTCATCCATTTTTCAAAATCATTTTATAGAATTTTCCAAAAAATGAATCATATTCAAAGATTAAATGGACCATACCACAAATAAGGGGAACAATTTGGCTCCTCCCCCTACACCATCTAATATTAGCTTGTGGTTGGTGCTGTGTGGGCCTAACTATGATGTATATGTTTAATCCATGCCGTCCATCTATTTTTAAAGATCATCTTATGGCATGAGACCAAAAATGAGGCATATCCCAATTTGAAATGGACCACATTACAAGAAATAGTGTTGAATGACCGTCAACCATTTAAAACATTTTGGGGGCCATAAAAGTTTTGAATTAAGATGATTTTTGTTTTTCCCCTTCATCTAAGCCTGAATGACCTAATAAACAGATTGGATGCCAAATAAAGAGTACAGTAAGCCTTACATAGGATTTTAATGATGGATATCCAATCACTATTGTTTTCATGTGGTGTGGTCCACCTGATATTTATATACCTCTCAATTTTTGGCCCCACCATGATGTATGTTTTATATCCACACCTTCTATCCATTTGGAGAGATCATTTTTGGGCAATATCCAAGGATAAATCCAAAGCTCCAGTGGACCCCAACACAGAAAACAGTGGGGATAGTGACACCCACCATGAAAAACTGTTTAAGGAGCACGTCAGTTTTCGATCAAGTTGATATTTGTGTTTTATCTTATTTCATGTTTTTTTAAAACTTTTGAACAGGTTGGATTTCAAATAAAAATTATGGTGGGCCTTAGGATAGTTTCCATGGTGGGAATGTTTTCTGTGGTGAGGTCCACTATATTAAATTAGACTTATTAATCATGAAATATCATGATATTTCATGATATTTGGCTGCCCAACTGTTTTCCCGTGGTGTGGACCACCTAAGATTTATATCAAGCTCATTTTCACGGATCAACCCTAAAATGACGTTGAGAAATGGATGGACGGCGGGGATAAAACATATACATCATGGTGGGGCCCATAGAGCCTACCAGATCAAAATCTCAACGGGATGTTTTTTATTGTACAGTGACATTGTGCGAGTTTTGTAGTTCAGGTAAAATAGTGGTGACTCATTCATAACAATAGTGGTAATGATATGGTGTTATCCAGGCCATCTAAATAATGGGTCTAATTGTAAATGGCTAATATTTATACTTTTTCCTATATAAGACTATCATAATCATCTGGTAAATGGTCCCTTATATGTATGGTTGTTAACATAGTTTATGTTATAAGTGATGGAAAACTCACAATTGTCGGATTTGAAAGTAACGTTTCATTTTAGAAGAGGATTTCCATATCCATCTTTCGTGCGGAGGACGCCTTGTCTTCATTCAAACAAAAGCCGCTGGAGTTCCTCTTACAGCATTCATTTACACTGCCAGGAATTTGCGATCGAGAGATTTTTCAGTTACCTCGTTTCAAATTCGTCCTCTTTTTTTGTCTATGATTTATCATAATAGAAGAAAATCTCTACGTTTTGGTGTAAATTTCCCAGAGATCAGCGATTTTTAGGGTTTCATATATGCCATTTGATTTTTCCACGGTTTAGCATTTTCTTTCTTCCAATTTTTTTGGTTATCTCGAGTTCTTTTTTCATTTGAAGGTCTCAAGGCCTCAAGGCCGTCAATGTCGACCAGCTCCTCACCGATCAACCCCACGTTTCCGCCCTCGTCCGTGAATCCCTCAACCGCGGTGTGTTTGAGGGGACAAAATGAGGGGACAAAGTGGATTTATCACAAACATCACAGTGTGCCCACCTATCTTCTGTGGTGTGTTTTCTGATGCAGGACTCTGTCACAGGCCTGCCTTCAGAAGCGGGTGGGCCCACTGTAATGTTTGTGAAATAAGTACAGGATATGGAGGCATGAAAAATGTGGTGTGGTCAGTTGTAAAGGAACAACATGTTTGGGCATGGAAGTATCATGGGTAGTTCCCATATGGTGAAATCTTTCTTGGTAGAATAAGGCGCGAGTTTGGATACGGTTCCTAGTCAATGGCCGAGGTTCCGTGAATGTGGGGCCAATGTTTTCTAACATAAAAGGTCCCGTCGGTGGGCCCCACCATAGCTGGCAAATGAAAAAAAACCATTGATCTGATAGTTCCACTATCATTTCTGAAAAGATCATTCGTAAGATTCTCAAAAGAATCTGTCAAGCTTCTAGTTAGACGTTGTATCAGATTAGTTTCGGCCAACGGTTTAGAATCTAGAATGCTTTGTTATCTATCTTTGTACATGGACTCGTCAAACAACAGCTCTTTAGATGTTTGGTATTTGGTTATTTTGTAATTTCTATTGCTGAATTATTTTAATTGCGCGTTTGTTGAGTTGGTTGCTTTTTTTAATGTTCCGTGGCATTTTATTCCTTTTTTTTGGGGGTTGGAAACACATGCCATTGGTTGTTTGTATGTGGGCCCCAGCTGTTGGGCCCACTACCTATTTGATTCTATGCCTTGGAAGAATTCATATATATGTATACTTACAAGGAAGGAGGTAGTAACCGGGCAGGCTCTTTTGCAATTCTATTTTCTTTGTTTAGAGTCTTGGAGTTGAGAAAAAGCTGTTTTGGGTTTTGAAAAGTATAAATTAAAGTCAGTGTGTATTTTGATTTATTTTTATTTTTTTTGTTTTTTATTTTTGGAGCATGGATTAAAGTCTACGGGATTTTTTTATTTTCATTTTCTGACACCGAGCGAGCGTTTGGGCAGCCTCTCTTTCAAGGTATGACTTCTAAAATTGAATTCCTCGTTGCTCCAATTGTATTTTTTTTTCTTTGAATGAATTGGTGTTTGAATTCTGTTATCTTCATTCTTGGGTGGTGTTTGGTTTTGTTCTTGTTCGTGATTGGGTATTGTATTGAAGGATGTTTGTTATGAATTTTGGTTTTGGCAATTCTTGCTGATCATAACTTGATGACGATGATGATGACGATGATGGATCCTACAGTGAATTGATTTTCCTATGGGAAACTGAGTTTTCTCTGCTGCATGATAAGGTGGTACATACTGCAAGCGGAACCCTTGTGCCTTGTAGAATCCTTTTCACATAAAGGTGGTTATTACAAATGGACGTCCCCCTCATGGGTGAGGATACTAGTACCTATCTGTCCAGAAATGGAAGGAAGACGCCTTTTCATATTTTTCTCAACGATGCAAGGTACCTTTTTGTTATGTTGCTTATAGAGGAAATTTCTCATCCAAGAAATGCATTGCGGTGATTTCATCGCTGGTGGGGATTTGAGGAATCACAATATGTAGAGACTTCAAAGAAATGACAGTAATTCGTTCCAACGCCATATCTGTATTTGAGGCTTTTTTTTGGTTAGCTTGTTAGTACACACACTCCAGGAAGTTAAGTGGGGCCACACTATGTTTGTTATAAATTCACCCCATCCATCCTTTTCCTATCTCATTTTAAAACATGATAGTAAAAATGAGGTGGATCCAAAAGTCAAGTGTGCCTCATGAGAGGAAACAATAGGAATTTAAGGAACAATAGGAACTTTGAGGTTGAATCATTTTATGAGTTTTGCAATACGGAGTAATATGAGAAAAGCTGAAATTGTGACTCATATCAATGAGGAATGATATGTTACTTTGGCTGTGTATGGAGGATCATACTAAAAAATGCATCCACCATACACATGGCTGTGGTATGCCAACTGCAATCATTCAACATGGCTGAGGTATGCCAACCCAATCATCCAAAAATAGACCCCTACAGTGGGAATGAGCCATCCATAAACCATGTGCAGTTGAGTGGGAATGAAAGGGACTAATTAAGTTCTGCAATAATGTGAAGGCTCATGTAATTTAAACTTTGCATTCTATTCTTGGCTGTCACTGTCATATTTTCTTGCAGCCTTTGGGGTTATTCTAAATATGATCATGGGGGCATCTTTTTTAATTTTCTCTACTGTAGGAATATCTTTTTCTCTAGGTATGTCCATACATCTCTCCTTCATGTCCCGTGAGTATGCATCATCATCATCTTTTTAAATTCTGCAACATGAACTATTAGTACTCAGTGTGAATTGTCTCTAGCTTTTAAGAACATTGAAAAGTAGATTTCATTAGAAGCAGGTAAGGCGTATATCCGATTCCTATATCATGCTATTGTGGATGAGAAAACTCATTTTTGTTCACCAAATAATGTAATTACTGGGATTCTGTTCTTCTTATAGTCATTGTTTTGTGGAGTTATCTTTATTTATGAGTCTAGAAGATAGCCATTTGATCTCCACATCAGAGATGAAGCTTTGCCATGTCTCTAAATACAATGCCCATGTTTATATTTTCTTTTTGATTGATATTAAAGGCCTGGATGTGTTGAACTTTTGGAAATCTTAAAATAAATGTATTGACTTCTTCTATCTGACCCTCCCAACAACTTTCAAGCTGAGGCATGAATATCATTCATGGCTAACCAGCCTAGGGTTTTGGCATCCTTTCCAAACGTCCTGCTGGATTCTGTTAGTCTATTTTCTAGCTCTTTCTTCTTCTTTTTCCTATATATATCCAAACGTCCTGCTGGATTCTGTTAGTCTATTTTCTAGCTCTTTCTTCTTCTTTTTCCTATATATATATATATATATATATTGGTTAAGGCCTATGCCTTGACTGTCGTTGACAAACGTACTTTTTTTCCCCTTTTATTTTCATTTTCTAATCTTTCTGTTTCTTTTCAACAGTGAATGAATGATTACCGGCTAATAGTGTTTGGTTAATCAGATTAATTAGTAATCTATAAAAAGAAAAAGATAGACAATCAACAAGTATTGAACAATTCTTATTCTTACCCTTCTATGAAAAATAAATGAATGGTGTGGATATGGGCACTTTCAATGCACTTTCGATGGCAAGGGTGGCTGATCCTGATGGTAAATTCTTCAACTATGCTTTTATGAGATGGTGATGTACATGTACATTACTGAAAATTTGGGCACAATAATTTTCTTTTGCAGCTGGAGTGGGTTTGCCCACGTGATTCTAAAATTTCTTATGAACAGGGCTGGCCTGACAAGCTTAGCCTGACCAATTAAAATCCAGTTGAAACCAACCATGAGTGTGTCCTATTGATAGCCCTACCACTAAGAAGAGATTTTACAAGCACCAAGCACCCCCATCAAACTTGGACTGGGCCTGTCCCGTTCATTTGGTGGACTTAAACATAGGCCTGTGTTTGACCTGCAAGCTTAAAGCAGACCAAGTTTGGACTGTCAGGCCAGGCTTGTATAGGACTTGTCTCCATGGGAACTATGCCAAAATGTATGAATTTAGCCTTTTGTTTTTTTTTTTCCCTTGGTGACTTTTATTTTCTCAGTTCTCATTTATTGGATATGTTCATTAGAATCCTTTGCTTACTAATTGTATATAAACTCACTCCCCTAGGCACTAGAGTTCCATGTAATGCACAACATATTTCCATTTCATGCATTGTCATCTCTTACATGTATTTGATGATGACCCTTTTTTACCTATGAGTTCATTGTTTGTAAGATTGAAATACCTTGTTTAATGTTGTATTGTCTCAATCTATTGACATTCGCCATTGAGTCCTTAAGTTGATAAATGCATACGCATCATATTAGCTTGGCTATTTTATTTTTTTCCTTTTTAGTGACTGAAATTATTAACAAGTGTCTTCTCATTCTTCTTCTTCTTCTTTCTTGCAGAATCTTTGCAATAGGGAGCTTACTGAGACTACTAGGTGGATAAGATTGCTTGTGTTTGGATGGATGTAGTTTATGTTGGATTTACGTAGTTTGGGTTGTTTAGATGAATGTGAATGTGAATATGATGAAATATATTATATAACAGGTGTATATCAGGAAGAATACGATAAAATATATATATTGACCCTTTTATAAAGGACGGTCTATGGCCGTCCTTTGAAGGCCTATAAGAGACGGTCTATGGCCGTCCTTTGAAGGCTTATCAGAGACGGTTGACGATGGTCTTTTTTAAGGACGGTCTATGGCCGTCCTTTAAAGGCTCATAAGAGACGGTCCAAGACCGTCCTTTTTAAAGACGGTTCACGACCGTCCTTTTTTAGGACGGTCTATCACCGTCTTTTTTTCGTCAATAAAAATGACGGTTTTCGACCGTCCTTTAAGTAATACGACACGTCATAATTTGACGGCCCTTGCGACGGTCCATGACGTCCTTTTTGGTCATTTGAGACGGTTTTGGATCGTCCTTTTTTTGCAATTTTGGCGTAATGATAATACGGTGGTGTGTAATCTTGAAGGGAATTCACTTTGAGCTAGCTACTCATTCATCGAATATATAGCTGTATAGGTAGTGTAAGTGACTTAAATATTATTCATGTTCAGACTGATGAAGAACATGGTATAATTATCAAGGATGTAGGTCTCCGAGTTGTTGGACCGAGGTTGGAGAGTGGCGTCTCTTAGGTCCCGAGCTTGTGCAGTAGACGTCAGAGGTTATTGATATCATCAAGCAGAGGATGCGTACAGCTCAGAGCCGGCAGAAGAGTTTTGCTAATCGCCGGCGTCGTCCCTTGGAGTTTGATGTAGGGGACCATGTGTATCTCAAGGTCTCGCCCGTGAAGGGCATTGTTCGATTTGGAGAGAAGGGCAAACTTGCCCTGAGATTTATAGGACCTTTTGAGATCACTGAGCGCATTGGCGCCGTGGCCTATTAGCTTGCCTTACCATCTCAGTTATCTGGCGTTCACAATATTTTCCACGTCTCTATGTTGAGGAAGTGTGGGTCAGACATAGTTTTTGTTATCGATTGACAGCCATTGGAGGTTCATGAGGATGCTTCTTACATTGAGCAGCCAGTTCGTATCCTTGATCAGAAGGAGTAGGTCCTCCGAACCAAGGTCATCCCCTTGGTGAAGGTTTAGTGGGGTCACCATTTCGTTGATGAGGCGTCTTGGGAGAGCGAGGCTGAGATTCGAGAGCACTATCCCCATCTTTTTGATGATTGATCATATATTGTATCTTGTGTGCTGCCTTCGATTTTATATGACGATGCCTTGATTCCTTTTTTATTATGAGTTATGTTTTCTTGCGATGATTGTGTAAATTTTGAGGATGAAATTTTTATTTAGAGAGGAGAGTTGTAAGACTCGTATCCTAGTCCGTATCATTCCGTTGGCTTCCGCGGTCCTTCCGGTTGAATTTTGGCAACCTTCGCACCGTATCCGACATTTGCGCGCGATCCTAAGCCGAGTCCCGCTTACCGAAGTCGGCTCGAACTGAAACCTATACTTTGGCGACCGCGCCGTCACCACGGTTCTAACGCCGTGACTCGCGCACCGAACCGATACCTAGGCCAGGAGATATAGGCTAGCGTTTGTTTCAAAGAAATGTGCGCGTTGCGAATATCGAGGAAATCTCTACGATATGTCCCATCAATCAATCAATCAATCAATGTTAAGTACAAGTCAAGTCACTCCATACCCCAAGTACATCAACCCATCCCTTCTCATTCCTAAAGTCAACTCTCCCTCTCTCTCCACCCATCCCTTTCTTACAACCCATCACTCCTCCCATCACCTTTTTCTTACAACCACCACATCACCCATCCTTATCATCCCATCACTTCTCTCTCTCCCTCATTTCTTAAAAAAAACTCTCCCAAGCAACATCCCACGTCCAACCTCCCTCTCTCCCAAACCACAAGTGTGGCTCACCCTCTCATCTCTCATCCACACCATCAAAATTCCATCAACCACCATCAAAAGTGAAGGCAAGGAGCATAAAAGGCTAAGGGAGCAAGGAGGAGGCCTAGAGGTGGGTGATCTACCGTTGTTTTCAATTTTAAGGGCCACTTGTTGTGGGACCCACTTGATGTATGTGTTGTATCAATGGAGGGCCCATAGTGGCGGGGTCCCTCCTCTCTATCACCGCATATATATATATATATATATATATATCTCTCTCTCTCTCTCTTTCCTTTCCCTAGAATGAAGTGGGCCCCACCAAATCATGTTAAATCCACTTCATTCATCAATGGTGTGGCCCACCACATTTTAGGTAAAATCCACCATCCGGTGGAAAGTCCCACCTGCATATATATATATATACACAATATATTATATTTATATTAGAATATACATATATATAGTTGGTGGGCCACGTCCATGTGGGACCCACCACAATGCATGTGTTTATCCATGCCATCCAGCATCCCTGGACGCTGGACGGGCGTGGCTTTATGGAGTGCGTGTACCGACAGGGTGTGTACTTACAAGCTAACACAAATAAAAGGGGGAAAAAGTACTTTTGGAATGGGCCACTCATGTGGGCCCTACCTTAATGTATGTATATAATCCACTCCGTCCATTTCATCACTCAACCTATTTTAGGCGTTGAGCCAAACTTTGAGGGAAATCTGATTCTCGGGCGGGTCATACCTTAGGAAACAGTATTATTACCGTCCAAAACCCACATTGTTGTTTTACTCGCCCAATCCTAATGGATATTGGACTCTATTTGACTGTATCGAGCGGGGGAATACAATGGGCGGAGCAGATTTCCTTAATGTGGGCCTCACCTGTGAAAAACCACAGGAAAACTGGTTTAAAAAAAATAAATAGATAAACAGTAGCAGCGCTGCTGTTGTCAGGACGCAGCAGGCGCTGCCTGCTGCTGGCAGACGGATGGCGGGCTGGTCCTCACGGCTCCAGCTGTGGGCCCCACCGTGATGCGTTTCGAACATCGACATGATGCATTTGATGGGTCCCCTCGGACCAGGAGGCCGCCTCAAAAATCAGCTGTATATGGAACTCAGATGGGCCACGCCATTTAAAATCATGTGAAGACATGCCTAAACATATAAAAACACTTGGTGGGGCCTACCTGAAATTTAGATGCGGCTGAAACTTGGTCTGAACCCTCAGTCAAGTGGGACATACATAATGAGTGGACTTGATTTGTGAACCACATTACGGTGGGCCCCAAGCCCACCCCCAGGTCCACGTGACCTTATAAACAGGTTGAATGACAGATAAATATTATAGTGGGCCCTACCCAAGGTCTGTGTGACCTTATAAATAGTTTGGGTGGCAAAAAAACATTCCAGTGGGCCTCCCCCCCTGGTCCAGACCCTATCAACAGATTGGATGAGAATAAACAGTACAGTGGGCCCAATTTCTCCCCTGGTCCGCGTGGCCTTGTGAACAGATTGGATGTAAATAAACGTTATGGTGGGCCCTGGTCCAAGTGGCCTTGTGAACAGATTGGATTTAAATAAACGTTATGGTGGGCCCTGGTCCACGTGACCTTATGTACAGGTTGGATGTAAATAAACATTATGGTAGGCCCTAGTCCACGTGACCTTATGCACAGATTGGATGTAAATAAACATTGCAGTGGGCCCAGGTTGGGTGGAAAATAAACATTACTGTGGACCCCATGTCTGAGTGACTTATCAATGGGTTGGATGGAAAATAAACATTATGGTAGGCCCCACATGGGACCCACTTATGTATGTATTGTAATCCACACCCTCCATTAGTGTGGGCTCCATCATGATGCATGTGTTTTATCCAAACCGTCCAACCATTTTGGAGATAATTTAAGGCCCATTGTTGAGGTCCATCTTGATGTATTGGTGGTCCTTGTTGAGACCCACCTTGATTTGTATAAGGCCTATATTATGAGGCCCATTGTGACGTATGTAAGGCTCATGTGATTAGGTCCAGCTTGATGTATTTGTGGCCCGCCCACTAAGACCCACTTGAGATATATGAGTCCATGGTTTGAGACCCATTTGATGTATTTGGGCCCTTGGGTCGAGGCCCAACAAGATCTATATAAGGCCCATTGCAATATGTGATTCATGGTAGGCCGTGCCTTGGGAGCAATGATGGTTTGATGTCCACATTGTAAGGATGATGTTGGTTAAATGTCTGCATTGTCTCTCTCTCCCTAGGGTCAATTAATAGGCCTATACCTGTAGCATAGAGGCCGTCTAGGCCCATCGTCGTTTTGATCAGAGCCCATCACCACATAACATATATAGTATAGATCCATGATTCATGATCATACGCATCATATGTATGTTTGATATAAGAAGTGACTGATCATAGCATATGCCTTCGGGCAGATCGTTTATGGGCTCCTTGACAGGTGGAGTTGCCCCACATGAGCGCTCGGTACGCGCAGGATTATTGCATGATTAGTAGGGTGATTCATGCACTTGCATTTGTGTGATCATGATTATTGTATGCCCTAGAGACGTCAGGGCCAAAGCCTTCACAGACACATCGTGGGTGGCTGGATTGGATATAAAAAATGTTTGGTTCTAGCATATGGGCGCCATAGATGTCCCTAGGTGAAAATTTCTAAACTCGATGGTACCAGAGGATGACTCCAACGTCGAGACCGAGTGTATATATGAGCGCATGAGGGCCGAATACCAGAAGGTCGCGTCTCCCACTGTGTCATGGTTGGTTGTAAAGGGGTGTGACCTTACTTGCCTGAGGGTAGGGGGCAATACTAGGCTGAGTTTGACCAGCTCATGAATGGGTCCGCTATCGTCATGTCGGATAGGTATTGACAGACTATTGGCCAGGTAGATAGTGAGGTTTCTTACGCTCACTTGGACTGTGTGGCTAGGAGAGCGGCAGTGCCAATTGGAGTGTACTAAACTCCGGTGATTATCCAGAATGAGAATTGTACTGATATATGATAAGGATTGGCATGCTTGAGTTGCATCTCGCATCGCATTGCCGTGTTATGGCCGAAAACATTCATATTTTACACCGCATAACCTTGGTACGATTGACTGCATTCATGTACTCATCACTATGATTCCGCATTACTTTAACCTTGCATTCTGAGTACGCTTATATTGCGCACACACTTACACCACCTTCTAAGCTTTCTATAAGCTTATGCATGATTGATGCGTGCAGGTGAAGCCAGGACGCAGCCGTAGCATAGTAGCAGTAGGAGTGTGCAGACGAGCTTTTGGAGTTTCTATCTTTTACATTATCTTGTATTCCCTTCAGATGCATTGTACTTAAAAGTTTTTTTTATCATAGTGGATTTTGTGATGGTGTTCTTGTGGTTATTGTTCGTGGGTTATACTTATGGTTATGCTCATTACAATTAAATTGGTGATTTGAAATCCTCCTTGTAGCATCCCAGGATCGGAACCTGGTGTATGGGTGCCGGGAGCCGAGAATGGGGTATTACGGAGGCTGTCGGCACCAGATTCGACGATCGAGAATTTTGTGAGCCCAGTTTCCGAGTTTAGGGCATGACACCTACCATCCATGGGTTGTTGCGTCCACGTGGATTTTGAGGATGGTCTTTTTATTGTATCGATTTTTATTTACCTTATGTGGCATTTGATTTGATATTTACCCTATGTGGCTTTGATTTGATATTTGCCATATGTGGCATTTGATTTTATATTTGCCATATGTGGCATTTGATTTGATATTTTCTCTGTGGCTTTAATTTGATATTTTTCCTATGTAGCTTAGTTTTAGTATTTGGCTTATATAGATTCGATGTATTATCTTTGCGTAACCATGTGATGATAAGTTCTATATGTTGAACTATAATGGGCTACTAGTCGATGAGGTTTTATTAAACATCCCAATATTGGAGTCTCATGAGCCGGGGATGGTGGTATGAGACATTATTCCCCAGCTGTCGGCTTATGCTGGGTGATGAGCCTCCCATAGTGACCTTCGAGCTTTCTTAAATTGGCTTGTTGTAATCGAAATAATAATTTTTGGGCTAATCATGCGTTCATAGCATACGGGCGATGACGGGTGGCTAATTCTGAATGTTGTAGCATGCGCCGTTAGTAGTGGTATTGTTTCGTTAGCTCCCAGACCATCAACTATCAACCCACTTTTGGTGAGTTTGGCACTATGCATGTACGGGGTGTACTTTTGCTGGTGACCGGCCATATGCATGGGTTTCGACCAAAAGCCAACTGAATGAGCATCCCTAGTTGATGTGCATTCACGCATCCATGCATTTAATAAGATTGCATTGGATTGTTTTATATGATTTTCTATTTACAACTATGCTTAAGTAATTCAGTGGTGTGTAATCTTGAAGGGAATTCACATTGAGCTGTCTACTCATTCATCGAATATATAACTGTATAGGTAGTGTAGGTGACTTAAATATTATTCATGTTCAGACTGATGAAGAACATGGTATAATTATCAGGGATGCATGGCCGTTTATGCCAAGAGAAGCTGCGCGATCTTGCGGCTCAAGTTTATATGCATTTTATTATTTCTCATGTGTTAAATTGTGTATTTCTTATATTTATTAACATAGAGACATTGGTTTGTATAAGCCATTTGGGTAGCCGTTCGTATATTTTGAATGTATATGAAATTTCTTTTATGATTGATTTGTTAATATTCCACTAACCTGCTAACTTTGATAAAAAAAGAAAAGAAAGAAAAAAATATATGTGAAATTTAGCTATCTTTAAAGGTTAACACTTGGGATTTTGGAAAACGAGTTATATACTCAGGTTTCGAAAACTGGGGCATTATAGTACCGTTGATTGTTGCTGAGTTGGCCAGATGAGCCCTCTTGATTGAGTTAGGGATGGCTGACTTGAGATCCCCTCAGTCCTTTGAAGGTTAAATGCCATTAAGCTTGACTATAAGGTTGCTAAGTTCAGACCGGATCTAGTTAGGTCTACATGCATTCCGGTTCGATGGAGTTGAGTTATATTTAACACAACAAGATCAAGTACATTAGAGTAGACTCGTAGCTAGGCTAAATTTCACTAAAACATCTCTATATGGTGAGGTGAAGCCTAAATCGAAACAACCTCTTGACAACACTCGGTCATGTAGTGGGATTAGGTGATGATTTCTTCCCCTCGAGCTTTCCGTTTTCCCATTAGCTTAAGTAATAGTTTCTATTTTTAATTTCGGTTGATAATTGATATCTCTATTTCACGATTACTTATGTTGTTTGTTTGAATTGATTCATAAATAATATGCTCAACATTTATCTTGCGTAAACATCTATATGTTATACTTGTGCATCGTCTCATGCTTGTGGATTACTTGTGGAACTTTAATTGGTACATCTATCAGTGGAGAACTCCACTTATAGATATGTGCATTCAGACTTGGGATGTAACTTGATTGACTGTGAGTATAATGGGCCCTCGACCTAGTGGCCACTTTAACCAATGGATTAAATGGGATTCTGTTGTGGACTTACCATCTTTAGGATCGTTATACCCTTTGTGGCTTCGATTTAATATTTTCCCCCTGTGGCATTGATTTGATATTCGCACCATGTGGCTTTCATTTGATATTTGCCCTAAGTGTCTTGATGGATCATTTTTATATAACGATGCGATTGTAAGTTCCACTTGTTAGACTGTGATTGACCACTAGTTGAGGAGGTTACTATTAAACTTCCTAATGTTGGAGATCATGAGCTGGGGATGGTGCTATGGGACACTATACCTGAGATGTCAGCCTACGCTCGGTGATGAGTCCCCCATAGTAACCTTTGAGTTTTGTTAAATTGGCTGGTTGTAATTAGAATAATAACGGTTGGGCTAATCATGCATTTATAGCATACAGACAATGACGGGTGGCTAATTCTAGATGCTATAACATGTGCCCTTAGCGTGGTATTGTTTCGCTAGCTCCTAGACCATCGACTATCGACTCATGTACGTGATGTACTTTGAGCTTGGTCACTATGCTTGTACGTGACGTGCTTACGCTGGTGACTAGCCATATGCATGGGCTTCACCCAAATTCCAACTGGATGAGCATCCCCAGGTTGATGTGCAGTCACACATCCATACATTTAAATAAGATTGCATCATATATTATTTTGAATGCCTTGTTGTTTAAAACTATGCTTGACTAATGTAACGGTGTGTAATCTTGATTGGAATTCATACTGAGTTGGCCACTCATTCATCGAATATATAACTGTACATGTAAAGGAGGTAGTTTAAATGATATTCCTGTTTAGATTGATGAGAAGCATGGTATAATTATCAGGGATCCATGGCCGCATCTGCCAAGAGGAGCTATACGATCTTGTAGCTCAAGTTTAGTTGCATTTTATTTTTGATGTATTAATTGTTCATTCTTGTATTTATTAGTATGAGACATTGGTTTGTATAAGTTCTTTGGGCAGTTGCTCATATATTTTAAATATGTATGCAGATTTTCTTTATGCTTGATTAGTTAATCCTTTGCTAAGCTGTTAACTCTGAAAGAAAAAGAAAAGAAAAGAAAATAAATACATAAAATTTGGTTGTCTTTAAAGGTTAACACTCGGGTTTTTGGAAAACGAATCATATACTCGGGTTCCGAAAACCGGAGCATTACATCAATGCTACAAATATAGGAAGGAAACAATTTACACATGAAAAATAAAATAAAATGCAACTAGTCTTGAGTTGCAGGATCACACAGCTTTTCTTGGGCATATATAACCATGCATCCTTGATGTTTGTACCCTGCTCCTCATCAGTATGAACATGAATATTATTCAAACCACTTGCACCACCTATATGATTATATATTCAGAGGATGAGTGGCTAACTTAGTGTGAATTCCCCTCAAGATCACACACCACCACATTAGTTAATCATAGTTTAAACAAGAAAACATACAAAACAATTTACAATGCATGGATGCATGAATGCACATCAACTGGAGATGCTCATCCAGTTGGCTTTTGGGCAAAACCCATGCAAGTGGCCAACCACCAGCGAAAATACATCAAGTACATGCATAGTGATTAGCTCACCTAAATTGGGTCAGTTTTCGGTGGTCTAGGAGCTAGCGAAACGATACCACGATAATAAGCATGTGCTACAACATCTAGAATTAACCACGTGTCATCGTCCCTATGCTATGAATGCACGATTAACCCAACCGTTATTATTCCAATTGCAAATAGTCAATTTAAGAAAGCTCAAATGCCATTATGGGGGTGGTCATCATTGAGCATAGGGAGATGACAACAAAGAAGAGAAGAGATGCCAAAAGAGGGAAAGAGGGAGTGACATGAGGAAGACGTACCGAAAAGTCTCTAGAAAAACTACGAAAGAGAAGAATCGGAAGAGAGAAAGAGGGATGCAGGTCAGCATAGATTGGACTTCACGAAAGCAGTGAGTGAATAAATGAGGGGAAACCTCTATCTATAAACATCCGAAGGGGAGTACCTTTAATGTAGTATCGCTCATGAGGGCATGAAAGGATGCCTCGATGCACGATCTCCACCAAGGGGCGAAGTGGGGTTCATCCAAAGTCCGCATTAATGAAGCAGGGACATGTGTTTGCTTGTGGTCACTTGGAAGGCAAAACGACGCTCGCCACTCTGTCCATGACTCCTTGTACAGAGATACTGTCATAATATCTTCCTCGATTACCGCAACCCGGGCTGTCCCTTTCAATTCCCGCTTTCACCAGTAGGCAATAAAATCAAGGAAGACGGATGTATCGAGCTGACTACCTACAGATAAAAGTTCAAATTCTCTCGCTCATACTTTAGTTCAAATCTTCTTACTTCCTGAGCTCATGAATATGAAACTCGGAAGTAGGGGGGCAATTGTTATGGGAAAAATTGAATTGACTTAATATATTAGATACATGACAGAGAACCATTAAAGCAGACTCTCTGAACTATTGAAGTGCTTTCTACTAGGGAAGCTGGGCTGAGCAAGGAAACCTAGCAATCGAACTGAATTAGTCAACCAAGCCAGTAATAAGGTTCATCGACAAACCTTAACCATGGATATCGACCTCGAGCTTAAGATGAAAATATCCGGAGAGAATCTCGCATTAAGCAGGATTACCTAGTGGGATCTTATCCAAAAATCACGCTAATCGAGGTATAATCGGAGATATACTCGAGAGTAGATTCCAACTCCAATACGGGTCCCTTTATCATATCTCGCGGATCTACTCAGATACACAAGCTGCCTAGAAAGCCTAAATACATCACCCCATTTAAGGAGAAAGGTACGCACAAAGATCTTGACTCTAACCACACCTACTTTAGGTTCATCTATCTGACTTAGGCATCAGAGGGTCCTCGGCCATAACCAGCGCCCTCAGTGTCATTCGTTTTTCCATTAAAGTGCAGGTACTCATAAGCTCATGAGAGGTATTATGGGATCTATTGAATTCAAGAAATAATAGATCTCATATCAGATTGTGATATGATTTAATCGATCATTGAATTTGAACCCTTTACATTGTTCAATCTAAAATTAAATTGTGTACCCTGACGAATAGTTGAGATTATATGGGTGTAGAAAAATTACCTAAAATTTAGCACACTGAACTTGTACTTAATGAGAAATGTGTGTACCAAATTTGGGATTGATCAAATCTATTTAACCCCTGCAATGAATTAACTCAACTCTAATCAGGTGTACTAAACAATGTAGTGAACAATACTACCCTTTAGAACAATTAAGATTAGTGGGGTCCATAGATCATAGATCAACCTCAAAATTTTTACAACATTAATAGGTTTATTAAGAAATATGTGTATAAATTTTGAGTCCATTTCAATTAGTATAATCCCTTATCTCATCATCTAAATTCAGGTTAATTACGTTATCTAGTGCAGTTCACAACGATGATACCTTTCCGAATGGTCTGATCTCGAGAAGTCTAATGATGTGGAATCAATCTAAAATTTTAGTTCATGATAATAATCTTTAATGGCCACCAACATTTCAATTTTGAGGTCGATTAGACATCAGGAAGTCTTCGATATTATCACCGCACTCTGGACCATCCATGTTGTCCAGTGCAGAGAAATAATACATCCACCTTCCCCGAATGGTTCCATTATAAAAAGTATATCATTGTCTGATTGATCCAAATTTTTTATATATGATAGTATGCTCAGGGACTTGGAATCACACCAAATTTTAGGTCAATTCGATGTTGAGAAGTGTCTGGACCCATCGTTGTAATTTGGACCGTACATGTTGTCTAGCATGCAGACCTCTTTTGTAGTAATTAAGTTTTAGCAAGCTCTTGACCTGCTGATCGAACTCAGAATGAATGGAATTTGTAGATATCAAATGTCACATCATGGGCATCAATCTATACTATTTGATCTTTAATTGATTGTTGAGATTGGTCATCTAGCATTGCAATGCATTTAGGTGTATGCAACCTTCTTGAGTGTGCCTATACTCATGTATTGTATGGTTGTCCTTGGTGCATGCATGTGACCCATATCCTAGCATTAGATCTGCATCATTGGAATCTAGTAAATTATAAATTAAAGTGAGATTTTATGATCTTGCTATTGTATCATGAATCTTTGACTATATACATAGATGTGGATCGTTAATGGAGTTGAGGGTTCTCATATATTGAATCGTTGGATGGTTTGATAATTGAGTGCAAATCGCCCATAAGAATCATCATATTATTTTTTAATTGACTATATTGAAATTGCATGGTAGGAGAGAATACCACAACTATACATGGATGCTTGATAGAGCTAAGGAATGAATGACTATGTCCTAGAGGGGAGCGTAATTAAGACCAAATAAAAATTTTCTAATTAAAATACAATTGCTTTCTTAAATTAATATGTCAATTTAAACTAAGGTAATTAACTCTAAGGCTTCCAAGCCAATAGAGGGTCTAATCACATAGACTACAATAGATATGACATTTAAGCAACTAGTCTATATATGATAGTATACATGTGTGTGTGGGAGGTGTTAACTATTAACTCATAGCATTCGTTTAATCACGCATATTGTTATGGATAAAATTGAGCTAACCTAATGTATAGGCACATGACAACAAGAGCGTCTGAGTAAACTCTCTGAAATACCCGAGGGTTAAGGAAGATGAGCCGAATAGTGAGATTTAGTGATCGAGCTGAAATACTTAAACCAGTTTGAAAATAAGATTGTCAGCAAACCTACAAATCTTAGTTACAAGTACCAATCTCGTTAGTAGACATGCCGACCAGACCCTATATGATGACCTTAAGGTTGGATGCCGACCTCTACCTTAGATGCCAACCTCCTTAGGTCAGATGCCAACCTCGACCTTAGACGATAACCTCGACTATCCACCCTGAGCTCGACCACTGATCTGACCTTAAGATCGAATGTTGACCTCGACCTCAAAATGAAAATATCTAGAAAGAATCTTATATCATGTATGGGTGGGGTTCCCTCGCGAAGTCTCAGCTGAAGATCATGCCAATCGAGGCATAATCAGAGAAATTCGAGAATAAATTCCGATTCTAATACGGGCGACTCCAGCGTATCTAACAAATCCACTTTGATACATATACCACCAAGAAAGCCTATAAATACACCCCCTACCATGGGTAAAAGGTACATAACTATTATGATTTTACTATGCTTATTGTGAGTCCATATGATTAACTCAGCATTTGGAGGGTCCCCGGCCACAATCGGTGCCCCTAGTGTCACTACGCCAAAACTGCGAAAAAAGGACGGTCCAAAACCGTCTCAAATGACCAAAAAGGACGGTCATGGACCGTCACAAGGGCCGTCAATTTTTGACGTGTCTTATTACTTAAAGGACGGTCGAAAACCGTCATTTTTATTGACGAAAAAAGGACGGTCATGGACCGTCCTAAAAAAGGACGGTTCAGGACCGTCCTTAAAAAGGACGGTCTCGGACCCTTTAAAGGACGGCCATCGACCGTCCTTTAAAAGAACGGTCATAGTCCGTCCTTTAAAAAGACTGTCGTCGACCGTTTTGGATGAGACTTTAAAGGACTGCCATTCTCCGTCCCTTTATGGGCCTTTGGCTAGCCACAAACCTCCTTTAAAAGGACGGCCATGGACCGTCCTTTTAAAGGACGGTCATGGACCGTCCTTAAAAAGGACTGTCATCGGCCGTCCCTTATAAGAGAGTCAATATACACCTGTTATATTATCATATTCTTCCTGATAAACACCGGTTATAGGGTCAATATACACCTGTTATATTATCATATTCTTCCTGATAAACACCTGTTATATAATATATTTCATCATATTCATATTCACATTCACATTCATGTAAACCTAAACTACGTAAATCTAACATAAACTACATTCATCCAAACATAAACTACATCCATCTAAACCCAAACTACGTAAATCCAACATAAACTACATTCATCCAAACATAAACTACATCCATCTAAACCCAAACTACGTAAATCCAACATAAACTACATTCATCCAAACATAAACTACATCCATCCAAACACAAGCAATCTTATCCACATTACATTCATCCACACATAAATACATATAAGTTTAACATCATAAATAAAAAAAGAAAAAAAATCAGTAACAATTTTCTTTTTGTCTCACTTGAAAAAAAAAATATTAAACCAACAAAACATTATAATTCAGAATCATGAAGAATTGCATAAACTTCTTCCAAAAAAGTGAGCACTTTTTAAAAATAAAACTAATCATTAAAATAGGTTTAGGTTTAGGTTTTAGGTTTTAGGTGTTAGGTTTTAGGTTTAGGTTTAGATTTAGAATTAGGTTTTAGGTTATAAGTTTAGGTTATAGGTTATAGGTTATAAGTTAAGGTTTTGGTTTAGGTTTAGTTATAGGTTATAGTATATAGGTTATAGCTTTAGGGAATTGAGAATAGGTTAAGGTTAAGATTTAGGTTTAGGAAATCGGGTCCGAGTTCGGGATCAGGTTTAGGTTTGGGTTATCAAGTTTAGGTTTAAGTTTAGGTTAGAGAGTTGAGATTAGGATTAGGTGTAGGTTTAGGTTCAAGGATTTGAAAATACATTTCGATTTTAGGTTTAGGTTTAGGTTTTAGGCTTATGTTTAGGTTATAGGTTTAGGTTATAAGTACAGGTAATAGGTTTAGGTTTATGTTAGGTTATAGGTTAACGTTTAGGTTTAGGAAATCGGGTTCGGGTTCGGGATCGGGTTTAGGTTTGGGTTTTCAAGTTTAGGTTTAGGTTAGGGAGTTGAGATTAGGATTAGGTGTAGGTCTAGGTTTAAGGATTTGATAATACATTTAGGTTAAAGGTTTAGGTTTAGGTTTTGGGTTTTAGGTTTTAGGTTTAGGTTTAGGATTAGGTTTTACGTTATAAGTTTGGGTTATAGGTTATAGGTTATAGGTTAAGGTTATAGGTTTTGGTTTAGGTTAAGGTTAAGGTTTAGGTTAAGGTTTAGGTTTTAGTATATAGGTTTAGGTTTTAGTATATAGGTTATAGCTTTAGGGAATTGAGAATAGGTTAAAGTTAAGGTTTAGGTTTAGGAAATCGGGTCCAGGTTCGGAATCGGGTTTAGGTTTGGGCTTTCAAGTTTAGGTTTAAGTTTAGGTTATGGAGTTGAATTAGGATTAGGTGTAGGTTTAGGTTTAAGGATTTGGGAATACATTTCGATTTTAGGTTTAGGTTTAAGTTTTAGGCTTAGGTTTAGGTTATAAGTTTAGATTATAAGTGCAGGTAATAGTTTTAGGTTTAGGTTAGGTTATAGGTTAAGGTTTAGGGAATTGAGAATAGGTTAAGGTTTAGGTTTAGGTTAGGGAGTTGAGGCTAGGATTAGGTGTAGGTTTAGGTTTAGGGCTTCGAGAATACATTTAGGTTTTAGGTTTAGGTTTAGGTTATAGGTTATTGGTTTAGGTTAAAGTTTAGATTTAGGTTTAGTTTTAGGTTATAAGCTATAGGTTTAGGGAATTGAGAATAGGTTAAGGTTTAGGTTTAGGAAATCGGTGTAGGTTTAGGTTTAGGGATTTGAGAATACATTAGGTTTTAGGTTTAGGTTTAGGTTATATGTTATATAGGTTTAGGTTTAGGTTATAAGCTATAGGTTTAGGGAATTGAGAATAGGTTAAGGTTTAGGTTTAGGAAATCGGGTTCGAGTTCGAGATCAGGTTTAGGTTTGGGTTTTCAAGTTTAAGTTTAGGTTTAGGTTTAGGGAATTGAGAATACATTAAGGTTTAGGTTTAGGAAATCGGGTTCGGGTTCGGGATCGGGTTTAGGTTTGAGTTTTCAAGTTTAGGTTTAGGTTTAGGGATTTGGGAATACATTTAGGTTTTAGGTTTAGGTTTATGTTACAGGTTACAGGTTTAGGTTAAGGTTTGGGTTTAGGCTTAACTTTAGGTTATAAGCTATAGGTTTAGGGAATTGAGAATAGGTTAAGGTTTAGGTTTAGGAAATCGGGTTCGGGTTCGGGATCGGGTTTAGGTTTTGGTTTTCAAGTTTAGGTTTAGGTTTAGGTTAGGGACTTGAGATTAGGATTAGGTGTAGGTTTAGGTTTAGGGATTTGAGAATACATTTAGGGTTTAGGTTTAGGTTTAGGTTATAGGTTATAGGTTTAGGTTTAGGTTTAGGTTAAGGTAGAGGTTTAGGTTTCGGTTTAGGTTATATGTTATATAGGTTTAGGTTTAGGTTTAGGTTTAGGTTATAAGCTATAGGTTTAGGGAATTGAGAATAGGTTAAGGTTTAGGTTTAGGAAATCGGGTTCGGGTTCGAGATCGGGTTTAGGTTTAGGTTTTCAAGTTTAAGTTTAGGTTTAGGTTAGGGAGTTGAGATTAGGATTAGGTGTAGGTTTAGGTTTAGGGAATTGAGAATACATTAAGGTTTAGGTTTAGGAAATCGGGTTCGGATTCGGGATCGGGTTTAGGTTTGAGTTTTCAAGTTTAGGTTTAGGTTTAGGTTAGGGAGTTGAGATTAGGATTAGGTGTAGGTTTAGGTTTAGGAATTTGAGAATACATTTAGGTTTTAGGTTTATGTTTAGGTTATAGGTTATAGGTTTAGGTTAAGGTATAGGTTTATATTTCGGTTTAGGTTATAAGCAATAGGTTTAGGAAATCGGGTTCGGGTTCGGGATCGGGTTTAGGTTTTGGTTTTCAAGTTTAGGTTTAGGTTTAGGTTAAGATTAGGTGTAGGTTTAGGTTTAGGGATTTGAGAATACATTTAGGTTTTAGGTTTAGGTTTAGGTTTATGTTACAGGTTACAGGTTTAGGTTTAGGTTTAAGTTTAGGTTTAAGTTATAAGCTATAGGTTTAGGGAATTGAGAATAGGTTAAGGTTTAGGTTTAGGAAATCGGGTTCGGGTTCGGGATCGGGTTTAGGTTTAGATTAGAGAGTTGAGATTAGGATTAGGTGTAGGTTTAGGTTTAGGGATTTGAGAATACATTTAGGTTTTAGGTTTAGGTTTATGTTACAGGTTACAGGTTACAGGTTTAGGTTTAGGTTTAGGTTTAGGCTTAGCTTTAGGTTATAAGCTATAGGTTTAGGGAATTGAGAATAGGTTAAGGTTTAGGTTCAGAAAATCGGGTTCGGGTTTGGGATCGGGTTTAGGTTTTGGTTTTCAAGTTTAGGTTTAGGTTAGGGAGTTGAGATTAGGATTTGGTGTAGGTTTAAGTTTAGAGATTTGAGAATACATTTAGGTTTTAGGTTTAGGTTTAGGTTATAGGTTTAGGTTTAGGTTTAGGTTAAGGTATAGGTTTAGGTTTCGGTTTAGGTTATATGTTATATAGGTTTAGGTTTAGGTTTAGGTTTAGGTTTAGGTTATATGTTATATAGGTTTAGGTTTAGGTTTAGGTTTAAGTTATAAGCTATAGGTTTAGGGAATTGAGAATAGGTTAAGGTTTAGGTTTAGAAAATCGGGTTCGGGATCGGATTTAGGTTTGGATTTTCAAGTTTAAGTTTAGGTTTAGGTTAGGGAGTTGAGATTAGGATTAGGTGTAGGTTTAGGTTTAGGGAATTGAGAATACATTAAGGTTTAGGTTTAGGAAATCGGGTTCGGGTTCGGGATCGGTTTTAGGTTTGAGTTTTCAAGTTTAGGTTTAGGTTTAGGTTAGGGAGTTGAGATTAGGATTAGGTGTAGGTTTAGGTTTAGGGATTTGAGAATACATTTAGGTTTTAGGTTTATGTTTAGGTTATAGGTTATAGGTTTAGGTTAAGGTATAGGTTTATGTTTCGGTTTAGGTTATAAGCAATAGGTATAGGGAATTGAGAATCAGTTAAGGTTTAGGTTTAGGAAATCGGGTTCGGATTCGGGATCGGGTTTAGGTTTTGGTTTTCATGTTTAGGTTTAGGTTTAGGTTAGGGAGTTGAGATTAGGATTAGGTGTAGGTTTAGGTTTAGGAATTTGAGAATACATTTAGGTTTTAGGTTTAGGTTTATGTTACAGGTTACAGGTTTAGGTTTAGGCTTAGCTTTAGGTTATAAGCTATAGGTTTAGGGAATTGAGAATAGGTTAAGGTTTAGGTTTAGGAAATCGGGTTCGGGTTCGGGATCGGGTTTAGGTTTTGATTTTCAAGTTTAGGTTTAGGTTTAGGTTAGGGAGTTGAGATTAGGATTAGGTGTAGATTTAGGTTTAGGGATTTGAGAATACATTTAGGTTTTAGGTTTAGGTTTAGGTTATAGGTTAAGGTATAGGTTTAGGTTTAGGTTTAGGTTTAGGTTATATGTTATATAGGTTTAGGTTTAGGTTTAGGTTTAAGTTATAGGTTATAGGTTTAGGTTTAGGTTTAGGTTAAGGTATAGGTTTAGGTTTCGGTTTAGGTTATAAGCTATAGGTTTAGGGAATTGAGAATAGGTTAAGGTTGAGGTTTAAGAAATTGGGTTCGGGTTTAGGTTATAGGTTTTTGGTTAAGGTTTAGGTTATAGTTATAGGTTTTGGGACTTGAGAATAGGTTATAGGTTCAAGTTATAGGTTATAGGTTTAGGTTAAGGTTTACGTTATAGGTTTTGGGATTTGAGAATAGGTTTAGGTTACAAGTATAGATTTAGGTTAGGTTGTAGGTTAAAGTTTAGGGAATTGAGTTTAGGTTATAGGTTTAGGTTGTAGTTATAGGTTTTGGGATTTGAGAATAGGTTTAGGTTATAGGTTAAGGGTGTGGTCCCTGCAAACACAGATATAAACACGGCCTGCTCCAATTGGCCAGGCCCTTCCAATGCTGTCCATATGAAATGGACAGCTTCATCATGGTTATAACAGCGGTTCCCATCTTCCAGGGACCCCCGCTCAACATCCGGATAGCTTCGACGCACATCCGGGTCTGCTCCATTAATTTCGAGTAAATACATAAACATGGCCTGTCTAAATGGCTAGGCCACTCCAATGCTGTCCATAGGAAATGGATAGCTTCATCATGGTCATAACAGCGGTTCCCACCTTCCAGGGACCCCCGCTCAACATCCGGATAGCTCCGACGTACATCCGGGTCTACTCATTTAAATAAAATGGATTATCAAGATCATTTAAATAAAATCAAATCCAATCAACAATCTGACCTGGAGGATTCTGTTAGTAATGTTGACGGCACCTCGAACCATGTTTAAATCCAAGTTGCAATCTGTGGCCACTGATGCTATTTGTCTTTTTGTGAAGTTGGCAACGATTTCTGCATCAAACCCGGCGAAAGCAACCCTAATGATAAAGAACATTTCTTTCCAGGAATTCATTATCTCTCTCTCTTTTAATTTTTTAACTTTTCATTACAATAATAACTACCTGAAATCATGGCGTTTTCTCAAGATAGAAGTCCAATCCATCCCAACTTGTGCACCTGTTAGGACAAGTAATTCAAACAACATCCTAAAACACATTTAAATGCCTAATCAGTCTCACTCCAGTCTTATATATTGAATGCCTAATGTACAGTCTCTTGAATTGGTGTAAACCATACCTGAATTGTTGTACACATCATTTGATTTCCAACCTCCCCAGGGAGTAGATTGATCAGATTGAACGGGCTGCTTCATTGCTTACTTCTTTTTCACTAGAAATGGTGCTTACCAAATAGAGAAAATCATACACATCTGTTACGACATCTAAATTTGATGCCACCTAGCAAAAAGAAGAAAGAAGGTGATTCATATTTATGCTTATGAAACAAAGTCTAATAGTTTACATAGCTAGGTTATTAAACTAATAAATTCTAAGAAAAATAGCAAGTGCCAAGACCTATGGCATAAAAAAATAATTGTTGCATGGATTAACAATCAAACAACAATGGTAAAGGGAAGAAAACTAACTTCTTTCTTGCTCCACATAATCTAGTTGGGGCGTCATATTAGTTCATGTAAGATCTGCGGACACCACATGCATATAAATTAGTTCATGTAGGACCCGAGGACACCACATGCATATAAATACAATCATTAAATTTTGAAAAACATTAAAATCAATCAATGTGCATCAGATAACTAGAAAAAGCCCCTAATTACCTTAGTTCCAATCAAAACACCTGAAAACAAGTACCCAGCATCCTCAACTCCCATTGATTTTCATCAAATAAACACAAACTTCAAAAATTAATAAACAGAAAAGTATCTACATGACCACTCCATTTTTCAGATAATCCAAGTATGAAGAACATCTGGGTCAATACATATGCATCAAATTGCTTGAGAACATCCCAAGTTCCCTTTATTTTGGTCCCCAAAAAAAAAAAATTCCCAAAAACAAGTACCCATCATCCTAAATTCCCATCAATTAATGTAACATGATCACATAAACTTCAAAAATTGCCAAATGCAAAAGTACCCACATGAGCTTCGCTTACATGTAACATAAATGATGTGTACAACACTCCATTAATTATGCCAAGTCCAAATAACTTGAAAGTGCCCCAAATTCCATTGGTTTCAGTCCAAGAACACCCAAAAGCAACTACTACTCATCAAAAACTCCCATTGATTCACATCAAGTAATCCCCCAAATTTTAAGAATTGATAAATGCAAAAGCACCCACACAAGATTCCATCATCTAAACCACAAAAAATTATAATAAATCTGCATAACACTTCATTTTTCAACCAACATGCATCAAACTGCTTAAGAACATCCCAAATTTCATTGGTTTTTCATCCCAAAACAATTGAAAACAGGCCACACATCATCTTAAAGTCACATTGATTTTCACCAAATCAAAGAAAGTTCAAAAGGAGATACCCATATGAGATTTCCTTCTTGACAATAGAAAAATTATTACAGTAGAATCCAAATGGATTCACATCAAATGATTACACAGACTTGAAGAACTGATAAATGCAAAAGCACTCAAATGAAATTCTGTTACATATAATAGAAAAAACCCACATAATACTCCTTTTTTAATCCAAATTTGATGAACATCGAAATCGAAAAATATGCATAAAATTGCTTCAAAACATCCCAAATTTCACTGATTTTCCAAAAAGAAAAAGAAAAAGAAAAAAAATACAACTACACATCTACTAAAATCAAATTGAGTTCCAACTCTAATGACTAATGGAAAAAGTCAATCTCATAAGGAGATACCTATACTCACACACAGACTCTCAGACTCAAAGAATCCAATATACAGTGAAATAATAATTAAAAAAAAAAAATAATGAAATTTTGATAGAGTAGGACACCAGGACAATGTCATATTCTATTTTCCTATAATCTCAAATGTGAAAATGATGATGTGGGAATACCTGGCCATTATTGACTATTATATTAATTTTGCTGTCAACAGCATCTGCTAATCCAATAATCTTCAGGTCATGGAAATTGGTTGTCAAATTTGAAAATTCTGCATTATCTGAAACCAAGCCTTTTCCCAGACTATATGGCAAATAATACCTGCATAAGCTTCGTTTACCTGACTGCAGTTTTGCAAACAACAAAACCATAATATCTTATCAATAATCCTGAGAAAGTGAAAAAAGTGAAAAGTTGACCAGTTACAAAGTCAACAGCAAAAGTATGAAAGAAGCATGTAATCCATTTACAAAGGTTTCCCCAAAAAAACAAATCATTTAAGCAAGACAACTAATGCATACATTAAACACCTCGAAACAGAAATAAACTGTAAATTTCAAAGTCGTATAAGCCTAAATTAAACCTGGATTTGAAAATTCCCAAAGAAAAAAAAAAGACCAAAATTTCAAAGAAAAACAAACAAAGATTGAAGAAACTGTATTTCATAGTGACAAATTATATTAAAAAACTAGATAGTGCAAAATGTCACATTAACCTCATGGGGAATTGAAAGAGCCTGAAAACATGCCCATGCTATGGAGTAACAGGGAACACGACCTTAGCAATACAACATAGTTCTATAAGACCAGCAAATATAAGAACCCATCGCAAGAAGAGCTTACATAAAGAAGGTTGTTTTCTGAAGCCAAGACAACTATGTCAACAAACGGTAGCAGTCCAACTTTCACTCTATAAAAAAGATGGCAAGAAGTAAGATTCATATAATTGGTATGTGGCTAAATTTGTAGTTGATCAAGCATCACTACCTTGGACGTTTCACAATAACAGAAGCAACAACAATCGCAGGGATGCTTTGGCTCATATAAAGTTTAACATCAACAAGAAGCTCATTATTACTCTCATCAGTCCGAAGCCTTACATAGAGTAGCACTTTTTGTTCTTGAAGGAGCAAACAAATAATAGGCCCCCCATCATCATCAGTTGCCAGAAACACCTCAACAAGTATGGCAATGGCAATGGCAATGGCAATGGCGATGTAACTTACAAGATATAAAAAAGACGAACATGGTTCCATACTATCAGTAACATTGGAGAGAAAAAAAAATCATGGATCTATTGAATGTCATCAAACATAAGGTTACATCATTAATTCCCTCTAGAAAGGCTAAAATGACCAAACAAGCAAAAAGAACATACATCACATCAGCTACAGCAAAACTAAATAGTCTAACTACACAAACATTATTAAAATGCATTGTGCATGCCGAACATCAAATTCCTATATCAGTCTCTGCAATATTTTATGCTCCATTTTTTGGAAAGGTGGACAGTACCACCGAATTTATTGATTAAAAAGGAAAATTAAAATGGGGGAACAAAGAAACATTACACCAAGAAAGCTAACAATGAACATCATATCGCACAACCTTATCCAAAACAAAAGCAAATTTAGCCTTAGCAGGCAGAGAAAACCTATTATCGAAAATTTCATTAGATCGACAATCACAACACCATCAAGGCATCAACCACCTTATTCCCTTCCCTGAAAGTTTGCATGAAAATTACTGTCAAGCTATATCAGATATTTTGAAATTCATTCCAAAGCAAAAGAGAATTCTTAAGAACATTAAAAAGTTTGAAATATCTAATCCTATCAACTAGTATTCTTAACTCTTCACTCAATGTATAGCAATGACCAGTAGTGGGAGGAATCGAAGAAAGGCAAAACCAGGGGACCTGCCCAAACATGAGTAATAAGACCTCCAGAAATACCCTGGTTCCCACAAGAAGCACCATCAAGTGCAGAGAATCTTTTGACAAAGCTTAGAGAATGGAATCAAGCTATATTGACAAAATTAGAAAGAGAAAAATAAGGATATCATATGAATTGGGACCATCCACCTATTGGGTCCCATCATGGATGGCCTGTGGTGCAAGAACCACATAATTGGATGGTCACAGTGATCACAATCTCCACACTTCTCCTCATTAAGTGTTGGCACTAACTGTTTTTTTTTTCTTTCCCACTGTCAATTCAAAGGAAGACCAGACAGATTCCAATATGCACTGATCAAATATTGTTTTTGATCCATGAGCCATCCATGCCCTGGCCTAGCAGACAGACAAGTCCCGATTCATAGATGGCATGGCCATCTAAACAGCGAACGTGGGGCTCTTGTAAAATAACCAAAGCAATCAGCAATCACAATTCCCCTAAATTCACCTCTAGGAGAGCAATGCAGTTGTTTAAACCAGAATCATCCAGTCATCTCTAGACATTTGCTGGTTTTGTATACACATTTATCTCTTATGAACAAATGCATGCATTTGCTGAATTCATTAAGAGGGGAGTCAGAAGAAACAACCACTTACTGATGTATCTGCAGAAGTTTGATTGCCATCACAACCACTGAAAGAAATGGCCAAGCCACCACTCGTACCTTTATTAACTCCAGACAGAGGGCTGTGGTTTTCCCACCGGTAGAATCCAGCCCTGTATGAAATCAACAAGGAATTGAGAATTAGTCCTGATGCATCAAAACATGGTTGAAAATTCTAACTACTAGCATCAGCCCACGTGTGAGGTGTCACAAATGCACACATGCGTCTTCCATGAAGGAAACTTGGGCTCTCGCTTCAAAGCCTAACCACTTAAGGAAACTTCACATGAATATAGTAGCATGAGAGACTCTTAACCCTTTCCATCTAAGCTCAAAACGTGTGGGCCTACCCATTTCTAGGCACGTAGTTCAGGGAGAACTGGCGGGGAGGTGAGTCAAGGGCATCTACATGTGTGGATGTATGGAGCATCAATCTGAACTGTTCATGTGGACCCTAGTGGTTGGCTGGATCCGTTTAGACCACTCTTTCATGTGGTGTGGTCCATTTGAGCTTTGGATCTGCCTCATTTTTTTTGCTCATGCCCTAAAATGAGCTGGCGGAACCAATGGACAGCATGGATATGACATATTCATCATGGTGAGCCTCACGATTTTTATCAGTATAGAAATGCACAGGCTTCCCTTTTTTAGGAGAGATGATTCACACAGTTTTGAGGCAGCAATTCTCCCTCGACCAAACAATGGTAAGAAATAATGATGGGCCATTTGCAGGTATTTACAGCGTAATTAGGAAAATCAAACAGCCCCTTAGGTTCATTTCCACGGAAATCAAGCCGAACAACAAATAAGGTACATTGACACGAGTCCTTGCAACATTTACACTATTTTCTGTGTTGACTGATTTCCATGGGGGTTTCCGTATCAACATTTCATCATCACCCTACTCAAACAACCCCTAACTAGCCGAATCAAGTGGTTGCCGATGCGTGTTTTGCAGAACCAGGACCGTCACGATGTTTGAATCTTGCCCAGGTTCTATACACGAAATGCGATATTCTGATCATGGGATTGGGCAAAACCCTAACCTAGGTTCTTGGAATGAGGAACACGAAAACGATCTTGGACTCGAGAAAATGACCTTGGACACTTCAAAATAGAATTGAAACAGATAGAATGAGGGTTTACCTGTATTCCCAGGTCTGGAATCCGGATTTGAAGAGGAGAAAATGTAGTGGCTCCCAGTAATTGAAGACCTCATTGCAGTTGTGTATGATGTTGGATGTCGCGCTCATGTATCGGAGGGTTACCAGTGGGAAGAACGGGAGCTTCCAGCTCATGGATCCGTCATCCGTCTTCTCTCCACCGTCCAATTTCTTCTCTGGTTTGTCCTCCTTGGTGTAGCTCTCCGTAGAAGGTGAAGATGAGGTGGGAGGGCGTCGTTGCTTCGATGTGGCGAGAGCCATGAGAGAGAGAGAGAGAGAGAGAGCCTGGGAGATGAAGAGAGGGAGAAAAGGGCGGACGCGGGCGGGAGATAAAAGTGGAATGAAATTTTGGGGAGGGCGCAGGACGGACGGACCATTAGGACCGTGCGTTTTTGAACGTGGGGCCACCGTGATGTATGTTCTTTATCCACTCCGTCCATTAATTTTAAAATATTATTTTATAGGTTGATGCAAAAAAAATCAGATCTAAGTTTTAAGAAGACAACACAACATATTAACAATAGAAATTTAATTTTTATTATTTCTTATGGTGTGGTCCACTTATATTTTTAATTTATATAATTTTTAGATTAATCCATTGAAATTATATATCAGAATTTATGGACAGCTTAGATCAAACACATATATTCTACTGGGCCTCATGGAGCCCCTTAAGCACAATCAATATCTAATAAGGTCTTGATGAGGATGTAAGTTTTAGCTGCAGGTCTATGGATTAAAACCGTAGTAACTATAGCGAAGGTTTATATCCATAGCAAAAAACTAACGTGATCCGTATCCTTTGCCCTTTTTTTAGTAGCGACGTATCCTTTGCCCTTTTTTTGGTAGCGAAAACTTTTATGGCTGCCAAAATGTTTTTAATGGTCGATGCTCATTCAACACTGTTTCCTATAATGTGGTCCACTTGAGATTTGCATATATCTCATTTTTGGTCTCATATTGTAAAATTATATGGACGGCATGGATGAAACACATACATCATGGTGGGGGCCACAAAGCACCCACCACCAGCCATCAGCTAGTGTATGGGGGAGTAGTCAATCCGTTTGCAAGCATACTAAGTAAATCCTTTGGGGCTCACCATGATTTTTTCATTTTATGCACTCCATCCATCCATTTTAACATATAATTTTCTTACATAAGCTCAAAAATGAAGCCTATAAAAATCTGAAGTGGACCACATCATAGGAAATAATATAAACTAAACGTCTACCATTGAAAAATTTTGGGAGGCCACTGAAGTTTTGGATCAAGTTGATATTTTAGTTTTTCCCTTCATCCATGTATTTGTAAAAAAACATCATGGTTGGGCCCACACAGCACCAACCACAAGCTATTGGATGGTGTAGGGGAGGAGCCAATTCGTTCCCTTTATTTGTGGTGTGGTCCATTTAATCTTTGGATATGATTCATTTTTTGGATAATTCTATACAATGATCTCGAAAAATAGATGAACGGTGTGGGTTGATCCCAAATTTTCGGTAAATCCATAATTCAAGTGGACCATGCCACACAAAACGGTGTGGAATAATGATTTCCACCGTTGATACCTTCCTTGGGCCCACAGTAATGTTTATTTGTCATCCAACATGTTCATAATATCAAAAAAAAAATATGAATGAAGGGAAAACACAAACATCAGCTTAAATGTGGGCCACACCACATAATATAATGGAGGGGTTTCCTTAGAACATTCATAATCATATATTGGGCCTGCCTAAATGTGATTCACATATCCAACCCACTCATTATGTGTGTCCCACTTGGATGAGGGGTCAGACCAATTTTCAGCCGCATCTAAAACTCATGTGGGCCCCATAAACAGGTTGGATCTCAAATAAACATCGCGGCGGGCCCTAAGAAGGTTTCAATAGTGGGTGTCACTATCCCACTCTTTTCTATGGTGGGTCCACTTGAACTTTGGATTTGCCCCGTCAGTCAAATGCACCATTCCATGGTGGCCACGACCTTAAAAATAAAGTCAATCCATGACTTGGGTGGGCCACACCACATACTATAGTTGAGAGGGTTACCCTCCCATTAAAACATTCATAATCATTTATTGGGCCCACCTAGATGTGGTTCATAGATCTAGCCCATTCACTATAGTTGAGAGGAGTCAACCCAAGTTTCACACACATCCAAAACTCATGTGGGCCCCACCAATTGAATGCTTTTATATGTTTTAGTGATGTCTTTACATAGTTTAATTACCATCCAGTTTAATTACCATCCTTTTCATCATCGTTGTTGTCGTCATTGCCATCACTCTTCTTGGCATTGTCCTTTTCATGGCCCCCAGCCTCGCTATCTCGATCATTTTCTTCTAAAGAAAATGAAGTAGGGGAAGGAGACCCTTCTTGATGAGTGCTACCTTTATCGCCGCCTTCCTTCTCCTCCGTGAACTGAACTTTTTTAACATTATCTTGCCAATTATCGTTTGGGAAAACAGGATCCAACTGGAAGACATCTTCATTAAAATTCCATCCACTAATCCTTCTGTTTTTGATAAGCGGCAACATACCGTCGTCCTCATCATCATCATCTTGTATAGATGTGGATGTTGGAGGAACTAATAAGTACTCCCTTACCCTTTCTTCCACTATAGGCAATACTTGCAGTACATTCCGGAGAAGGTAATCAGACGACTTACAGTTCTTGAAGAAAGGATGCTTGAGCAGCTTCTCGGCAGATGGCCTCTTTGATGGATCTTGCATGAGGCAAGAAGCAACCATTTCCTTGAATGCCTTCGAGAACTTCTTTCTTGGTTTCTTATCCTTCTTGTTCTTCTTCTTGCCGATGACACTTTCTTCATCGTGATCATCTTCGTAGTTGAGTTTGAAGCGGTTAGTGATCCTCACCACCAGCGATTTAGAGGGTGGGAGGTGAGAGAGGGGTGGACGGCCATGTGCTAGCTCCAACGTAGTGATACCGAAAGACCATATATCGGCCTTGAACCCATAACCTACATGTGAGTGTATGACCTCAGGCGCCATCCAGTAGAGTGTGCCAGTAACGTCGTTGAAGAAAGATAAAGAAAGAGATGACATGGAATAGGAGGAAGAAGACGCTTCGTAGATGGATGCAGAGACACCAAAGTCAGTGAGCTTGATGGAACCATTGGAATCGACAACAATATTACCGGCCTTGATGTCACGGTGGAGAAGGCCTTGGCTGTGGAGGCCTTTAGATGCTATGGCTCACCTGAGTTTTGTATACGACTAATTTTTGGACTTAAATGGGACACATCAAATGCATGGTGTTGATGTTCTACATACATTGTGGTGGCGCGCACACAGATTAACCTCATGGGAAGTTCCCAAGAGGTGACCTTATAGTACCATTTCACTATTTAGATAACTCCTTCATGGGTATTACTCTAACCGTGTATGGCCCACCTTGATATATTTTATGTATATCGACATCGTCCATATATTTTTCCATCATATATTTAGGATGTGATTTCGAATCATAAGAACTCAATAATTTCAGGTGGGTCATGAAATCACTCTTGTGATGATTTTTTCACCTTTGGATGTTGCTGTTTTGATGAGGTTGTATATTGAATTATAGGGGTTGTAGGGTTTGATTTTGTTTTCTTGTTAAAGATTGTTCGATTCTACTAGTGGTGTTTGGAAACTATCCTCTGATATTAATTTGATTCCATTTGGGAAAAATTCTGTTTGTGTCATTGTCTTGTGTTTCTGCAAGTTCTAGGGTTTCTAGTGAGACTTATATATGTGTTGTGTTTTATTGTTTTGGAGTCCTTGGAGCTAATATGTGAGGGCCGATTGTGGATGGGTGGAGAGCAGGGAATGCCTTTCATGGAACAATCTCTGCCACCTGATTGGTGGACTTGGTACGATTGGATGGATGTCGGTCGTCTTTTTTTCTTTTTTTTTTTTGAAATTCCATTTGGTTAAACTATATTTCAGTTCCTTTTTAATTAACAAGCAGCTTAAATTATATCTAAGCTGTGCAAGTTTACATCTCATTGCTTTTGAGACGAGTTAATAGCCGAAAAATGATAACATGAGAATGGCCTATACTAATGTATGCATTTGGTACCAATTCTTAATGTTGGCAACACCTGGCATACCTGTACCTCTCCAAAGGTCACACTGATTGGATGATTTTAACTGTCTAAAATTGTCGTTGGATTAATTTAGACCATTTTCTTTTTGACTATCCTGATGAATAATATTGACTTGTACTATTCTTTTTAAACATCTATATGCTTCGATCTCCTTTGGTCTGCACTTGTTAATTAAAGGGCACATCTTCTGTTGGGTAGAACACTTATTTTAATATCACAATGATTGGATAATCTCAACCATCTAATATTACCGTTGAATTTAGACCATTTTCTTTTTTACCAAGGTATTAAGGAACTTTGATTTATACTCCTGTTTCTTAAACGTGTATATTTTTTTTTTTACCTCAAGTTAACACTCTTTTTCTTCTTCTTTTTCTTTTTTCTTTTCACGTTTACATGTTTTTAATCCCACCTTGTGTATTGTAGACCACATCCATTCAATTTGGTATAGATCATTTTTTTTTTCAATTTTTCTTGTCAAAATACAAAATCTAGTTTTCTTTTTTAAAAAATATATATTTTTACATTTTTTTAATTTTTTCAAAATTTTGTTTAATTTCGTATTTTTTTTTCAAAATATCATTTTTTAATCTCACTTTTGTTATATAACTTTTTAATTTTTGTTGTCAAAATACAAAATCTAGTTTTCTTTTTTAATATATATATATATATATATATATATATATATATATATATATATATATATATATTTACAATTTGTCAATTTTTTCACAATTTCATTTAATTTTTAAAATTTTCTTTTTCAAAATATCATTTTTTTATCGAAATCTTATTATATAACTTTTTAATTTTTCTTTTCAAAATACAAAATCTAGTTTTCTTTATATATATATATATATATATATATATTATTTACAAATATTTGTCAATTTTTTCACAATTTTGTTTAATTTTTTAAATTTTCTTTTTCAAAATATCACTTTTGTTATATAACTTTTTAATTTTTCTTGTCAAAATACAAAATCTACTTTCTTTTTTTAAAATATATATTTTTTTACAATTTGTCAAATTTTTCACAATTTTGTTTAATTTTTTAAATTTTCTTTTTCAAAATATCATTTTTTAAATATCATTTTTGTTATATAACTTTTTAATTTTTCTTTTCAAAATACAAAATCTAGTTTTCTTTTTTAAAATATATATTTTTTACAATTTGTCAATTTTTTCACAATTTTGTTTAATGTTTTTAAATTTTCTTTTTCAAAATATCATTTTTTAAATATCACTTTTGTTATACAACTTTTTAATTTTTCTTTTCAAAATACAAAATCTAGTTTTTTTTTTAAATATATATTTTTTTGCAATTTGACAATTTTTTTACAATTTTGTTTAATTTTTAAAATTTTCTTTTTCAAAATATCATTTTCTTATCGAAATTTTTTTTTTTCAAAATTATCAACATTATTAAAAGTTCTTAATTTTTATTTCAAAATCTAGATTTTTATAAAATTACATTTTTTTTCAAAATCTAAATTTTTTTCTTAAACATTGTTAGTTATTTTTCCAAGTTTTTTAGCTCTTTTTATTTTTTTCTTCGTAATTCATAATATTTTGTAAGATTTGCTTGAGCATTAGAGACGGATTAGGACCGTCTCTAATAGAGACGGTCATTGACGGTCTCAAATAGGGACTGCTACCAGCCGTCCCCAACGTAGGCCTATGTTGCGTCCCGGGAAAAGACGGCCATCAGCCGTCTATAATTGAGACGGTCCATGACAGTCTCTGATTACCAATATGAGACGGTCAATGACCGTCCCTAATAGAGACGGTCCTTGACAGTCTCAAACAGAGACTGCTAAGAACCGTCCCTAATACAGACTAATGGTATGCAGTCCCTAACTATCGGAAAAGACGGCCCACGACCGTCTCTAATTGAGACGGTCCTCGACAATCTCAAATTACCAGTAAGAGACGGCCAATAACCGTCTCTAATAGGGACGGTCTTTGACCGTCTCAAATTCCGACATATAAGACCGTCCAGGACCGTCTCTTATTCCAGACGGTTTATGACCGTCTTTTATCTGCAATTAACGACGGTTTTTGACCGTCTTAAATAATTTATGGACGTTTAAATTTTCAAGACAATAATAAGGACGGTCAAGGGCCGTCTAAAAATTTAGAGACGGTTTACGGCCGTCTCTAAAGCGTCTTTAAACCAAGCAATTTTAGAGACGGTCCAAAACCGTCTCTAAATCCGTCATTTTTTTCCATTTTTCACGTAGTGTGTCTTCTTGCCCTCCATTAATTTGCAGGTACTCAGTAGCTCACAGGAGGTGGAGCAAGGTCAACCAAATTTGAGCAACAACAGTTTGGTGTTGTCTGTGGGAATGACAACAAAGCCATCCAGAAGTTCTTTTTATATCAAAGCTAGTTTTTCCCTTTTTTCCTTTATCCTATAATGCCTATAGGAAAAAAGAAGGCCCTTGGCTGCCATTACTCAGTTGATCCTAATGTCGGAAGAACAACCTGAGAGCCCTCAGCACCACAGTCAGCTCATCAGCCCGACCCCTCCCTCGGTAGTCGCACAAAGATCCCGGAACCGGGGGGGGGGGGTGGGGGGGGGGGTTCGGCTCGTCTCTTCTCTTTAGAGAATCAAGTCAAGGCTCTAATCGATAATGTGGATTGGATAATGCGGATATTGGAAAGACAACATCCATTCTCCAATCCAGGCGTGGAAGTGGGGACAACAATCGAGCAGTCCCGACCTCGAAAAGTACCTCATGATTCGTACGCGGTAAAGGATGAACCAACACGAAGCAGGGGGTTCCCACGTAGACAAAGGGAACAACCAAACTCGTGAAGTCCGATCTACACTACAGTGTGGAGAAGAGAAGGCGTGGGAAGGCTCCCGAGGTCACTATAGAGAGTGAAGTTCCATGGGAGGTAGAGATGAAGGAAATCTGAGATTAGCTCAGAGACATCCAGCAAGCATGCTGGGCAAAATCCCCAGCCTCCGTCGACGCCATGCTTGAGGTAGCTAAGCCCTCGTTCATGGATGACATCATGAGATCCTAGCTACCGTCTAGGTTCCGGATGCCTTAGATTAGCCCTTACTCAGGGTCGAGTGTAACACCCTATCTACCTAATACTCGGGTGTCGAATACCCCAAGCTAACACCACAAACGTTCTTCCTACTTAACTATATGAGCATGATAACATACACCGATTTGAAAATTCAAACAATGAGGAGAGGGCGCATGAAGACCTATGTCCGTGTAACCCAAGAACTAGCAGCCTCCATCATTACCCTTCAATCTTGGAAGGCCATGCTTGTAGATCATTGTAAAGGTCGGGCCAATTCACCAGATACACCGTTTATCAACATCCGAGTTCACAACCCACCACTTGATCACCATTGCCTCGGCTTCTGGTAATGAAAGCTACCAATGGAATTCACTTCATAGGCCCTAGGGACCTTTATAACTGTGGATGTTCAAGATTAGAGGGATCTAACAGTTAGATCAATGGGAATCCTGAGATTTAGACAAATATCACATAGTGTGGCCCACTTAGGTCGTGGATTCGTCTGATCTTTGGTCAAAGACCTAGTCTGGGACCTCTTAAGTGAATAGATGGTGTGGATTGGAAATCCCATCATGGTGGACCCTACACGAGAGCTGTGTATGCACAAATGGGCGTCTACCTGCAGAGCACTAGACCAGCGAGGGTGGTCAAACATCGTTGGCTCGATAACATTTCGAACAAAAGGCATTTTCCCGCCCAATGAACACTACAAGAAAACTAGCCTTTACCGGCGGTCAAAACCGCCGGCAAAGGTCAAGAGAACCGTCGGTAAATCCTTTGCCTGCAGTTAGCTAACAGCCGGTAAAGCCTCAGTCGGTAAAGGCTTTACCGGCGGCCACGACCTTTACTGACAGTTGTGTTGGACGCCGCTAAATCGTCAGTTTTTGTTAAAAATGGTTATAAGCTACGGATAAAATCCGTAGCTAAATATGACTAGCCCCACAGTACAACCGTAGTCATTGGTACCGTAGCCACAGTAAATGCGTAGCCTGCTGAGTGGTGTTCAGAAAATCAGTTTCACATCAGCTGATACGGCAGTGTTGAATCCATATCAGCTTACCTCAATAAGATACAGGGAAACTCTTAGTTATTCTAAGCATATGATAGGCAATAAATAAAATTCATGGAAGCCCTCCTAGACATATACTATAAAGAAATTGCTTCCTATTTCAGTTTTTAACTAACATATTACAGGCAGACAATGCCTATAGTGAAATAAATCAAACCTTAATTGAACAGTTTCTATGAATTAAAGTACAAAACATATAACAAATATTAGCACATGGTTACGTATCAAAATATCTGAAACAAAATATCCATGCCCTCCTGTTACAATTACAAGATATCATCCAAACATTTCATCACCATTGCACCATTCTTTATTTTCTTTGGTTACTTTGCATGTGCAGATCATCGCACTCTCTGCTGTGAGAAAAATGTCTGGAAAAGAAAATTGTAATTAAAGAATTTTCTAGAGTTTGCTTGCTCAAAATTTATAAAAGAATTTGAAGCATATACCTAACTTTAGAAACTATTCATGGATAGAACAGGGAGTATAAGTTACTAGGGCATTCGGTCCAAGTATCTTGATGATGCTTGTTACAAGTGGGAATGATACTTCTAAAATCCAAACTTTGATTTGATAGGCACTGCCATAGATGGAAGATGCTCCGAAAATCTTACAGATCGAATTTCCTAATCTGTCAATCAACGTCCTATGAAAGACGGTTAAGAAAAAATTATAAATCAATTGCCTGGAAAAAAAAAAGATGGCCAAAGATTATATGGCAAGAATTCTCAATTAAATTTCCTTAAGTCATACCAAATAGATAACTCTTTATAAGAATATAATTAACACAATTAAATTTCAAACTCAAGATGTGAAATTACTATACTCATCCAATCTGAGCTTCAAATCATAGAATGACTGCAAACTGATCCAGACACATTGGCTTCTCAACGAGTTCTGTAACCATAAAATCTGTAACCATGGCGAAAAACAGATGAAATGGAAACCATTACCCACTTAAACATGGGAGGAAAAAAGCCCAACAGAACCATATATGCTGGCACATGGCAAACTCAGGTCAACCAATTAGCCTTGTAAGGAACATAGAGAAAAGACACACAACAATCTTTTCTTTTTTTCCTTCTTTTTATCAAGAATCCTGACAATATGATGAGTACATAACACATGCATTCCACAAAAAGCCATGACAACCATTTATCAGATGCATTCCACAACCAAGAAGACTTTGAAACATTAAAACTTACTAGCAAGCAGACTTTGAATAAAATCAATCATCATCACAGTTCACATTGAATTGCCCTTAAATTCGGGAGTTGCGGCAACTGTTCTGATTGAAATTTGAGAATATTTCCTTCTCATCTATCTCTAATCAAGGAATTTGTGTACTGATACATGCACTATACACACAAATGTCATTTGAAGTTTTCTGGTAAAGTAAAGAGCAGGTTTGCTTCCATCAAAATAAAGGAATCTGTATCTATTGCATCTTACTTGTGCTGTAAATGTAGTTGTCTTAAACAAATAGGGAGTTCTAGTCTGATGGGGACTGTAGCCAGATAAAGGAAACTGTCCAATGTACTTGGTGGGTTGAGACAAGACTCTTACTAAAGAATGATCTGTTACAAGTTCCAGGAAACTGTGCGAAAGGAGAATGATCTTTTACAAGTCAGGAGTAAGCTAAGTATCTAAGCATATCCATGACAATAGCAAACAATAAAAGCATATCTAAGCTAAGTATCTAAGCATATCCATGATGCAGCCTACTGCCTGTCTTGTATGGATGTGCTCCACAATTAGCATATTGGCACAAAAAATCTAGATATGCCAGCAAGACAGGCTGTGGTGCCTTTGGCTAATGGTATTGATACCTGGAATATAATATGGAGTTTGGTGAGGTCACTGCAATACAATGAAAACTAATGAGGAATATCATATATTAATGGAAAGCCACCTAACCTTATCTGTTTTGGACTTTTAGATGACTTGCGCACCAAAATGAGGTTGTTCAGATGTACTCGTAAATAGAGCTGCAAATATCCTATTTAATCAAGAAGATATTAACCCTCAAATTTCAATTATTGTTACTGTCTAACTAGAAATTAACATAATTGCAGTAGTCACCCCAGACCCTGTATACTAAAGCTAAGGAAGCAGACCACAATTTGATTATTTTGAGTTCATAAATCAAATAAATTTCAATTCAATTCAATGTTATATCCAAAAACCCATGGCAGCTTCTGTTTTTTAACAAGTTTTATAGATGCAAATCACTAAGGATTGTTGAGAAATAAATATAAATTTTGTGAAATTATTATAGCCTTATGTACTAAACAACCAGGTATACGACAACTGAGTGACATTGAAGACAGCAGCACAAGTAGGCTACAAAAGTAGCTCCAACAATGTAGATGATTAACCATCATTAGCCCAAGTAAAATAATTGAAGTTCTAGGTGACCTGTATATTGTATTTCATACTTTTACTAGCACAAACCTGGAATTACTAAACTGAAGCATCCTAAGGAAGAAATAACACACCCCCAAAAGTGAACTGGAACATATAGGACCCAGGCAAACATGTCAAAACACACACACACACACACACACACACACACACATACACACACAAAAGGTTCCAAAGGAAAAGACCAAGGTAATTTGATGAAAATACACACCTGAATTTCCTTATCAAAGGCCATAACCTTTACTTCATCACCAGAAAGAGCAGCATCCTTCTTGGCTTTCTAATACCAACCACTATTCGATTTCTTTCAGCTCTATGAAATGATAAAGATAGATCTTAACAATGAATTTGCACTCACCTTGAGATCATCAAGATGGTCAAGTATGAAAAATCGTGCTTCGTCTTTCAATCTAGAGTAGAAACCTACAAAATTCTTTAGCTTTAGTTCAGCGGAAAAGTTTTGATGTGCATCTACAATCTCAAATTCAGGATTCCCATTTCCAACTGTGCCTTCTTAGAAGGCATCCTTGAATTCCCAGTCATTTTCATCCAAATCATCATCACCATTTACTAAATCTGAATTCAGGCCCAACTGAGTTGAACTAAATTCATTTGCAGTGGGTTGTCGAGTAGAATTTACAGTGGATATCTGCTCAGCTTGACTGTACAGATCTGAAATAAGATCACTAAAAGCATTGCTCCAACCAGAATTGACGCCATTGAAGCCATTGCTAACAAAGGTGGTGAGTCCATGAAAAAACCCCTCTTCGGCGTCAAACATATCACCATAATCCGGTTTTCGATTGCTAAAAGTATATGAAGGAGTGGTTCCTTGACTATGCTCCAACATTTCTTCAATGCCCTGCAACTAAAAATTATTGAATTATCAAATATAGCCAGCATTCTTACAATTCATGTGCCACAAGACTACAGGCAAACTTCAGTAGTAAATAAAAAGTAGGTGGTACATTTTTTTTTTAAATGTGAAGAGTTACCAGCAGTCTATCACTGAAACATGCAACTTTTACAAAATTGAAAACCAGGTATACTGTCCTTGATTTTAAATTAGCAAAGGAGGATTTGGGAATGTAAGCATGGAATCTAATTGTCACCTCTGATCCAGAGGTTTGACACTTCAGCCTTACAGAAATGTGTAAAGTTCATTGCTGTCATTAGTATGAAGCTCACTTTAGCCTTATGGGTTCTTTTTATTCTTACTTTCATATTGTTCTTTGTTTTTTAAGAGATGCATGGTGCATGAGATATTGTAAAAGTTCCCTTTGTTATATTTCTGTTGCCTTCTAGAAATGTATCATACATTGATTTAAACTTGATTTTTTTTTCTTCAGGTGACTGTCATAATCATGTCATTGAAGGCTGGAAATCTCGGTCTAAACATGGTTGCTGCCTGTCACATTATTCTTCTAGATCCTTGGTGGAACCCAACTACCGAAGATCAAGCTATTGACAGGGCACATTGAATTAGGCAGACTCGCCCTGTGACTGTTTCATGGCTAACTGTTAAAGATACAGTGGAGGATCGGATATTAGCTCTCCAGGTAAGTTTCTGTTCATAGTCTGCTGGATCCATGGATTTAATACTATAGGATGACTTTGATGTAACTTGTTTGACTTGTAGTTAGGCATATGGCAAAAAAAAAAAAGGAACGGGAAATATTCATTTCTAGTTCAGCCTCAATTGTTAGAAATACGGTAAAAAAAAATTAAATTAGAAATGGTAAAATAATAGAAACACCAAAATTCAGCGAATGGAAAGTTCACGTTTAATATGGTTTAGACAAGTAGTAGACATGCATCTTGAGATTAGGGCCCACTGTAATCTTTATTTGCCATCCAACCTATTGATTAGGTCAAACAGACCTGGACGAAGGAATCCAAAACCTTTCTAGCCCCATATCAACATCTTCATGCAAATGAACCTCTGATACATGACTGTCTTCTCTCAGACAACACCTATACACTAATCCGCAATTAGGGAATCGACACTACAAATCCCTAATTAGGGATTCGAAACTCAAAAAATCCCAATACACAAATCATTGCACAATGTTACTTGAAGGATTAAAAAAATGCCAAAAAATGCCCAAATTGATATGAATAGATAAGGGGGGAGAGAGAGAGAGAGAGAGAGAGAGAGAGAGAGAGAGAGAGAGAGAGAGAGACCTGATGTTGCAGCAGAGATCGAGTGGAGAGACAGATACCTGATGTTGCAGCAGAGGGCCGAGGAGATAGAAAGAGAGAGGACTAGGGTTTTGAGAGAGAGAGAGAGAGAGAGAGAGAGAGAGAGAGAGAGAAGACTAGGGTTTTGAGAGAGAGAGAGAGAGGGAAAGCGATCGGAGAGGGAGAGGCAGAGGGAGAGGCAGAGAGAGGGAGGGAGAGAGAGAGGGAGAGGGCCGGAGACGGAGAAGGAGAGGCAGAGAGAGCGGCAGAGCGAGGGAGTGAGAGGGAGAGCGAGCGGCAGAGCGATGGAGTGAGAGGGAAACCGAGCGGCAAAAAGAGGGAGTGAGAAGGAGAGAGAGAGGCGCGCGATAGGTTAGGGTTTTTTTCCTTTTCTTTTATATATATCTATATGGGCCTGCCGGCAGCCGTTAAAACTAGCAGCCGGCAAAGCATTAGCCCATCGGTCAGCTAAGGCCCATTTTCTTGTAGTGGAACACTGTTCGTTTAATCGGATAAGTGGCCCACTTCCGCCATCAGAACCAGAGACCTGAGCCATCCATCGGGAGCGGGTGTGGGATTCGACCAAAACCACTCCTCTTTCGCACGTTGAAAGGCTATGGCATGCACACGATAGCTGACACAGACAGACGAACGTGTGGTGCATCTCCAAAAATGGAAGCTGTTTTCATTGCCTTGCTGGCGATCTGAGTCAGCATCCCACCTTCAATATCATCCCTTCGTTTAGGGCGTATCACAGCCCTCCGTTTAGCACCGCAGAGGGAAACCTTTACGTGGCTTAAAGAAAGGAGGAAAGATTCTTTCCTCTTTGGGTGGGGCGGGCTGGCGTGATTTGAGCTACTGTTGGAGCTTTGTCCAATCATCCCGAGAGTCTGCACTAGGGCAGCAACAGCCCTAGCCATTAGGGTGAGCAGCTTCGCACGAGATAAAAGGCCACAACGGAATTTCTCATGAGTGGCTGCATCCTTGTGATTATCGATGGGATTAGTGGTCCCCATAGTGGTCAATGGACCCATCTGGTCCATCTAAAAGCAGCGGATCGTCGGATGGGGCCGTAAATCAAAAACTACCATGATCGGCCACTCCATCTTCTCCGATCAGCCGTGAGACCCATCACGATGATGTGAGCCCCATTTTCAGATTGAAGACGCTCATCTAGTGGACCCTATTTCTAGAAGTCCGTTCCAAGCATTGGATCTCCCCCATGCAAGGAGGTTTAGCAATTAGAACCTCGGTCTCTAAACAGTGGGAAATGGAGGATTATTGCTTAATTCTCCTTTTGAAAGGACACAATGCTATAAAAGCCTTTCCTCCTATTTCAGGAAATGTACCGAGCAAGCTCTAGAGGCTGGGAGATAGAAAGAAAGAGAGGGAGGAAACGAGTGCGTGGTTCCGAGCTTGGTGTCGCATTGCATCAAGTCAACCGGGTAAATACAAAAGCTTTAGGCACTGAGGAAGGAGAGAAAGAGAGAGGGAGAGTGAAGAAGGAGGGAAGAAAAGTTGAAAGTTGACTGGGTTCCAAACCGAGTCATGCCGAGTTCGGAGTTTTGGCCGTCAAAAGGGAACCACGAGTTGAGTCCAGGCTTGTGCATGAGCCAACTCCTCAGACTCGTCCAAGAGTCCAGGCTGGTGCGCGGTCTAGACTCGACTCAATCCACTAGATGGCTTCTGCACGGGCCCACCGTCACTGCTAACAGGCTAAGCTTGAGTCAAGTGGGTGCCCTGACCCACTGAGTTAGGTATGCCTCGAGCTGATCAGTCACCATTGAGCCATTTGCTCTTTGTCCGTCCAGAGAGAGAGAGAGAGAGAGAGAGAGAGAGAGAGAGAGAGAGAGAGAGAGAGAGAGAGGAGGAGGAGGAGGAGAATCAGGAGGACTACTCCGTATGGTTCACCGCTTCCCTCAAATGTATGATTGGTATCAAGTTTCATAGGGAACTCAATTCGGGCCAAGCCTTGTGCAACCGACTTATGCCAAGTTGCTAACAAGCTGACTCAGTTAGTTCTACTGGCTTACTCTCATTTTGAAAACTATCGACATTCCAGCAAGTAACGGTTAGTCCCAAGTTGCAACCTACTCACCGAGTGGAGAGCAAACCGGGTGGCGTCGGCCAAATCCGAACCTAGCAAGCCACTTTCCAAAGTAATCTCTATTATTCTGTATGTTAAATAATAGTTAAGACTGATGAGGTTGAAATCCTCATTTAAGATATGAGAAATTTAAAACATCTAGTTGTAGAGATATCCTTTGGGTTACAATAAGTGGAACTCAAGTTTAGGTACCAGGTTTGGGCGACTCAAATATTAAGGTGAGTTAATTCTTTGGACTCTCATCTCAAGATTGAGGTAGAACTAACCAATTCCTATTAATTTTAGTATTGATAGGGAATTGGTATCCCCAACTCTCCTTAGATGAGTTTTGCTCACAACCCCAAGTGCAGGGTTGTGATGTAGTAATAACTCGGTGAGACCGAGGTCGAATCCACAGGGACTTAAACTTGTACGTATTCTGAAAATAATTAGAACTAGAACTAGACTAAGATTTACACTAGAATATGTAATAAGAGGGATCAATTGTAAATAAACTATCAATAAGAAAAGGGACACTAGAGCGCCAAGGATCCACTTGTAGTTATTAAGATACTACCTCACTTGATTCAATAAACACAATTGGAATTAGAGTCCTATCCTATCTAGTTGCATGATAGAGTAGTTGAACCATAATCTAAACTTTCCATTGAATTAGTTCCCACATGAAGCACCAATGCGATGATCGTAGAGAATTCAACCATCCACCATGCCCAGGAGAATGGTGAATCATGAATTTTACATATCACATAATTATAAAACAAGTAAGAAGATATTAAAAACCTTTCAAGCATCTACTGTAATTAGAGTCACAATAAACCACAGAAAAACTGAAAATATTCCTTAATTCAAACTAAGAATCAATAAAAGTTCAACATAAATATGAATCAAAGTAAGATAAACATCTAAACAAACTACAAGCTTCACCTCTTAGCTCTAGTTAGGAGATTAACTATCACGCCACAAACTCGGAAACCGGGCTCACAAAATTTTCGATCGTCAAATTCGGCGCCAATAGCCTCCGTAGTACCCCATTCTCGGCTCCCGGCACCCATATACCGAATTCCGATCATGGGATCCTACAAGAAGGATTTTCAGTAAAATTTTTTTGTAAAGCATAACCATAAGCATAACCAAGTCACAAAACAACATCACCACATATCCACTAATAAAATCATTCAAGTACAATGCTGAAAGGGAAATACATATATGAAACAAAAGCCCCAAAGCTTTAGCACATGCTCCTGTCTCAATGCTGCTGCGACCTAACGTCACCTGCACGCAACGGTCGTGCATAAGCTTACAAGAAGCTTAGAGGGTGGTGTATGTGTGTGCAATGCATGTGACAAGCAAACAGATATCAGAGTAAGCAGAAATACTGGCAAGTCCATAAATACCATTAGCCTTATACAGGCTATGCGACGTAAAGACATAATAAGCCAATGTTATATACTGAGGAAGCAATGTAGATCGGTTATGCAATGCAGAGACATAGTAAGCCAAATGTCATATACTGAGGATGTAATGTAATACGAAAATCCTGACGAGTCTATAAATATGTGGGACAAAGTTCTGCCTTCACTGTGTGCACATTAGCCTGCCAGCACATAGCCTGCCAACCACTGGTAGCTCGCCCAGGCCCACTAGGCCCCGCCCACATCAGCATCCGTTCACGTGTGCCTGCCCATATGTGACCACAGTGATGAGGCATCACAATATGTCATATGCAGAGGATGCAATGCAGTATGCAATGCAAAAGAAATAACAAAGTTGGAGTGTGTAGTCGGGATGATAGTACGTGGTATCATAAGCTATGGGGTTCATCACATGTGACTTCTATCCAAACCAGTCTCATACCTAAATTTGGATAGCTAGACTCAATGTGGTAAACTCCTGATCTCAGGTTGGTCGGGTGCTCAAATGAAATCCTGGCCATTACGAAGGTACACATAATGATTTGGTTACGCACCACCAGCCCGAGTCGAGTGGATAGTGAATAAATGAATGAATGAATGAATCAAATGCTGAGTATGCAACTCCTGCTCAGTAAGTCCACATATCAGTATCGTACATCTCTGGGATCATTACCGGGGTCTAGTGCACTCCACATGATTGCCCCTCCCCTCGGCGCGCAACCAAGTGAGTGTAAGAGACCTCACTACTTGCCTGGCTAGTAGTCAGCCAATATCTACCTGGCTTGTTAGTAGTGGACCCATTCCTCGAGCTGGTTAAACTCAACCTAGCTATGCCCCCTTCACCCGAGCGGGTAAAATCACACCCCCTTCCAATCGACCACGATCAGTGGGAGACGCTGCATATTGGTATTCAGGACTCGGGCGCTTATATCATCCACCCAGTCTAATGTTGGAGCATCCCCTGGCCACGGGGGTTTAGGGACTTTCACCCACGGACATCTAAAGTGCCCATATGCTGAATCTCAAACATTTCTGGTGTCTCATCTGACCATCCATGATAAGCATATGGATGCCACAGCCCTGATGTCGCTAGGGCGCCAAATGATTATGTCACAAAATACGAGATGCATGAGTCATACCATCTAGTCATGTATCCAACCTGCGTGTACCGCGCGATTATGTGGGGCAACTCCATCTCACAAGGAGTCCCATAAACATCTCAGCCCAATGATATATGCTATAATCAATCATCCCTCAGAACAGGCATACCAATGATGCGTATGAGCATGTATCATGATGTTATACTAAGCGTGTTCTCAGTGTGTCGATCATGTCACACAAAATGTGAGATGCATGAGTCATACCATCTAGTCATGCATCAAATTTACGCATATCATGTGATGGCAACTCCCTCTCACAATGAGTCCCATAAATATTTCAGCTCAATGGCATATACTATGATCAATTATCCCTCACAACAGACATACCAATGATGCGTATGAGCATGTATCATGTAATCACGTGCATAGAGTATATAACATATAGGGATTTACATGCATCATCAATATCATAACCATTGTCCAATACTATCATTATACATGCCCTAGGCATTAGTTGTCTATTATGCATAAGGTTATCCTTACATCCACCAACATCATTTGTTTATCATTATCCATACATCAAGTAAAATATGGTTATCTTATCAATATTATCATTACGACAATCAATACGTGCATTATTATCACTTGGATATCAAGCATGTTAGTCAACTAGCATGTTTATATATATATATATAAAATATCATCATCATTACCATGATGATCATTTTCACTTCATGATTAACATAAACAATGTCATAAGTACCATAAATAATCGGTCATCCATCATCAATGCATATGCTATAATTTACCATCCATTAAATCATATCTATCATTTCAACCAACAACTCACAAACATCATTATCATGTTACCATACATATATTATCATCTCACCCATCACTAGGTGCGTCCTACCTAGTGTGACTTTCACACTGAACTTGAACTACATGCAAGGCATGGGGTCGTATAGGTCATGTGTGAGTCCCACTTGGTGAACCGATAGGCCAACCCAAGGGTATAAATGTCCAACAACAATGCTTTCAATGGTGTGGATCTAATTCCACAACTAAGTGGGCCCCACACATTCCACCAACTAGAAATAATGCATAATCTTAAACATAAAGGATAACATGCTAACATCTTTCATGTCATATATCATATTCGGTCCACTAGCCGCATACATAACAAACCAAGAAAAAGCCCAATTATCCAGTTTATGCATTGTAAAATGGGTCTCTCTAAGCGTAGTCCACTTGACTAGAGGTAGTATGAAAGGCACGCTGTCTAGTAGGCATTGGGCCTGCCCAACAGGCTCAAGGAAGGTTACCATTGTGGGTTTCTCATTCCCCAACGATTTCTCTTAGTGTTGGGCTCGCGTGGGCCTTAGGTTTGCATCATTTAGATGGGCCCAAGGCTACCTATGTCTTAAGAGAACATTTAGACAACAAGATTTATCTACTAAAAATTTAGAAGTAATACAACACCCATTTACAGAATATGCCAGGTGGACTTCATTACATGAAAGGTAAGGCCCATACAAGATAGCCCATACTAGATTTTCCACTTAAGGTTTTTAAGCCTAACAATATTTGAGAGTCATTTTTCAGAGTTTAGATGCTGCATTAAATGCTTTGGGAAGGTGGTGGACTATATTGACATGGCCTCACATAAATTTCACGTCAAACAGATTTTTAGTGCAATGTTGGTTTCTGGCCATTTTCAATTCATATTTATGATCATGTGGGACCCACATTTGGTAAAAGGAAGGATCCATCTGGTAACTCTATGTATGGGCTTTAAAAGGTATAAGGCGATCCTCATTAGTCTGGTGTATACAATTTACGGTGATGTCCCAAATATGGATACTCCGAGGAAATGTGCAGGAAACACAGTGCATATTAGTTTTGGCCCAATCTTGAGTACGTCCCATGATCATAGGGTACCACCTTTCAGTGTCCCATCAGGTGACCTTGATTGTACTATATATATACTTCAAAAACCATAAGTTGGGACTAATTGATTGTACACACATAATATTTGGTATAGGGCCAAACATAGGTACTTTAATTTTCTGCACATAATTTTCTGTACAACCATGCCTGACCACATTTTGGGATCCACTCCCTGATCATGTGGGGTCTGATTTAGCCCGAGTAAAATATTATTTATTTATTCATTGGTATAATTTAAAGGTTCCAAGTGGTGGCCTACTCATATCTCCAGCGTGTGGTCCGCTACAGAGGCCCAAAGTTGGTACAAAATACAAATAATCAGATAATCTTCAGCAATGGGGTCTATCACAACTTAGGGCCCAATTTCCAAACACTTAGGGATCACTCCTGACAAAAAGGTGGGACATCCCAGCTCACTTATATAAGGATTAAACATCCCCCAAAGTGGGACCCTTAACTACAGAGTGTGGGGCCCACTACAAGGTGTCAAAGAGGCCTACATGCAATACAGTTAAGTACTTGAAAAATTTCAGCAAGCAGAAAGTGCAAAGAAATGAAATAGATTCAATGGCAAGTGGGACCCACATGCTAGAAAAGCATAGATAAGAGACACATATCAATACACATGGCTGTCCAGATTAAGTGAACTAATAAAGAACATAAATCAAAAGTGGCCTCATTACCAAGTGGGTCCATAATAAGAGGATGAATGTTATAGTTAACATGCATACAACATACAAGTGACACATGAAATGTCTTGATCAAATATCTATAATCAGATTCTATGTTGGAAAATCTAAGCCAATGGATGATTTGGGAATATATCATTCAGGCTGTATATAGGTTTCCCATCATACAGAGCCTGGGATCCATCTGGACCATACAAAACAATTTAAGGTTTATCCTTAGGGAAGTATCGGTCAGTTTAAAATTTTCTAAACTTTATCATGAAAGAATATGATCATAAGGACCATACATATGATTATTCAAATATATCTAACCGTTGCAATCACGGATATGGCCCACACAAGATTGGTCATAACAAGCCCCCAAATACATCTTTCGTATAAGGCCAAGATCTCAGCCGTCCGAACTCCGATTAAGGCTTATTATATACCGTTGAAAAGCTGGTTCGATTTTCTACGAATCTAACGGAACATATATTTTAATACATTCATTAAAGGAGCTAAAAATGGGTCCATTTTAGGTGAATCGGAATCCTGCATATGCTGCTGGACAGCAGCCAAGTAAACTTGATGTTACAGATGATTGGACTGTTGGATGGCTACAAAATTTGGTCTAGAGTTAGTTCATATTGTGGTTCATATTATTCCTGAGTTTCAACTTTGATCTTAGCATGATCAATTTTATATGATTTTTAGAACTTGCTATCCAGATACAAAAACATGATTACATGTGAAGGGTGTGGATAGATGTTCATCATGGTGGACCATACATGAGGAAATCAGGTGGGAAACCTTATTCCCACCACACAAATCAGGGCCTAAATGGCCTTAAACAAATATCACATCAACAAACATCATGATGGGGTCCATGGAGAATGGCCCCATCATAGATACATGCATGAAAATCATGGTGGGCCATTGGCCACACCTAGGGTCCAAGATAGGATCCCTACCATTAATTGGTAGGTCCCACTTGTCCCATACATGAAATGAAGAAAACTAACCTAAGAGGCACTCACCTCTTCTACTTCTTCTTCCCTTGTATGCTTAAGCTTCTATGGAGCTCTTTCAATGGTGGAGATGGGTTTTAGATGGTTGGATTAGGACGGATGTAGCTTGGAAGGGGCTGGAGTAATGGGTCTCTCATGGAAGTCCTAAGCTCCTCTTGCTAGGAAAATGAGGAATATGAGAGGGAGAGAGAGGGATGTATATGAGAGAAATGATTAGTTTGTAAGAGAATCATTGCTTGTGTAAGGGAGTATGACATGCTTGTCCTTATGACTAGCAAGCATGGGGAGGGCTAGGGTGATGTCACCCTAGGCTAGGTAGCCTATGATGATGTCATCCTCATGATGGCTCTAGGTAGAGAATCTATTTTATCTAGAATCTTGTGGCCTAGCAACGCGCAGTCTGTGGCTAAGATTATGCGCGGGCCATATCTCCTAGTCTAGGCGTCGCATTAGCGCACGAGACACGGTGTTGGAACCGTAGTGATGGCGCAGTCGCAATGGCATAGGTCTCGAGTTGAGTCGACTCGGGTTCACAGGATGTGACTTAAGGTTACTCGTAAACGCTGGCTACAGGTTGTGAGTTGCCGAAATTTGACGGGGAGGATCGCGAGATCTTAGGGAACAATGTGATACTAGGACACGGACCTTACATTAACCAACCAAAGACATGATTGAAACTAAAACTCTTAAAGAAAATATAAAAACTAACTAGAAGAAGAAGATTGGGGAAGAAGGAAGGACTCCTTGAAGTTCTCCAACACTTTGCTCCTCTATTCCAACCCTAGTTCATGCTTAAAAACTCATAAAAGACCCGTATTTATAAGCCTTGCTTGGACTGACTTTGAAATTATCTCAATCTTACGCAAAAAGTTATGCTTAGTTAAACCGAAGTTAGCTTCGGTCGGACCGAATTAAGGCTGAAATCCCACTTTCTCAGTGGATTGTTTTACGCGATTTTGGTCGGACTGAAGCCATTTTTAGAATTATTTTAGGACTTTCATTTTTAGACTCTAAATTTCAGAATATGAATTTTTTGGCCAATTTTCAGGATTCCTTTTCTTCACTTCAAATCTTCGATTCTCTTCATTCCTCACTTGGTTTCCTTGGATCTTTGGCATGTGAATTCTTCATTAGTGACTTTCAAATCTCTAAATCTTCATTTAGTAATCTTTTGAAAATAAATCTTCTCTTCACTCCTGGAACCTGAGTACTCGTTTTCCTAAAACTCGAGTGTTAACCTTTAAAGATAGCCAATTTCACGTACATTTATTTTTATCAGAGTTAACAATTTTAGCGGAATATGAGCAAATCAAGTATAAGAGGGAGTCCAAATATATATAACCAAATATTCTTGCAGTTACCCAAAAGCTTATACAAACCAATGTCTCGTAATTAACGATTGAACAACAAAATAATAAATGTAGTCTATAAATTTGAGCCGCATAGCCATCGATTTCTCCATGTGATGCACCAGAGTGAACTCTCACATCATCCATGTATCCTGCACACTGAATACGGTTTGATAGCGTCAATGGCTATCCCAGTGAGGTATAACCCCCAAGATTTATTATATCATCAAGATAATTAAGCATAGTTATCAGAAATAGTGTATAATAAATATTCCACAATGATTATCATAGAAAATAGATAAGGTTCATCAGATAAATTCCACAAAGGCAATCTTATTTAAATGCATGAATACATGTACATGCTCACAGACCTGGGGATGCACATCTAGCTGGTAAAAAGTTGCCCAAGGAGAACTAGCCACCCGAAAAAGTACTCAAAGGTATGCCTAAGGAGAACTAGCCACCTGGAAAAGACTGTGCAACGAGGACACCCAAGATGGACTAGTCTCCCGAAAAAGTACTCAAAGGTACGCCCTAAGGAGGACTAGGCACCTGAAAAAGTCCATATAATAAGGACAACCCATAGTGGTATGAATGTATGAAATAATAATTTAGGATCACTATCAGATCCATAACCTAGTATCTATTCCATTCTGTTAGGTCCCCTGGTCCTTCCAGTTGAATTTTGGTGGCCCGTGACCATTAGATAGCATTTCCTGTCATCCCTAAGTTCCGCCCTATAAACCTAAACCGATTCGACCTGAAACCTATGCCTTGGCGACTGCATCGTCGTCGCGGTTCTAACGCTATGTCTCGTGCGTCAATCCAAGGTGTAGATCAAAAGTTGTAGCTTGCGCAATATTTGGACCATTGATCATGATTGTAGGACCCACCTATTGCATGTACTCATTTCCCTAGGTGATGAGATCACCCTAGTCCATCATTACCTATAGCCTACCCTACCTAGCCTAGCAGTCATGGATTTTTCTTCTAAAAAATAATCATTTCTCTCCGTATCCCATTTTCCATGATGGCTTTTCTTCCCAAGACCCATGAGTATCTTACAAACCCATGATTACTTTGCTACAACTCCCCATCTCTCTCTTTCTCTCTCATTCAATCTCTCCCCCATTTGCAAGAGAACTTGGGACGTCCTACCCTTCTTAAACTTTCCAGCCCCTTCTTCCCTTAATCCCCCTCAATCTAGCCCTCTAAAACCCATCTCCTCCATTAAAATAATTCCATTGGAGCTAAAGAACCTTAGGCTAGAAGAAGAAGGAAGATCTTAGAGGTGGGTGTGCTCGTAGGCTAGTTTTCCTGATTTTTCTTTCATTTATTCTTGTATTTCATTCTTGGAAGCTTGTAGGACCCACCAATCAATGGTGGAGGTCCTCCTTAACCCCGTAGGTGTGGCCAATGGCCCACCTTGTGCATGCATGAGCCATGATGGGGCCATTCTGCATGGACCCCATCATGATGATTTTCATTGATCCATAGTTTGATTAGGTCATCTAGACCCTAGATCCATGGTGGGGATGGTATCCCCACCTCAGATTTTTGATTTGTAGGGCCATGCATGTATAGATCCATGTGATATCTTGATGAAATATTATGATGTGTGGTTGTGATTGATGGAGAAGGACTCAACAGTGGCGGAGCCCTTCTCCTATGGTCGTGATCATTTCTCTCTTTCTCTCTTATTATTTCCCCGATGTGTGTGGCCACCTGGTGTGCCTAGGACGTCCAGACCGTTTAGCAAGGTGGGACGCCCTTGTTGTCCATTTTCTGGACGTTGGGTGTCCCACTTACTGTCCATTTGTGACATGCAAGGAGACTTGATGTGGTGTCTTGGTCTGGGGATTTGTGGGGCCCACTAAGGTAGGCCACATCATGGCTTATTTGGGCTATTTCCCTTTGTCTAGCAACTTATGGACTGATATGCCTAGCAATATGTTGCTGTCTAGATATTTCTAGGCTATTTTCTAGGCCATTGATTGCTGATTTTTGGTATGGGATTTAGCCTTGCATGTAGCCTATTTTTTTTCCTAGTGAGGGGTGTTTCTTGGAGGTTGGACCCCACCTTGATGCATGTGGAAGCCACCTCCATTACTCCCTGATTGGGACATTAATGGAGCAGGCCTAAGGGGTGGGATGGTCTAAGTCTCTGGACTGTCTAGCCACCCTGTAAGAAGGGAAAACATGCATATCAGCTTGATCTTTGGGGATGGTTGGCCACTTTTGTGGACCCCACCTTGCTGTATATTTAGGGGTGCTTGTTGACCACCCATTCACCCCATTTTCAGGAAGGCCTGGGCCCACTCCATTGGGTGTACCGTGCAGGGACAACAATAATTTCTAGCAGTATTTTTATATCTAAAACCTTGCTGTCCATTTCTGTAATTCCCGTTTGTATGATCTTATGGTTTTTTTTTTCCTTACCAATCTTGAGGGTCACTTTGGTGGGACCTATCTCAGGTGCATGTGGACCATCAAATCAACTTATTTTTAGGGGTTATTGTACTAGGCTAGCAGCCCACCTACTGGACATTCCAGCTGGCGTCTAGCAGGTGGTTGGCCGTTCTTTTCCTCCATGCGGCCCACTTTGATAATGTGTTTTATCCATGCCGTCCCCCTTTTGTGTGGCCCACTTGGACGTGGTCCACCTCCCCTGGTGGATGTCCACAAGTGGGGCCCACCTTGGGTGTTTGAAGGGCCAGTCGTCTAGCCCATTGGGACCGCCCAGACCATCCAGGCCATTTGGGAATACTACTGGACTTGCAGTCCAACAACAGGCCCACTTGATTTATGTGTCGTATACACACCTTCCATCTGGTGGGGCCCACTATGATTATTGCTGGCCATCATATCACTGTTCACTCACTTTTACCATCTACTGGACCTCAGCAGGCCTAGGAAGTTGGGGTGGGTTGAATGTCCAGCAAGGCCTTAAGAAAATTTTGCATGTAGTTGAATATTGTGAAGATGTGAGGCCCATCAGATTGAGAGAATTGTGTACACACACCATGCTCATATTTTTTGAGATTTTTGGGCTTAATTAGTGCCTTGGGAGGCCCGCTTTTGGGCTGATGGTTGAGGACCATGATAGTCTAGATTTTTGGATGTCCAGTAGGTCCAAATAACATTAGACGTCCAGTCTTGAGCCCAGTTTTGTGAATGGGCTGTTTCACATTGTGCTGGACTTTATGGGCTGAAATGTTATATGTAATTGGACCCTGTTGCCCATCTATCTTGCCTAGTCTTGGGCTGAATTGTAGGGCCCATTTTACCAAATCTTGGATATGCCTTACTTATGTATTTGGCCATATGGGCTACCCATAAGGCCCATCATAATGCATGAATTCGGTGGCCATTGTACTTGGACCTTGGTGTGCCCCATTGGGTCCATGTTGATGTATATAGGTTTTGGGCCCTTTCTTGAGGCCCATCATGTGGTATGAGATGTTATGGGTTGCTGCCCATTTTCTTTTCATAGTTGTATCTGGGCCTTGGGCCTTGTTTTAGCTAGGTTCCTTGTTGGGCTGCCTTCTAGGGAACAATGGTGGTTAAATGTCCACATTGTGAACCCCCTTAGGCCCTTTGTTAGGCCCGTTCTCATCCATTGGGCTCGTAGTATTGCTTCCCTAGACTTTGTGGGCTACCCCAAACCATTGGACCCCCACTATTGGTTATTCTCCTTCCATACCATGTAGAATCACCTAAGTACCTAGACCTGACCTTGTTAAGAGGAGAGTACAACATCACCGCATGCTATGCTTAGTTTATCTTTATGATTCATCCCCATGTGCATCATATGTATGCTTGGTTGAGGGGTGATTGATCATGGTATGTGCCATTGAGCAGGTTGCTTATGGGACTCCCTGAGTGATGGAGTTGCCCCACATGAGCGAGCTGTATGCGCATGACTGACGTATGGGTGATTGGTATGATTCATGCATCTAGCATTTGCATGGCACAGTTATTATTCACCCTAGTATTATCAGGGCCATAGCCTCCACAGGCACATTGTGGATGGCCAGATTTTGGACACCGAAAAGGCTTGGTTCTAGCATTGTGGGCACACAGGGTGTCCTTGGGTGAAAGTCCTAAAACCTTTTTAGTACTAGGAGATGCTCCAACATCTAGACCGAGTGGAAACATGAGTGCCGGTGTTGAATACTATTAGGCCGTGTCTCCCACTGTGTCGTGGTTGGTTAGAAGGGGGTGTGGCCTTACCCACCCGAGTGAGGGGGCATAAGCTACGATGAGTTTGACTAGCTCATAAATGGGTCTGCTACCGACAAGCCGAGTAGGTATTGGTAGACCACAGGTGGGTAGTGAGGTCTCTTAAGCTTACTGGGCTGCACGGCTAGGGAGGTGGCAGTCAATGTGGAGTGTATTTGACCCCGGTGATTTTCCATAGAGGAACTGTACTGATATGCGGATTTGATATGAGGACTGGCATGATCGCATTGCATATTGCATACGACATTTGGCTATATAGGCCCTGCATTGCATAGCCTTGGTATGACTGATAGCATTCATGCTTGGTGTAGCATAGCCTTGGGATGGTTGATGGCATTCCTGCCTTGTATAGCTTTGTTATGGCTGACAATATTTATAGTCTTGCCCGCATATTCCGCATACTATGATATTGCATACTTGACACCTGTCCTGCACACACTTACACCACCATCTAAGCATTCTATAAGCTTATGCATGGTTGATACATGTAGGTGACGCTAGGTAGTAGCTGAGCAGGAGCAGGAGCATGCCGCGGAGCTTTCTTTTGGAATTTTATTATAGCCATTGTATTTTTCCCTTTATGCGCCTTGTATTGTAAAAGTTTTTATTATAAGTGAATTTTGTGATGATGTTCCTGTGGTTATTATTTGTGGGTTATGATCTTGGTTATGCTGATTATGAAACAGACTTATATTATAAAAATCCTCCTTGTATGATCCCAGGATTGGAACCTGGTGTATGGGAGCCAGGAGCCGAGAATGGGGTACTACAGAGGCTGTCGGTGTCGGATTCGGCAATCGAAAATTTCATGAGCCCAGTTTTCAAGTTTGGGGTGTGACAAGAGTTGGTATCAGAGCTATAACCTGGGAATAACTCAGGACGACATCACATATCTGCTTCGAGCTTAGGGCAAGTAGTGTCGCGAATGCATACTCTTTTGATTTGGTTCTCTAATGTCTGAGCCTTCGAGGGTTCTATTCTCAAGGCTGATAGATGCCTTTTTTCTTTCTGTAGACTATGCCGCCTAAACGAGGCACCCGTGGTACCCGAGCGCATCTCGCTCCACCTCTTAAGAATCCTATTCCTGAGGTTCTCATTCCACCTCTAGTTGCTCCCATTCTCCCGCCTGAGCCTGCGGTACCTATGCCAAAGGCCCCCACAGTTCTTGAGCCTCCACCTAAGGCCAGTGCAGCCCCTACATTCCCTACAATACCCGTTGGAGCAGAGCAGTTGCAGCAGATGCTGCAGCCTATCACAGTCGCCCTCCAGGGGTAGAGCAGACATCCAGTAGAGACTCAAGAGTAGACAGAGCAGGTGCGCATGAGTGCTCTTCTACAAGACTTCCGTCAGCATGATCCTCCACATTTTTGAGGTGAGCCAGACCTTGCAGCAGCTGAGTTATGGTGCTTCGAGGTGGAGAAGATCTTCGACACCATGCGATGCATGACTCAGCAGTGAGTCCCGTTGGCAGTATTCCTTCTTTAGGGAGAGGCTCGGCATTAGTGGGCATCCGTTTCCCGAGTGGCTAGGCCAGGTTTTGTGTGGACTTGGGAGGACTTCGTGGATCGGTTTAACTAGAAGTTCTTCCCCAAGCATGTTCAGTAGCAGCGTGCATTGGAGTTCGAGATGCTTGTTTAGGGGGACATGACCATGTCACGGTATGAGGCACGTTTCGTCGCATTGTCTAGATTTGCGACTTATCTTGTGGATGATGAGAGGTGGAAGGCCCATCATTTCGTGAACGACTTGCGTCCTGCTCTCAGGAGTCGTGTGGTTGGACACCTACTTACGACGTTCAATCAGGTTGCTCAGAGAGCTTTGGTCTACGAGGATGATTGGGCCACCTTACATTGGACCCGTGACCAAGGAGGACACCAGAAGAGGAAGGCGCCCTCCGGTAGCTCCTGTCAGTAGTAGCACCGTCGGCGTACGGCTCGCCTAGGATTTCGACCACCAGTAGTGCATCCAACATCATCTTAGGGATCATTCATAGGTGTTTGCTTTGGTTGTGGTAGGACGGGACATTGTAGGCACGAGTGTCCCCATCCTCAGCAGCAACAACAACAGCCGAGGGCACAACAGTAGCCCCCGCATCAGTCTCCACTACAACAGAAGCAGTAGTAGTAGCAGCGACCATAACACTAGCCTTCAAGGCCTCCCCTGCAGTAGCAGAGGCAGCAAATTAGGTCATCAGAGTGGCAGCAATAGTAGCAGAGATCGAAGAGGGGACATGCACCTCCACCACCGACCGAGGGCAGATTTTATGCCGCTCAGCAGGACCCTTAGTCATCAGGAGGGGTAGTCGAGACTATTCTTCCTGTTTCCACTTACATTGCACGTGTGTTGTTTGATTCTGGAGCATCTCATTCTTTTGTGGCCGAGGAGTTTTACCGATCGACTGGTTTACCATTGGAGTCCGCTCATGAGGCTTTGTCGGTATCGACTTCCTTGGGGAAGATTGCAGTATTGGGCTAATTTTGCTCATCTTACCCTGTTCTAATTGGGGATATCTTTATGCCTGCAGATTTTTTTGTGTTGTCGATGTCTGAGTTTGATGTTATCTTGAGCATGGATTAGCTCGCTGAGTACCACGCCGTATTAGACTACTCCACAAGGACAGTCACGTTCTGTGTACCCGGCTTGCCGCTGTTCTAGTTCGTCACCGAGCCTAGAGGAGAGCCTTGTCTAGTTTAATGGTGTGTGTAGTAGATGAGTCGGTGGCTATGAGCATCGATCAGTTGCCGATTGTTTGTGATTTTCCTGACATGTTCTAAGAGATTCCGGGGTTGCCATCGTGCCGACAGATTGAGTTCCAGATTGATCTTGTGCTCGGTACCGCGCCTATTTTGAAGGCCCCATATCGTATAACACCGATGGAGTTACAGGAATTGCAGGAGCTGTTGGATGAGTTGCAGGAGTTAGGCTTTATCCGTCCGAGTAGGGGAGCCCCGGTATTATTCGTGAAGAAGAAAGATGGCTTGTTAAGGCTCTGCGTGGATTACTGCGAGCTCAACAGGGTTACGATGAAGAACAAATATCCACTCCTGAGGATCGATGATTTATTTGATCAGCTACAGGGTACACAGTTCTTTTTGAAGATTGACTTACGGTCTGACTATCATCAGATTCGAGTCCGAGAGGAGGACATCCCGAAGACAGCTTTTCGGACGCGCTACGGTCATTTTGAGTTTCAGGTTATGTCCTTTGGATTTTGTGATGATGTTCATGTGGTTATTATTTGTGGATTATGATCTTGGTTATGTTGATTATGGAATAAACTTATATTGTAAAAATCCTCCTTGTAGGATCCCAGGATCGGAACCTGGTGTATGGGTGTTAGGAGCCGAGAATGGGGTACTATGGAGGCTGTCGGCGCCGGATTCGGTGATCGGGAATTTCGTGAGTCCAATTTTCGAGTTTGAGGCATGACAATCACTTGGTAAAATACTCTATGATACAGGCCATAGTGATCTAAGAAAACCCCCGTGTCTTACATCGATCGCCTGGTAAAGTCTTCATGCCATGAAAAGCATAATTAGCCCAACCATTATTATTCTAATTTCAAACAATCATTTTAAGAAAGCTCAAAGGTCACTATGGGGGGTTTGTCACCCAGCATAGGCCGATAGCTCAGGCATAGTGTCTCATTCCACTATCCCTGGCTCATGAGACTAACAAATAGGATGTTTAAAGGTAACCTACTCAACTAATGGCCAATTATAGTTCTACAAGTGGTACTTACCATCGCAAGGTTAAATGAAGACGTTCATTAAAGCCATATAGGGAAATTATTACATCAAGCTGCATAGGGCAAACAATCCATCCCAAGGATGTAATAAAAGTGAATTTTCCCAAAAGCCACATAGGCAAAAAATGGTCCATAAGATGGTAATTTCACAACAAAAACTCCATTTAATTTATTAGACAATATGGCCACTAGTACGAGGATCTTCAAGTATCTATACAGTAATCACAAGTGGTGAAATAAGCCACGTAAAATTTCAATAACGCTTATCTATATGAAATGTTTCATTTAAACCGAGATAGAGATTTTGTGATATATAACATGTTCAGATGCTTGAATGTAAATCCAATGATTAGTCATTTAGAAAGAGTTCACTCAAACATAAACTAGCATTCATCATCATTTTTACTAAATATTAAATTAAGCAATTAATGAAGTAAACGAACTAAGGTAATTGTCATGATGTAGAAAAGCTTGAAGGTAATCCTCACCGTTTAAGTTGAACTTCCATTCAAGAGTGGTTTTAGGATGAGAGTATTTGATCATGATCATATCCACCCTAAATATATAGCTGATTTGAATAATTGCACATTAGTTAATATTTAGTTTAGAAAGAGTCGAACACTTATATGGAGGTTAACACATATGGGATTCGCTACAACAATATGGTCTAATCATCTTAATTTTGATCATTTCAAAGTAAGAATCCCCACATTCTTAGTTTTAACTCACACTATTTAGATCAACTGATTTCAAACTCGGATTGCACTATTAAGACCAATTATTACACTGTTGACTCAAAAGCTACTATTAGTTAATCAACTCAGTGACTCCCAAACCTAAGGGAGTTAACCTAGTTAATTAACTCAGCTCAAAATTGAGTTTACTATGGATATAACTGAGTATAGATGTTTCAAAAATATAATAACAAGTCTCTAGGCAGATTACAACAGTCAGGGATGGGCCAACTAAACTCATTGATCTAATTGAGTCAACTCAACATGGGTTCCCATCTAAAACTCCTCAAGATTAATCAAATTCACGTCAGGGAAAAAGATTACCTGATGAATTGAAGTGGAGTATCGGTTTCGCATAGTAAAAGGACGAAGAATCCAATTCAGTTCCTTTATAATCCTAGGTGCTTGCATATTACTGAGTCAGAACTCAATGGTTCGTTATTCGCAACAACTTGCTAAGCTCATGCTGACTGAGTTCAGCCCATGGGCTTAAACAAGGGTGCATGTAGGAATCTAACTAGCTGAATCACAACAGATACATCAGGCCCGATCCCTGGCTGACTCAATGAGTCGACTTAGACGAGTCACTTGGGCTTCTTTTCCTCTTCTTTCTTCCTCCTCTTCTTCCTTCTCCCTTTTCTGGTGGAAGTCCAACCGTGGACATTAGAGCCTGACCCGACTCAACTTAGTTAAACTCGACGAAGGACGGTCGAGTCAGTGAGTCACTCTCCCAAACTCGTCAGCGGCCTACAGTCTGACTTGCCCACACCCTCACTTCTCTCATTCTTCTCCTCTAGCCTCTCTTTCTTTCTTTCTTTCTTTCTATTGGGAGGATTTGAGACATGAGACTCGGCCCTGATTTACAGTGATTCGAACCGAGTTGAGTGACTCGGTACGGTAGTCGGCTGGAAGGTGCTCTCTTTCTCCTTCCATCGTCTTTCTCTCTCTTCTCTTTCCTCTCTCTCCATTCTTCTTCCTTCTTCTGCTGTCATTATGTAGAAAATGGGCTCAATGCAGCTCGCCCTATCTCGCATGGACTCTTACGAGTGGACTTAGTGCGGTGCGGCTCCAGAAACGGCACTTTCGCTATTTCTCTCATTATTTTTCTCTTTTCTCCCTTTTTGAATTAGTTGCCCTAAAGGGAAAGAGGCTATTTATGGCTTTATGGGAGCCTAGAAGGATTGGCTCATAATCGGCCAATTAGTTACAGTCGCGCCCGCTAATCTAGATTAACAAGGAGATATGGTTAATGATCTCTTTGTAGATCATTTGCATGGTTGAAATCTGTTGTTATGGATGATCTTTTGGGGTCCTGGCCGATCCAATGGATCACCCGGATCAATGATTAGGGTCCCATGTAAGGTGATGGGTTTCACTAGCCGGTTGGAGAAGAAGGTGTGGCTGATCATGGAAAAATCTCATCGGAGGGCTGATCTCTTGATCTGAGGCATCTGGATGGTTTGGATTTGATCAATGATCATTGTGGGACCTAGCTTTTGGATAGTGATGGACGATATCTCGATGGGTCCCGAGATATTCTTCCTCGGGCGGTTTTCTCCCAAGAAGGAGATCTCGCGCGAGATTTCAAAGCTGGATGCTTGAGGATGCGCTAGTTTCTAGGGCCACGATGCATTTGGAGAGGTTGTTAGAGGAGGGAGTGGATGGGATTGCACCAGCACAAAAGTAGGAAGATTCCTTCCGCAACTCCTCTCTCTCTTTCTTTTTATAACAACCTACTTTCTAGGGCTAGGATTCCCTTAGAATGGATGGTTGAGCTGACAAGAGGCTAGGGTTTCCAGTTTGACAATCCGAAAGGAGAATGGAGCTATCCATTTTTGGAAAAATGGCGGCACATAACCGATTTATGTTCGAGATTGTGTACGTGTACACGTGCGTCCACATGTGGGAGGAGCTGGGTTTTGGTCAGATTTCCCGTCCGAACCAGATGGACAGTCTGGATCATCCAAATGGACGATGATGTTGGTCCACTGATCGAAACAACGGACAGCTATCCGTCGCTGATGGGAAAATACGAAAGAGAGACAATTTCTCTTTTATCGGGTTAGCACTCCTTTGACCGGGCAGGCTGAACCTGCGTGCTGCGGGCGGACATGCTGTTGGTGCACATGCACCATGATCATGGGGCCCACAGTGATATTTTGACAAATCCACTCCGTTCAATGGGCTCTACGGTCCGTGAAATGATATCTGACCAAAGATGAGGAAGATCAGAAATTCAGGTGGGCCTTATCAATGGGATTATGGCATCTTTGTGTTAATTTCCATCGATTTAACTATTTGATTAGCTACATGTGATTACTAATAGTCCCAGGGGTTTTTAAAATCCATCTGGGTGAGTTTTTAGCAGTTGATTTATGAGATATATGGTCACGATCCCTAAATTTATAGTTATCCTATAATCTATGAAGATTTAATGGTCGAATCATTTAACACTAGTTGTGAACATGATGCACAATGGATCACATGATTCAAGGTTCTAAACCTAAGATGGCCAGTTAGATTTATCTATGAATGAGATTGAAATCCTAAAAATAAATTTCTCTAATGATGTGATGGTCCATCTTAAAAAAATCAACAGATAGATGGTCTGTTCGATGGATGAAGGTTGATCTCAAGATGTTTAAGTACGATATCACATGCCTCAGTGGTTGATTTTAGATCGTGGGTTGACTGGTAAGTGATGAAGAAATCCTACATTGTGAATTATAGTAACACCCGAGTACTGATAGGTACGGGGTGTTACATCGCTGGACTTTCTAATCCATCTTCGGGATCTCCCATTCTTGTTGCTATGACCAGCCAGGTAATTACATCCTAGTCAGCTTCTATTTTTACCTAGTAATGTGCCCATAGGACGTGGAATGAAACCGATCCAACTTAGTAACATTCACTGAGTTTGGCTATGAATTGAGTCAATTCAAGGGTTGATCCGGTCCAGCTTTGCAGTGACAAGTCCCAAGGTTCAAATCCTTGCCAGGACTGTTCGGATTAGATTGTGATCGGGACCGAATCTGACCCTTCGGGTTGGTTCACTTCTTTCATCGAGTCGAGCTCTATTGTTAATGGGTTCATTCTCTGTGATATTATTATAGGTTCCTTTTATTGTTGTTATTACCATTATGAGTCACTACTAGTATTATTATTCATTGTTGATTACCATTAGATTACTTAATATAATATTAGCCATAATTAATATTCCTAATATTAATAACTAATTTGTTTTATTAATTTATTATCCCTATTAATAATATCATTAATGGCCACACAAAATAGAGTTCAAAGTCCATAATCAAAACCTAGAATTGAGTTACATGATAAAACCCTAAACTTATGTGGTCCAAACCCTAGACTTTCATCATAATAGTATAATTTCACAATTTGTGGTAGGATTCGATTCTAAGGGAGCACGCACTCCCTAGCGACTTTGGCGTGCAATTCAACTCGTAAGGTGAGGATTCTTCCCCTTGAGCTTTCCTCTTCCATGTTAGCCTAAGTGTTAGTTCGACTCTAAATCGATAACCTCGTTTTCAAATTATTTGCATTAGTTATTGAATTTAATTACATGCTCAATACTTATTTTGTGTAAACATCTATACATGGTATATCAATTCATGCTTAAGGAATGGTTATGAATTACATGCTTGTGAAATTTGAGCCATGACATTTATTATTGGGAGAACCCCACTTATACATGTACATCCAGACTTGGGATGAAACTTGACTGGTTGTGATCATAATGGATCCTCAACCTATGGGCTACCTGGATTGGTGGGTTTATTTAGTGTGACCATGTGATGACAAGCCCCACTATTAAATTGTGACTGACCACTGGTTGGGGAGGATGCCATTAAACATCCTAATGATGGAGTCTCATGAGCTGGGGATGGTGGAATGGGACATTTTGCCCAAGCTGTCAGCCTATGTTTGGTGACGAGCCCCCCATAGTGGCCTTTGAGCATCCTTAAATTAGCTGTTTGCAAATTGGAATAATAATGGTTGGGACTAATCATGCATTCATGGCACTTGTATTTGAATGGATTGACTGTTTGAGAGGTCCATTCTCATATTAGGGATGAGCTGACTGTTTGAAAGGCCCACTACCGTAATTGAGCGGGTCGACTGTTTGAAAGGCGCATTCTCTTGCATGAATAGACTGACTGTTTGGAAAGGTCCATTTATTTGGCCAACTGGATGTGCATCCCTAGTTGATGTGCATTCATGTATCACTGTTTTGTATGCTTTATTATTCAAAATTATGCTTAACTAACGCAGTAGTGTGTAATCTTGAGGGGAGTTCCCACTGAGCTGACCATTCATCCTTTGAATATATAACCGTATAGATAATGAAGACTTATATGAGGGTACCTATAGGATGGACCTCATAGGATTGGGAGAAGACTTTTATGAAGAGGAGCCCCACCAAGAGGTGTCGGAACACTATGAGTTCAATCAGTAGTTTGCTAGTTTACTTCTTTTCTTGTTTTATCATTGGAAAATTTGAATCTTTAGTTTTATATTAAAAGTACCCAGCTGGGTGGACTAAGATCTTGACACAGTTTTCTATGAGATGGTTCACCATGCTTGGTTTATTTCCTCGTACTCTGATTATTATAAATTGTTACATACATGTTTAGTTAATACTTGGTTTCTTGGAAAACAAGTATTCGGGTTTCGAAAACTGGGGCGTTACAGGCTTACACGAGGGCCTATACGTATTCTCCCATCGGAGGCCTATGAAAGGGCTTAGTGAGTTAGAAACTCAAACTCTGAATCCCAGTCTTACACAAAGAAAGGGCTTCAGACTCAATAAACTCTATATACTTACTGATAAGTGAGTGAGCCCTGTTATAACACTTTGTTGAAGATCTTCTTATTGATGAAGAGTCTTCAGCTCCCTTGAACTGTAACCATTTGTAGATGCTCCAACCATCATTTGAATTTTGTTCGGTTTAGGGTTTGATCTGATCTTCTCTAATGAATGATATGCAATAAAAATCTAGAGAAGATTCCCATGAGCTTAGCATCTAAGGATCCCAACATAATGATTTGTCAATAAAGAGTGTTGTTGGAAGATTAATAGAGTTCATAGTTCAATCCAAGCTATTGAATATATTAATAAATGCTTGATTAATGGATTGAATGATGAACTCTAATGGAAAAGAGAGCTTGAGGATGAGGGAATTAACTATAAAAATTACTTTATCAAAACTCTTTTCAATCTAAGCTCAAAAGTCCAAGAAGTAACCCAAGTGGTATATAAAGACAAATCCCAATGGTAAAAAAAAAGGGCATAAATTTTAGCATTATCAATGCCATCGAAGGCTATTCGATGTCATTAAAGTTTCCTTCGATGTCATCGAACTCACTCTGATTGCATCGACTTCCTGCACCAAGTATTTAGTTGGGTGTAGGATAGATTCTGTCCGATTTCATTGAGCAAACTTCGATGTCATCGATGTGCACTTCGATGCCATTGAGGGATGATTCGATGCCATCGGGATTCCTTTAAAAAATACGCTTTGGTTGTTGGACTAATTAAGGCCTTCTTTGATGTCATCGAGCAACCTTCGATGCCATTGAGGATGTCATCGATTATGTTTTGATACCATTGAGAGAAAAATTATTTTCCTATAAAAGCTCTTTGGCCAGTTTGTCCCCTATTTCGATGCCATCGATCGTACCTTCGATGCCCTCAGATTTTGAATTTCGATGTCATCGAACTTTCGTCGATGTAGTAGAAAATATATGATTTTTCTTAAAAGCTTGCTGGACAAACTGGTCCATATTTTGATGCTATTGAACAGTCTTTGATACCATCGATAACTTACCTCGATGCTATCAACAGAAGTTTGATTACATCGAAGAGCACTTAGAGTATTTCAAGTATAGTGGAGAGAAGAGGCCAAGGTCAATGCTATCGAAGTGGGCTCGATGTCATCAAAACTTATGTTTCGATGCCATCGAACATCACTCAATGTAATTGACAATTTTCAACATATATTCAGTTCGTTGCTGGAGTATTTGGCCATATTTTATGATGTAATTGAACTAGGTTCGATGCCATCGAAACTGTCCTCCATTGCACTTCGATGCAATCGACAGGACATAAAATTTTCTTGCATAGTTCATAATTCCTCCCATACTTAAAATATCCTAAACTGAGCTTACAAGAAATTTTCAAAAACATTTGTGGGTAAGATTAGGTTCTTATGAGTGGGGTTATATACCTCAAGGGTTTGGTTAGGGAAGTGAGGCTTTGTTTACCTATGTGGAGTGCTCAAATTTCTTTAGTTGATGAGTCTTTAATCTTATGGTCTTCAATTTGGGCTCACTTGACAGACTAACTCAACACTCATGTATATTGACAAATCAGGGCACTTTCAATCTCCCCCTTTATCAATTACGTGACAAAACAACTAACAAACCCTAGGTATTACAAACAACTCAAATATTTCAGAAATTCATTGTTACAACTCAACTAAGGACATATACATATAAAGGTCTTGATGCTCAAGTTGCTAATTTGAGTTTTGTTACCCCCCCTTTCTTCGTACTCTCCTTATATTCCCACATCACCATTATCATCAAGGGAACATAATGCACATAATGGTGGGAAATATTGTTTTTGTCAGTCATTGGCGAAGGATTAGTAAACATAGACATAGATAACTAAAGTTGGATAGATAGTCATGTTTAAGCATATGGGGAGATAGATCAAGTAATAACATAATTTGCAATAATAGAATGAAGAGCAAGAATTATGTGAGAAACTAAGAGAAATGTCATGTATAGATATATCAAGATAAATGCCCAAAACTATCATAAAGATATCCGAAGTATCAATTAAAAAATAGATTATCATCCAAAACACATAATGTAGGGCTGTACATGAGCAGAGTTAGCTAGGTAACTCGCTCAACTCGACTCGAAAAAGCTCGATTCAACTCGGTTCGAAACTGAGTTCGAGCCGAGTCGAGCTGATTTTTTGAGCTCGAAAAAATTTTAAACCGAGTTTGAGCTTGCTCGAGCTCAACTCGACTCGGATCGAACCCAACTCGAATCGAATTCAGATCGATTTAGTTTGGTGACTCGGTTACTTTGATATTGTTGTTGCTCACCAAGTGTTTGATGAAATGACTCAACGAAGTGTGGCTGGTGGCAAGGAAGGTACATATATGAAACAAATACCCTTTTTTTCTTAATTTTTATGTTGTTTACAAGGTGTTTGATGAAATACTTGTAAATCTATTGTTGCTATTTTACATACAACAAGATTTTGAAAGTGCAGTTCATGTGTTTGTGAAAATGCTGCACAGACGAACTCGGCTCGATCTTGGCTCAAATTGGCCCGAGCTGCTGACCGAACTGAGTTGAGCTGGCTAGTCAGGCTTGAGGACCGAGTCTGAGCTGAGGTTAGCAAGTGGCCGAGCCGAGTCGAGCTATGCCAAGCTCGACTCGGATTGACTCGTGTACACCTCTAACCTTATGGGCACAAATATCCAAAATGATACATACCCCAAAAAGAAATTGTATCAACATCCATAACACTCAAATACAAGTATGAATCGGATCATATATATATATATATATATATATGCAAGGAAGGACTGATCAGATCATCTCAGCATCCAAAAAGATATCTAATGCCATGAGCCTACAACCCTGACTGTGCATCAACTGAACTAGACTCTAACTGGATGGAACACCCTCTCTTAGAGTGGTATCATCACGATGATAGGTCATCAGGTCCACCACATGTTGTGTTGTGCACTATAGAGATTCCAATAGTCGCTCCATAGCAGAGATCCACATCTCACACCGACTGAGCCTCTCCTCCACTCTCTTGTCTGCGGAGAATGGTACTAATGCGATCATGGTGGCGTCGATGTCTACATGTATGCACCAAGTCCGGAGTGGGAGGATGGGAGGTTCGTGGGCGAGTGTCATCCGTCGTGCAGATGTCTGTGTCGGCTCCCTCTGTCTCTCCCTGGGTCTCCATCTCCTCTTGTTGAGATGCTGTCGTGGTGGTCGATGGAACCTCAGTCAGATTCATTCACTAAATGTTGAGTTGCGTGAATTTTGGCACCAACCAAGTACAGTCTCCCATAGGTAGCAGTTCACAATCCCGAGAAAGAAGGCAAAGTAGATGGGCAAATGGAATATTTGTAGACTGGGTGCCAAAGACAACAACTGTAATCTGATGAAGTATAATAGATGGAAGACATAGATACTGACTAGGTCTTTGGAGTGTAGGGTGTTCCCATCATGCCAAGGAACGTCCTTACCATTGCACAAAGCTTTGGTCATGGTGAGACGGACAATAGGAGAGTCGGTGTCAAGGTCCTCTAGACCAACAGGACAACCTGATACACCTAGGAGATGTGTAATAGTCTTGGTGGTGATGACCTTAGTGGTTAATCCAATAGTGACTGAGATGGAAGGGGGGTCCAAGATGGGCATGTAACAATATGCCAAAAATTAAAATACTTGTTCGTCGCATATCGTGCCCCAAAATCAAGGAGTTTGGTCCAGCTCACAGCCTCGAGTAGTGGTTGGATTCCGAAAGGTTCAATGCATGCTAGATCCACCTCGCCTTCCCGAACGATTAGCCTCCCCCTATATTTTTGCAATAGTATATCACTAGGGGGTGGAATCATTGGGATGGGTATCTCGACTTGTGGGTCTTCATGGGTCAGTCTTTCCTGCTGTGAAACGGGAGATGTGGGTGTCGAGGAACCCACTGGAGTTTTGGCCCTTGGGCATGGGGCGCATGTTTTGAACCATGAGGGTCGAGGTTTTTCCTTTTGGACCAGGGCTTTACCTCTCTCCTTAGGCATGGCGCACGACTAAGAATACACACGATTTTTCAGGAAAGTCAGCCAATAAGTGCACAAAAGTAAGAAAACCCCAAATCAACCCTAAATACCTTAGAATAGCAACCCAATCGAAAGAAAATGAGAATAACATATTTAAATAGGATTCCTTACCAAAATGGAGCGCAATGGAGAGAAGAAGATTGAGTGAAAAATGATCATTGGACTCCGAAGAAGGTTGGAAGATGACCGGACACACATAGGAGGGAGATAGAGATGAAAATGAATAAAAAAAAATCCTGCTAGCATAGTTTATATAGACCGTGATGCTTCGATGTCATCGAATGGTCTTCGATGCCATCAAAGCATAAGCTTCAATGACATCAAACTAGATTCAATGTCATCAAAAAGTGTTCGGTTAGGTCAATGAGATATGAAAGATTTTCAAACTCATCGAACCACCTTCAATGTCATCGAGCGGATGTCCGAATCCATCAAAGAGGTGTTTGATGCCATTGACAAAGCTTTCAGTCAATAATATACTAGTTCAACTTGCACTGCCCTATACACTGGGAGGTACACTAATAGATCTTAATAATTTAGCATTTGTACATCCATCCAAATTTAACAAAATAAAAATACAAACACACATATATTCAAAATGAATAATGAGGAAAAAGAATCCTCAAATATAGCATCTAAACCAAATGGGCCATAGACAAGATTAGATCGCGCATACTCCAATAGATTTTTGGAGATCTCCAAATCTATTGGCATCCATCGGTTTCGTTAATATGTCGGCAAGTTTGGTAGGTACATGTTCCAACATAATTATATTTCCTTCTATAAGTTCATGTACGAAGTGGTATCGGATATCAATGTGCTTTGTCCTTGAGTGTTGAACTGGATTTTTGAGATATTAATGGCACATGTGTTGTCACAAAAGAGTGTCATTGTAGATTGATCAATGCTATAATCTAGAAACATTTGCTTCAGTCAAAGAAGATGAGCGCAACAACTATCAGCTGCATTGTATTTGGCCTTAGCAGTAGACAAAGAGATGAAGTTTATTTTTTACTATGCCAAGATACAAGGCAGTTGCTGATATAGAAACAACCACTGCTGGTTGATTTGCGATCATCTATGTTTCCAGCCCAATCAATGTTTGAATACCTGACAATGATGGTAGATGTGTCAAACGGGTACCATAAGTCAAAATTTGTAGTTCCTGCTAATGACCTGGGACCTGACTGCAACATCTCATTTTTCTCAACTTGTTTTAGTTCATTTAGCACTATTATAATCCAAAATTCTCATTCGAGTGCTTAGAACATTGTTTTGTGGTTAAAAAAAAAAAAAGATGAAGCAGAGATGACTAGTTGTTATACTCATGTCAATGCTGAGTTTCCACATTGGCTATAGGCTCTATAAGGATGTGATGATCCTAAAAACTGATATGATACTCAAATGGAGGAATGGAATAGTTATCAGATTTTTATATAATGCATAATTCTCATTAACCTTCATATTAGTGGAAGGACCATTTTGTCATGTGGCTTGTCATCAATAAACATATAGACAATCATTTGTGCAAAGATGTTATATTCATTTTTCTATATGATAGAAGATCTTGCACATTTCCTTGAGTAAGATAATAGATAGATCTCGATCATAGATATTGGGAAATAATTTAAACATTGAGTTGTAGTCCCTTAACCATTAAAGCATCTTCAATCCTTGATAGTTCAAACTCAAGTATCGTTCCTTGCTCACTTTTCTTAATGGAGCTCCCTTTAGATGTGACTGACCCATTATCAAATTTAAGAGTTATCATAGAAATGGGTCATAGTCACAGATTGTTTACTTGAAGCAATCACCACAAGTGCCCAAATTAAGTTTAACATGATTTATAGGGCAATTATTTTTATTTGATAGTATCCATTTGGTAACTACTTTCTTTGAGTATGATATTTCATTTTTTTTTTCTTTTGAAGTGGTTACCCATTGGTTCTTTGACCTCACAAGGTAACTGATCCAGATTTGCTTGTTTTGGAGAATTCCCTAAATTTTGCGTCATTTCTTTGGTTGGTTTGGATTTACCTGTATAGCTCAAACTGGAGGTGGAGTGGGGCTGTCTCAGTACAAGACATTCAAATTTGTAGTGCTCCATATCTCCGCATGTATGACAGATAGGACTAGCTTTTGTGTTGCTTCCTGATGCAACAGATTTCTTAGTCATATGAGGTACAAGTGAATAAATAGATTTACCTATTTCATAGCCCAAGCCTTTCCTATCCTTGAAGTTTCTACCCAAGCCTAAAAGTTTTTCTAGTTTTTCATTACTTTGGGAAAACTTACTACTAAGTTCCACTGAGTAATTAGATTTTTCTACATCTAGAATTAGATTTTATTTTCATTTTTTGGTTCTTCAATTTCTAATTCTAGATGATTAGTTTTCTTGATTAGTTTCTCAATCATAAAACCATCATTGGTAGCTTCTCTTTCAAGCTTGGCATTTTCAACATAATACTCATCTAGGCTATTAAGTAATTGTGTATTTGTGGCTAATGCTTCATCCAAGTCTGACTATAGTTGTTTATTTTTATTGTTGACTTAACCAATCTTTCTAAGAACGTTTATATTATGTATACAAAGTTGGTCATATGCTACTTGGATGTTATCTTTTTCTTTCTCTTCTTCAACTGAGGAAGGTGCCTCTTCGATTTGTTGTTCATTCAATTCATCAGTATCCCCTAATTCTGGGATGATAGTAGTGATGGAGGCCATGATTATTTTCAATGATTTTTTATCTTCATCAACTTCAGACTCACTTGAATCATATTCAGAGTCTTCGGTGTCGTCCTAGGTGGCTGTCATAACCTTTCCTTTAGTTTTCTTTCTGGAACATTCTATGGATATGTGCCCATACTTATGACAATTGTAAGATTGGGGCTCTTTAGACTTATTAAAATATTTGCCTATTTGGCCCTTGTAGTCCGATGGTTTCACCCTTTTGTTGAATGGTCTACCACGTGTTGAGGGTCAAATATTGCATATTATCCCCGATTTATATCTTGGTTTTATGAACATGATAATGCTTAATGTTCTATTTTACTCATGTTTCTGTTGCAAGGTGAATTTAAGAGCTTGGATTGAAAAGGGTGCTAAAAGCATGGATTTGATGTTCGAGAATCACCAAGGCAAGGGATGGAACTTAGGAGACCAAGATTGAAGAATTCACATGCCAAATATCCAATAAAACCAAGTGAGGAATGAAGAGAATCAAAGATTTGAAGTGAAGAAAAGGAATCCTGAAATCATCCTAAAAAATTATATTCTAAAACTCTAGGTCATTCTGTGAAATTATGCAGAGTGGAGTCTATTTTGGGAAACTGCACAGAGTGAAGTCTATTTTAGCAAACTACGTAAATTTGAGGCGATTTCTAAAATTTTCCAACTAGGTGCGAAAGTTGGAGTTCCACAACTATAAATAGGACTCCCTAAGATGTTCTTAGGCATCTTCTAGGGTTTAAGGAGTGAAGCAAAAGGGTGGAGAAGCCGTTGCCAAGAGTTTTTCTTCTTATTCCTTAGTTGTTTTCATGTTTTTGTTAAGAGACTTTGGTCCAATCATGTTTATGGTTGGCTAAACCTCTTAGCTAGGGCTAAGAGGTAAAGCTTGTAGCATGATGGGATGTTTTTATTGCTTTGATTTGTGTTTATGTTGAACTTACTTTGATTCTAGTTTGATATTTAAGGAATACTTTCAGTTTTTAATGATTTATTGTGACTTAAATTACGGTAGATCTGCAATAGCTTTGAGTATATTCTTTTGAGATTATGGGATTGGTAAATCCTGTTGTTTGTCATCGTCTCATGGGCATGGTTTGGTGATGGAATCCCTGCCAATTATCATAATTCTCCTCTTTTGAGAATTAGGTTAAAGGAAGTTCGGATTTGATCTTAATGATTATATCTTCCAATTGGATAGGATAGGACTCTAATTCCAATTGTATTACTTAAATCAACTAAAGAATCACCTTAATTGCTACAAGTAGATCCTTGGAAACCCTAGTTCCCACCTTTGAATTCTTAAGTTTCGAATTACACACTTCATAATTACTTCCTTTAATTTCAGATTTAGATTCATATCTTTTTCTAGTTCTACTTCTAGTTACTTTTAGAATACACACAAGATTGGTCCCTGTGGATTCGACCTCGGTCTCACCAAGATTATTACTGCATCACGACCCTATACTTGGGGTTGTGAACACCACAATTCTTATTGAATAATGAAAATGCGAGCTTAAGATGACTTGGGGGGGGGGGGGAGGGGTGGAATAGGACAGTGCCAAATAATTGAACTAAGTGATGAATATGTAAATAAAACAAACATCTCAAGGTTGATTTCAAATAATTCGTAGGACATTCTTTACCTAAAGTTTTAGGCAGGATAACCTTATTTCATGAATTTCTTTAAAATCAAAACCTCAAACTTGCAAGAGTAAATTAAAATATTACAACATTCATTACTTAATCTGAAATTAAATATAATCATTCACCACAAATAAAATAAAGGCATTCACCACATAACACAAAGGATTATAGTGATTCGGTGCTTTAAAAACAACCACACCTACTCCACTCCCAAAATTACTTCCCTCGTAATTTTGACTTTCACTATGAAAAGGTTTTCCCAGGTTCACCTAAGCAACCTTATACAATTGTAGTGATTTTCACAGGCTATTAAAATCAAACCCACATTGAGATTTTCAGGCTATCTTAGACAAAAATTAAACCGAGATTTTAACAGGCTATCTTAGAAAAACATAAAAGAGTTTAGAAGGAATACTTATCTTCACCGTAGAAGATGTATCAGTAGAACTACTTTCTTTAATGGAAATTGTTCCTTATTTAGTCAGATAGAAAGGGTTTAGGGTTCTATTGATTTTAATTAAGTTAAACCTAATAAGCTACTTGAATCAATTCTCTTAAATCTTAAAAGAAGAGTATAATTTACTCTCTTTAGAATCAAACTTGAAAGTTCAGAGATTAAGGGAATTGAAAGAAAAAGCTATAAATTAAATTGTAAATACCATTCAATAGCTTGCTAATAACTTGAGCTTCTCTCTCTCTCTCTCTCTCTCCTAGAAAGATTTTGATAATTAACTTGAGTAATTCGAAATGAGAGAGGAACTCAATTTATAAGTAAAGAAGTTGAATCTTCAACTAGCCCGAGCAGACTGGATTCAGTTCAAGAGACTTCGAATCACACGGGATAATATTTATCCAAAATTCGGTTGGCCCGAGGTCAACTTCGGTTGGCCGAACACCCCAGTTCGGCTAGCCGAATTTTCCCTTCGGCTGGCCAAATTTGCCCAAATTCCAAAAGGTGATGTTGCTAGAATTTGACCCAAACTTTCTTGGGCTAGTCGAATTTCAAGCTCCAGCTAGCCAAACCAAAACTCGGGCTAGTTGAATTTGCAATAAAAATCAGTTTTAGCTTTGGGCTTGAAGTTGGGCTGGCCGAGAAAGCTTAAGCTAGCCAAACCAAAAATTGGGCAGGCTAAATTCTAAGCAAAATAAGCATAAAAACTCAAAATAACATATTTTTGAAAGCACTTAGTCCTAAGGTCTTTCTAGGGTTTTATACCACCTGAGATATATCAAATATTTGATCTTCTTTCGCTTGAACTAAGTCTCGGAACTTCACCTTGACTTTGAGCTTGATCTTTTCTTGAACATTAGTCGATCTTGAACTTGATCTTCTCTTGAGTATGGACCGATCTTGAGCTTGATCTTCTCTTGATCAAGTTGTTTTGTTTTTACGAAATTTGACAACTAATGGTGTTCAACATCTTAACACTTACAATCTCCCCCTTTATCAATTTCGTGACAAAACAATTAGCATTACAAATATGTAACCACTGAAGTCAAAAAATCTGTCAATCTGAAGCAAAAGTCTTATAGGATCTTCTTGTAATCTTTGATGAAGCTCAATTGAAGCTTAACTACTTAACTGACACTTCCCCTGTGAAATATACACATGCCATTCCATACACATAACATTCATATCATCCTATATACATAGCATTCATTCCTTTCATACTACATTCTCCCCCATACTATAACATTGGTATCAATCATTCTATAACTACTCTCCCCCTTTTGTTACAAATTGACAAAGGAGGAATAATATAAATATCATTTAAGCATATAAAATTTCCAATACCAAGAAGCATGTAGAATTAAGCATATGAGAGTGCTAATAGCATAAAGGAAAATATATGAAATTTAAAGTTTAAGGGTAAGAAAGTGTCAGTGAAATCATCTAAGTACCAAGACACAAAGTGAAGTTTAGTTACAGAGCCATAATAAGTTTTGAAAAGAAAGAGAATCTAGCTCAATCCGACCCAAAGGAAGAAGGAGCAAGCATCGATGGATCATGTTGGCTCAAACTCCAGGTGATGCGATGGAAGTACTTTTTCATGTACTTAATTATAGACTTCTGGGTTTGTGCCAATGAATCCTGCAATACATGCAAGGCTTCCACTTTTACCTCCAATGCTTTAAGTCATTCATCAACCTGAGAGGGCTGGTAGTCAGAATCAACTGGGTCATCTGAATCATAATCCAACTCATTAAAGTTGTCTTCCATAGTGGTGTCTGCAGTTAGTTGTGCTTCCTCCTCTTCATCATCTTGTCTAGGAAGAGGTTTAAGGTTCATTATATTCAAATTGAAATTATTAAATGGGAGTTCAGATTTCGGTGCCTCAAATGAAGGAATTTGCACATTGTAATGAAACGCAAGGTAAGTCATAAGATAAGCAAAGGGAATCGAACCGTGCTTGGGATGTAAGTGAAACTGAATAATGATATAGAAAATCAAAGATGGTAAACAGACACGCATACCAGACACAACAGAATGAAAGACTCTAACCATAAAAGGGGTAAGATTAGTCCTATACCCGGCTTAAGGATAAACATTGGATGTGAAAATTAGATGGAAAACTCGATATTTGGGAAGCATTTAGTTTGTAGGGAGGGCATTACTCGACAGCCATTATGCATTAAAGTGATATAATTTGTGAGTAATTACTTGTTTTTCAGAGTTGGACATTTTCTCTGATAATGTGGCAATAAGTATGTCATCATCCGCACAAACTATATCCATTAATGCTGAAATAATTTGTAGCGTTATTTGGAATGTCCCTTCAACAAATTTAACTGAGAATGTCAAATTCTCAAGAGAGACATCACAAATTGAGGCATACATGCCTTGCACAATGGAGCGGTAAGCCGATCTACCCCATCCCAAAATGTGTTCCCAACCAACTTCAGACAGAATGGGAACAAGACCGAAACGAGTAATGTGGTCTAGATTAACCATTTTTTCAATGATTATATCTCTCGTGCGAAAATCCTGAACATAGTCCGAATCATCTTCTGGCGACCGTAGGGTTCTCACACCAATAGGAGTTGATCTAGAAGAGGAACTAGCACGGTTTTTATATGTCGTTTTCTTAAATCTATACTTCATACTAGTTTGCACAAGAAAAAGATCAAAGAAAATGATAGGAAAATGAGTAGATCAGATTTTAATCAAAACCCACAACAAATAGGGTTTCAAATGATAAAAAAAACTCCTCAAATATGATTTACTAGCAAAAGACCACTAAATACTAGAAGAAATTTGAAAGGAAATCACTTCCTAGCAAGTTTGGAAGATGGGTTGGTCGAATGGGGCACCGACTAATCGAGGAAGAAGATATGAAATGAAAAGGATTTCGGATTTTTCCCCTTTTTGCATGGAATCCACGTGATCTTCAGCTAGTCGGAGCATGTGCTCAACTGGCCAAAGAATTTGGCTAGCCTAAACATGTGCATGGCTAGTCAAAAAACTAAAAAATATGTATTTTTTTAACATATAAATTTTTATTAAATTTTATTATCATTTCATGCATTCCATTATTAAATATAAACATAAACATAAATGCATAAAAAGTAATAAAAAAATTATTTAACAACACACAAACCAATATCATGCTTCAAGTTAGAAAATTTAGCTTTGTCTAGCGGTTGAAAGTGCCCTAGTTTGTCAATTAGCGCGAGTGTTGAGTTGGCTAGACAGAGAAGCTCCATAGGAAGATCAATTAACCTTTTGCCTCAACTGGATGTGGGCCCGAACTCGCCACAGGTATATCTTAGCTTCACGTACCATGTCTTAAAACACCAAGTAATTAAAACTCTTAAAATTGATTAGAATATCATAGGGTTTTTGGGTTAGAAAATTTTTTCAAAATTTCAGAAAATCTATAAGTTTCTACCTCTGTCGATTTATCGATAGACTGATCAATGTAATCGAACAGTGCTTTCGAGGTCCTCGAAACTCAATTGATAATATCGAAATGAGGATATAAGATGTCCAGCAACCACGTAACTCTCTGGACGGAATTATCGATGTATCGATAGTCGTATCGATAACATCGAAATTTGAATCTCGAGTCTATCGAAGTTGACTCGATATAATTGACATCATATATATTGTGTCCCTGTTTTTCTAAGGAATATCATAAAATCTTCGATATATCGAAGTTCTCCTTGATATCCTCGAAATTCAAATTTCGATGATATCGGTCTTGGACACATAGTTATCCAGCAATATTTTTTAGGTTGTTTCACCTTGGATCGAGGGTCCCTCGATAGAATCGATATTCAAATATCGATGATATCGAGGCTGGGTCAATTGCACCGAGAATGGACATAAACTGTTTAGCAAGCTCACTGGTAAAATCCTTAGATTTATCGATCCATCGACACGGCTATCGATATCATTGACATTCAAATTCTGATGATATCGAGTGTGCCTCGATCATATTTTAAGACTTAAAATATTTCAAAGGCTAATCTCTCACATTTTCAATGTCGAGGAATTGAACCTCGTATCGATGAAATCGAAGTTTGAAATCTAATGCAATCGACGCATGTTTCGATTTTCTCGACCAGTTGATAAAAGGTTTCAAAAGCATTTGACATTTGAGTTTGTGTTATCGAGCGGCCAGTCGATGCGATCGAGAGTATACGCTCGATGATATCGACCCTGCTCGATGATATCGAACTCTATCATAAATGTGGCTTTTTTATATCCGTTGGAATCTTTTGCCGATTTAATGAGAGCTCATCCTTAGTTGCTGGTAGAGCAAGAAGAGAGTGCTTTTGAGTGTTTAACCTTTGATCAGATACCCAAAGCCCTTTCTCTCATGGGAGTTCATCCTCCAATCTACCCTCATCATTAACATTCAATAGAGTGGATTGTGGAATGAACTTTCGCATTCAAGGATCCTCTAGCTATCACCTTAATGGCAAATCATTAAGCTGGGATGCCTTGAATGCATTGATGATTGGAATCGCTCTATATCCCTTATAGGAAAATATTTAAGAGAGTAAGATTCCATCATAACCTTGACCCAACCCGTCGCAATGTATTGGTACATCTTCTGAGTTGTGGTTCAAGGAAGCAGAAGATTCTTTATCAACGAAGGAGAAGATCTTCGACAATGCACTGAATGAGGCTCATCTACTTATCTGTAAGTTATTAGAGTCCAGAGGACCCTTGTGATCATTCCTTTGTAGGATTGGGTCTAAGGTGTTTCTCACCCCTTGCAAGTCCTCTAAGAGGCCTCCGGCGGGAGTGTAAGTGGTGGGTGCTTTGTGTTGACTCTTGCTCTGTGGAAAGCATAAATGTTAGGTCCTTTGTGTAGGTCCTTGACCAAGGTGGTCTAAAAGTTTGGTGTATTGTGTTGACCCTTGCTCGTGGGAGCATAAACAAGTAAAGTTCCTTGAGTGGATCCTTAGCCAGTGTGCCTAAAATTGGGTGCTATGTTTTGACCTTTGCTCGTGGGAGCATAAACTGTTAGCCTTGGTGTAGGTTGTACTGGTCAGAGGTGAACCTGATTTAAAACCTCCAGTTTGAGGTGAACCTATTTTGAAACGTCCTTAGTGAAATCCGGTACACTCAAGGGTTGAGTGCGTTTACCGGGAGTGGAGTAGACAAGTAGTCAAACCACTATAAAAATGACTGTGTTTGTGATTGCTTTTGTTTTTCATTCCCATGTGATTATATACTTTCATATTTGATTATCTGAGACTACATCTCACACACAGTCACATCCATCATAAAATCTGATTCGCATCTTGTTTATCTTTCAAAGTAGTTTTATGATTGGATCCTCTATTTGGCTTAGAAGCCATTAGAGTTATTTTGAAGAAATCCTGATTCATGCATATCTACTCGGGACAAGTTTGATAGGATTTTAAATAAACTATAAAATTTTTATAAAAGTCCTATTCACCCCCCTCTAGGACATATTGGTGTATTCCTATTTCAACTAAAGCGGTCATTACCGCAATTTCAATTGGTATCAGAGCGGGTCTCTCTTAAGGGCTTCACCGCCTAGAGAGTGATCTTGATTGAAGTTGGTAATATGGCCAAAGGAGAGGGCTCATCGGTCTCTAGACCGCCAGTACTTGATGGTTCAAATAATGTTTTTTGGAAGACTAGGATGCGCTATTTGGATCATGATGTTTGGACATAGTTGAAACCGGATATGTGCCACCGAGCGATCAAATTGTTCTTGAAAATGGCACAACTATTCCCAAACCTAAATCCAACAAAATGTGGACTGCATTCGAGAAAGAAATTAAACGTCTGAAGCAAAAGTAATGAATGCTATCTACTGTGCTGTGTCTCAAGAAGTATTCATGCGACACATCTAAAAAGGCAAGGGATCTGTTGGAAACAACCCATGAGGGAGCAAGCATAGTAAAAAGGTCTTAGGTACAACTCTTAACATCTCAATTTGAACACATTAGAATGGAGGATGTAAGACCTTTATGGAATTTTTTTTTCAAAATTGAATATCATTTGTAATTCTATGGGTGGATTAGGAAAGAAAGTTTTGGTCTAAAAATTTGTAGGAAAATACTAAGATCCCTACCAGAACGTTTCAACTCAAAAGTTTCAACCATTGAAGAGTGTAGGAATATGGATGAAATGAAAGTAGAAGAACTAGTAGGTTCCCTATAAACTTTGGAACTCTTTAAACAAACTCCTAAATCCAAAAATACTATCCTCAAAACTTCAAAGAATACTTTAAATGAGGAAGATGAAAGTGAAAGGGAAAATGAAGATGAGGAAGTGGCTTTGTTGGCTCAACGGCTCAGAAAGTTCTTTCATAGAAACCATGGCCGACCATTTACAGGAAGACAGCTGGACAACAAACATTCTATAGGTAAATCTTATAAAAAGACCAAGGAACCACAATGTTATACCTGTCGAAAATTTGGACATCTATCTACTGAATGCCCAAATAGAAAAACCAAGGGAAAGGCAATGACAGCTACATGGGATGATACTGAAGAGTCAAAGTAGTGACTTAGAGAGTGATGGAGAACAAAAATCCTTGAAAATTCTTATGGTCTCCACAGCCTCCATCATTCCCATAGAAACTGAGAAAACCGAAGATCCTCAAGCCACTGCATCATTTCCATCTGATAATGAGGAAATAGAGAAAGAAGAAGAAGAAAAGGTTAAATTGCAAGATGCCTATAATCAACTCTATATCCATAGCATCAATAACCTTAAAAGACTTGGAATAAATGAAAACAAAAATAAATTGCTGCAATTAGATCTAGGCAAAACAATGGAAATCAATACACACTTAATTAATGATCTACAGTAATACCACTCTAAAAATGATAAGCTGGAAAGAATCAATCTGTCCCTTAAATCTGAATCTTTGAAACTTACTAAACAGATTGAACTATTAAAAGATAAAAATGAGCATTTAAAGAATGAAAATCACACACTCATTTTTGATGTAGAGAAATACAAAAAATCTGCTAAAGTAAATTATAAATTTTCCCAGAGTAGAAAAACTCTTTGGGATGGGAAGACCTAGGAAAGATAAGAGTGGATTAGGATATGACAAATTCAAATCGAAATCCAAAAATGCAGCACCAATGTTCGAGAAATCAGCTGCATCAGGAAATAAAACAAAAGCTACCTCTATTTATCATTCATATGGAGACTCTGGTCATTATAAATTTGAATGCTTGTCACCTAGGAGGACTCAACTCATTTTTGGTCTAAATCATACTGGTAAATACAGACCAACCAGAAGAATAATACAAAATGTCAAGAGTCCACCTAGGAATATGGCTAGAAGTAATACACATCCATCACCACTTAGAATGACCAAGAGAATGAAGAAGCTATTGAATCAAGTGGCTAAACTAAATCAAAAAACAAATGAATTTGTGAAACATGGAAACATGGTTTAGCTACCCAACAATTGAGCAAGGAAAACATGTCCAGGTCATGACATCTAGATCTGGATGAATGTTGTAATGATGTAATTTTGATGGTTTTCTTGATATATCTGAGGTCTCCACTCCTTGTTTTTTTATAAAAAAAAAAAAAAAAAAAAACATTATTGATGTTTATAATTTTGGATGGTACAACTTTTGTACAAATTTTGATGTGTATACATACTAATATGAAAATATACTATGATATGCAAATCATCGAAGTAATCAAATCAATGTCATATTCTCTATCTTCGATAAGTCTGTCGATGAATCAGATTGATTCTCGATCAGATCAAATATATATCAATATCATCAACGACCTTTCAGAGTTAGTAGCGTCACACGCTATAAAGTGTTACCGAAGACCTCTTCGATAACATCGTCTTAAGCCTATCGATGAGATCGAAGTATGTTCGATGTCATTGAACAATTCCGCCCGATAAAAGTCGGGCGAGCGGGAAAAGTTTTTACTTTTCACTTTCACCATTTGCATTTGGGCAGTTCGTCTTCTAGAACATTTTCGATACCCTGGCCAGTCATCTACCCTTGAAATCCGAGGATACCCAACGTCTAATTCCTCCATTCAAAGGTATCATTCCTTCGATTTGGAGTAACGTACTTTGATAGGATTTCTATTGAGACAACCATTCAATCGTTCACTTCCTAGTTAATTCTCTATCTTCCTTCACCTGGTTGTCGATTAATCATGTCCAAAAATAAGGGAAAAGCCTCGATTGAACGAGAATCATCCCGTCCTACACAGCAGAAATCTATGGCTCTGAGAAAAAGGGCCAGAGCATCCTCATCACCTGTTCACCACTGTGGAACCAACGCAAGACAAACGTCATGTGGTGAGACTCCTGCAGCAGCACCTGCTCCTCCACCGGCTGCATCAATTCCTCCTCCAAATGCAAATATATTGGAAAAATATACTAGGAGGAGTCTGGTACATGAACAACGGATTGATAGGGAGTGCATACAAACATACAATCTAAAATCTCTTTTGGATGCAGTCGATTGGTTGCCCATTTTGGACTTTGGTGGTATATGTCATGATGAAAGGACTTATCGCTTTCTTGCGTACTGTCATTCTATGGTCCTTGATCCTCCATCGATAATTGTCTCTGTCGGGGAAGAAAGTGTTGAAATCACGACTGAATTCATTGCCAACATATTTGGTCTTACCTTGTCTTCTATCGGTCTATCCAGTCTTAACCTCAAGGACCCAACAAATTGATCTAAGATCACCAAATTCCTATGTCAAGGTAGAGATATCCCATGGTATCAAGGGAATGCTCTTAAAGCAAAATACATGTCTCCTAAATATAGAGTTTTACATGGGATTTTCTCCACAAATGTATACCCCAGAGGGACAAATCAAGCTGATCTTACCTCCTTCATGGTTTTGGTTCTATACAACATCAAGTCTGGTATTAAGCTATGTTTGCCCACTTTAATTCTCCACCAATTAGCCCGTGTCATTTTCACCTCCAGAACAACTCAGCTACCTTTTCCTCATATCATCCATGTGCTATGTGATTAAATTGAACTACCCATGACAAATGTCCTGAGTGTCCAATGCAACATTTCAACAAGGTCAATATACGGAAGATGGATCTTAAGTTTCATCCGTATACAAAAGGACAGCCTGAGGAAGAGATACATGAAGATGCAAAGATGAGAGAAAGAGCAGCACCTACTAAAGGAGAATCACCGGAGCCAAGACCTGTTCCGACTACACATGAATCTGCACCGACTCATCGTTATAAATTTCATTAGGATCGGGTCGGGACAATGATGCGAGGAATGGCACGAATTGAAGATAAGCTTGATAAGCATGGTGAGTGACTTTTAGCCTTGGAAAGGATGGTTGTTGGACTACAACATACGACATAGCAACTTGTCAACCTACTGACCTATCGAAGAGAGGACACAACACCATCCAGCTCGGCCCCATAACTTTAATTTTATTCATCACATACACTTGCTCATCACTCATACTGAGGATATGGATATCTTTTTGATTATCCTAAGTACTCAAGCATGTATGTGATGATCTACTGATGTGTATGGTCTGTCTATTTTTGTGCTTGTTAGTCCTTTGAAGAATCACATTGGTTTACCAAACTAGGATTTGTTTTGGAATGATAGTCCTCTGGATGAGGAGAATATTTATTTTGATATGCCCAAGGTTGGGCTTGATATTTGGATAGGTTATCTTGTTTGGATGTTACAATACTGCCAAGCTTGGGCAGTCCTTATTTTGAATATTTCTATTGGTAGCCGGTTGATAATTCATATATATTTGCTATCAATTATGTGCCTAAGTCTGTGGAATACTGGTTTCAATTGTGGTTGCTTACTTTTACATATTCCTTATCACTTGCGCATTGGTTTTGTGATTTATGTCTATAATGTTATTATCTATTAAAATCACAGCTCTCCCTAGACCAGGTCTACATAAGTGTTTTCTATAAGAGACGTCATTATCTATCTTACATCTATCTCTTATTGCTTATGCATTTTATTGTAAAATACTATCCTGGTCATTGGTTCTCCTATATTGTGCAACTTTAGTCAATATCAATTGTTATATTTACCTTTGCCACTGACTGACAAAAATGGGGAGAACAATTCCACACCCCGAAGGAAAATTATGTGTATTTGTGGTTGTGGTTGGTGGTGCAGGTGTTCGGGGGAGCAGCTGTAAGGAGAAAGGGTGAGAGATTGCTGTTAGGGGGAGCAGCTACTGATTGTGTGTGTATATTCACTAGATATTATAAAATTGTGTAAAGTGTATATACACACAATTTAGGGTGTCATGTCTAAAAGTTGTTCTAGGGTGTTTTGGTATTTTGTCACGTAATTGACAAAGGGGGAGATTGAAAGTGATCTAGTTTGTCAATTAGCATGAGTGTTGAGTTGGTTAGACAAATAAGCCTCATAGGAAGATTAATCAACCATCTGCCTCAACTGGATGTGGGCCCGAACTCGCCACAGGTAAATCTTAGCCTCACATCCCATGTCCTAAAACCCCAGATAATTAAAACCCTTAAAATTGATTAGAATATCATAAGGTTTTTGGGTTAGAAAACTTTTTCAAAATTTTAAAAAATCTCTAAGTTTTCTACCCCTGTCGATTTATTGATAGATTGATCGATGTAATCGAACAGTGCTGTCGATGTCCTCGAAACTCAATCGATAATATCAAAATGAGGACATAAGATGTCCAGCAACCACATAACTCTCTGGACGGAATTATCGATGTATCGATAACATCGAAATTTGAATCTCGAGTCTATCAAAGTTGACTCGATATAATCGACATCATATATGTTATGTCCCTATTTTTTTAAGAAAAATCATAAAATCTTCGATATATCGAAGTTATCCTTGATATCCTCGGAATTCAAATTTCGATGATATCGGAAGGCCTTCGATGATATTGGTCTTGTACACATAGTTATCTAGCAATATTTTTCAGGTTGTTTCATCTTGGATCGAGGGTCACTTGATAGAATCGATATTCAAATATTGATGATATCAAGGCTGGGTCGATTGCATTGAGAATGGACATAAACTGTCCAGTAAGCTCACTGGTAAAATCCTTAGATTTATCGATGCATCGACACGGCTATCGATATCATCGACATTCATATTCTGATGATATCAAGTGTTCCTCGATCATATTTTAAGACCAGAAATATTTCAAAGGCCGATCTCTCACATTTTCAAATGTCGAGGAATCGAACCTCATATCGATGAAATCGAAGTTTGAAATCCGATGCAATTGATGCATGTTTCGATTTCCTCGACTAGTTGGCAAAAGGTTTCAAAAGCATTTAACATTTCAGTTTGTGTCATCGAGCGGCTAGTCGATGTGATCGAGAGTATACGCTCGATGATATCGACCCTACTCGATGATATCGAACTCTGTCATAAATGTGACCGTTTTATATTCGTTGGAACCTTTTGCCTATTTAATGAGAGCTCATCCTTAGTTGTTGGTAGAGAAAGAAGAGAGTGCTTTTGAGTGTTTAACCTTTGATCATATACCTAAAGCCCTTTCTCTCATGGGAGTTCATCCTCCAATCTATCCTCATCATTAACATTCAATAGAGTGGATTGGGGAATGAACTTTCGCATTTAAGGATCCTCCAATTTACCCTTGCTCGTGGGAGCATAAACAAGTAAGGTTCCTTGAGTGGATCCTTGGCCAGTGTGCCTAAAATTGGCTGTTATGTGTTGACCCTTGCTCGTGGGAGCATAAAATGCCAACCCAGGTGTAGGTTGTACTGGTTAGAGGTGGACTTGATTTAAAACCTCTGGTTTGAGGTGAACCTATTGTGAAACCTCTTTAGTGAAATCCGGTACACTCAAGGGTTGAGTGTGTTTGCTGGGAGTGGAGTAGACAAGCAGTCGAACCACTATAAAAATGACTGTGTTTGTGATTGCTTTTGTCTTTCATTCCCATGTGATTATATACTTTCATATTTGATTATCTGAGACCACATCTGACACACAGTCACATCCATCATAAACTCTGATTCACATCTTATTTATCTTTCAAAGTAGCTATTTGGCTTGGAAGCCATTAGAGTTATTTTGAAGAAATCCTGATTCATGCATATCTACTTAGGATAAGTTTGATAGGATTTTAAATAAACCATAAAATTTTTATAAAAGTCCTATTCACCCCCCTCTAGGACATATTGGCGTATTCCTACTTCAACTAAAGCGGTCATTACCGCAATTTCAGTGACTTAGTTAGTATGTCTGCAAGTTGCTTCTCAGTTTGAATGTATTATAGCATGATAGACTTGTCTTCAACTAATTCTCGAATATAATGGTATCATATGTCGATATATTTCGTACGAGAATGTTGGATTGAATTTTTTGAGATATTAATTATGCTTGAATTATCGCAATACAAAGTCCTTGTATCTTGCATAATTCCATAATCAGCTAACATTCTTTTCATCTAAATTAGCTGAGTGTAAGCATTTCCTGCTATAATATATTCAGCTTCAGCTGTAGAGAGAGATACTGAAATTTGTTTCTTGCTGAGCCAAGATACTAAGTAGTTTCTAATATAGAAACATCCACCACTAGTAGATTTTTTATCATCAACATTTCTTATCTAGTCCACATATATATATTCGACAATTTGTACATGTCGAGTGTCAAATATTGCATATTTTCTCCCAATTATATCTTAATTTTATGAACATGATAATGCTTAATGGTATATTTTATACATGTTTGTGTTGCAAGGTGAGTTTAAGAGTTTTGATTGAAAAGAATGCTAAAAGCATTGATTTAATGCTCAAGAATTACCAAGGAAAAGAATGAATCTTTAGAGACTAAGATTGAAGATTTTAAGACCCTAAGATCTAAGGAAACCGGGTGGAGAAGGAAGGAAGTTCGCAGTGCAAAGTGTAGAAATTAACAACATTGGAATTGATCTTGTCATTGACCACTGTTTGATGACATCGAAGCCAGAGTTCGATAACATCGAACACAACTCGGTGACATCGAATTTTTACATGAAAATCAAGTTGGTCACTGGACACATTGGATGCAATTCTCGAGTACTTGAAGCCTCGCTCAATGACATCGACGAATTGCTCAATGACATCAAAGTCTATTCGATGGCATCGATTTATTGAAGAATTTTGAAGTAACTCACAGGACTGTTTTGGACACTTTTTCGATTACTCGAAGATCATTTGATAACATCGAAAGCAATTCGATGACATCGAAGGAAGGTTCAATGACACAAAAACTTACGCAATGCGAAAGAAGTTACGCAGTGTGTAAAGGCATGCTTTCCGGAATTCAACTTATGTTCGATGACAGCAAAGGTTGTTGGATGTCATCGAACGTGTTACGCAAACCACGTAAATTAAGGCAGTTTTGCGATCTTGTGTGAACTAGGCTATAAATATGGGTTTCCTAGGCACTTTTTAGGATATCTAGGGTTTTGAGGAGTAGAGAAAAAGGGTGGAGCCATCTTCCAAGAGTTTCCTCTTCCCTTCTTGCTAGTTTTTAATGCTTGCTTTGAGGATTTTAGATCCAATCATGTCTATGGTTGGCTAAACCTCTTAGCTAGGGCTAAGAGGTGAAGCTTGTAGCATGTTGGGATGTTTTTTTTATTTTGATTCTTGTTCTTGTTGAACTTCTTTGATTCTAATTTGATATTTAAGGAATACTTCTAGTTTTTAATGGTTTGTTGTGACTCAAATTACAATAGATCTGCAATAGCTTTGAGTATCTTCTTTTTCTTATTTTGAGATTGTGGGATTGGTAAATCTTGTTGTTAGCCATCATCTCCAAGGCATGGTTTGGTGATGAAATCCCTTCAAATCCTCACATTTTTTCTTCATTGAGAATTAAGTCAATAAAAGTTCAAATTTGATTTTATTGATAGGACTCCAATTCTAATTGTGTTCCTTGAATCAAATAAAGAAACATCTTGATAGCTGCAAGTGGATCCTTAAAACCCTAGTTCCCAAATTTAAATTCACAAGTTTTAAGTAAAAAATTCACAATTACTCTTCCAATTATTCAGATTTAGTTTTAAATCTTCTCCTAGTTTTGCTTTTAATTATTTTCTGAAATGTACGAGATTGGTCCCTATGGATTCGACCTCAATCTTACTGAGATTATTACTACATCGCGACCCTACACTTGGGGTTGTGAACAAGTTTTTTAAGCCCTTATCAGGGACTAACGGTTGTGTTTTTCTGAATTTAATTAGTTTTAGAATTAGGTTAAGATTAGGGTTAACTTTCTGTTTTATTTTTAGGTTAAGAATTTTTCTGCTTTGTTTTTAGAAACTAAATTTGTTTTCTGTTTTGTAGGATTCTGACCTAGCAACTCCTATCTAGTAAGTTTGTTCTAACTCTCTCTTTGTTACTTCTTAATTGCTGTAGTTTTCAATTCCTAGATCTTAGGTTAAAAATTCTGAAATTGAGAGCTGAGAGTGTTTCATGCCTAAGTGGGTCTGTGACAACACTCGATGTCTCTTAAGTAAAGGAGGATTGGTCGAAGGTTTGCCTATCCATTATATGATTAGACATCACCAGAGATCCTCAAAGTTAATAAAAGTGATGGCTACAAATCAACCTGTAAATCCACCTCAACCTCCGATTAAGGAAATCCAGGATGAAAACGAGGTGCAAAATGCACTCCCACCTTGTACACTACGAGATTTCTTATAACCAGCGGGGGTGAGCACACCTTCCTATATAGTTTTTCCAGAAAATACAGGAAACATGGATATCAAACCAGGAGTGATTCAACTCCTTTCAAAGTTTCATGGACTTGAATATGAAAGTCCATATTTACACATGAAACAGTTTGATGAGATAATAATCACTTTATATTTTCCTCATGTGTCTGAGGACATAGTCAGGCTGAAACTTATTCACTTCTCTTTGAAAGAAAAAACTAAGACGTGGCTGCATTCATTACGTTCATGATATATTGGCAGATGGAACGACATGACAGTGGAGTTCATAAAGAAATTCTTCTCATATCATAAAACAAACACCCTTAGAAAGTTGATCATAAACTTCGCCCAAAAGGAAGATGAAACATTCTTCCAATGTTGGGAGCGGTTCAAGGATCTTGTCAGTTCATGCCCACAACACGGTTTTGAAACGTGACGCATAACAAGTTTCTTCTGTAATGGATTAACATCTTCCATGCACCAAATGGTTAAGACAATGTGCAATGGGGAATTCATGAGCAAAGATGTCAATGATGTGTGGGACTATTTTGATAAACTTGCTGAAAACAAACAACCATGGTACATCTCCCCTAAACCCATTACCACTTCTAAGCCTGCTCAATCAAAGGAGAGGGGTAAAATATACTTGTTAAAAGAGGAAGACGATCTAAATGCTAAAGTAGCCAATCTCCCAAGGAAACTCGAGGCCATGAAACTTAATAAGGATAAGGCTAAGGAAGTTGTCTGCAGTATTTGTGCTTGTAATGTTCATACGGCTGAAAATTGTCCAAAAATACCTGCTTTTCAAGAAATATTGCATGAGCAATCGAATGCTGTAAACAACTATCAAAGGCCTTTTAAAATACTCACTTCAAACACATATAACTCAAGTTGGAGAAATCATCCAAACTTCAGCTGGAGGAATGGACAAACTGCTACTCCTCAAGGAGTCCCTAACCAATTTTTAAATAAAGGGAAACCTCAAGAGGAATCAGTTCAAAATCCCACAAAAACTCAAGACCTCATCCATCAAAGTACTCTTCAAGCCTTACAAGAACTCATTAAGGTTATACAAAAGATAGACTCACGTATTACGGTTATGGAGAAAGGGACCATTCCAGCTCAACCTATCCCCAATCCTAAACCACAATACGAAGTTAGTGACCCAAGCTTTTTAAATTCAATGGAGCAAGCCAAGTCTATCACCACTCTTAGGAGTGGAAAAACAATTGACAAATCTATTCTGATAAGGGTTAAAAAGTCTAAGGACTCGGAAGAGGACATGAATGATAGACCTAGTACTACTCCACATGGATTAAAACCGGAACGTCTGAACAAGCCGATTGCTTCATTCCCCCAACGGTTGATTGCACTAAAACCTCTAGCCAACTCACAGGATATTCTAGAAGTATTAAAACAAGTGAAGGTCAACATCCCTCTTCTAGATGTTGTGAAAAAAATTCCCTCCTATGCTAAATTTCTAAAAGGCTTATGCACAACCAAGAGGCAGCAAAGTATCAAAAATTAAATTTTCCTGACAGAAAAAGTGAGTGTCATCCTCAAGCAAAGTGTGCTACAAAAATATAAAGATCCTGGTAACCCAACTATCACTTGTATAATTAGGAATCACTAAATTGAGAATGTACTTCTTGACTTGGGGGCGAGTGTAAACCTGATCCCTTACTCAATCTACAAACAACTAGGTCTAGGCGAATTAAAACCCACCCGGACCATATTGCAACTTGCTAATCACTCAGTTCGTGTACCGAGGGGGATGATCGAGGATGTATTGGTCCAGGTTGATAAATTCTCCTATCTAGTAGATTTTATCATCCTGGATACCCAACCCATTGCAGATATGAGCACTCAAATTCCTGTCATACTTGTCCGCCTGTTCCTTACTACATCCAACGCTATCATCAATTAAAGGAATGGGGTCATGAATTTTTCTTTTGGAAATATGATGTTGGAGCTCAATATCTTTTTCAACATGTGCAGACAGGCAGAGGATGATGACGAGGCTCAGGATATAAATATGATAGATTCATTCGTGGAAGATAGAGCTCTGCTGTCCTTATCCTCTAATCCTCTAGAGACGTGCTTGGCCCACTCCCCTGATTTGGATGATGACACCATTAGGGAGATGGATGCCATGCTTGATATTACGCTGGTACTTGAAGTTAACTAGTGGAGGTCACAATTTGAAAAGTTCTCCCAAACTAATGTTGTGCCTCTACCGTCTAGCCTCAAGGCGCTGAAGCTTGACCTAAAACCTTTACCCTCTAAGCTTAAATATGTCTACTTAGGTCAAGATGAGACATACTCAGTGGTGATTTCTTTTGACCTTGAGCAAGAACAAGAGAGTATTCTAATCTCTACTCTCATTAAGCACAAAAGAGCCCTTGGATGGTCAATTGCGGATCTCAAGGGAATTGACCCTTTGATTTGTATTCACCGCATTCATCTTGAGGATAATGCGAAGACCGTCAACAACTACAACGTAGATTAAATCCAAACATGAATGAAGTGATTAAGGCCGATGTTCTTAAGCTATTGGATGTGGGTATCATATACCCTATATCGGATAGTCAATGGGTGAGTCCAACTCAAGTAGTTCCTAAGAAGTCTGGAATCAACATCGTATCCAATGCCGACAATGAACTCATGTCAACTAGAGTTACTACTGGTTGAAGAATGTGCATTGACTACAAAAAGTTGAATACCGTCACGAGGAAGGACCACTTCCCTTTGCCCTTCATCAATCAAATTTTGGAAAGGCTAGCTGGTCACTCACATTATTGTTTCCTTGATAGGTATTCGGGCTACAATCAAATAGAGATAGCTCTTGAAGATCAAGAAAAAACCACTTTCATATGTCCCTTTGGCACCTTTGTTTACCAAAGGATGCCATTTTGATGTAGAGTGGGTCGCGAATAGTTTCATAGCCAAGATGGATCAGAAAAGGCCTGGTCGACGACAGAAGTGATCCAAACCATCGGACCTTAGATCGGGCGTATCTCGCAATCTGGAATGAGTTATCTGACGTAAAATATATGATTTTGGGGTAGAACGAGCTACTTTAGCCAACTAACCCTGCTACGCCGGGTTATGCAGCCCAAAATTGTGAAAAACCCCTTGATCGATGGTCATTTCCCTGTTTTAATTTCGTTTTTACTATAAATAGTAAGTTTTAGTTTAATTATAACTCTTCATCTGTCGAGCTTTAGGAGTTGCGCCCAACGTGAAAAGAGCTTAGAATAATTAGGAGAATGGTTTGGTGAAGCCAAAGAGGACACTTACTATTTTTAGCCGAAAACCTTGCGCACTAGTAGACATCATGACCGTCTATAAATAGTAAGTTTACTATTTATAGTAAGTCGCGGATTCTAGGAGTTTGAGTTGTAGTTTGATTCTGATTTCTTTCCCATTGGTTGGTACCCTTATTTAAAGAGTTGTGAACTCGTTGTTAATTATTCATCAATCAATTTCGAATTTATTAGAATTTATTTCTATTTTCTGCTTTCTTTCCTCGTGGATTCGAGAAGTCTCTATGAGGAGTCCAGAGAAGTTCCATGAATTCGGAATAGTTATCTTCTTGAGGAAGACGGTGCTCGACCTCACATCCTCCCCTGCGTCAGTTTGGTATCAAAGCGAGGTTTCTCCTCGGATTGATGGCTTCTAACGATGAGTCGGGCAACAATCCCATGGGCGGTGCTTCAGGGAATTTACCTTTAACGGCGGCAGCTTTTGAAGTAGCGCAACGAGAGAATCAGCAAGCCATGCAAGGGTTGCAGGGTTCCATCGACCGCATAACGGATCTCTTGGCAGAAAACCTAAGGCAACTCCATGTTCCTGGTGGCAATCCTCCACCCCCAATTAATCGCCTTGATTGCAAGATAGTACCGGCAGTGCATCCAAGGGTCATTCCTGAGGAAGGGGGCTCCAGTGAGGAGAAAATCGATGACATAATCTTCCAACACCTCAGACATGGCGGCGATCGAGTAGATCGAACGGATCAAGAATTCAAGATGAGGGTTGATATTCCTAGCTTCAATGGCTAAGTACATATCGAGGATTTCCTCGATTGGCTTTCTGAAGTTGAGTGATTTTTGACTATATGGACATCCCTGAAGTAAAGAAGGTCAAGCTTGTGGCCTACAAGTTGAAAGGAGGAGCTTCAGCTTGGTGGGAACAATTGTAACTCGTGTGAACCAGGTAGATGAAAGCACCAATCCGCACCTGGCAGCAGATGAAGCAGCTACTATGTGCCCGATTCCTCCTTAGCGATTACGATCAGGTATTATTCCAACAATACCAAAATTATCGACAGGGTAGTCGTTCGATGAGGGAATACGCAGAAGAATTTTACCGCCTGGCGGCGCGTAATGATTTGGTCGAGACTGAATCGCAGCAAGTCGCCCGATTCAACGGTGGATTACGTATGGCTATCCAAGATCGGGTCTAGATGCAGTCCGTCTGGATGATGAATGATACAATCAAGTTGGCTACTCGGGCAGAAGCGCAACTTGAACATCCTAACACACGGACCTATCCTACTGTAAGGATCCTTGTGGCAGGTCTGTCCCAAGGAACTATACAGCCTAAGGGGAAGGAGCCCGTAGGAGCATGCACTCAACCTCCTACATTTGAGAACCGAGATCAGGGAAGCAGGCAAGCTAGACCCCAAAGGGGCGTACGACTGTTGCTGGTCCAAGTAGAATCCCGAACCCCTATGCTCGGCCATGGCCCGATAACTGCTATCGTTGCGGCCAATCGGACTACCTATCAAATACTTGCCCCTAGCAAAAAGTGGCATACCTCGCCATCAATGATGGTAGTGCTAGTAACACTTATAAAGATCTAGATATTGAAGAACAGGAGCATGCCACCAAGGACGAGGCAAATGATTCAGGTTAGATTCAACAAGATCACGGTGAGTCGCTCGTCGTGAGGCGACTATTATATGTGCCAAGAAAAGAAGTGCATCCACAGTGATATAACATCTTCCGCACTAGGTGTACGGTGAATCGAAAGGTTGGTGACGTGATCATTGACAGTGGGAGCAGCGAGAACATCGTCTCCAAGGTCATGGTGGAAAAATTGTAATTGAAAACGGAGCATCATTCCTCTCCATGTACAATTGGTTGGATCAAGAAGGTCAGCGAAACAAAGGTAACTGAACGGTGCACCATATCCTTTTCAATTGGCAAACATTATAAGGATGAAGTAGTATGCGATGTGGTTGACATGGAAGCATGTCACATACTACTCGGTCGGCCCTGGCAATCTGACCGTGACACCACTCATAAAGGGTGAGATAATATATATATCTTCGTCAAGGATGGCCGAAAGACCATATTGGCCCCTATGGATCTAGAGGGACCACCTGAAACTTCTAAAGTGGAGGGCCATTTTCTCTTAACCATACGGGACTTCATGGAAGAATCAAAGGAAACAGGACAGACTTATGCTTAATTGTAAAAGGGGAAGAACTCGAGCCTACCAATATCCCTGAAAGACTAAGGCCCCTGCTATATGAATTCAAAGAAATTTGGCCCGATGACCTTCCCGATGGGTTACCCCCCATGCGGGATATCCAACACCATATCGACTTTGTCCCTGGGTCCAGTTTACCTAATCGTCCCCATTATCGAATGACTCCGAATGAGTGCGAGATTCTGTAGAGACAAGTAGAGGAGTTGATCCGTAAGGGTCTTATTCGAGAGAGCATAAGTCCATGTGCTGTTCCAACTCTATTAACTCCAAAGAAAGATGGGAGTTGGCACATGTGTGTCAACAGCTGAGCCATCAACAAAATCACCATAAAATATAGGTTTCCTATACCATGATTGGATGATATGCTTGACATGCTAGAGGGTGCAAAAATATTCTCTAAATTGTACCTAAGGAGCGGCTACCATCAGATTCGAATATGGTCGGGTGATGAGTGAAAAATGGCCTTTAAGACCAAGGAAGGATTATACGAATGGATGGTCATGCCCTTCGGTCTTTCGAATGCGCCTAGCACATTTATGAGATTGATGAACCAAGTTCTGAAATATTTTATTGGGCGGTTTGTTGTGGTTTACATCGATGATATTTTGATATACAGTCAAGATGAAACCACCCAGATATAACACCTCAAGAAGGTCCTTAAAGTGCTCACTAAAAATAAACTATACCTCAATTTAAAAAAGTGCAGCTTCATGACTGATAGCCTATTGTTCCTAGGTTTTGTCGTTACATCCACGGGCATTTGGGTGGATGAGGAAAAGTTGAAAGCAATCAGAGAATGGCCGGTTCCTACAAATATTCACGAAGTATGAAGTTTTCATGGACTGGCAACTTTCTATCATCGGTGCGTGAAAATTTTTAGTACCATTGTGTCACCAATCACAAATAAAATGAAGAAAGGGTAGTTTCAGTGGACTGACGAAGCCGACAGGAGCTTTGCCAAAATCAAGCACAGATTATCCACGACCCTGGTTCTTGTACTTTCAAACTTCAACAAACTGTTCGAAGTCGAATGTGATGCCTCATATGTCAGAATTAGGGGAGTTTTGTCTTAAGAAGGTAGGCCGGTAGCCTTCTACAGCGAGAAACTTAGCGATGCACGTAGGAAGTGGTCTACATATGAGATCGAGTTATACGCGGTGGTCCACGCACTGCGGCACTGGCGACATTATTTGATTCAAAGGGAATTCATACTTTACACGGACCATCAAGCTCTCAAATTCATTAATAGTCAAGCTAACATTAACCGTGTACATGCTAGATAGATCTCATTTTTACAGGAATTTATATTCGTACTAAAACATAAGTCAGGGCAACAGAACAAAGTAGCTGATGCACTGAGTTGCCGTGCAACTTTGTTAGTCACTATGAGCAATGAGGTTGTCGGGTTCGAGTGCCGCAAAGACATATATGCCGATGACGACGACTTCAAGGACACATAGGTTAGATGTCAAGAAGGTCACCCCAGCGACTTACATATGCAAGATGGGTTCCTTTTCAAGGGAAATCGACTGTGCATCCCAAATAGTTCGATAAGGGAATAGATAATCCAAGAGCTACATGGAGGTGGCCTCAATGGACACCTTGGGCGAGACAAGACGCGAGCTCTTGTGGAAGAACGGTATTACTGGCCGCAATTAGTACGTGATGTGAGAAAGGCAGTCCAATGTTGTTATATTTGTCAGACCTTTAAGGGGCAATATCATAATATGGGCCTTTATACTCCGTTACCCGTGCCTGACGGCCCTTAGGAGGATTTATCTATGGACTTCATGCTTGGTCTCCCACGAACACAACGTGGCATGGATTCGGTGTTCGTGGTAGTAGATCGTTTTTCCAAGATGACGCACTTTATTCCATGCAAGAAGACTCTCGATGCAACACACGTGGCGAATTTATTCTTCAGAGAAATTATGCGGTTACACGGGGTTCCCAAGACTATTACTTCTAACCGTGACACGAAGTTTATAAGCCACTTTTGGCAGACTTTATGGACTCGATTCGATACACGACTTTAGTTCAGCATCGCCTACCACCCACAGACTAATAATCAAATTGAGATTGTGAATCACACGTTGGGAAACCTCCTTCGATATATTTCAGGAGAAAAATCGAAGCAGTGGGATTTGGCCTTGTCTCAAGCAGAGTTTGCATTCAACAACATGGTGAATCGCTCGACAGGGAAATCCACATTCTAGGTTATTTATGGACGAGTACCTCACCACACACTAGACTTGGTCCCTCTACTCAAGCTCACAGGCATGAGCATTGCAGCGGAACATATGGCTGATAAGATCATGGGCATTCATGCGGAGGTATAAACCAAGCTACATGCTTTGAACGAAAAGTACAAAGAGCAAGCGGACAAGCATCGGTGACAAAAAGTGTTTGAGGTGGGTGACTAAGTAATGGTCCATCTGCGCAAAGAACGATTTTTGACCGGAACATACAACAAGTTGAAGAATAAAAAGATTAGACCGGTACCAATCATTCGAAAGATCAATGATAATGCTTATGTTGTTAATCTTCTAGATGACATGGCAATCTCACGGACTTTCAATGTCACAGACCTGACTGGACAGTTTCATGGCCAAGATGGATCAGAAAAGGCCCGGTCGACGACAGAAGTGATCCGGACCATCGGACCTTAGATCGGGCGTATCTCGCAATCCGGAATGAGTTATCTTACGTAAAATATATGATTTTGGGGTAGAACGAGCTACTTTAGCCAACCAACCCTGCTATGCTAGGTTGCGCAACCAGGAATTGCGAAAAACCCCTTGATCGATGGTCCTTTCCCTGTTTTAATTTCGTTTTTACTATAAATAGTAAGTTTTAGTTTGATTATAACTCTTCATCCGTCGGGCTTTAGGAGTTGCGCCCAATGTGAAAAGAGCTTAGAATAATTAAGAGAACGGTTTGGTGAAGCCAAATAGGACACTTACTATTTTTGGCCGAAAACCTTACGCACTAGTAGACATCACGACCGTCTATAAATAGTAAGTTTACTATTTATAGTAAGTCACGGATTCTAGGAGTTTGAGTTGTAGTTTGATTCTGATTTCTTTCCCATTACTTGGTACCCTTATTTAAAGGGTTGTGAACTTGTTTTTAATTATTCATCAATCAATTTCGAATTTATTAGAATTTATTTCTATTTTCTGCTTTCTTTCCTCGTGGATTCGAGAAGTCTCTGTGAGGAGTCCAGAGAAGTTCCGTAGATTCGGAATAGTTATCCTCTTGAGGAAGATGGTGCTCAACCTCACGTCCTCCCCTGCGTCACATTTGGACTATGTAATGCCCCAACCACTTTTCAGCGGTGCATGTTGAGTATTTTTTTGACATGGTGGGGCAATATTTGGAAGTCTTCATGGACGACTTCTTTATTTTTGGTCCATCCTTCATTGAATGTTTGGATAATTTGAAAAATGTGCTAAAGCGATGTGAAGAAAAGAATTTGGTACTAAATTGAGAGAAGTACCATTTTATGGTTCGTAAGGGAATTGTTCTTGGACATATCATCTCGTCCAAGGGAATTGAGGTAGATAAAGAAAAAATTGATCTTATCTCTAACCTACCTTTACCCAAGAGCATACAAGATGTGCAATCTTTCTTAGAACACGCTGGATTTTATAGAAGATTCATAAAGGACTTTGAAAAAATTCTTCACCAAGGTATATAAGTTCTTTTAGGATGACTCGTATTTATTCAAATATTACCCAGACCAAATTCTAAGGAGATGTGTGCCAGATAATGAACACCAAAGTGTCATCTCCTTCTGTCATTCTCATGCCTGTGGTGGTCATTTTTCTGCAAAAAAAAAAAAAAAAGACTACGGCCAAAATTCTGCAGTGTGGCTTTTATTGGCCCCACTATGTTCCAGGACACTCATGAGTTCTGTAAAGCTTATGAGCGTTGTCAAAATTTGGGAGTATTGTCCCGTTGAAATATGATGCCTTTAAACCCAATTCTTATCACTGAAGCATTTGATTAATAGGGCATCTATTTCATGGGACCATTCCCCCAATCCTTTAGAAATTTATATATTTTTCTAACAGTAGACTATGTCACTAAATGGGTCGAAGCGATCTTGTGCCTGAACAATGACCATCAAACAATCATTAAATTCTTAAAAGAAAACATCCTTTCTCGGTTTAGAACGCCTCAAGCTATCATTAGTGATCGTGGCTCACATTTCTATAATAGGCCATTTGTAAATTTAATGAAGAAATATGACATCTCTCATAAGGTGAGCACTCCATACCACCCACAAACAAGTGGGCAAATTGAGATTTCCAATAGAGAAATTAAACACATTTTGGAAAAGATGGTTAAGCGAGATTGCAAAGATTGGTCAATCTGCTTGACTGATGCTTTATGGGCTTACCATACAACCTTTAAGACTCTCATTGGAATGTCTCCCTTTAAACTCATCTATGGGAAAGCTTGCCACTCGCCTATGGAATTAGAACATAAAGCCTACTAGGCTATTAAAAATCTAAACTTCGATTTGGACAACGCTGCCTCACTGCGCAAACTTTAGATGAATGAACTCGAGGAAATCCAGAATGACGCATATGAGAACTCGAGAATTTATAATGATGAAGGTGTTTCATGACAAGAACATCATTCGGAAATCATTTTTGACTGGTTAAAAAGTTATTTTGTACAATTCTCAGTTACATCTTTTTCCAAGTAAACTCCAATCTCGTTGGACCGGTCCTTTCATAGTTACTAATGTCTATCCTCATGGGGCCGTCGAGATAAAGAATCCAATGAATGACAATATTTTTAAAGTAAATGGACATCGTTTAAAGCCATTTGTTGAGAAATTTGATTAAGAGGACATGTCCATACATCTAATTGATCATGTTTACCAGGATTGACCTCTTAGTCTGATGGAGGTGTAGTTAGGTTTATTGCTTTAATAGAATTTAGGATTCAGATAGTTTGCTTTCCATTTGTTTAGTCTTTGTGTTAACCCATCTTTACATTGAGATCCTTGGAAGAAAGTCTCAAAATTCCTTCTTCATGTACTACCTTTCCATCACTTCTCCTTTCTTTTCATTGTCTCATATGCATTGCATGCTTATATCTTTTACATTGTGGATAATGTAGATTTTAGGTTGGGGGGGGGGGGGGGGGGGGGGGGTTTAGGTAGACTAATCAGTGTTTTCTTAGTTTTGAGCAAAATTTGTGGATTTTTTTTTAATTTTTCAAGATAAAACCTGTTGGAAATTGATAATGTGTGTATTTAGGAATGTTTTGAGTATGATGATATGATAAAAGTCGAATTTTAGATTGTTGGAGTTTGATCAACTAAGTAGCCTATCACCTGCGGTTCTTACACTCAATTAATTAAGAAGAAGTTTGAATATCATGATAATCCAAATCACAAGGCACTTTCCATCTACCTCTTATAAATGGTACTAGAATTTCTAATTGTTAGTATGATGATCATTGATAGATGTTGAGAATTGAGTTTGGAGAATTTTATCCACCTTAAAAGATGAAAAGAACCAGTTAAAAACAGGAGATCGACAAAAAGGTCATATGTGGTGAAAAGAATGGAAAGTCTGAAAAGAACGAAAAATTCTGAAAACATTGGAAAGAATGAATAAATAAAAACTGATCATCGATATAAAATCAAAAATTGAAAAAAGAAGGAAAATGGGATAAGTTTGGAATCACTACTTAAGTCTTCAACCAATCTTAAAATGATGAGCATGGCTAACATTATGAAAAGATAGTATCTATATGAGAAGTTGATTTTCACTAAGCACATTGAGAAACTTGATATATGAACTTATGATCTGATTTAATCAATATAGAACCTATTTGATTGATTGCTTATATGGTTTGGCTCTAGGTTTCCAAAATCCCACTTCCTCACCTTAATTCTACTTATTCATATTTGATTGCACAAAAGATTGAATTCTGAAGAAGGATTTGAACATTGAGGAGTGAGAAGTACTTCACGCATGTTTTGCTCAGGACTAACAAAAAGCTAGTTAGGGAGGGTGTTGTGTGTCAAATATTGCATATTTTCCCCCAATTGTATCTTGGTTTGATGAACATGATAATGCTTAATGGTATATTTTATACATGTTTATGTTGCAAGGTGAGTTTAAGAGCTTGGATTGAAAAGAATGATAAAAGCATTGATTTAATGCTCAAGAATTACCAAGGCAAAGAACGGATCTTTAGAGACCAAGATTGAAGATTTTAAGACCCAAAGATCCAAGAAACCAGGTGGAGAAGGAAGGAAGTTCACAGTGCAAAGTGCAGAAATTAACAATATTGGAACTGATCTTGTCATCAACCACTGTTTGATGACCTCGGTGACATCGAATTTTTACATGAAAATCAAGTTGGTTGCTGGACACATTGGATGCAATTCTCGAGTACTCGAAGCCTCGCTTGATGACATCGAGCGAGTTGCTCGATGACATCGAAGTTTGTTCGATGGCATCAAATTTATTAAAGAACTTTAAAGTAACTCGCTGGACTGTTTTGGATACTTTTCGATTACTCAAAGATCATTCGATGACATCGAAGGAAGGTTTGATGAGATATAAACTTACGCAGAAACTTACGCTATGTGAAAGAAGTTATGCGGTGTGTAAAGGCGTGACTTCCAGAATTCAACTTATGTTTGATGACATCGAAGGTTGTTTGATGTCATCAAATGCGTTACGCAGAGTTATGCGGATTGCGTAAATTGAGGCGGTTTTGCGATCTTGCGCGAACTAGGCTATAAAGATGGGTTTCCTAGGCATTTTTTAGGATATCTAGGGTTTTAAGGAGCAGAGAAAAAGGGTGGAGCCATCTTTCAAGAGTTTCCTCTTCCCTTCTTCCTATTTTTTAATGCTTTCTTTGAGGATTTTAGATCCAATCATGCCTATGGTTGGCTAAACCTCTTAGCTAGGGCTAAGAGGTGAAGCTTGTAGCATGTTGGGATGTTTTTCTTATTTTGATTCTTGTTCTTATTGAACTTCTTTGATTCTAATTTGATATTTAAGGAATACTTCTAATTTTTAATAGTTTGTTGTGACTCAAATTACAATAGATCTGCAATACCTTTAAGTATTTTTTTTTCTTATTTTGAGATTGTGGGATTAGTAAATCCTGTTGTTAGCCATCATCTCCAGGGTATGGTTTGGTGATGAAATCCCTTCTAATCCTCACAATTCTCCTTCATTGAGAATGAGGTCAATGAAAGTTCAGATTTGATTTTATTGATATATCTTCCAATTAGATAGGATAGGACTCCAATTCCAATTGTATTCCTTGAATCAAATAAGAAAACATTAAGATAGCTACAAATGGATCCTTAGAACCATACTTCTCACCTTAAAATTCCCAAGTTTTAATTAAATAATTTACAATTACTCTTCCAATTATTCAGATTTAGTTTTAGATCTTCTCCTAGTTCTGCTTCTAGTTATTTTTAGAAATGTACGAGATTAGTCCCTGTGGATTCAACCTTGGTCTTACTGAGATTACTACTACATCGCAACCCTACACTTGGGCTTGTGAACAGTATGCATGTATCATGTGGATACCATAGCCCTAAGTTCGCAGAACTTGCGACATATCTGATTATCCGTTTAATAATAGTTAAATGTAATTTTTTAGGATTGATTGATATCTAGCACATATTCCAACACTAAATGCAATATCAAGTCTACTATTAGTTCAGTACAGAAGATTACCAATCATACTTCAATATAGACGAGAGTCTATACATTTATCCGATTCATGTTTTGAGAGTTTAAGCATCGTACTCATTGGAGTATCAAAATTTTTACTATTCTCAAAACCAAACATTTTTACAAGGTTTAATGCATATTTGGTCTATGAGATGAACATTCCATCTTCAAGTTGTTTCACTTGTAATCCAAGGAAATAGTTTAGTTCACCGACCATACTCATTTCAAACTTGAATTTCATTAGATCTACAAACTCAATAGATAAGTTAGCGTATGTAAATCTATAAATGATATCATCAACATATATCTGAACTATCAAGATATGATCATTATATTTCTTGATGAATAGAGTTTTATCAACATTTCCTATAACAAAATTATGACTAAGTAAAAATTTAGTCAATTTTTCATACCATGCTTGAAGCTTGTTTCAGACCATAAAGAGCCTTTTTAAGATGGTAAACATGATTTGAAAGTTTGGGATCTTCAAAACCCTTTGGTTGTTCAACATATACTTCCTCATTCAAATCATTGTTTAAAAATGCACTTTTGACATCCATTTGATAAATTTTAAATTTTTTATGGCATGTAATGGAAATAAATAGTCTGATTGATTTGAGGCGGACAACTGATGCAAAGGTTTCATCATAATTAATACCTTTTATTTGGGTATACCCTTGTACAACCAGTCGTGTCTTATTTATAATAATATTTCTCATTTCATTAGTTTTATTTTTAAAAATCCACTTGGTTCTAATAACATATTTATCAATAAGTTTGGAAACCAAATACCACACATCATTTCTAATGAATTGATTTAGTTCTTCTTGCATGGCATTAATCCAACTTTCATCAGCAAGTGCTTCATTTACATTGCCCGATTTAATTTGGGAAGTAAAGCAGACATGGTTACATATATTTTCTAGTTGTCTTCTTGTCTGAACGTCAGTGCGAGGGTTTCCAAGTATTTGATTAGTCAGATGGTTTTTGATTAACCTTAACTCAGTATTGCCTGATTTAGATGAAAAGTCAGGTATATTAATTAAATTGACATCATCATCATCATCTTGATTAGGACTGGGTGAAATTTATTGATCATCTATCACAACATTTATAGATTCTTATATCACCGCAGTTCTTTTGTTAAGAACATGGTATGCTTGACTATTTAGAGCATAGCTAAGAAATATTCCCTCATCGTTCTTGGCTTCAAAATTTTCCAAAATTTCTTAGTCACGTAATATAAAATGTTTGCTTCCAAAAGTTTAAAAATATTTAATTGTGGGCTTTTTATTAAATCATAATTCATAAGTTGTTTGTTTTTAGCTTTTCTAATATAAACACGAATTATTATATAGCATGCAGTACTAACAGCTTCGGTCCATAAATATTTTGGTAAATTCATGCTATTTAATATTACACTAGTCATCTCTTATAGAATTCTATTTTTTCTTTCAATAATTCCATTTTGTTAAGGTGTTTTTGGAGCAAAGAATTCATGCGATACATCATGATCATTGCAGTACCTCTCAAAATTGCTATTTTCAAATTCGGAACCATGATCACTTCTTATTTTGACCACAGATAACTCTTTTTCAGTCTGGATACGTTTAAAAAGTTTTCTGACTTCATCAAGAGTATCTGATTTTTCTCTTAGAAAGGTTACCCATGTATATTTAGTGTAGTCATAAACTACAACCAGAAAATATTTCATTTCACTTCTACTTTCCGTTCTAGTTGGTCTAACTAAGTTCATATGAAGAAGTTCAAGAGATCTAGCCGTGGGTAAGGAGTTCACTTTCTTATGACAACTCCTAATTTTCTTGCCAATTTGACATGCGCCACAAACTTTTTCTATCTTTTTCAATTTGGGTAGGCCATGTAAGTGATCTCTTTTGCTCAATCTATATAGATCTCTATAGTTTACATGTCCAAGATATTTATGCCACATTTCAGTCTCGTCTGTTTGGACCATGTATGTAACACTCCAAATTTTTCACGGTCAGAGTTCATACTCGTACCTGAGATAACCGAGTGTTAATAATGTATAAATTGGATGCTTTAAAAATCGTACCTTATTTTTTTCATTTGGATCACATACAGATGCATTCATGAAGGTAACATTTATGAAAATAAAATTGACCGTATTGATCATTTCATCAGAGTAAAAGAATAATCAATTGCCCTCTCAATGGAAGTTTATTATATTTATCAAGTTTGCAGCGGAAGTATAAAACTATCTTCTTATTCTTTCAGCATGATCTTCCATAGGGAGATGGTCTTCTAGGTCTTCATTCTGTACGTCACCTGCATCATCTGTATGGTTGGAGAGGGTCAACGCCCTACTCATAGTGATGGTTATCCTTTAAGATTAACAATAATTCAAGTGATTCATAAGAGTGATGTAAGGGTTCTGATACATCACGTACTCCACTACTATGAGAGATATCAGTATGTGCAAACAATCTACATGAATGTATGCTTAGCAAAGTTTGTGCGGCTCATCATACATAGTGATCATTATCACAATGTGAAAAATGGTTTATAATATTTGGCTCGACATGTATTCTCACACTACGGATATTCGCCGACGTGTCCCACATTAACGTGGATTTAAGCAAGCATCTCAAGGAGATACAACGACGTAATTGAGGGATTTATGTAACACGATGTGTTCATGGAGCGATAATTTGTGACATCCAATCTCAAGAAGTGATGTAACACGCATGACGATTTACTTACATCAATTATGTACCATACCAACCAACCCACAGAATTACAAGCCGACCAAGAGGGCCACTACCCGTAACACATTACGTCCACGATAAATATTTGATTCACTAGTTGTGATACCTTTAACACATTACTTGCGTTAATAGAAAATATAAACTGAATTGTGATTCCCAAAAACAGTAAACAAGTGTTGATGGTAAATTAAACAATTAATTGAAAGGATAACTCTCAGTAAACATGTAGTTGCAGGATAATTCATATCAATTAAATCAAAGTAAGCTTAAAGGATAGAAACCCTCACTTTGGCTGTCTGAATGTCCTCTAAGGTTAGACCTCTGGGTAACTTGAGTTCACCTGATTTACAGTTAACTAAAGAGATTTTAGAGGTTCTATACTAAGCAAGACTCATGCTTTCAGAACTTAGCGAGTCCTTTCACTGAGTCAACTCAGTTTTGTCAGTGAAGGCTTCCCTATTCCCCTTTCCTTTGAAATGGTGCATCGTGGGAACAGGGAGGGATGGAGAACTGACTGACCTGAGCTTCCTTTGTCGATTTTTAGAAGTAGTTGGATCTCAGCGCTGGTCTCCTATGTGCGCTGCATCTTAGCTAGGTGGGGACTTTTATAGGGATTTCGGGAGTCTAGGTCCCTTGTGCGAATTTGATTTGCAATTGCAGTCGGTTAGTAATGCATAAAGGGCGGGGTGAGTTCGCGATCTTATTGGCATGGAGCGTAGATCAATCTTGCGTCTGATCAGATCTTCTCATTTTTCTGTCCCTTGCTTGATTTTCAGTTTTCCTCCCTTCACAATTTCGGTGGGCCATCAAGTAGGTGATCTTGATTTCTCATATCAGTGTTTATAGCCAAGCATCTGCTCGGTTGATAAGTTTCGTTTTCGGCTGGCATTATCCTCTGCCTGATCAGTCCCTTTGGACAGTTTAGATTCATGTTTTAGTGGCCCCAGATCTCGGAGATTGGTAGTCCAGGTGGTTGCGTTGAAGGATTTTCAAGAATCTTCTTTTTCCGCGGCGGAAAAGTTGGAGAAGAAGACGGACGTGCGTACTTCTTCTCTACTCCGCCCAGCCCTCCTTTTGTCGGGATTTGTCAGAAAGGAAGTCCCTAGATATTGAATGGTCCAGATCTCCTCAGACAGTGCAGTGAACCGATCAACAACCTCTCTCCTTCTGCGGTTTTCTTGGCGTGGGGCCTGATCATCCAATCATGTGGTGGCCCTTCTGATCTGTTTTTCAGTGGGGTTGCTAGGCTTTGAGGCATGGTGGGGTCGACGTTTGATGGACGATCCCGATTCCCCCATCATCTCCTGATGGTGGGCCCCATCTCCATCCGCACCTACGGCTGGATTCAAATCCTCCTAGCGCGGGGCGATTGTGAAGGAGAGGGATGCAGGACGGGTTCGGTCAAACAAGGTTTGACTTACTCCGTGTACGTCATCGTCCATAAGTGGGTCCCATGGGTGGTTCAGGGTAAATCACCTCCGCTCATTTGTTTCGTTATCTCTTATTAGGGCCCACTTCAAGGTATGGGGTGTATTGGGTCGTATGTGGGTCACACTACATGTAACGGTGGTCATTATGATCCCTACCATTGAAACCTTTCTAGGCCATATTGTGATGTTTATTTGTCATCCAACCTGCTCATAAGATCATATAGACATAGATGGAGGGAACCATTTCACTACGACTATCTTTCTTCTCTCGATGGACACCAAAATCAATGGTTAAGGGGTTGATCTGACAATTGGGTTACTTTTATAATGATCTAAGGCCTAAAATTTGACGCGTATGGTTAATTTATGATACATAGGCAAGGTATAAAACTTCGCATCAAACGGATTGTGGGAACCGGTCTAGAATTTAGGGGTCTAGGTTAATGGCATTTTCGTAATTATTGTTGGTCTAAGAGTTTTGTGAAATCTAATGGTTCTACCTGGCAGCATGCGCCTTTCTAAGTGATCTTTATAAATGGACTTTCATCTAAATCATTATGGATAGGGAGTTATTCGCCATTTCATTCAAGGGAAAGTACTTACGTCAAATCACATGATAGATGGTCTTTTCTTACAATTAACTAACAAATGGGTTGATATATTGAATGGGGATCATTTTCAACGGTTAGATTCACATCAGGATATAAATGTAAAGTTAGGATTGTTAGATTTGTATCATACACATGTATTGTAACGCCCTAAAAATCGGATGTCGAATACAAGCTCAACTCCCAAGTTCCAATGCATCACTTATGCAACATAGATAATGATGATTAAATGTTGTCCACATTAGTGCATTAAACATGAGTGAGATTATACCAAAACAGCATATCATATTCCAGAGATGATTAAATTAAGCAAGCGAAAGACTGTGATAGGTATATACGGTATATAAGTGGTTGTAAACTCCCAGAGTATGATCATGTCACGAGGCTGAATATATACATGTTTGTTCCAAAATATACAAAATAACAAAGTGTAATGTCCAACTAATTTGTATCCCTGTAATCCCGTCGATCAGTACATGGTCTACATAGACCCGCCTGATAGTTGAACGTAGGAGAATTCTTCCTCCTCGTTTATGACTTCCTAATCAGCAGTGTAGGCATTGTCGCCACCTGCATCTACAACATAGTCAGGTTAGTGTTTTAAAACACCGTCTTAGATTGGGAGTGAGTGTCAACTCAGTGGAGCTACAAGGAAAAGGTCAACATGTTATCAATTCAGTCAAGCAGTAATGATAAAGCAGTACAACACTCATGTCCTAAGTACTCTTGTTAATGCAGGAATAATATGCTATAATGATGCATGCTCTCGCCTGCACTCTCTCAGTGACACTATCTCACGATCGCACATGCTATTCCCACTGTGCTCTTCCACACCAAAGGCACATGCAATGCGGTGCATGGTCATGTTAGCCAAGTTATTTATTAGGCATGTTCATACAGCAGATTCGGGAAGCTAAGGTACCTCCCTTTATATCATTTACCCAAACGATGATCCATCTAAGGTCATCAATCGTAGTTAATCACATACGATAGGCAAGTTATAGGGTAATATCATTCCTGATTTAAAAAGTAGTGGACAGGCAAGTTTAGGTCGCTATGGGAGGTTCGTCACCTCAGTGTAGGCCTAATTTATTCTCGAGGTCATTACGAGAAGGCTCGTCACCTTAGCGTAGGCCGACAGCTCGAATACAATCTCCCATACCACTATATTCGGCTCACAAGTTTGGGTTGCTCACTGGTCACTACAGGGAGGCTCGTCACCCCAGCGTAGGCCGACAGCTCGACCACAGTCTCCCATACCACCATGCTCAGCTCATGAGTCTTAGCAGATCAGTACCATGGTTGAAATGGGCTTTACATTGGTAAGTGAAACCTTAGATTCAAGCAATAACGTCCATACATGGTAAACATACATTAGGTCGATCAGGTTATTTAACAAGTTCGATTACTATGAGCGCATGCTGAATTAATCGACATGAAGTGCATAAGCACTCCACGTGGCCTAACCACTGTCCACAATCATCGTACGACTCGGATTCGTCGAACGTATCCAATGTGGTGAATCTAGTTCGACCAATCAACCGGGAACCGTTAGCGATTGCCTAGACTACGTAGTAGTCCCAATTATACTCAAATACAATAGGCATTCATATATAATAGCCAAAACAGTATTTAACAGCAAATTCAAATATAAATCTCATTTGAGCATTTTAACAAACACCTAGTGAGTATACATATGTATTTCATTCATAAATCACGTAGTAGCAAGGTAGGTTACATGAAGGAAATTATAACTATAGATAAGGTGATTGAGAATCCTATCTCAACACCCTTATTAAGTGACATACATTAAACAATTTCTCATTCAGGCATTTTATCAAACACTTAAACTACTCGTTACTATATTTATGAAGTAAATCAGTTATAACATATATTAGGGCAAATCCTTTCACAAAGGAGTTATCATACGTACAACAAACATGAATTGTAGGTTAATAGTCACGGGAAGCATAAATCATAATTTCCTATTCATTCAAACATTTCAATAAACACATGGAATGCATTTTAGTATACAACCTAGTTTACACATACATGATATATCGAAAATGCCGTAACTAAGATCATATTGCAGCAATCAAGTCAGACATAAATCATTGCTGACATTGAAAGCCTTGAAAACCATAACCTAAACGTTTATAGTCCGCACCTTTAGTCGGTTTACCCATTATGAACTTGGTTCGTAAACTACATCTCCGTCTACAGCACAACGGCTACCTAAATTATGAAATAGGTTAGCTATTCCATCGACTTCTCTATTTGGATTCCTAAAACAGATTAGGGTTAGGATTTCTTACCCAAAAACAGATTTGGATTCGATGGTGTAGTGACACGGGAGAGATGATTCGGCACGTGGAGTGGTGGGAGTGAATCCCAGTAACAAACCACAACTCTCTCACACTTCTCCTCACTCTTTCCTCCTCTTTTCTCTCTTCTCTCTCCTAGGGTTTTAGGAAATTCGTATGGAATGAGAGAGGGGTGGGTTTAGGGCATTACAAAGGCCCAGAAGTGATATCAATGGCCCCAGGGCCATGGTATACTTAGGATATAGCCAAAAGGTGGCTGTTTCGGGCCAACGGAGCTCATCTGGAGGTCCATTACTTGCATACGGTCTGGGAAAAGTTCCCTGACAATGAATCTATGTCAGGTTAAGATTTCGATCTGATCGGATTAGTGGATCGATCGTGGAGGACCCATTTCAGTTCAACGACTATCATCACTCGATCAGGGCCACAAGTACACTGACATGTGCAAGGAGATTTTCCTGATCCAAGGGTGTAATTAGGTCAAAATCTGACGGTCCGAAACCTTAAGTTTGGCCTGCAAGCAAATGACCCAATTCACTTAAGTTTGAGTTCATTTTCTAAAGATATTCGCGTTTCTCACACACTTCGCTCCATATTCAAGTTGTGCATTTCTGGATACTATTTGGACTTGATTCCCGTGATGGTTATCAAGCCCAATAAGGTGATCCTAACCTTATAGTTTCACGCGGTCATCGGACTTTCGACGCGTGGTCTAGGTCCAATACGGAGTTTCAATGTGCTCCCGAGAGCAACTGGGTTTTGAGACTGATCCTAGGTTTTTAGGTAATGTTGGGTTAACAATTCTAATGGTTTTGGGTCTTGCAGTTCGTATAAAAAATAGTTCAAGCTAATTCACCAATTAATTTAGTTTAATACTTAATTAATTTTCATCTAATTTCTAAAGGATTCTGTCCTTAGTGATACTTGAGGTGATACTCGGGTCTTTGTAAGAATTTTTCTGAGACGTTACAATCTGCCCCCCTTAAAGAAAAATTCAGTCCTAAAAAATAGTACCTTTTCGTACTCCTCGGGAATCTGAGGGTAGTTCTTACGGATCTCAGCTTCTGTTTCCCAAGTAGCCTCTTCCTCAGTGTGGTGTGTCCACAGTACCTTCACAAGCGGGATAACTTTACTGCGCTGCACCTGTTCCTTCCTGTCTAGGATACGTGTCGGTCGCAGTACATAAGTAGCATCTTCACTCAACTGTACCTGCTCTCATTTGATAATGTGGGAAGGATCAGGAATGTATTTCTTCAGCATCGATACGTGAAATACATTGTGCACACCTGCGAGTGGTGTGGGCAAAGCAAGGCGGTACGCTACCACACCCACTCGGTCTAGAATCTGGAACAGACCCATAAATTGTAGCGTGAGTTTTCCCTTGTTAAATCGAAGGACTCCCTTCATGGGGGAAACCTTAAGAAACACATGGTCCCCAACCTCAAACTCTAGTGGTCGCCATCTCGTATCGGCGTAGCTCTTCTGTTTGCTCTGTGCTGCAAGAAGTCGACGCCTGATAACGTCAATCTTCTCTGAGGTCGCCTGTACTAAATCTGGGCCAATTAGTCTCTTCTCACCAACCTCTGCCCAGCAATGCGGTGCTCGACATGGACGCCCATACAGTGCTTTCTAGAGAGTCATGTCAATACTCGCCTGAAAGCTGTTGTTATAAGCAAATTCATCATAGGGAAGACAGTCATCCCAACTGTCTTTGAAATCGAGCACACATGCCTGTAACATATCTTCTAACACCTGATTCACTCATTCCATCTGCCCATCCGTCTGTGGGTGGAACACGGTACCGAACTTCAGTTTCACACCCATTGCTTCCTGGATGCGAGTTCAGAAAATAGATGTGAATCACGTGTCTCGATCTGACATAATCTCCATAGGCACTCCATGCAGACGTACTATCTCCTTGATGTACAGCCTGGCTAAATCATCTGCGGAGTTTGAAACTTTAATCGAAAGGAAATGAGCTGATTTCGTCAACCGGTTCACAATCACCCAAATGGAGTCATGTCCCTTCCTCATCTTTGGTAACCTTGAAATGAAATCCATAGAGATGAAATTCCATTTCCATTCAGCTATGAGCATGGGTTGAAGTAATCCAAGAGGTCGGCGATGTTCGACCTTAACATACTGGTATGTGAGACAACAGGATACATAGTCTACTATGTGGGCCTTCATGTTATCCCACCAGTACGACCGATTCATATCTCGATACATCTTTGTACTACTAGGATGCATTGCCATCTTCGAATCATGAGCAGCTTCGAGAACTTCCCTTCTAAAGTCATGAAGATTTGGGATGCATAGGCGGCCACGATAACGTAAACCCCCATCCGAACCAACTCACCATTAAGACTCTTCGTTGCCAGTTGCTTGCTCCCTCATCTTCATTAACCATTCATCTTCTCTCTGAACCACAATAATTCGGTCATCAATAAGTGGCTACATGCGGATGTGAGCGACGCTCTCGAACAGCTCCTCTACCGTAAGCTTCTATTCGAAGTCTCGCACGAACTCGACTATATTCTATTCCTATATCATCGGCTGAGTTGCAAATACTATCGTCTTCTTGCGGCTCAATGCGTCTGCCATAAGGTTGGCCTTGCCAGGATGGTTGTAAACCTCAAACTTGAAGTCTTTCAAGATTTCCATCCATCGTCATTGCCTCATATTCAAGTCTCTCTATGTGAATATGTACCTGAGACTCTTGTGGTCACAAAAGAGCTCGAACTCCTCCCCATAGAGGTAATGTCTCTAGAACTTTAATGCAAAGATGACAGCCACCAACTCCAGGTCGTGTGTAGGGTAGTTCTCTTCGTGTTTCCTCAATTGTTGCGATGCATAGGCAATCACCCTGTCCTTCTGCATAAGTACACAACCTAAACCAACACGAGGGGCATTGGTGTAAATGGTATATCTGACCCCCTGCTCTGACAATACTAGCATGGGTGCGGACGTCAACTTGTCCTTTAGTTCCTGAAAGGCTGCTTCTGCCTTCTCATTCTAGGCAAACTTGAGATCCTTCCAAGGGAGCTGAGACAACGGTCTGGCTATCTTGGAAAAGTCCATAATGAATCATCGATAGTAACCAGCTAGACCGAGGAAACTCCTCACTTCAGTAACTGAACCGGGCTGCTCCTAGTCCTGAACTGCGGTCACCTTAGCAAGGTCCACAACTATTCCTTCCTTGGACATCACATGTCTCAGGAACTTGACCTCTTCTTTCCAGAAGTCAAACTTCTTATACTGGGCAAACAACTGGTTCTTCCTGAGAGTATCAAGGACTGCTCGCAGGTGCTCTTTATGATCTTTCTGACTCTTGAAGTATATCAGGATGTCATCTATAAATACGATGACGAATCGGTACAGATACGGCCGAAACATCTAGTTCATCAGGTCCATGAACACGGCCAGTGTGTTTGTGAGTCCAAACGACATCATAAGGAACTCGTAGTGCCCAAAGCTGGTTATAAACACTGTTTTCTACATGTCTTCATTCCTGACGTGTAACTGGTGATACCCTGACTATAAGTCAATCTTTGAAAATTGTTGTGCTCCTTTCAACTGATCGAACAGATCATCTATCCTGGACAAAGGATACTTGTTCTTCGCTGTCACTTAGTTTAGCCTGCGATAATCAATACACAATCGCAGTGATCCATCCTTCTTCTTCATAAACAACACGAGTGCTCTCCAAGCAGATACACTCAGTCATATGAAGCTTGCATCCAACAGATCATCGATCTGTCTCCTCAGTTCCTTCATCTCATATGGGGGCATGCGATACATCAGTAGAGATATAGGTGTCGCACTAGTCAGTAGATCAATGGTAAAATTGATCTCGCACTGAGGAGGTAATCCAGATATCTTTTTGAACACGTCCGTGAAATCCTGAATTACTGGTGTGTTCCCAAGTGTCAGACCATCAACAATCTCTAACAAGGTAGCATAACAACTAATGCGGTAGTACCAACTGACCTGCACTGGGAAAGTAAAGGTCGTGCCCTCAGGTCCATGGGCTATCACCACTTTAGTATTGTAATCGATCTCAGCCTTCATCTCGGTGAGTCAATCCATATCGAGGATGGCATCATAGTGACTTAATGGGGCGACCATCAGGTCAACGAGCACTGTTTTGCTTCCTAAGTCTATCGAGCAACCTCTACAAGTCTTGGTGGAGTCTGAGAAGGTCCCTGTGGCGGTAAGGAGTCTCACCCCAACCATAAGAGTAGTTTTCAACCCTAGTCGCTTGACTGCTGCACATGATATGATCGAAATAGTGGACCTATATCCACCAACAGAAATACCGGTGTACCTTGGATGTGTGTTGTGACTTCGAAAGCCAATGGTGCTTTGGTTGCTGTCTCGAAAGCCTCAACTGCAAGTGAGTGCACTCGAGCTTGTTGAGGATGATTCGGTTGTGCTGTCATAGGTTGTTAAGGTGGCCTAAATTAAGGTGCATGTGTCCGATAAGATGGTTGTGCAGGCGGTGCTGATCATAGAGGTGGAGCTGAGATGGCCTGTGGTAACTAATGATTGATCTTCTGAGGCGGCGCAAAGTCGTTATCCCTCATCCTAATAAAGCAGTAAGTGTCACTATGACCCAACTTCTTGCAGTAGGTGCACCACACATCTGATCGTCTCGGCTGAGTCGGTGGAGCCATAAGTCTGGGAGGCAAATCTGCACGTGGCCTCTTGCCGAGGAACGGCCTATTCGGCAAATCAGGTTGAGGCCTTGGGCCCATGGGTACGCATGTATGGGATAGTTTGTCCCTGTCCTGCTCAGCTCGCAGAGACATGTTCACTAGCTCAGCATAGTTGGGAATGCTAACGCAACACATCTTTGTACGTATCTCAGGCCGTAGACCCTCAGAAAATCACCGCATTCACATCGACTCGTCTGCTAATATCAAGGGAGCATATCTGGATAGCTCCGTGAACCTATTCTCATACTCAGCCACAGTCATTCCTCCCTGACGAAGGCAAAGGAATTCACCCTCCTTCTCATTACGGTAGGTGAGGGGGAAATACTTTCCGTGGAAGCGGGTCTCAAAAGCCTCTCACGTCCATACGTTCCCAGGAGCAACTGTCCATAGGATGTTGTCCTACCATAGACTAGCTTCCTTCTCGAACACGTACGTGACTAATTCAACTTGCTCTGCCTTAATATAGTGCAGCGGCTTCAACATTTTAGAGAAGCAGTCAAGCCAGTACTCGGCCTCCTTGGGTCTGTGAGTACCCACAAAATTGGGAGGTCAGAAGCATTGGAATCACTCAAATAGGCCGCTGGCATTCATGTTTCTAGCTTAGTGTACAGGTGGTGCAGGCGGGACCACGCTCATGTTCTGGGCGAGAGCCCCCGCTATAGTGGTTCAAATCTGCTGCTGCTGTATAAGGAGCATCATCTCCTCCAACCTATCAGGAGGAGCCTCCTGATGCATGTGTGGCGTTGACGAGGACGCATGGTTCTGTTCCGAAACCGGTAGTGTAAAAGGTGTTGGCCCATTTGTGGGGCCAGTGGCTGGCTGAGAATTTGGCATAGTCTCGTGATTCGAGCCCAAACTGGGGTTCGTATGACTATCGCTTAGGGGAGGTGCCCCGTCACTCGATTCACCAAGTGCAAGACGTGTCATACTTCGAGTGGCCTTAGGTGGCATTCCCTATATACAACATAGGGTGCAACATGTGTGAGATTCAGAACAAGGTTACTTGATTTGCTAAGAATTCCACACAGTTCATAACAAAGGAAGCTTCATGCATTTCATTTAACCAAAATCGTCACAATACATGAGATGTAGTCTCACATGGATCATGACAGAAGATGCATGTGAGCTAATCTAAACAAAGCTTTAAACACTAAACACACCAACTCTATCATACTACTAGGCCTATCAAGGCTAAAACATAGAAAGTAAGAAAACAAAGAAAATCTAAAGATGACTACAACATATGACTAGTCGTCCGACTCTGGTAATGGAGGAGGAGCACCTTTGTCCTGCATACAATACAGGAGAGCCTTTAAGGTGCGAGACACCTTAAATTTCTGTTTCATGTAGGCCCTATTCTCTTCAAGTTCGGCCTAAGTCTCTCTGACCTCCTGTCTCAGGGTGACTTGACCCTCCTCAATCTGAGCCAAGCGGGCTTCTAAAGTAGCCCGATCATGGTGGTGCTTTTGTGTAGCCGGAGGAGAGCCCCCATCAGAGTCTTGGGCCTCCTCCTCTTCTTCTTCCTGTTCTTCCTCATCACTTCCCTCCGAATCACTTCCTTCCTTGCCTTCTTCATCTTCACTCCCCTCATCCTCTTCACTCTCTTCCTCTATCTCATCACTATACTCATCCAGATGGGCTTGATGTTGTCGTGGCCCAATGCTCATATTGTTGAGTGTAGTGTCATTGATGAAATGGATCGGCGTGAGCTCATTCGCGTTAAGTCTGTAACCGAACTCGTGAGCAATCTTGCATATAAGTCGGCCAAATGGGAGTGAAATATTCATCCTAGCGGTGCGTGCGGTCTGGACTATCTGTAGTAGTACGTATGTAAGCAGACACAGCTTGTCTCCCTGCCCAGCTCTGTATAGGAAGTCTACCATCAAACGCGTGCATTCACTGCGATTGCTCCACCTAGGATACACATTTCATGTGAATATGTAGTGGAGTAGGCGAAAGTCAGGAGTCATCTCGGTCACTGGGAGGCAATTGCCTCGCTTCCAATGGACCAGTCGGTCGCAAAGAAACCACACGCGGCGATAATACTCTTGAGATTCTTCTCGCTAGCATGGACCTCTCCACGTGGAATCTTCATGATCCGGGATATCACACTGACATCAACAATGGCTTCCCCCCTTCCCACGGGGATAGTAAACTGTAGAGGCTCCAGCAGTGGAGCCCATATGTGGGCGTAGAAGGCTCGGATAGTGCTCGCACACCCACGTGACTTGCCTTTAAATATGGGACCCCACCGAGCATCCAACAAGAGGTACATCACCAAGTAAAGCCCAAATAGTTTTTCATCCAAGTGTGCTTCAAAGATAACTCTACGGCCTTGAAACCTACCACGTGCAATGCCCACCGGCAGAGCTCTTTCGACAGGAATTTGGGGATCGAGATCCCGCTCTGTCCTTCACTCCCGTTCAACGCTAGTGCTAGCCTTGGCGCCTCTCTGTTTCCTTAGATGGGTAGGGAGGTTAGGCCCGACTTCATCCGCCGGCGCCCTCTTCTTTCCCATGAGGGAAAGAAGTGTTGAAAGGGAGAAAATCGTGACAACTAGCTCAAAAAGAGCTATGGAGTTACGAGAGCTTGCAAGATGAGATGGGTTGGAGGATTTTGAGATTTTATGAGACACAAAGGAGGGTTTATGTGCTCAAATGGGAGGAAACAAGGGAGATAGGAGATGGGTTTTGATGAAAAATGGTGGAGGTGGGTATGTAATGAAGAAGAAGAAGAAGATATGAGAATGGAGGGGGATTTGAAGGAGAAAAATCAGATTTTTGAGAGCTCGGAGGGGTTTGGAAGCTTGGAAATGGAAGAATGAAGCAAAAGAGGGCATATAGAGTTATCCCACACAAGTTTCGTGGGCCTCACATGTGTTGGAGGGGCGGCAGGCCGCCGGACCTGCTGGACCTGACCACGAGGCCTCATGGTCGGTGTGATGCCATCGCGGTCCGCTGGGCCAGGGGCGATGGGGCCGCCCTCGGGGTAATGGCATCCCCCTCCCGGGGTGCCGAATATGCATGGGGGCCACTTTGATCCCCCCCCCCCCCCCGATTTATGTCGTTTAGGCCCCTGAGTCCGTTTGAGGCATTTTCGGAATCCATCTCGTGCATATTCACGCTTTCTGGGTCATTTAAGTGTGAACTATACCGAATTATCATCTAAACCCGTCGATTGATGGTCTAAAAAGGAGTTGGGATTCATCTCACATGATCACAAATGTATACGGGTCCTCTTTCAACAATCAGTTTCGCCCGTCGGTGAAACTTGGAATCTTACGTTTGTTTCTTCATTTTATCGCCCCCTCCTAAGTCAAAGTACGTCAGTGTGCAACGTGTTATTATAACCCAGGTTCAGTTTAATCCAAATCATGCTCTAATACCAACTTGTGATGCCTTGAAAATCGGGGGTCGAACATAAGCTCAACTCCCAAGTTCCAACGCATCACTTATGCAACATAGATAATGATGATTAAATGTTGTCCACATTAGTGCATTAAACATGAGTGAGATTATACCAAAATAACATATCATACTCCAGAGATAATTAAATTAAGCAAGTGGAAGACTGTGACAAGTATATAAGGTATATAAGTGGTTGTAAACCCCCAGAGTATGATCATGTCACCAGTCTGAATATATACATGTTTGTTCCAAAATATACAAAATGACAAAGTGTAATGTCCAACTAATTTGTATCCCTATAATCCCGTCAATCAGTACATGGTCTACATAGACCCGCCTGATAGTTGAACGTAAGAGAATTCTTCCTCCTCGTCTATGAATTCTCAATCAGCAGCGTAGGCATCGTCGCCACCTGCATCTACAATAGAGTCTGGTTGGTAATTTAAAACACTGTCCCAAAGTGGGAGTGAGTGATCAACTCAGTGGAGCTATAAGGCAAAGGTTAACATGTTATCAATTCAGTCAAATAGTAATGATAAAGCAGTACAATACTCATCTCCTAAGTACTCTTGTTAATGTAGAAATGATATGCTATAATGATGCATGACCTCGCCTGCACTCCCTCAGCGACACCATCTCACAGTCGCACATGTTACTCCCACTGTGCTCTTCCACGCCAAAGGCACATGCAATGTGGTGCATGGTCGTGTTAGCCAAGTTATTTATTAGGCATGTTTATACAACAGATTCGGGAAGCTAAGGTACTTCCCTTTATATCATTTACCCAAACGATGATCCATCTATGGTCGTCAATCCTAGTTAATCACATACGATAGACAAGTTATAGGGCAACATCACCCCTGATTTAAAAAGTAGTGGATAGGCAAGTTCAGGTCGCTACGGGAGGCTCATCACCTCTGCGTAGGCCTAGTTTATACTCGAGGTCACTACGGGAAGGCTCATCACCTTAGCGTAGGCCGACAGCTCAAATATAGTCTCCCATACCACCGTATTTGGCTCACAAATTTGGGTTGCTCACTGGTCATTATGGGGAGGCTCATCACCCCAGCGTAGGCCGACAGCTCAACCATGGTGTCCCATACTACCATGCCCAGCTCATGAGTCTTAGCGGATTGGTACCATGGTTGAAACGGGCTTTACATTGGTAAGTGGTACCTTAGATTCAAGTAGTAGTGTTCATACATGGTAAACATACATTAAGTCGATGGGGAAGTTCGATTAGTATGAGCACACGCTGAATTAATTGACATGGAGTGCTTAAGCACTCCATGTGACCTAACCACTGTCCACAATCATCGTACGACTCGGATTCATCGAACGTATCCAATGTGGCGAATCTAGTTCGGCCAATCAACTGGGAACTGTTACCGATTGTCTGGACTACGTAGTAGTCCCAATCATACTCAAATACAATAGGCATTCATATATGATAGTCAAAACATCATTTAACAACAAATTTAAATATAAATCTCATTTGAGCATTTTAACAAACACCTAATGAGCATACATATGTATTTCATCCATAAATCACGTAGTAGCAAGGTAAGTTACATGAAGGAAACTGTAACCATAGATAAGGTGATTGAGAATCCTATCACAACACCCTTATTAAGTGACATACATCAAACAATTTCTCATTCAAGCATTTTATCAAATACTTAGACTACTCGTTACTACATTTATGAAGTAAATCAATTATAACATATATTAGGGCAAATCCTTTCACAGAGGAGTTATCATACATACAATAAACATGAATTGTAGGTTAATAGTCACAGGAAGCATAAATCATAATTTCCTATTCATTCAAACATTTCAACAAACACATGAAATGCATTTTAGTATACAACCTAGTTTACACATACATGATATATCGAAAACGTCGTAACGAAGATCATATAGCAGCAATCAAGTCAGACATAAATCATTGCTGACATTGAAAGCCTTGAAAACCATAACCTAAACGTTTATTGTCCACACCTTTCGTCAGTTTACTCGTTACGAACTTGGTTATTACGTCTCCGTCTACAGCACAATGACTACCTAAATCATGAAATAGGTTAGCTACTCCACCAACTTCTCTATTTATATTCCTAAAACAAATAGGTTTATGATTTTTTTACCCAAAAATGGATTTGGATTCGACGGTGTAGTGACACGGGAAAGATGATTCGGCACGTGGATTGGTGGGAGTGAATCCCAGTAACAAATCACAGCTCTCTCACACTTCTCCTCAGTCTTTCTTCCTCTTTTCTCTCTTCTCTCTCCTAGGGTTTTAGAAAATTCGGATGGAATGAGAGAGGGGGTGGGTTAGGGCATTATATAGGCCTAGAAGTGATGTCAATGGCCGCAGTGCCATCGTATACCTAGGATATAGCCAAAAGGTAGCTGTTTCGGGCCAACGGAGCTCATCTGGAGGTCCGTTACTTACATACGGTCTGGGGAAAGTTCCCAGACAATGGATCTATACCAGGTTAAGATTTTGGTCTGATCGAATTAATGGATCGATCGTGGGGGACCCGTTTCAGTTCAATGGCTATCATCACTCGATCAGGGCCACAAGTACACTGACATGTGCAGGAAAATTTTCCTGATCCAAGGGTGTAGTTGGGTCAGAATTTGATGGTCTAAAACCTTAAGTTTAGCCAGCAAGAGAACAACCTAATTCACTTAAGTTTGAGTTCATTTTCTAAAGATATTCACGTTTCTCACACACTTCTCTCCAGGTTTAAGTTGTGCGTTTCTGGATACTATTTGGACTTGATTCCCATGATGGTTGTCAAGCCCAGTAAGGTGGTCCTAACCTTATAGTTTCGCGGTCATCAAACTTTCGACGCACGGTCCAGGTCCGATACGGAGTTTCAATGTGCTCCTATGAGCAACTGGGTTTTGAGACTGATCCTGGGTTTCTAGGTAATGTTGGGTTAGCGATTCTAATGGTTTTGGGTTTTGCAGTTCATATAGAAAGTGGTTCAAGCTAATTCACCGATTAATTCAGTTTAGTACTTAATTAATTTTTGTCTAATTTCTAAAGGATTCGATCCTTAGTGATTTCTGCCTAAGGTGATACTCGGATCTTTATATGGATTTTTTCGAGACGTTACATGTATATACTAGGTTACGTCTTATGTTAACACTTGAGAACTTCAAATACTCAGTATTGAAAAGTTCGAGGTGTTATAATGTAACATGAATGGTTTGTTGAGCAGGAGTTATCAATTATATAGCAATTTTCAGATGTTTTGAGACCATTTAATATTATACTTCCTTTCTCATTTATAATCTCACATTTGTGATCCAAAAATTTTACATTTTTCTTATTATCACAGATCTGAGATATACTCAAAAGATTTTGTTTTAATACGTCAACATAAAGCACATTTTCAAAGAGAGGCAAGTTGGGAAGTTGTACAATACCTTGGCCAATTATCTTGCAATTGCTTTCATCTCAGAATGTAACTGAGCTCTCATTTATTTCACTGATGTTTGAGAATATTGCCTTATCACATGTCATATGTCTCGAACATCCACTATCCAGGTACCATCTTGAATGGCTAATAGCTTTGAAAGCTGTGTGGGCAACAAGACACTTAACCTTTGGAACCCATTTCATTACAGTACTCGATTTAGGAGAATCTCTTGTTTTTTTAATGTATTTGGGAGAGGATTTCTCCTTTTTCTATATACTCCAGTCTTATCCAAGTTGGATTTTAATAGCTCTTTAAGTAAGTCTACAATTTTTTTTAGCTAAGGGAGGTTTATTATACCTTTGATGTTTATAGTTGATGGTGTCACGCCCCAAACTCGGAAACCGGGCTCACAAAATTTTCGATTGCCGAATCTGGCGCCGACAACCTCCGTAATACCCCATTCTCGGCTCCTGGCACCCATATACTAAGTTCTGATCCTGAGATCTTACAAGGAGGATTTGTATAACATAAGTCTGTTTCATAATCAGCATAAACAATATCATAACCCACAAATAATAACCACAGGAACATCATCACAAAATCCATTAAGAATAAAAACTTTTACAATACAAGGCGTATAAAGGGAAAGATACAATGGATATAATAAAACTCCAAAAGCTCCATGGCACGCTCCTGATCCTGCTCAACTACTGCCTAGCGTCACCTGCATGCATCAATCGTGCATAAGCTTATAGAAAGCTTAGAAGGTGGTGTAAGTGTGTGCAGGATAGGTGCCAAGTATGCAATATCAGAGTATGGGGAATATGCTGGCAAGACCACCAGCCATAAAAAGGCCATGCAATACAAGGCAGGAATGCTATCAACCATACCAAGGCTATGCAATACAAGGCAGGAATGCTATCAGCCATCCCAAAGCTATGCTACAACAAGCATGAATGCTATCAGCCATACCAGGGCTATATGATGTGGGGCCTATATAGCAAAATGTCATATGCAATATACAATGCGATCATGCTAGTCCTCATACCAAGTCCATATATCAGTACAGTTCCTCTCTGGAAAATCACTAGGGTCAAATATAATCCACACTGACTGCTGCCTCCCTAGCCGTACATCCTAGTGAGCGGAAGAGAACTCACTACTTGTCAGGCCAGTAGTCTGCCAATCTACCCGGCTCGTCGATAGCGGACCCATTTGCAAACTAGTCAAACTCAGCCTAACTTATAGCCCCTTCACTCGGGCGGATAAAGCCACGCCCCCTTCCAACCAACTACGATACAGTGGGAGACACGGCTAAATACTATTTGGCACCGGCACTCATGTTTCCACTCGGTTTAGACGTTGAAGCATCTCCTGGTACCAAAAAGGTTCTGGGACTTTCACCCAAGGGCATACTACGTGTCCATAGTACTAGAACCAAGCATTTCTGGTATTCAAATCTGGCCATCTACGATGTGCTTATGGAGGCTACGGCCCTGATGACGCTAGGGCGAATAATAACCATGCCATGCAAATGTGAGATGCATGAATCATACCAAATAACCATGCATCGGTCCTACGCATACAACGCGCTCATGTGGGGTAACTCCATCACTGAGAGAGTCCCATAAACAACCTACCCAATGGCACATACTATAATCAATCACTCCTCAACCAAGCATACATATGATGCACATTGGAATGAATCATGAAGATAACTAAGCATAACATGCGGTGATGATATACTCTCCTCTTAGCAAGGTCGAGTCTAGGTACTTAGACAATTCTACATGGTATGGAAGAAGTATAACCAATAGTGGGGGCCAAACGGTTTGGGGTAGCCCATAAAGTCTACGTAAGCAATATTATGGGCCCAAAAGATGAGAATGGGCTTAACAAAGGGCCTAGAGAGGTTCACAATATGGAAATTTAACCACCATTGTTCCCTAGAAGGCAACCCAACAAGGAATCTAGCTAAAACAAGGCCCATGGCCCGGATACAACTATGAAAAGAAAATGGGCTGTAATCTATAACATCTCATACCACATGATGGGCCTCAAGAAACGGCCTAGAGCCTACATACATCAACATGGGCTCAATGGGGCAAACCATGGCCAATGAATGCATACATTATGATGGGCCTCATGGGCAGCCCATATGCCCAAATACATAGGTAAGGCATATCCAAGATTCGCCAAGATGGGCATTACAATTTAGCCCAAGACTGGGCAAGATAGATGGGAAACAAGGATCCAATTACATACAATATATTAGCCCACAAGGTCCAGCACAATAGGTAAGCAGCCCATACACAAAACTAGGCTCACGATTGGACATCCAAAAATCTGGACTGGTGGTCCACAATCAATCAGATAAATGGTGGGCCTCACAAGGCACTAATGGGGCCCAAAATTCTCAGAAAATACAAGAATGGTGTGTGTGTGTGTGTGTGTGTGTGTGTGTGTGTGTGTGTACAACACTCTCAATCTGGTGGGCCACACATCTTCACAACATCCAGTTACATGCAGAAATTTATTTAAGGCCTTGCCGGACATTTAGCCAGCCCAACTTCCTAGGCCTGCTGGGGTCCAGCAGATGGTAAATCTGAATAAAATAGATACTCCATGGTGACCTATACATGTCACAGTGGGCCCCACCAGATGGAAGGCATACTTACAACACAAGAACCTAGGTAGGCCTGCTGCTGGACTGCAAGTCCAGCAGCACCCAACTACCTCAGGCATCCCAAGGGGCCTGGACGGCTGGCATATTGAGCTCAAGGTGGGCCCCACTTGTGGATGTCCCACCAGGGGGTGGGCCACGTCCAAGTGGGCCACATAAATGGAGGACAGTGTGGGTCATAAACAACATCAAGGTGGGCCTCAAAAGGGGTGGACGGTCAGGCCCTGCTGGACGTTGGCCCAGCTGATGGCATCCCACAGATGGACAGCTTGGATTTCTCACATGCATTAGAGGTGGGTCTCAGCTAAGTAAGCCACAATAGAGATGAAAGGAGAAGCTAAGAACACATTCAACATCAAATAAAAATTCTTGACAGCAAGGCATAGAAAATAAAATGTTGCTGGAATTGTTGTTGTCCCTGATTTGTACACCCAATGGAGTGGGCCCAGGCCTGCCTAAACAAGAGGAAAATGGGTGGTTAGCATGCACCCATGAATGTACAGCAAGGTGGGGTCCACAAAAGTGACCCACCATTCTAAAAATCAAGCTGATATATATGTTTTCCCTCCATGTAGGACTGTCGGACGGTCCAGAAACTTGGACCGTCCAGCCCTCTTGGGCTTACCTCATGGGCGTCTCATCAGGGATGGATGGAGTGGGTTTCAGCATACATCAAGGTGGGGTCCACACCTCAGAGAAACACCCCACATCAGGAAGAAAATGAGGCTACAAACAAGGCTAAACTCCATACAACAATCAGCAACAAGGGCCCAGAAAAATCTGAACAGCAATATATTGCTGGACATTCCAACCCATAAGTTGTTGGACAGGGAGAAATACTTCAAATAAAACATGGTGTGGCCTACCTTAATGGGCCCCACAAACCCCAAAACGAGGACTCCAGTATCAGATCTCTTTGCATGCCAAAAATGGACAACAAGTGGGGCGCCCAATGTCCAGAAAATGGACAGCAAGGACGTCCCACCTTGCTGGATGGTTTGGGCATCCTAGACGCACCAGGTGGGCCACACACAATCAAGAAAAATAAGAGAGAAAGAGAGAGAGAAGATCATAGCCATAGGAAGGGCTCCGTCACTATGAGCCCTTCTAAACTAACTATGAGCCCTTCTAAACTAATCCCAACCATACATCAAGATAATACATGGGTCCCATGCATGCATGGGCCCTACAACTAAAAATCTGAGGTGGGGATACCATCCCCACCATGGATCTAGGGTCTAGATGACCCATCAAGCTATGGATCAAAGGAAAACATCATGATGGGGTCCATGGAGAATGGCCCCATCATGGCTCATGTATACACAAAGGTAGGCCATTGGCCACACCTACGGAGTCAAGTAGGATCTCCACCATTGATTGGTGGGTACTACATGTTCCCATGAAAGAAAAACAAGTTGCGATGGAAGAAAATAAGAAATCTAGTCCTAGGAGTGCGCCCACCTCAAAGCTCTTCCTTCTTCTATCCTTGGGTTCTCTAGCTCTAATGGGATAATTTCAATGGTGGAGATGGGTGTAGGAGGGTTAGATTGATGGGAAACAAGGGAGAAAGGGGCTAGAGAAATGGGGGAGGGTTGGACGTTCCAACCTCTCTAGCAATGGAGGGAGAGGAGGAAATGAGGGAGAAAGAGAGGGAGGAGTGTTGTAGAAATGTCATCATAGCAATGTAAGGTGATAATGAGTTTTGGGAAGAAAAACACTCATTAATTTTTGGGAAGAAAACTAATTATGACTTGTAAGAGAGGGTAGGCTAGGCTAGGCTAGGCTAGGGCTATAGGTAATAGGCTAGGTAGCCATCATAGGTAGGCTAGGTAGCTATATGTAATGATGAAACTAGGATGAGGTCACCCATCTAGGAAAATATGCACAAGCAACGAGGTGGGTCCCACATCATGATCAACGGTCCAAATAGTGTGGGGGTATATCTTTTCATCTACACCTCGGATTGGCGCACGAGACACGGCATTGGAACCGCTGCGATGATGCGGTCGTAGTGACATAGGTTTCGGGTCGGTTCGGGTTTACAGGACAAAATTAGGGATGATCGCAAATGCTACCTACAGGTCGCGGGTCACCGGAATTTGACCGAAAGGACCGAGGGACCTAACGGAATGGAATGGATACCAAGTTATGGGTCTGACAGCTCTCTCCTCCTAAGAAAAATTTCGTCCTCGAAATTTACTATAACCAGGACAAAACAAAGGAAAAAAGACAAAACATCATTACATATATAGCAATCAATACAAGGCAATACATGGCACAATATAATCAATCACTCAACAAACAAATGGGGATAACACTCTCTAATCTCAGCATCTTGCTCCCAAGACGCCTCTGACTCAGAATGGTGACCCCACTGAACCTTCACTAGAGGAATGACCTTGGTCTGGAGTACCTGCTCCTTCCGATCAAGGATGCGAATCGGCTGCTCAATATACGAAGCATCCCCACGGACCTCAAGAGGCTGTCAATCAATCACAGGAATAATGTCTGATCCACACTTCTGCAACATCGAAACATGAAAAATATTGTGGATACCAGACAACTCAGAAGATAAGGCAAGCCTGTAGGCCACGGCACCCACGCACCCAGTGATCTCGAAAGGTCCTATGAATCTCGGGGCAAGCTTGCCCTTTGCTCCAAATTGAACCACACCCTTCATGGGCGAGACCTTGACATACACCCTATCCCCAACTGCAAACTCCAGGGAATGACGCTGACGATCAGCAAAACTCTTCTGCCGGCTCTGAGTTGTGTGCATCCTCTGCCTGATGATGTCGATTACCTCTGATGACTGCTGCACAAGCTCGAGACCTAGGAGACGCCACTCTCCAACCTCGGTCTAACAACTAGGAGATCTATATGGTCTGTCATTTAATGCCTCAAAAGGAGCCATGTTAATGGTCACCTGATAGCTGTTGTTGTACTCGAACTCGGCCAGGTGCAAATGCCCATCCCAGCTACCCGTGAAGTTGATTACGTAAGATCTGAGCATATCCTCAAGAATCTGGTTGACCCTCTCGGTTTGCCCATCGGTTTGCAGATGATACGCGGTGCTGAGTTGCAAAATAGACCCCATCACTGACTGGAAGCTCCTCCAAAACTAAGACTTGAATGTTGGGTCTCGGTCAGAAACGATTGAAATGGGAATGCTGTGCAGTCTCACAATCTCCTTGATGAATATCCTTGCAAGCCGATGCAGTGGCTAGGTCCCACGAATCAGAATAAAGTGCGCCGACTTCGTCAGATGATCGATGACAACACAAATGGCGTCGTGACTGCGCTGAGTCCTCAGTAAGCCCATGATAAAATCAGTGAATACGTGCTCCTACTTCCACAACGGAACGCTCAACTGTTGCAAGGGACCAGGGGCTCTCTGGTGATCGGCCTTGACATGCTGGCACGTGTCACACTCAGCCACAAAGCTAGCAATCTTGCACTTCATCCTCGACCAAAAATACTACCTCCTCATGTCGTGAACATCTTCGTGGAGCCCGAGTGGATAGTAAGTCACGATCTATGTGCCTCGGTCATCAGATCTCTATGCAACTCTGACGCGTCTGGAACACACAATCGGCCTCTGAAATGAAGTCCACCATCGGAACCAATCTGCCAATCTGATTGCTCCACGGATGCGGCCTCTGCTCGGTAATCCTGTAACGACTCGTCTGTCTGCTGAGCCTCAATTACCCTTGCGACAAGAGAGGGTTGAATCGACAGGCTTGATAGCTGAACAATGGAAGACTGCAGACCAAATTTGAAGTCATACTCTACTACATCCTCGAGCATCTTCCACTCCCGGACCATCATTTGTGTCACCAAACCTTGTGGCTGACGGCTGAGCGCATCTGCCACCCCATTCACCTTGCCCGGGTGGTACTGAAGGTCAAAATCATAGTCCTTCAAGAGCTCCATCCAATGCCCGTCTCATATTCAGCTCTAACGGAGAAAATAGATACTTCAGGCTCTTGTAGTTAGAGAAGAGCTCAAACCTAACCCCATAAAGATAGTGCCTCTACACCTTCAGTGCGAAGACAACTACTGCCAACTCCAGATCATGCGTGGGGTAGTTCAGTTCATGGACCTTGAGCTGGCGCAACGCATAAGCCACTGGTTTCCCATGCTGTATTAGGACAACACCCAATCCAACTCTCGAGGCATCAGTAAAAATAACAAATCCATCACTCCCAGAGGGAAGAGTGAGGACAGGAGTGGACGTGAGGTGGTCCTTCAGCTCCATAAATGCCTGCTCATAGGCATCACTCCAGACAAACTCGGTGCCCTTCCGAGTCAACCTGGTCAGCGGTGCTACAATGCGGGAGAATCCCTTAATAAATCGCCGATAATATCCCGCCAGACCAAGAAAACTGCAGATCTCAGACGCGTTCGTGGGCTGGCCCCACTGACGCACTGCATCAATCTTCGAGGGGTCCACAATGACACCCTCCCTCGTCACTACGTAACTGAGAAACTTCACCTTCTTCTGCCAGAACTCGTACTTCTCCAGCTTCGCATGGAGCTGGTAGACAGGGAGGGTCTGCAAAACAAATTGTAAACACTACTCATGGTCCTCACAAGTCCTCGAATAGATCAGAATGTCATTGATGAAGACTACAACAAACTGATCGAGGTAAGGCCGGAAGACCTTGTTCATCAACTGCATAAAGATGACAGGCGCATTGGTCAATTCGAAGGACATTACCTGAAACTTAAAATGACAGTAGTGCATCCGGAAGGCTGTCTTCGGCATGTCCTCCTCTCGGACCCGAATCTGATGATAATCGGCCTACAGGTCAATCTTCGAAAATAATCGTGCACCCTACAGCTAATCAAATAAATCATCGATCTTCAGGAGTGGGTATTTGTTCTTGATCGTGACCTTGTTAAGCTCGCGGTAATCCACGTAGAGCCTCAACGAGCCATCCTTCTTCTTCACGAATAGTACCAGGGCTCCCCACGGTGAATCGCTTGGACGGATAAAGCTTAACTCCCACAACTCGTCTAACTGCTCCTGCAGTTCCCATAACTCCATCAGTGTCATACGATACGGGGCCTTCGAGATAGGTGCGGTACCGAGCACAAGATCAATCTGGAACTCAATCTGTCAGCACAACGGCAACCCCGGAATCTTCTGAAACACGTCGGGAAAATCACAGACAATCGGTAATTGATCGATGCTTACATCCACTGACTCCTCTACTACACACGCCATCAAACTAGACAATGGCTCTCCTGTGGGCTAGATAACGAACTGGAATAGTGGTAAGCCGGGTATACAGAACGTGACTGTCCTTGCGGAGCAGTCCAATATGACGTATTACTCAATGAGCCAATCCATGCCCAGGATAGCATCAAACTCGGATATCGGCAACCTAAATAAATCTGTAGGCAGAAAGATATCCCCAATTAGAAGGGGTAAGACGAGCAAAATTGGCCCAATACTGCAGTCTTTCCCAAGGGAGTCGATAGCAAGAAAGCCTCATGAGCGGACTCCAATGGTAGACCAGTCGATCGGCAGAACTCCTCAGCCACAAAAGAATGAGATGCTCTAGAATCAAACAACACATGTGTAATGCAAGAGGAAATAGGAAGAATACCCTCAACTACCCCTCCGGATGACTGAGGGTTCTGCTGAGTGGCATAAAATCTTCCCTGGGCCAACGGGGGAGGTGTCTGTCCCCTCTACGGTCTTTACTATTTTTACTACCGTTGCGGTAGCCTAATCTGCTGCCTCTACTATTGCGGAGGAGGCCTTGGAGGCTAGTGTTGTGGTTGCTATTGTTGTTGCTACTGTGGAGGTTGATGCGGGGGTTGCTGTGGTGCCCTCGGTTGCTGTTGCTGCTGAGGATGGGGACACTCGTGCCTACGATGTCCAGTCCTACCACAACTAAAGCAAACACCTGTGAATGGTCCCAAAGATGATGCTGAATGCACTACTGGTGCTCGAAATCCTGGGCGAGTCGTACACTGACGGTGCTGCTACTGATGGGAGCTATCGGAGGGTGCCTTCTTCTTCCGGTCTCCTCCCTAGTCACGAGTCCTCTGCAAGGTGGCCCAATCATCCTCGTAGACCAGGGCCCTCTGAACCACCTGATCGAACATCGTAAGCAGGTGTCCGACCACATGACTCTTGAGGGCGGGATGCAAGCCGTTCACGAAACATCGGGCCTTTCGTCTCTCATCATCCACAAGATAAGTCGCAAATCTGGACAATGCAATGAAACGTGCCTCATACTGTGACACGGTCATGTTCCCCTGGACAAGTGTCTTGAACTCCAATACACGCTGCTACTGAACATGCTCAGGGAAGAATTTCTAGTCGAACTGCTCCACGAAGTCCTCCCAAGTCCACACAAAATCTGGCCTAGCTTGGGAAACGGATGTCCACCAATGCTGATCCTCTCCCTGAAGAAGGAATACTGCCAACGGGACTCGCTGCTGAGTCGTGCATCGCATGGTGTTAAAAATCTTCTCCACCTCGGAGCGCCATAACTTAGCTGCTGCAGGGTCTAGCTCACCCCGGAAACACGGGGGATCATGCTGACGGAAGTCTCGTAGAAGAGCACTCACACGCACCTGCTCTGTCTGCTCTGGAGTCTCCACTGGATGTCTGCCCTGCACTTGGAGGGCAGCTGTGACAGCCTGCAGCATCTACTGTAATTGCTCTACTCCAACAGGTATGGTAGGGAATGTAGGGGCTGCACTGGCCTCAGGAACTGCAGGGGCCTTTGGCATAGGTACAGCAGGCTCAGGCGGGGGAATGGGAGCAACTGGAGGTGGAATGAGAACCTCGGGAATAAGATCCTCAAGAGGTAGAGCAGGATGCGCTCGGGTCGCTCGGGTACCACGAGTGCTTCTTGTGCCTCGTCTAGGCGGCATGATTTGCAGAAAGAACAAAGGCATCCATCAGCCTTGAGAACAGAACCCTCGAAGGCTTAGACATTAGACAACTAAATCAAAAGAGTACGCACTCGGGACACTACTTGTCCTAAGCTCGAAGCAGATATGTGATGTTGTCCTGAGTTATCCCCGAGTTATGCTCTGATACCAACTCCTGTCACGGCCCAAACTCAGAAACCGGACTCACAAGATTCCCGATCACCGAATTCAGCGCCGACAGCCTCCATAGTATCCCATTCTCGGCTCCTAGCACCCATATACCAAGTTCTAATACTAGGATCCTATAAGGAGGATTTCTATAACATAAGTCTATTTCATAATCAGCATAACCAAGATCATAACCCACAAATAATAACCACAGGAACATCATCACAAAATCTACTAAGAATAAAAACTTTTACAATATAAGGGGCATAAAGGGAAAGATACAATGGCTATAATAAAATTCCAAAAGCTCCGCGGCACACTCATGCTCCTGCTTAGCTACTACCTAGCGTCACCTGCATGTATCAATCGTGCATGAGTTTATAGAAAGCTTAGAGGGTGGTGTAAGTGTGTGTAGGACAGGTGCCAAGTATGCAATATCATAGTATGCAAAATATGCTGGCAAGACCATGAATACCACCAGCCGTACAAGGCTATGCAATACAAGGCAGGAATGCCATCAACCATACCAAGGCTATGCAATACAAGACAGGAGTGCCATCAGACATCCCAAGGCTATGCTACACCAAGCATGAATGTTATCAACCATACCAGGGCTATGCAATACAAGACAGGAGTGCCATCAGACATCTCAAGGCTATGCTACACCAAGCATGAATGTTATCAACCATACTAGGGCTATGTGATGCGGGGCCTATATAACCAAATGTCATATGCAATATGCAATGTGATCATGTTAGTCCTCATATCAAGTCCACATATCAGTACAATTCCTCTCTGGAAAATCACCAGGGTCAAATACACTCCACACTGACTGCTGCCTCCCTAGCCACGCAGCCCAGTGAGCGGAAGAGACCTCACTACCCACCTGGCCAGTAGTCTGCCAATCTATCTAGCTTGTCGATAGCGGACCCATTGCGAGCTGGTCAAACTCAGCCTAGCTTACAACCCCCACACTCGGGCAAATAAGGCCACACCCTCTTCTAACCGACCACGACATAGTGGAGACGCGACCTAATAGTATTCAGCACCGGCGCTCATGTTTTCACTCAATCTAGACGTTGGAACATCTCCTTGTACCAAAAAGGTTCTGGGACTATCACCTAAGGACATCCTACGTGCATACAGTGCTAAAACCAAGCATTTTCGGTGTCCAAATCTGGCCATCCACGATGTGCCCTTGGAGCTTACGACCCTGATGACGCTAGGGCAAATAATAACCGTGCCATGCAAATGTGAGATGCATGAATCATACCAATCAACCATGCATCAGTCCTGCATATACAGCATGCTCATGTGGGGCAACTCCATCACTGAGGGAGTCCCGTAAACAACCTGCCCAATGGCACATACTATAATCAATCACTCCTCAACCAAGCATACATATGATGCACATGGGAATGAATCATGAAGATAACTAAGCATAACATGTGGTGATGATATACTCTCCTCTTAACAAGGTCGGGTCTAGGCACTTAGACGATTCTACATGGTATGGAAGAAGCATAACCAATAGTAGGGGCCCAACGGTTTGGGGTAGCCCACAAAGTCTAGGTAAGCAATACTATGGGCCCAATAGATGAGAATAGGCCTAACAAAGGGCCTATAGAGGTTCACAATGTGGACATTTAACCACTATTGTTCCCTAGAAGGTAGCCCAACAAGGAATCTAGTTAAAACAAGGCCCATGGCCCGAATACAACTATGATAAGAAAATGGGAAGCAATCTATGACATCTCATACCACATAATGGGCCTCAAGAAACGACTCAGAGCCTACATACATCAACATGGGCTCAATGGGGCAAACCATGGGCTAAGTACCATGGTCAACGAATGCATGCATTATGATGGGCCTCATAGGCAGCCCATATGCCCAAATACATATGTAAGGCATATCCAAGATTCGCTAAGATGGGCCTTACAATTCAGCCCAAGACTAGGCAAGATAGATGGGCAATAAGGATCCAATTATATGTAACTTATCAGCCGACAAGGTCCAGCACAATAGGTAAGTAGCCCATACACAAAAATGGGCTCAAGGCTGGACATCCAAAAATCTAGACTGATGGTCCCCAATCAATCAAATAAATGGTGGGCCTCACAAGGCACTAATGGGGCCCAATATTCTCAAAAAAATAAGCATGGTGTATGTGTACACAACACTCAATCTGGTGGGCCTCAATCTTCACAACATCCAGCTACATGCAGAAATTTCTTTAAGGCCTTGCTGGACATTCATCCCTCCCAACTTCTTGGGCCTGCTGAGGTCCAACAGATGGTAAATTTAAATAAAATAGATACTCCATGGTGACCTATAAATGTCACAGTGGGCCCCACCAGATGGAAGGCATACTTATAACACAAGAACCAAGGTGGGCCTGCTGCTGGACTGCAAGTCCAGCAGCACCCAACTACCTGGGGGGTCCCAAGGGGCCTGGACGGCTGGCCTATTGAGCTCAAGGTGGGCCCCCTTGTGGATGTCCCACCAGGGGGTGGGCCACGTCCAAGTGGGCTACACAAATGAAGGATGGTGTGGGTCATAAACAGCGTCAAGGTGGGCCTCAAAAGGGGTGGACGGTCAGCCCCTGCTGGATGTTGGCCCAGCTGATGGCGTCCCACAGATGGACAGCCTAGATTTCTCGCATGCATCTGAGGTGGGTCTCAGCTAAGTGGGCCAAAATAGAGATGAAAGGAGAAGCTAAGAACACATACAACATCAAATAAAAATTCTGGACAGCAAGGCATAGAAAATAAAACATTGCTGGAATTGTTGCTGTCCCTGATTTGTACTCCCACTGAAGTTGGCCCAGGCCTGCTTAAATAAGAGGAAAATGGGTGGTTAGCATGCACCCATGCATGTACAGCAAGGTGGGGTCCACAAAAGTGGCCCACCATTCTAAAAATCAAGCTGATATATATGTTTTCCCTCCATGCAGGACTGTCGGACGGTCCAGAAACTTGGACCGTCCAGCCCTCTTAGGCTTGCCCCATGGGCGTCTCATCAGGGATGGATGGAGTGGGTTTCAGCATACATCAAGGTGGGGTCCACACCTCAGAGAAACACCCCACATCAGGAAGAAAATGAGGCTACAAACAAGGCTAAACTCCATACAACAATCAGCAACAAGGGCCCAGAAAAATCTAAACAGCAATATTTTGCTGGACATTCCAACCCATAAGTTGCTGGACAGGGAGAAATACTTCAAATAAAACATGGTCTGGCCTACCTTAGTGGGCCGCACAAACCCTAAAACTAGGACTCTAGTATCAGATCTCTTTGCATGCCAAAAAATGGACAACAAGTGAGACACCCAATGTCCAGAAAATGGACAGCAAGGACATCCCACCTTGCTGGATGGTCTGGGCATCCTAGACGCACCAGGTGGGCCACACACAATCAGGAAAAATAAGAGAGAAAGAGAGAGAGAAGATCACGTCCATAGGAAGGGCTCCGTCACTATGAGCCCTTCTAAACCAATCACAAACATACATCAAGATAATACATGGGTCTCATACATGCATGGGCCCTACAACTAAAAATCTGAGGTGGGGATACCATCCCCACCATGGATCTAGGGTCTAGATGACCCATCAAGCTATGGATCAAAGGAAAACATCATGATGGGGTCCATGGAGAATGGCCCCATCATGGCTCATACATGCACAAAGCTGGGCTGTTGGCCACACCTATGGAGTCAAGTGGGATCTCCACCATTAATTGGTGGGTCCTACATGTTCCCATGAAAGAAAAACAAGTTTCAATGGAAGAAAACAAGAAATCTAGTCGTGGGAGTGTGCCCACCTCAAAGCTCTTCCTTCTTCTATCCTTGGGTTTTCTAGCTCCAATGGGGTAATTTCAATCGTGGAGATGGGTGTAGGAGGGTTAGATTGATGGGAATCAAGGGAGAAAGGGGATGAAGAAATGGGGGAGGGTTGGACATTCCAACATCTTTAGCAATGGAGGGAGAGGAGGAAATGAGGGAGAAAGAGAGGGAGAAGAGTGTTGTAGAAATGCCATCATAGCAATATAAGGTGATAATGAGTTTTGGGAAGAAAAACACTTGTTGCGTTTTGAGAAGAAAACTAATTATGACTTGTAAGAGAGGGTAGGCTAGGCTAGGTGGCTAAGCTAGGCTAGGGCTATAGGTAATAGGCTAGGTAGCTATCATAGGTTGGCTAGGTAGCTATATGTAATGATGAAACTAGGGTGAGATCACCCATCTAGGAAAACATGCACAAGCAACAAGGTGGGTCCCACATCATGATCAATGGTCAAAATATTACATTGGGTACATCTTTTGATTTACACCTCAGATTGGCACACGAGACACGGCGTTGGAACCGCGGCGACGATGCGGTGGCAATGGCATAGGTTTCGGGTCGAATCGGTTCAGGTTTACAGGGCGGAACTTAGGGATGATTACAAATGCTACCTACAGGTAGAAGGTTACCGGAATTCGACCGGAAGGACCATGGGACCTAACGGAATGGAATGGATACTAGGTTATGGGTCTGACAGATGGCATTATTATTTATTTTTAAAACTTGAAAAGTTTTTGAGTTTTTAAAATCATTCTTTTTACAATTTAAATCTCTTAAGAGTCTTTCCTTTAGAGTTCAAGGATTCTCCTCTTACAAAGATAGGAGCAGAATCCTTGGTTTTCAAAAAGTTATTTTTAATATAAACTAAACCAGACTTGTCGCCACATCTCCTTGATGAGGTTAACAAATTTTCTAGTCTTTTGTCACCAAGGGCATATTTCCAAGTATCCTTTGAACTCTGAAGGGAAAAAACTTCAAGTTTTAGTTTCTCATTTTCTATTTTAAGTTTTTGTAATTCAGAAGATTTAAAACTTCAATCTAATTTTGTTTTTTCAAAACAATCGAAAAAATGAGATTTTTCTAAAACAACTTTTTCAAGTAATACTTTTAGTTTAGCATAAATTTCTTTTTGAATTTTTAATTTAACAACAATCTTACAACTCTCTCTATATAGGCCATTATAAGCATCTTGAAGATCATTTTCATTTTCAGGGTCACTTCTTAGAGTTTCATTATCAGACATATAACAGTTGTTTGATGAAGTGACTCTTGTTATTGTAATAAAGGCTTTCACATCATTTGTATTTTCTTGGTCTAATTCATTAGATTTAGAATTTTCATATTCTGACGATTCATCCCAAGTAGCTATTATTCCTTTTCTTCTAGATTTATCCTTTTTAGGACATTTAGAAGCCAAATGCTCATATTCAAAACAATTGAAACATTGAGTGTCTTTGTTTTTAGATTTTCAAAAAATTGAAGTTCCTTTTCTTTTATCAAAGGGTTTTTGAAAACATGTTCTTTTCTTGTTTTTAAAAATTCTATAAAATTTTGTAGCTAACAAAGTCATATCATCTTCAATATTTTCAAATTCAGAATTAGCATTAGTTTCCTTTGAATTAGATTTAGAGGATTTAAGAGCTATAGACTTGACTTTAGGAGCTTTGAAATTCACCTCATAAGTTTGAAGAGATCCTACTAACTCCTCAACCTTCATAACATTTGTATCCCGTAACTCCTATATAGCAGTAACTTTTGAATTGAACCTATCAAGAAGTGATCGTAGGATTTTTACGCAAACCTTGCTTTCAGGGATTCTATCTTCAAGACCCCACATAGAATTTACTGTCTCATTTAATTTCCTATAAAAGTCCAAAAAGAGTCATTTTCTTCCATACGAATCTCCTCAAATTTGGTTATGAGGATTTGAATTTTAGATTTTTTTTTTATAATAGTAGTTTATTCATGTGTCATTTCGAGAATATCTCATACTTGTTTAGCCGTATCGCGAGAAATAATTCTTTTGAATTCATCAGGCGATAGAGCACAAGTTATAGCATTTAAAGCTTTTGCATTAGCACTGCTTTCATTTTTCTCAACTGTGGTCCAAAAAGTAAATGCAGTTTCTTTCAATGATTTGGTTCCATCAGCAGCAGTTACTTCTATCATAGGAGGGATCCATTTAGTCAAAGTGGCTTGCCACACATTTTCATCTAAGGATTAGAGGAAAATTCCCATCCTGGCTTTCCAATATGAATAGTTAGAGCCATCAAAAGAAGGTGACTTGGTAAAGGACAAGCTGTCAAAATTTGACATAATAAAGCTCTGGATCTAGCTTAAGGAAGTAAATCCAAAAAAAAAATAAATAATAAATAGAGTAACCCGCTCTGATACCACTTGAAAAGGAGAGCTTAAGATGTCGTAGAGGGGGGGGAGGGTGAATAAGACAATGCCAAATAATCGAACAAAGTGTTAAATATGTAAATAAAGTAAAGATCTCAATCACTTAAGTATTGATATGTTGATTCCAAATAATTCATAGGACAACCTTCACCTAAAGTTTTTGGCAGGACAACAATATTTCACAAATATATTTAAAATCAAAACCTCAAACTTACAAGAGTAAATTAAAATATTGCAACATTCAGCACTCAATCTAAAATTAAATACAATCATTCACCATAAATAAAATAAAGGCATTCACTACATAACACAAAGGATTATAGCAGTTCAGTGCTTTAAAAACAGTCACGCCTACTCCACTCCCAAAATTACTTCCCTCGTAATTTTGGCTCTTACTATAAAAAGGTTTTCTCAGGTTCACCTTAACAACCTTATACAATTCTTGTGATTTTCATGGGCTATCACAATCAAACCCACACTGAGATTTTTAGGCTATCTTAGACAAAACCTAAACTGAGATTTTAACAGTCTATCTCAGAAAAATCTAAAAGAGTTTAGAAGGTATACTTATCTTCACCGTAGAAGACATATCGAAGCTTGTAGCAGTAGAACCTCTTTCTTGAATATAGATTGTTCCTTGTTCAGTTAGATAGAAAGGGTCTAGGGTTCTATTGATTTCAATTAAGTTAAACCCAATAAGCTACTTGAATCAATTCTCTTAAATCTCAAAAGAAGACTATAGTTTACTCTCTTTATAATCAAACTTGAAAGTTCTGAGATTAAGGGAATTAAAAGAAATAACTATAAATTAAATTGTAAATACCATTCAATAGCTTGCTAATAACTCGAGCTTCTCTCTCTCTTATAGAAGGATTTTGATAATTAACTTCAGTAATTCAGAATGAGAGAGGAACTCAATTTATAGGCAAAGAAGTTGAATCTTCGACTAGCCCTAACAGACCGAATTCAGTTCAACGGACTTCGGAACGCGCGGGATAAGATTTATCCAAAATTCGGCTGGCCCGAGGTCAACTTTGGCAGGCCGAACACCCCAGTTCGTCTAGCTGAATTTTCCCTTCGGCTGGCCGAATTCCCTCGAATTCTAAAAGGTGATAATGTTGGAATTTGACCTGAAATTTCTTAAGCTAGCCGAATTTCAAGCTCGGGCTAGCCGAATTTGCAACAAAAATCAGTTTTAGCTTCGGGCTTGAAGTTAGGTTGGCCGAGAAATTTTAGGCTAGCCGAACTAAAAGTTAAGTTGGCCGAATTCCAAGAAAAATAAGCATAAAAATCCAAAATAATATATTTTTGAAAGCACCTAATCCTAAGGTCTTTCTAGGGTTTTATACCACCTGAGATATATCAAATATCTTATCTTCTTTGACTTGAACTAAGTCTCGGAACTTCATCTTGACTTTAAGCTTGATCTTTTCTTGAACATTAATCAATCTTGAGCTTGATCTTCTCTTGAGTATGGACCAGTCTTGAGCTTGATCTTCTCTTGATCAGGTTGGTTTGTCTTTAGGAATTTTGACAACTAATGTGTGTTCAACATCTTAGAACTTACAAAGAATTTTTTGAATCTTTTGGCCAAAAGGGCTACCTCCTCATCTCCATTAACTTCTTCATTTTCCTCCTCAGATTCAACTTTGTTTTCAAAGGTTTTAAGGACATTGTTTTTAGATTTTGATCGAATTTTAAAATGCAACTCGAAGGTTTATAGGGAACCTACTAATTCTTCTACTTTTAGTTCATCAATGTTCCTACATTCTTCGATAGTGGTAACTTTTGAGTTAAAGCGTTCCGGTTGGGATCTCAAAATTTTCCTACAGATTTTAAGTACCGAATCCTTCTCTCTAAGTCCCCACATGGAGTTACAAATGTCATTCAATTTAGTGTAGAACTCCATGAAGGTCTTATGTTCTTCCATCTTTATGTTCTCAAATTTTACTGTTAAGAGTAGTAGCTTTGAGCGTTTTACTGTGCTTGTTCCTTCATGGGTAGTTTCCAATAAATCCCACACTTGTTTAGAAGTTTCACATGTACATACTCGATTAAATTCTTCTTGTGAAATAGCACAATAAATCGCATTCATTGCCTTAGCATCACTCTTTTTCCTCTGTTTCTCATAGTCAGTCTAAAATTCTGTTAATTTGGGTTGAGAATTGGTAGTGCCATTTTCATGAACAATTTGTTTCATTGGTGGCGTATAACCATTCTCAACAATGTTCCAAACATCTTGGTCCAAAGATTTTAGGAATATACTCATCCTAGCATTCCAATACGCATAGTTTGAACCATCAAAACTAGGCGGTCTAGTGATGGATGTTCCCTCTCCTTTGGACATTTTTCCAACTTTAGTTAGGATCTTTTCCTCTAGGTTGTTAAACCCTTCAAGAGGAACCCGCTCTAATACCAATTGAAATTGCGATTGAGACTACTAATTGAAGTATGAAAAATAGTCCAACTGGCCTATAGGAGGTGAATAGGATTTTTAAGGTTTTAATCTTGCTTAAAAATTAATGTTGTTTAGTTATACAAAATAAAGCAAGATTAACATAACACCATTCACACTCTAAGGTAAGGATAGCAAAACATATAAATGAGTTGTATTGTGTCAAACATGTAGTGTACATGAAGTAAGCATATCACAAATCAACATACATGAGAAAAAGCAAAAATCACAAACACATTGATATATAGTGGTTCGGCTACTTGCCTACTCCACTCCCAGCGAATGCACTCTCTCCTATAGTGTACCATATTTCACTATCCAATGGTTTTAAATCAGGTTGACCATGAACCTTCACAATCTTACAAAAGGACTCTAGATTTATGTCCTACATAAGAATAAAGGTCATACATAAGAACTTGTCGATTTAGGCCACACAGGCCAAGGTCCTACACAAGGGCCTATACGTATTCTCCTATTGGAGGCCTACGAAAGGTCTTAGCAAGTTAGAAACTCAAACTCTGAATCCCAGTCCTAGACAAAGAAAGGGCTTCAAACTCAATGGACTTCATATACTTACCGATAAGTGAGTGAGCCCTGTTATAACACTTTGTTGAAGATCTTCCTGTCGATGAAGAGTCTTTAGCTCCCTTTAACCATAACCATTTGTAAATGCTCCAATCGTCGGTGTGATATTGTTCAGTTTAGGGTTTGATATGATCTACTCTAATGAATGATATGTAATAAAAATCTATAGAAGATTCCCATGAGCTTAGCATTCAAGGATCCCAGCATAATGATTTGTCATAGTTCAATCCAAGCTATTGAATATATCAATAAATGCTTGAGCAATGGATTGAATGATGAACTCCTATGGGAAAGAGAGCTTGAGGATAAGGGTATTAACTATGGCAATTACTCTCTCAAAACTCTCTTTAATATAAGCTCAAAAGTCCAAGAAGCAACCCAAGTGGTATATAAAGACAAATCTCAATGGTAAAAAGGTAAAAAAAAGGGGCAAAAATTCTAACATTGTCGATGTCATCGAAGTTTCCTTCGATGTCATCGAACCCACTCTGATTACATCGACTTCCTGCTCCAAGATATTCAGTTGGGTGCATGACAAATTCCGTCTAATTTCATTGAGCAAACTTCGATGTCATCGACGTGCACTTCAATGCCATCAAGGGATGATTTGATGCCATTGAAATTCCTTTGAAAAATACACTTTGGTTGCTGGACTAATTGATGCCTTCTTCGATGTCGTCAATCAACTTTTGATGCCATCAAGGATGTCATCGATTATGTTTTGATGCCATCGAGAGAAAAATGATTTTCCTATAAAAGCTCTTTGGCCAGTTTGTCCCCTATTTCGATGCCATCGATCATACTTTCGATGCCATCGGATTTTAATTTTCGATGCCATCGAACTTCCATCGATGTAATCGAAAATATATAATTTTTCTTGAAAGCTTGCTTGACAAACTGGTCCATATTTCGATGCTATCGAACAGTCTTCGATACCATCGATAACTTATCTCGATGCTATCGACAGAAGTTCGATTGCATCAAAGAGCACTTATAGTATTTCAAGTATAGTGGAGGCAAGATGCCAAGGTCGATGTTATCGAAGTGGGATCGATGTCATCGAAACTTTTGTTTCAATGCCATTGAACATCACTCGATGTAATTGACAATTCTCAGAATATATTAAGTTTGTTGTTGGAGTATTTGTCCATGTTTTACGATGTAATCGAACTAAGTTCGATGCCATCGAAACTATCCTCGATTGCACTTCGATGCAATCGACGAGATATAAAATTTTCTCATATAGGTCATAATTTCTCTCGTACTTAAAATATCCTAAATTAAGCTTACCAATGATTTTTCAAAAACATTTATGGGTAAGATTAGGTTCTTATGAATGGGGTCATATACCTCAAGGGTTTGGTGAGGGAAGTGAGGATTTGTTTACCTATGTGGAGTGATCGAACTTTTTCAGTTGATGAGTCCTTGATGGAGTGGAGAAGGGTGGCTGTTTGAGAACAGTTGGTGTACACCCGAACCACTATAATTCTCGAAGTTTGGATGATGATGATGATGATGATGGTGATGTATGTGATGTGTTGAATGTTGTATTTATTTTCATGTACATGTGGTGAATGTTGTAATAGCCTGATTTATTTCCTTTACCTCTGTATCAATTTGAGTTTTTGATACTTACCAACCTTCTAGAAATCAGGTTGTCCTACCATAAGCCATTGGTTTTATGTGTAAGGTTGTCCTTAGAACAAGGTTTGTATCAACTTCTCAATATTGGTGCGTTTGAGGTTGTTTTAGATTTTTATTATCCGAGTTATCTTTCCGCATTTATTTTTTATTTAGCATAGTTCTATTCACCCCCCCCCCCCCAAAGGACTTGGGGCTCGCCCTTTTCAAGTGGTATCAAAGCCTAATAGCTCATTCCATTTGGATTAATTTCCTGAGCTAAGCGATCTCGAGCTCCTAATATGTCAAATTTTGATAGCCTCTCTATCATTAGGCCACACCTTTTGATGGCTCCAATTATGCTTATCGGAAAGCCAAGATGAGGATCTTTTTTAGGTCCATCGATGAGAACGTGTGGCAACCACAAAGACTAGATGGAACCCACCTACATCTGAAGTTCTAGGCACCGATGGAACTAAGTCCATTAAAGAGACACCGTTTTATATGTGGACTACTCTTCAGAAAAATGAGAGCAGTGCCAATGCCAAAGGTTTAAATGCAATCACTTATGCACTATCACCAGATGAGTTCAAAAGGATTATATCTTATGATACTGCAAAACAAGCCTGGGATATCTTAGAAATGACACACAAGGGTACGACTATTGTCAAAAAGTCAAAACTTCAGATCCTCACCACTAGGTTTGAGGAAATATGGATGAAAGAAAGCGAATCGTTCATGGACTCCTATATGAAATTAAATGACATAGTCAACTCAATGTGGGGTCTTAGAGATAGCATCCCAGAAAGTAAAGTTTGCGCAAAGATACTGCGATCACTTCCTGAGAGATTCAATTCCAAGGTGACAGCCATTCAGGAACTAAGAGACACGGATAATATGAGGGTGGAAGAGCTTGTTGGTTCTCTACAAACCTACGAGTTGAATTTCAAGGCTCCAAAAGGTAAGTCTATAGCTCTTAAATCATCTAAATGTATTTCTCAAGATAATAGTAATAATTCTGATTGTGAAAACTTAGAGAATGATATGGCCTTATTAACCAAGAAGTTTTATAAGATTTTCAAAAGTAAAAAAAGAGAGTTGATTTTTAAAAACCCTCTAAGAAGAAAAATGGTAAAACTAAAAATTGAAAATCACTAAAAGACAACCCATGCTTCAACTGCCATGAATATGGGCATTTGGCAAATAAGTGCCCTAAAAGGGACAAGCTAAAGAGAAAAGGCATGTTGGCCACATGGGATGAATCGTCTTGCTCTGAAGCCTCTTCTGAGTTAGATGATTCAAAACTCGAATCTGCAAGTGAAGTCAAGGCCTTAATGACTTTAGCCAGAGTCACTTCCAAAGATAGTTGTGACTCATCTAAATATGAAAATCTGAGGAGTGACCCTGAAAACGAAGATGATCTTCAGGATACCTACAATGCCCTATACAGGGAGAGTTGTAAGATAACTGTCAAACTTAAACTTCAAAAAGAAAAGTTTTTAAAATTAAAAGAGGATTTTGAAAACTTAGTTTTGGAAAAGTCGCATATTTGAAAACTTAGTTTTGGAAAAGTCGTATATTTCTAATTGTTTTGGAAAAACTAAATATGATTTAGATTTCAAAACATCTCAACTTGAAAACCTAAAATTAGCAAATGAGAAACTAAAAATGGAAGTCTCTTCCCTCTTGAGTTCAAAGGATACTTGGAGATATGCCCAGGGAGACCCTAAACTAGAAAAATTACTAACCGTATCAAGAAAGTGTGGAGATAAATCGGGTCTGGGCTATGATAAAAATATGCCTCTGAAAAATAAGACTACAACTCCTAAATTTGTTAAAGGAGAGTCCTCCAACTCAAAAGGGAAAAGCTTAAATCAAAGCAGTTTTAAAAATCCTAAAACTTCTCAAGCTAACAAAATTAATGTCAACCATATCAATCTTAGAAATCAAAATTACAACCCCTTAGCTGAGAAGATTGTGGACTTACTCAAGGAGCTTCTGAAATCTAACTTGAATGTGAGAGTCGGTAATAATTACAAATGAAGGAAAACCAACAGTGCTCCAAAACCCAAAATGATAATGAAATGGGTCCCTAAGGTTACATGTTTGGTTGCCCACACCGCCTTCAAGGCTTCGAGTCAATTAAAGTGGTACCTAGACAGTGGTTGCTCTAGACACATGACAAGTGACAGAGATTTGTTCACCAACTACAAAGAAATGACTAACGATTCAGTCACATTTGGTGACAGAAGCAACTACAGAATAATTGGCCAAGGTACGGTTCAACTTTTCAATCTTTCTCATTTTGAAAGTGTTTTATTCGTAGAAGGTCTTAAGCATAATCTTTTGAGTATTTCACAAATCTGCAATAATAAACATAGTGTTAAATTCACTAATCAAGGATGTGAGTTCTCTAATGAGAAAGGTTGTGTGATATTGAATGGCTGAGGAACATCTAAGAATTACTATATTGTAAGTGATTCTAGCTCGTCTAAATTACCGTGTTACATGGTCCAAACTAATGAGACCGAATTATGGCATAAACGCCTTGGACATGTAAAGTATTGGAATTTATATAGACTGAGCAAGGCCAATCTAATAAGCAGTCTACCCAAATTGAAGAAAATGGACAAAATTTGTGGTGAATGTCAAATCGGGAAACAAACAAGGAGTAGTCACAAGAAAGTGAACTCCTTTGCCACATCTAAACCTCTTGAACTCCTTCACATGGATCTTGTTGGACCAACTAGAATGGAGAGTCGAGGTGGAAAGAAATACTTTCTGGTAATTGTGGATGACTTTACTAGATATACATGGGCTTTCATGAGAGAAAAGTCTGAAACTCTCGATAAAGTGAAAAGGATACTTAAGCGCATCCAAACTGAGAAGGAAATGAATATCTCTAAAATCTTAAATGACCATGAATCGGAGTTTGATAATAGCAATTTTGAGAAGTTCTGTAGCGATCACAGCGTATCACATGAGTTTTCTGCTCGTAAGACACCTCAACAAAATGGGGTTGTTGAAAGGAAAAATCGTGTGCTTCAAGAAATGACTAATGTATGTTAAATAGCATGAAGTTACCTAAAAATCTATGAGCTGAAGCTGTGAACACTGCATGCTATATAATAAACTGTGTTTATATGAGAAAACCAAAAGATAAAACAGCATATGAATTGTGGTTTAACAAGATGTCCACAGTTAAATACTTTCGAGTTTTTAGAAATAAGTCTTATATTTTACGTGATCGTGAAAATTTAGGGAAGTTCGACACTAAAAGTGATAAATGGATTTTCCTAGGGTATGCTCTAAATAGTCGAGTGTATCGTGTTCTCAACAAGAGAACTGGTGTCATTCAGGAATCCATAAATGTGGTTATTGATGATCACCTGAATACACCATCTACATGTTCAGAAGATGATGAAGTCAATATAATAGACAAACCTGACTCCTCATCTAGTCAAATCAACACTGAACTTCGATCAGTTAAAGACCATCCTACTGATCAAATACTAGGTAACCCTCTCACTAGTGTGCATACACAAAACCAATTAGAAAACATATGTAATTATGTGTATTTTACTTCCCAAATTAAATCGGCAAATGTAAAAGAGGCGCTTGCTGATGAAAACTGGATAGTAGCCATGCAAGATGAACTGAATCAATTCATTCGAAATGATGTGTGGTATTTGGTTCCTAGATCAGCTAATAAACATATCATTGGAACCAAATAGATCTTTAAAAATAAATCTGATGAGATAGGGAATATCATAAGAAACAAGGCAAGATTGGTTATACAGGGGTACACACGGATAAAAGGGATCGATTATAATGAAACCTTTGCCCCAATAGTTCGTCTTAAATCCATCAGATTATTCATATCGCATATCTCAAAAAATTTAAAATTTATCAAATGGATGTCAAGAGTGCTTTCTTGGATGGTGATTTACATGAGGAAGTTTATGTAGAACAACCAAAGAGCTTTGAATACCTTAAACACACTGATCATGTGTATCACCTGAAAAAGGCACTCTATGGTTTAAAACAAGCTCCTAGGGCATGGTACGAGAAACTGATTAAGTTTTGACTAAGTCATAACTTCGTTATGGGGAGTGTTGATAAAACTTTGTTTGTTAAAAAAATTAATGAACACATACTTATAGTGCATATATATGTTGATGACATTATCAATGGCTCTACATGTTCTAACCTATCTACTGAGTTTGCAGAGTTAATGAAGACCAAGTTCGAAATGAGCATGGTTGGAGAACTGAATTACTTCTTAGGTCTACATGTGAAACAACTTAAAGACAGTATTTTCATTTCCCAAACCAAGTATGCTCTAAACTTGGTTAAGAAGTTTGGTTTTGAAAATGGTAAGCACTTCGATACTCCTATGAGTACAACTCTTAAGCTTTCTAAAGATGCATCAGGTAAGAGCATAGATCCTCGGTTGTATCACAGTATGATTGGTAGTCTGTTATATTTAACTGCGAGTCGACCAGATATTACATTCAGTGTAGGTATCTATGCAAGATATCAATCAGATCCTAAGGAATCGCACATGATTGTTGTCAAGAGGATTATTAGGTATGTCGCAAGTACATTTAATTTAGGTCTATGGTATCCACATGATACTAATGTTCAATTAGCTAGATACTCGAATGCTGACTGGGTTGGGAATATAGACAATAGAAAATCCACTAGCGGTAGTTGCTTTGATGTTAGGAACTGTTTGGTTTCCTGGTATAGCAAGAAACAAAGTTCCGCATCCCTATCCACAGCTGAGGCTAAATATATTGCAGTCGAAAATGCCTGTACTCAGCTTGTGTGGATGAAAAGAATGTTAAACGATTATGGCATTACATAAGACACAATGATTCTATGTTGCGATAACTCTAGCGCAATCAATATCTCTAAGAATCCCATCCAGCATTCCCATACCAAACATATTGACATTCCGTATCATTATATTCGGGAATTAGTGGAAGAAAAAGTTATTTCATTGGACTATGTGCAGACTGAAAATCAACTTGCTGACATATTCACTAAACCACTTGACAGAAACAGGTTTTCTAAATTAGGTATAGATTGCTTATTGCTTAATCTGTTTGTTATTATGTTATTATGTGGTTCTGGAGTGGATGTAGAGATGTGGATATGCATGTATGCGTGTGGCATTTTTTTTTTTTTGGATATGTATATGTATATCTTAATACAGGTCTCTATTGAGCTCAAGTTGAGGGGGAGTTGTGATTGTTGGATTTAACGTGAACCGAGTGAATTTGTGTATTATAATAGGTTAATCTTCTGTAAGTAGGTTTTGTCACAAATTTGACAAAAGGGGAGATTGTCAGTGCTATGTTGTAAATCTAGCACCCTGTATTGTCAAATTTTGTTATGCCAACGGAATGTTTGACTTGTTTTGATAGATGGAAGTTCAAATAGATGGAAATTTCACCTTCATTCGAAGATGAGCTTCGTGTTATCTTCATCGACATTAAGTGTGCTATAATTACTTCAAGCGTGCATGTTCAACTACAAGAACAAGTTGAAGTTCACCAAGTCCAAGTACTCAAGTCCAAGTGCACTATTTCAAGCTCAAGTTCAAGCTTAAGTTCAAGCTCAAGTTCAAGATCAAATACATTTGATCAAGCTTAAGTCTCAACTCACATGCTCAAGATACAAGTTCGAGACACAAGCTCAAGTAAACGAGGTCAAGCTTCATGTGCTTCAAAGTAACCTATTTACCGAAGCGACCGATGTTTCAATTTCAATACTAACATTTAAGGTATTCATGACCCTAGAAAGACCTTAGGATTAGGTCATTAACATATATTTAATTTGGGTCATAATACTTATTTCAGGCTTTGCTTCGACTAGTCCTGGTCAGTGTTCGACTAGTCCAGGCACTGGCTCGACCAGTCCAGGGTTTTTCTCGACCGGTCCAAAATTTTACTCAAAAAATCAGATAAGGTTGTTTGGTCTTCGACTAGTCAAGTACCCTACTCAACCGGTCATAAAGACAAGCTCAACCAGTCGAGCAAGACTCGACTTGAACTCCAGCAACGCTAATTTAATTCACTCGACCAGTCGAGCTGGCCACTCGACCAGTCGAGAGTCTGTTTTATTCGATCACGCTAGAAAATTTGAAAGTTGGTTCTGCCAGGACCAATTGAGTCGAACCTTAGACCAGTCGAGGGAACCGAATTGCAACCTATAAATTAAGGATATTTCTCAGATTTTTTTCATTCATTCCAAGCCAATTATGAAGCTATTGTAAGCTATTTACAATCATTTTAAATAGCTTTTTGGTTTCTTAATTTCTTGATTCTTGTGATTCCATTCTATTTGATATAAAGGGATTTTGATTTAACCCTCTGTGAGATCTAAGAAATTGAATCCAAGTAGCCTAAGGTTGGATTTAATTTGAAATTCATCTAGACCTAGAACCCCTTCTTCTATGAGATTGAACATTGAACATCTTCATCTATAAAGAGGGAGTTCTACTGGCTACATCAAAGATCATTCTTCAGATAAGAATTGATTTTATTTTTTGTATCGTGGTTTGTTAGATTCAGCCAGGAAAATCTCTTTTTGTGGTTTTGACTGAGATCAGCCAGGAAAATCTCAGTGTGAAGGTTTTTTTATTGTGTAAGCCCATTGAAAAACACATCTGTAAAGGTTATAAGGTGAACCTTGGAAAACCTTCTTTCTTAGTGAAAGTTGATATCCCGTGGGTTACAAATATTGGGAGTGGAGTAGGGTGGTTGTTTGAGAATAGTTGGTGTACACTCGAACCACTATAATTCTCAGAGTTTGGATGATGATGATGATGATGATGATGATGATGGTGATGTATGTGATGTGTTGAATGTTGTATTTATTTTCATGTACATGTGGTGAATGTTGTAATGGCCTGATTTATTTCCTTTACCTCTGTATCAGTTTGAGTTTTTAATACTTACCAACATTCTAGAAATCCGGTTGTCCTGTCATAAGCTATTGGTTTTTATTGTATGGTTGTCCTTAGAACAACGTTTGTATCAACCTCTCAATACTAGTGCATTTGAGGTTGTTTTAGATTTCTATTATCTGAGTTATCTTTCCGCATTACTGGAGCTAGAGTAATGGGTAGGGATTGTCCACCTATTGAGACAACATGCTAATGTCTTCGGAAGGTCCCACCAAGACATGCCCATCATAGACCCATAGGTGATGGTCCTCCAACTGAACGTTGACCTAGATCATAAGCTAGTAAGGAAGAAGTAACGTGCATTCAACCTAGAAAGGTATGCAACCATAAATGAGGAGGTTGACAAACTCCTCGAGGCTAGGTTCATCGAGGAAATCTACTATCCTGATTAGTTGGCAAATGTTGTATTAGTAAAGAAGTCTATTGGGAAATGGTAAGTGTGCATCGACTACACTAACCTAAATAAGGCATGCTCGAAAGACATCTTTCCTCTCCTGAGGATCAATTAGTTGGTCGATAGTTCTATCAGGCATGATGGATGCATACTCAGGGTACAATCAAATCTCCATGCATAAGCATGACAAGTAGAAGACAAACTTCGTCACTGACAAAGGGCTTTATTGCTATAAAGTCATGCCCTTTGGACTAAAGAACACTGGAGCAACTTACTAGTGCCTCGTCAATAAAATGTTCGCTAAATAGATCAATAGCACGATGGAAGTCTACATCAACAACAAATTGGTCAAGAGTACTAATTCGACAGATCACGTGGCAGACCTGGAGGAGATGTTAGTGATCTTGAGAAAGTACCGAATGAAATTGATCCGAAAAAGTGTACTTTCAGCATCAGCTTGGGAAAGTTCCTCGGCTTCCTAGTCAATCAGAGAGGAATAAAGGCAAACCCCAATAAGATTCGAGCACTTCTGGAGATTAACTCCCCAAGAACTACAAAAGAAATCCAATACCTCACAGGTAAGATAACAACCTTGAACAGGTTCGTCTCCAAAGCCACAGATAAGTGCTTACCATTCTTCAAGCAACTAAAAGGAAACATAAAGCCGACCTGGTCAAGCAACTGCGAGCAAGAATTTCAATAACTTAAGGAATATTTGGGGTCGCCTCCGCTATTCTCCAAACCCGAACTAGGAGAACCACTTTTGCTATATTTAGTAGTCTCGACCACAACATTCAGCTCGACCTTAGTACGTAAGGTCGGGAACAAACAGCTCCCCGTGTACTATGTAAGCAAAGCTTTAGTCAAGGCCGAGATGCAATACCCTGACATAGAGAAATTGGCACTGGCACTGATCATATCATCACGACGTCTCCGACCATACTTTCAGGCTCACATCATCATTATCCCAACTGATTGATCGCTCTGCCAAGTACTCCAGAAGCCCAAAGCATCAGGGCGGTTGACGAAGTGGGCAATCAAGCTCGGGGAGTTCAATGTCATATATCGACCCCAAGCTACCATCAAAGGACAAGTCCTGGCCGACTTCAACGCCGAGTTCACCTATCCCATACCTCTACAAGAGGCAGAGAATGGATCAGAAGCTAATCTACAGGAATGGTCCTCGACATCGATGGATCATCAAACTGGAAAGGCAGTGGGGCAGGTTTGATCAATGTCACACCCGATCAGACCCGTTTATAGTACACCCTAAGATTCAAATTCCCAGCCTCCAATAACGAAGAAAAATATGAAGTGATCATCCCCGCGCTCAGGCTAACCAAGGTAACAGGAGCCCGAGCCTTAAAAGTCTACAACGATTCTCATATCATCGTCAACCTGGACACCACGAAATACCAAGCTAAAGGAGAAAGCATGATCGCTTACCTATAGAAAGTGAAAGAATTACTCAGTGAGTTTAACAAGTGCCAAGTCATCCTAGTTCCTAGGTCAGAAAATTCTAAAGCAGGTGCCCTAGAAAAATTAGCCGCGGTGGTCGATGACGACCTCGCCAAGACAGTGACGATCGAATTCTTGCTCGATCCTAGTATCAACCAAACCGACCAGAAGGAGGCACTCCTAGTAAACCAATTGCAGAGCTGGATGGATCCGATCATACGCTACTTACAGAAGGGAGAGCTACCCAACGAGAAGCTCGAAGCCCGTAAGGTCAAAAACAGATTAGCTCAGTATACCATAATAGGGGACGTACTCTACAACAGAGGCTATTCGTTGCCATACTTAAGATGCCTGTTTTTTGCCGTTGATTTGACAGTCCCTTCTCCAGAATTGGGATTGCAGTTCCAATTCAAACCAAACAACAATGACCCCAAGCACCAAAGTAGGTAGACACTGAGTATAACAGAGACTTGAGGAGATCAGTCGCCTATTCAGCCACTCATTCAAAGTGTAAATAGATCAGGTGATAGTCAGAGGGTGGGGTTCATCCTCTAATGATAGGTTTCTCCTTGCCTTTCGTGCTAAAGGACTTCCTTAATGCATGAAGAGTGGACTGTAAAAAGAGAAATTGAAATCGACCACTAAAGAGTGCTTAGATTATAACTACAGCTATGGACTATTGTGTTTATGCTACGAATTATGCTAAAGAAAGCAAGTAAATGATTACTCTAAAGGAAATGTATTACTTGATAAAAGTTGCGATTACACTATGGAATGTAAATCTAACAGGATAATTTGAAAGATAATTGAAGATAATTGATTTGTTGGTTTGTTTGGGTTGGTGTGAGACAATTTTTTCTGTTGAAGTCCTCTTCTATTTATAAGTTCGATCCAGCCATTCTGAATCCTTCCCATGATCTGACGATTGTAACAACTACTTCTGCCCTCACTCTACTTCCAGATCTCTCTAGAGTTATACACGAGTCGAGCTAGCTTGATAAACTCGTTCGACTCTACTCGTTTGAGCTCATTTTGACTTGACTCGCATGAAGGTTCGAATCAGGCCGAGCGCAAGTAACCCCAACTCGAATAAAAATGAGTCGAGTTTGAGCTTGGTTAAGCACGACTCGACTCAACTCAAAACAGAGCTCGAACCCGACTCGCTCGAAATATATTAATATTAATATATAATAATAATAATAATAATAATAATAATAATAATAATAATAATAATTTTTTAAAAAAGTTAAAAGTTAAAACCCTAAAACCCTTTTCACTTTCCCCCTCATTTTCCTTTTGCAACACTACCCTACCAGTACCCAAACTGACTGAGCGAGCGAGCAGCTGTCTGACTTTCGAGCACCACCACTCGAGCGATGAGCTGAGCGGATGAGTTGGGTCAACGACTCCACCTCATCCCACCTCCGAGCAGAGATCTAGCAGCATAACACCCTCCCAATGAGCTGAGCTTCCAAGTTGGGTTAGGGACTCCACCCCACCCCACCTTCGAGCAGAAATCCGGTAGCAGCCTCACCCTCATTCTCTCTCAGTCTCTCTCCTTCAAGCTCCAGGTAATTTTTTTTAATGAAAATCGAGCTGGGTCAGCAAGTCGAGGTGTGTGTTTGGGTAGGGTGGGGTCACTGTCGGGTTGGGTCAGGGTTTGGTCAGCGTCAGGTTGGGTTGGGTTGGGTCAAGGTTGGGTCAACATCGGGTCAGGGTCGGGTTGGGTTAGGTTAGGTTGGGTCAGAGTTGGGTTGGGTTAGGTTGGGTCAGGGTTGGGTTAGCGACAATGTCGGGTTGGGTTCAATTAGTTAGATTACATGAATAGTTGAAATTTTGATATGATTTATTGATTTTTTTTAATTACTTGATTACTTGAAATTGAATATTTTGATTACTTGAAATTGATTTATGCTTAATTCAAATATTGAAATTGATTTATGCTTAATTCAAATATTCAACTAAAAATCATATATTTAATATATGATTTATATTTGTATACTTCAATTAAACAGAAATCAATTAGTTTTACTTCACTTGACAACAATCTACCTACCCGTTTAAGAATTCATATACAATAAATTATATTCAAATCAATTATTGGTTTGATATATATATATATATATATATATATATACATATATATGAATTCTTAAATTGTCCATGTTGGATAGTTTGGTAATATATCATGTATCTTAGGGCCTGTTTGGCCAGTGGTATTAAGTTGTATTAAATGGGATTGCATTGCTAATCCCACTTCAAAATTGGGAATAACATGTTTGGAAGGAGTGTCAAATGGGATTAAAATTAACTTTATAAACTTTGGAAAATGAACCTTGTGTTAGAAAGTGTGAGATGGGATTACAAATCCCATGGATGATGAATTTTTCCTTTATCCAAGTTCAATCCAAGTGTAATTTGAAAGTAAATCCCGGGATTTACTTTTTAATGCATAAGTGCCAAACATGGTATTAGAAAACATGAGATACACCCAATCTAGGGACAATACCTTACACATGCATTTATTGTTACTTTTACAATTCCATCCACCTTAATCCCACCTAATGCAGTTGGCTAAACGGACCCTTAATGCTGCTTAGTTTGAGATTTAGTGCATCAACCAAATTTATTCTCTGAATATATGGTTCTCAATTGGTTGACGGCCTCCCATCTGTGACTGTGAATAACAAATAATGGCGATGACACTCAAACAGTAGATAATTTTTACATATATTTGGAGAATTATGGGGAGATGCTGCCGAATTTTCGAATCACGTGTAAATTGTGTGAGTAGAGTACATGATATAATTACTGAATGGGATAAAAAGTGAAATTAAAAGTTAGGAAATGTTAAAAAATGCCTACTCACAATCACACCTTCGAACTTCACATATCTTACACATGTTTTCTTATTTTTATTTTAAAATGGCTAGTGAGGATGTCCCTACTACCCCTGGTGTTGGTGCATCTACACATCCCCTCTAGTTGTTGATGTTGAATGGGATTAGAGAAACTTAAATTCAGTCTCAGATGCGTCAAATAAAGGGGAACAAAAGATTAGTAGTTTGAGATGATTTTGAAGAGGTTGAGGTGAAAGAAGGTTCTAACCGTCTTATGAAGGTTATATATAAGCATTAAAAGTCAACATTCACAAAGCATTCTAGGGGATCAACTTCACATTATCGCAGATACACGATTAATTGTGTTTAGAGTCCAAAAATTCTACATTCAGGCCAACAACTGCTCTCATTTGCCTCATCTGGAGGAAGTGACTCCAACATGCAAGCTGCTCTCATCACTCATAAATTTGAAAAAGACAAACTAAAAGAGTGGTTTACAAGAATAGTTATTGTTGAGGAGAAACCATTTAGGTTTATAGAGAGTAAAGTTTTTAGCGAATACAGCAGATACTTGAATCCAAGATTTGAGCAGTGTTCACGGGTCACGGTGAAAAGAGAATGCATGAAGATATATATGAATGAGAAGACAAAGATGAAAGCCATTCTATCATCTGTCTCACGTATAAGTCTTACTTTAGACTTGTGGATGACATCAAACCAAAAGAAGGGTTACATGTCGCAACTGCACACTATGTGGATGCAGATTGGAATCTATGTAAGAATATATTAAACTTTCGTCACCTTCCTCCCCTCATACTGGTTTGGTTATTTTAGACTGTGTATACAATTGTCTTCAGGATTGGTGCATCGAAAGTATAATACCTTCAATGACGCTAGATAATGCATATACAAATGATATTGTGATTTCTTTTTTACGGACCCAATTCAAGACAGTCGGGAATCTTTATTTTGGGGGGAAAAATTTTTAAGTGAGATGTTGTGCTCACATTCTCAATATAATTATACAAGAGGGGCTAAAAATATTTGACGGCACAATTGAGAACATAAGAGAAAGCGTGAAGACTTAGCATCTGGAATGACATACTCCAACGTTTAAATGTTGGAACTCAAAAAACATTGAAGTTAGATGTGTGTATCCGTTGGAATTCAACATATGAAATGTTAAATGCGGTAGTGGAGTTGAAAATTGCATTCCCAGAATTTGTATTTCATGATAAAGCATATGCTTGGTTACCTAGTGAAGATGATTAGAGAAGAGCTAAAGATGTTCATAGTTTTCTTCGACTTTACTATGACTGCATGAAGCTATTTTCAGGAAATAAACATCCAACGAAAAATTTATTTCTTCCAAAGCTTTAGAAGATTAAGGATGCTCTTCAAAGAAGTGTCACAACAGGTCCAGATTATATTTAGAACATGGCGCTAAGTATGCATGTGAAATTTGAAAAGTACTGGAGTGAATGTCACCCATTAATGGCATTAGCTTTGTACTTGATCCTTGCTGCAAAATGAGACTGGTTAGTTACGTTTATAAGAAGATTTATCTATTTGACAAGGCTGTCATTGAAACATCTAATGTTCATGTGGCAATTGAAGAATTGGACTTTTCTTATGTGGGTAATTCTTCTAGAAGTCAGGACACACAACTTATAAATGAACACGGCTCCAGTTCAGCTGCAGGTGATAACAATTTTCTCGATGAGTACTTCTCAGCCTTAGAACAAGATAAATCGAGTCAGCAAACAAATGAGTCAGAATTAGGAGTATATCTCAAGGAGCCAGTCGTGAAGGTCTCTAGCCAAGACTTTGACGTTTTAGACTAGTGGATGACTAGAGCTCATGAAGGAAAATACCCTACACTGTCGTTGATCGCTCGAGATATTTTATCAATTTCGATAACAACAGTGCCATTAAAGTCTGCATTCAGCACCGGTAGTAGGGTGGTGAACAAGTATAGAAGCTTTCTTGCACCTAAAACAATTGAAGTGCTCGTTTGTATGCAAGATTGGTTACGTCTAGTTTGGGGTGGTAGTTCATTTGATGAAGAGAATGATGAAAAGGATGAGACCAAGAGTCTAGACAAGACTGGCACTGCACCTTCATATGTTTAAAGTTTAAACACAGTTTTAAATATTTTGGACATCTTGATCTTATTACTTGTTTTGTAAGACTTTAATTTCTGTTATTTTTGGAGTAAAGTAATTGACATTGTCATTACATTGAAATTTTGAACATACTACAATTTATTTCTTGAAAATTACATTCTCCTAAAAAGATTACTCTTTATTAATGAAAATCCTTGTGCAGAAATTTCGTCTGATGACCCATCCGTCGACATTTGGGATTACGATACCCAAGTTTACTCCCCAACATCTGGAAGAATGAAGATTAAATGTCATTTGTGTGGAGACAAATTCGTCAACAAAACAAATCGGCTAAGAATACACTTATCTGGTCAGGGAGGAGACGCAAAACCATGTCCTAATGCCTCATAGGAAATGCGAATTCTTTTCCAAGCTCTCTTAGATTCAAATATGAAAACTCCCACCCCCTCCACACCAAATTCAACTAGCCACGAAAAAATATCATAATAAGCCTATTATAATAGATGAAGATTTAGAAATAGAGAGAGTGCAACAAATTAGTAAGAAAGAAGAAGAGGAAAATGCCAGATTAAAAGCTATAGAAGAATAACAACTGAAACTTGCCATGAAGATAAGTAGGAAAGAGGTGGAGGCATCTAGATATCGATGTCCTCTAAACAACATGACGTCGAGGCAGGGCCGAGCATGGATACAAATTAGAGCCACAAAACATCAAAGTTTCTTTCCAGGCTCTCATCATTCTATAAGATGTTAGGAACTCCTTATAAATTGGCTCATTAAAAAGGATTGAAAAAGTAAGCTAAATCTATATAGGAACATAATGGTGAAGTTTCACGACCTTTTGATTTAGAAAAAGTAAACAATTACCGTGAAGAAGATAACCCTTCTAGATCTACAAACATATTTCATGTTGACAAAAGCGATAGATCGGGTTCAGATGGAGGTGATTACTCTCTTATCCGATGGTCGGGAAAGTGTTCCTCATATGGACCATATTAACAAGATACTGATGAATTTGAGTGAGTTTATGGTTTTCTTATAACATTCTCATGTTTTTATTTGATAGCTTGTATTAACTTGTTATGCACTACCATTGCACCTGTCTCCGTTCCATTAATTTTTTATCATTGTAAAATAATATTAACTCAACTCAACTCGAATAGCTCACTCGACCTGACTCGATCCCAACTCGACTCAACTCAAACCAGCGAGCCGAGTTAAGCTCAAAAGGTGAGCTCGAAGATCGAGTCGATCTGAGCTCGAGCTCGGGTCATGATGGGGTCAAGTCAAGTCGAGCTTGGCCTAGCTCGACTCGAACTTGACCCGTGTACAACTCTAGATCTTTCCCATTATCTTGCATTGACATTTGTTCAGCATCCATATGAACTTGACCATTGGCTAACTGATTTTTTAGCCGCTTGAACTTGGTCGTGCCACAATGACTACTTATCATACGCACAGCACATGAAAGCATTCTTCTGAGATTCAGTCACACATTCTTGAAATAATCTTTCGACCGTTAACCTCATGCACGTGTGATCCACACGAGTCTGACCGAAATAGGATCCAATCGAATAGGGTATAAACATTTCCCCCCTCGTTGCTGTCTTTTTGAAGAAGGGGTTGTGACATTCGAGTCTTTTAAATATATATATATATATATTCACACATGTCACTAGCATCAAACATATTGATATAAAATGGCGAATGCATCTTGCATAGACACATGTCTTCAAAAAGAGTCGTTCTGCTGCGAAGAGGCGTGCTCCCTAATTAATGCTGCCTCTAAACTCCTTATATAGCTTTGTTTTTGCACTTCATACAATTCCTCATTTCTTTCTTCTTTTACTCTACTTCTTTCTCTTCAATCATGGCTTCTTCTTCGTCTGAACCCACTTTTGACCAAAACGACATCATGTCCGTGATGGATCTCTTTTCAAACCATTACTCGAAGAATATAATTTTCAAGTCTTTGATTCACGAAGACACTTATGGATTAGGTCCTTCATTCTCTCTAGATATTTTCGCCGAATCATTACAACTTTTAGATCCATTCTTCCCAATCTGTCTAGGAAGCAATATCTTAATCCAATTTGGAAATATACCTAATACAACTAATGCATTTAAAATCTTGAGGTTATGGGCGAAACTTCTTTCTAGATGGGGAGATTGGTTCAACAGAGTAGCAGCCCAAAATAGAGATATATGTAAAGAACTCGGCATATTCGAATGTATCAAACCCTCTCTTTTTGAATATTTCCCCAATTTCCCTCTTCTTCTAGCCTTAACGTCATTCTGGAGCATCTCTACCAACACTTTTATGTTTGGTTGTGGTCCAATGAGTGTTTCCATCAAGGACATCTTCCACCTTACCAAACTTAACCCTTTCGTTATACCCTACCCGTAAAAGTTAAAGCCGGGCAGCATAAGAATTTTCCCAACAAAAATGCTAAAAGGTACACTAATTTCATAAACTCTTATCACAAACTCACAGAACCGGTCAATGAACTTGAACATCTTGCTTTCCTTCTTTTTTAGATTTTCCGCCATCTCATATGTGTTAATGCTCAACAAGTTATGACCAAGTACGTTGCTTTGGCAAAATGCCTTGTCCAAGGTCAGTGAATAGCAATGGCATCATTTGTTCTTAACCATTTGTATAGGGGTCTTTATGAAGTTAATTCGAGAGGATTATATTCAGCTGGGGGCCCTATATGGATTGTACAGATGTGGTTTGTTGCGTATTTTCGACTACAACTCTTCAGCCAAGAACACATCAGTCAGTTGTTTTCCTCATATGGCGACTGAATTTTACATATCCCTGTAGAAATCACTACTATTGGTGAGTATCTGCAGGAATTCTTCTCTCTCGATCTTCCTAACAACAGTCTGTCCTTCATGCCGTTCACAAAGAAAAATACTTACCGACCAGAATGGCTTACCGGACAGTTTGACCCTACTAACGAACACATGGTCAGTCACCTTCATCATGCTTGGAATTGTTTTGTTGTCGGTTGAGATTTGGCTTTCGAAGGCGTGATTAAGAAAGAAAAAAATGCGAAAGTCGGAATTGAACAGTATCATCCTTCTTTGTTTGCTCGGTAAGTAAGCTTTGTACAACACATCCCTTGTCCTCTCATTCACATAACTAATAATAAACCTCCATTCGGTCGTGTGATAGTCACTGACAAAGAATTTCACATATATCTTATCTTATCACAAAGAAGCAGTTGCTCTTCAGATGCCAGTGTACCCAGAACACCCCATAGTGCTAAATAACTTTTTATCCTAGTGGAAGCGTCAGTATCCCAAGCTTGGCGGTCGAAGGACCGATGAACTTTCACATCAGCTTTGCTTTCATCTAGGCATAATAGAGAGTAAAAAGAGGGCTCTTTCCGCTTTCCCTGTTACCACTTCCAAAAGGACGACAAGGGCGAAGACAAGACTGACTAGTGCAGTTTTTGCATCAGTGGATGAACCTCCCTACCGAGATGTTCCACAAATCACTCAAGAATATCTCAACATCTTACGTATGTGTGTGGGGCACACTATTTAATCATTTATAAACTACCTATTTCAATTGCACACTACTAGATTCGGGACTAAACCCACAAGATCCACCATTAAATCCAATCTATACCGTGCTTACTTAAAATTCACATTAATACAACCGTTTAATTTTGGATCAAGTAGATCGATTCCATTTAGACCTTCCTAAGAAGCCCTAAGACCATAAATCGATTGCTTATAAACAATCTAATTATAAGTTACGTGAACTAGTTGTCAACCTGAGGGTGTATCCATGCATTCACAATAGTAGGATCCTAAGGGACCCAAAAGATCATTTGTTTCACTTCAATCAAATCATCCAACCATCGATCCTTACGAAGATGCCCAGTGGGTACTCCACCTTCAATCCAAAGCCAATCTGACCATGGATCTAGGAATCTAACTGTACACTATGCATAAAAACCCTAAGGAACCCATAGAGCCTGCTGGATGGTGTGGATCTTAGAAAACATCATTTATAGGGCTCGTATCACCAAGTTGTTGTTCATTAACTCCAAGAGTGTGAGAACTCATGATCGGGGCCTTAAATTCCACTACTAATCACAATATGGATAGTCCTAGGGGCCTTTAAGACCCTTTTTATCGATGATTATCAAATCTAGAAGAAATCCAACCATCGGATTAACAAGAATTAGTAATTGGCCGTGTAATCACTAGGTGTGGCCCATTTGAGTTTAAGATCTGCCTCATCCCCAGTTAGATGACCATAATTGGAACTCCAAACCAGATGGTCGGTGTGGATTTTATCAAATTAACTTATGGAGCCAACTTTTGGGCAGTGTGGGTACACAGCGTATGTGCACCGCGGTGCACCGGACCACCATTCCAAGTCAAACGAGTTTGATCCAATAATTCCATAAATGGAAAGGAATTCTCTTCCTTTTCCCGCTTGCGGGCATTTTTAAATAGGCGACATCCATCTGCTACACTTGATGGCCCACCATCGTGTCCCACATGCGTGATCTGAACCATCCATCTGATAGAGGGCTCATGTCCAGGCAAACCTCAACCAGCTTCGCACCTTGGAGCACATGTGCATGCACACGATTTCCAGCGTAATGGACATGTGGGTGCAACATCTCCCGAAAATGGAAAGTTTCAATTTTTCCCGTTTGCCACACTGGAGATCCGCATGCTCCTCCCATTTCCATCCCAATCGTTCCCCCCAATGATATCTCAGCACTTCTTTCAGTGCCAAAAATGGGCAGGCAACCGACTGCAAGGCAAAACCGGCGTGGGAAGCCTTTCCACTTTGGGAAAGTTGCGCTGGCGCGATCCGAACCTTCCGTCAAGCTTCGTAGACAGATCTCGACCGTTCCCACTAGGGCAGCAACGGCTCCATTCGAAAAGAGCTTCTATCCCACAAGAAGATGGTGACGGCCGAAGATCTCACGAGATGTTCAGAGAATCACGGTTGCTGATGGGATAAGTGGGCCCCACAATGTTCAAAGGCCCCATCTGGTCCATCCAGATGGATTGGATTACTATCATACACCGTCAATAAAAATCCACCATTAGCAGGCAACCCATCTTCTCCATTCAGACGAAGAACCCACCACGATGTAGTGGGCCACATTCCCAGATCAAAGAGGCTCGTCAGGTGGGCCATGGTTATGAAAGATCCATCTCACTGATGGATCACCTCCATGCAAGACAGAGGGAGAGAGCCCGAAATGAAACTGCTGATCTGGACCGTTCGTTGGAAGGGTAGGAGTGGCCACGGGCTAACCCTAGCCCTATAAATAGGACCCCATTCCCTCAAGATTCTCACTATGAAACTTTGAGAGGGAGAGAGAGAGAGAGAGAGAGAGAGAGAGAGAGAGAGAGAGAGAGTGCAGGTGAAACTCGGTGCTGCACTGCACCAATTCGACCGTCTAAATCGGATCAAGTTGGATTACTGCAGCTTGTAGACACCACTGTGAAAGAGAGGATCAGAGAGAGACACTGAGAGAGAGAGAGAGAAAAGAAAGAGGGGAAAGAAGTGGATACTGATGCAGGTGAAACTTGGTACCGCACTACACCAAGTCGACTGGCCAGATTGGCTCGAGTTGGGTCAGTGCAGACTGGAGACACCGCTGAAAGGAGGAAGAATCAGAGAGAAGGACGAAGAGAAAACAAGAGAGGAAATAGGAGAAAGAATGGAGAGAAAGAGAAATGGTGTAGACTGTTTGACGTCATTCCCTACCAGCCCACAGAAATTCTAGACCAAGCTCGATCTGGGCTGAACGGGCCGAGCTTGAGTCCGTCGGATGACTAGATCTTGAGTCTAGTAATCATCGCTGGTTCTCTAAGGAAAAGAAGGAAAATAAAAGGGAAGAATAGAGAGTGAGTTCGAGAGCAACCTGAGCATGTCACTGCTGATTCGAACGGATTCAACTCGCTGAGACATGAGGCGAGCCGAGTTCTAGTCCAGCAAACCTGTTGGACAGGTTAGATGAAGGAAAAACAAAAAGAAGAAGAAGAAGAAGAAGAAGAAATCAGCATGAAGAGAGAAAGAGAGGAGGTCAGGGCTTGACTTGCTGCTGAGTCAAGTGAGTCGTCGACTCACTGAACTAAGTCAAGTCGAGTTAGCTGCCAAATTTGACTTGTTCTTGTAACAATCATGACCAGCAAGTTGCAGGTCATTTTAACAGGAGAAGAAGAAAAAGAAAAGGAAGAAAGCAACAAGAAGAAGCAATGGGGCTTGACTCGTCGAGTCAACTTGGCTGAGTGGAATCTGAGTCTAGAACAAGCCCAAACCTTGTTAGATCATGAGAAAGAAGAGGGTGAGTGGAGGAAAGAAAAGATAAAGAAAGAAGGGAAGAAGATGATCGAGTCAAGAGGCGAGAATTGTCTCCAAGTCATATTAAATTGCATCAAGTTGAGCCAAGTTTACATATGCGAGTCAACATTTTCATCCCAGGTAAGACTTGTTTTGATGTACTATTATCATTATTATTATTATTATTAATATTAACAACGATTAGCCATTGGTAGGTTATCTACACTAAAACTAGTTATTTTTAAATAGTAATATTTTATTTATCACTCTTAAATATTATCATTAATGGTAGATCATAATATATATTATCTTCATAATGCTTATTATTATCAGATAGCTACTATTAATTACATCGCTAGTATTTATGGTGGTTTTACAATTATTAATATTATTAATGTTGTGGTTAATCACACATCAATTGGCATTCAATCCTAGAATTAAGCCTAAAACTAAACTCCGAAATGAAACCATAGATCTAGGTAATTCAAACCCTAGGCTATAATCATAACTATAAATAGTGTAAAGAACTTTGATCTAACCACACAATTTCATAATTTGTGATAGGATTCGACTCTAAGGGTGCATACGCATCCTAACGACATTAGTTGGCGAATCGACTCGTAAGGTGATGATTTCTTCCCCTTGAGCTTTTAATTTTCCCATTAGCTTAAGTGATAGTGTATGCTTTAATTTTGGTCGATAATTGATATCTCTATCTCATAATTATTTGTACCAATTGTTGGAATTGAATTCTAGATTATGTGCTCAATATTTATCCTGCATGAACATCTATATGCTGCACTTGTATATTTTCTCATGCTTGTGGATTGCTTGTGAAACTTGAATCGGTACATCGTAGGGAAACCCCACTTATAGATGTACATCCAGACTTGGGATGTGACTTGATTGATCGTGATTATAATGGACCTTAGATTTAGTGGTTACTTGAATGATGGGTTAAATGAAATATTGATGTGTACCTACCATCCATGGGTTGTTGCGTCTAAGTAGTTTTTGAGGATGGTCTTTTATCGCATAGTTTTGATATCTGCCCTATGTAGCTTAGTCTTGATATTTACCCTATGTGGCTCAGTTTTGGTATTTGCCCTATGAGGGTTCGATGTATTATTTTTGTATAACCATGCGATGGTAAGTTCCACTTAACAAACTGTGATTGGCCACTAGTCAATGATGTTTCATTAAACATCCCAATGTTAGAGTCTCATGAGCCGGGGATGGTGGTATAGGATATATGACCGAGCTGTCGACTTACGCTGGGTGATGAACCCCCCATAGTGACCATTGAGCTTTATTAAACTAGCTGGTTGTAAATGGAATAATAACGGATGGGCTAATCATGCATTCATAGCATACGGGCGATGACGGGTGGCTAATTTTGGATGTTGTAGCATGTGCTTATAGGATTTAGTTGGGGTATCGTTTCGCTAGCTCCCAGACTACCGACTATCGGCTCACTTTAGGTGAGCTTGGCACTACGCATGTACAATGTACTTTCACTGGTGACCGGCCACATGCATGGATTTTTCTCAAAAGCCAACTGGATGAGCATCCCCAATTGATGTGTACTCACACATCTATGCATTTAATAAGACTGCATCATGTATTGTTTTGAATGTCTTTTTGTTTAAAACTATGCTTGACTAATACGGCGGTGTGTAATCTTAAGGAGAATTCACATTGAGCTGGTCACTTATTCATCGAATATATAACCGTACAAGTAGTACAAGTTGCTTAAAAGATATTCATGTCTAGATTGATAAAGAGCAGGGTACAATTATCAGGGATGTAAGACTATATCTGCCAAGAGAAGCTGCGTGATCTTGCGGCCCAAGTTTATATGTATTTTATTATTTCTCATGTGTTAAATTGTATATTTATTATATTTGTTATCATTGAGACATTGGTTTGCATAAGTCATTATGGGCAACTGCTCGTATATTCTAAATGTAAATGCAATTTACCTTTATGTTTGATTTGTCCATCTTTTGCTAAACTGGTAACTCTAAAAGATAAAGAAAAGAAATATATATATATGTGTGTGTGTGTGTGTGTGTATGTGTGTGTGTGTGTGTGAAATTTGTATCTTTAAAGGTTAACACTCGGGTTTTTGGAAAACGAGTCATCTCTCGGGTTTTAAAAACACGGGGCATTACAATTAGTATCAGAGCATAGTTTGGAAAAACCAGGCCTTGGGGAAATGAACTTATACAAACTTTGAATGTCTCAAGTTAGGATGTTGGAATTAGAAATTTGAACCTAAGTGAATCCCCCTAGACTTAGGAAAATTGTAAAAATATAAAAACCCAAACTTAAGTTCCCTTAGAAGTGATTGGGATGGCAATCCCGACTTATGTGAAATTCCATCAGAAATAAGGAAAATTAGAGAACATAGATATCCAAAACTTTAGCCTCCTTTTGAAATTTTAGGGTGAGCCATTTAAACTCAAGGATAAGAACTTTGGTTCCCCTATAGACTACTATAATAGTTGTTGGAAACTCGGAAACAAAACTCAGGTCCCCATTGTAGAACATCAAGGTAATTGAATAAACTTAAAAACCAAACCTAAATGCCGTGGGAGAACAAATACCCACTATGATGTACATAAGAACAAACAAGAGCATTCCTTGAACTTGGCTCTCAATGAACAAGTTTATGGAAATCCATAATTTGAAATTTCCCAAAATATCATTAGTTAGAAATAAAACTATCACAATATTCAACAAATGAAATGAACTTAGCTTCGTAAGAATTTCCTTGATCACCAGATTGTACATTTGATTGAACACAAGTGCTCTCTAAACTTAAGAATCTCACTAGGAATTGTAGTTTGAATTCACTAATACATCTCCTTACTTAGAAATAACATTTCCCACAATTCCACCACACAAAATTAATTAGAGGTGAAGTTATAGAATTTTAGGTAAATTTTCAACCCTAGGTTGAGCTTATAAGGACTAGATTTGAGAGTTTGGATAAAATTTAACAATTTCATACTCAAGTCTCCATGTAGGAATTTTGGTCTGGGAATTTTTAGGTAGTGCATTGACTAGAATGCGTAGTGGAAGCGTGATGGTCGTTTGTGGCTATTCACGTAGATTTCGGGCACTCTCATTGTCAATTTAGAAGATCACATGATAATCCCTGGGAGTCTAGAATAATTGGGATCACAAGTTGATGGAACCATATTTAAGCAAAGTTGCGCTATTTGATCCAAATTCCATATCCTAACAAATTCTAATGATCTCAATGCCCTGATCAGACAAAAGGTCAAGATTTACCAGGATTAGGAAATGATACATTAAATCATATGTTCTACATAGGCAAAGGATCGATGTATCAGGCTCAAACCTACTACAACCACCTATCTATGTTAGCTCAAACACTAAAAGTGGAAAATTGTATCGTACCTTAGACAAGGGAAAGTAATCATTAGAGGTAAAAGGAAATAGAAAGGAAAGATATAATAGTACTATTAGTTGCCACCTAAGTAAACTTGTAATCTTAGGAAAGGCGATAGGACATTTTGATGTAGATAAGCATTAAAATAATTCCTTAGTTCTAGTTAATACTGGAGTGGTTTCAAACCCTTAGTTGAACCTAAACGCATCAATTGATTTGCTAGATTAGAGACATAAGGGTTGTGGTAAATTGTGATATAGCATTGGAATTTCACACTTAGACATATAGGAAATAGGGTACACCTCATTACCAAATCTCAAAGACGAGATTTTCTTTAAGGGGGGTAGATTGTAATGCCCCATACTTTTCAATACTTGGGTGTTACTATCTAAGTACGTATGTGTGTGGGGGACACTATCTAATCATTTATAATCTACCTATTTCAACTGCACACTACTAGATTCGGGACTAAACCCACAAGATCCACCATTAAATCCGATCTATATCGTGCCTACTTAAAATTCGCATTAATACAATCGTTTAATTTTGGATCAAGTAGATCGATTCCATTTAGACCTTCCTAAGAGGCCCTAAGACCATAAATCGATTGCTTATAAACAATCTAATTATAAGTTACGTGAACTAGCTGTCGACTTGAGGGCGTATCCATGCATTCACAATAGTAGGATCCTAAGGGACCCAAAAGATCGTTTGTTTCACTTCAATCAAATCATCCAACCATCGATCCTTGCGAAGAAGCCCTGTGGGTACTCCACCTTCGATCGAAAGCCAATCTGACCGTGGATCTAGGAATCTAACTGTACACCTATGCATCAAAAATCCTAAGGAACCCATAGAGCCTCCTGGATGGTGTGGATCTTAAAAAAAAAAATCATTTATAGGGCTTGTATCACCAAGTTGTTGTTCATTAACTCCAAGAGTGTGAGAACTCATGATCGGGGCTTTAAATTCCACTACTAATCACAATATGGAGAGTCCTGGGGGCCTTTAGGACCTTTTTATCGGTGATTATCAAATCTATAAGAAATCTGACCATCCGATTAGTAAGAATCAATAATTGGCCGTGTAATCACTAGGTGTGGGCCATTTGAGTTTAAGATCTACCTCATCCCTAGTCAGATGACCATAATTAGACCTCCGGACCAGATGGTCGGTGTGGATTTCGTCAAATCCACTTGTGGACCCCACTTTTGGGTAGTGTGGGAACACAGTGTGTGTGCACCACGGTGCATCGGACCACCATTCTAGGTCAAACAAGTTTGACCCGATAATTCCATAAATGGAAAGGAATTCTCTTCCTTTTTCCCACCCGCGGGCATTTTTAAATGGACGACGTCCATCTGCTACGCTCGGTGGCCCACCATCTTATCCCACATGCGTGATCCAAACCGTCCATCTGATAGAGGACCTGCATCCAGACAAACCCCGCCTAGCTTCACACCTCGAAGCACGTGTGCATGCACACGATTTCCAATGCAATGGATGTGTGGGTGCAGCATCTCCCGAAAATGAAACGTTTCAGTTTTTCCCGTCTGCCGCGCTAGAATCCGTTTGCTCCCTCCCATTTCCATCCCAGTCGTTCCCCCCGATGATATCTCAGCACTTCTTTCAGCGCCAAAAATGGGCAGGCAACCGACTGCAAGGCAAAACCGGCGTGGGAAGCCTTTCCACTTCGGGAAAGTTGCGCTGGCGCGATCCGAACCTTCCGCCAAGCTCCGTAGACAGATCTCGACCATTCCCACTAGGGCAGCAATGGCTCCATTCGAAAAGAGCTTCTATCCCATGAGAAGATGGTTGCGGCTGAAGATCTAGCAAGATGTTCGAAGAATCACGGTTGCTGATGGGATAAGTGGGTCCCGCGATGATCAGAGGCCCCATCTGGTCCATCCAGATGGATTGGATTACCATCATACACCATCAATAAAAATCCGCCATTAGCAGGCAACCCATCTCCATTCGGTCGAAGAACCCACCACGATGCAGTGGGCCCCATTCCCGGATCAAAGAGGCTCGTCAGGTGGGCCATGGTTATGAAAGATCCATCTCACTGACGGATCACCTCCATGCAAGACATACACAGAGAGAGAGAGAGAGAGCCCGAAATGAAACCGCTGATCTGGACCGTTCGTTAGAAGGGTAGGAGCGGCCGTGGGCTAACCCTAGCCCTATAAATAGGACCCTATCCCCTCGAGATTCTCACCAAGAAACTCTAAGAGGGAGAGAGAGAGAGAGAGAGAGAGAGAGAGAGAGAGAGAGTGCAGGTGAAACTTGGTGCCACACTGCACAAGTCAACCGTCCAAATCGGATCGAGTTGGATCAGTGCAGCCCGTAGACACCACTGTGAAAGAGAGGATCAGAGAGAGAGAGAGAGAGAGAGAGAGAGAGACACACAGAAGAAAGATGGGAAAGAAGTGGATACTGATGCAGGTGAAACTTGGTACCGCACTACACCAAGTCGACCGGCTAGATTGGCTCGAGTTGGGTCAGTGCAGACCGGAGACACCGCTGAAAGGAGGAAGAATCAGAGAGAAGGACGAAGAGAAAACAAGAGAGGAAATAGGAGAGAAAGAAGGGAGAGAAGGAGAAATGGTGTAGACTGTTTGACATCGTTCCCTACCAGCCCACGGAAATTCTAGACCAAGCTCGGTCTGGGCTGAACGGGCCGAGCTTGAGTCCATCAGATGACCAGATCTTGAGTCCAGCAATCATCATTGGTTCTCTAAGGAAAAGAAGGAAAATAGAAGGGAAGAATAGAGAGTGAGTTCGAGCGTAACCTAAGCATGTCACTGCTGAGTCCCATATATGATTCAGGATGAAGCTCACAAAGCTAAGAAGTTTGAGCGAGGTCTAAGAGGGTCAATTCGTAACAAGCTGACTCCACTTGGGCTTAGATTGTATGCCGATGTAATAGAACGGGCCCTAATGATAGAGCGAGACAATGAAGAATTCTGAAAAAATCGTAACTAGAAGAGAGAAGTGAAGAGCAATGCTAGGGCTACATCGAATATATCTCAAGCACAAGGCGATGCTTTCAAGAAGCAGAAGATGACGGTACCAAACACCTCAACTCCTGCTCAGCCAATGAACAGATTTACAGGTAAATGTTATAACTGTGGAATAGAGAGTCACTCTGCTCATTTTTGTAGACGACCGCCTCAGCAGCCACATTATCAGGCACCCCAACAGATGCCTTAAGTTGTAAGCCGCACGGAGAAATCGCTCACCTCATGATTCAGTGATGGAAGATGTTAGATACGGTGAAGGATTTTGATGTCCAATTAAATCTGCAAACGTTTATAGCTTGTCTCTTTAATCTAGCAGTTCAACCTTCCTTAATTAGTAAGGTTATAGAAGCTCAACAACAAGATTCATAGCTGCAAGCCAATGTAATAGACGCTGAAAAATTGTGGTAAGTCAGAATGGAAAGTTGGTACTGATGGTGGATTAAGGTTCCAAGGAAGATTATGTATACCAAATGTGGTTGAATTAAAGAAGAAAATTATAAACAAGGCACTCCACACTATGTTCACAATCTACCCTGGAGGTACGAAGATGCATCGTGATATGCATAGGCAATATTGGTGGAATAATATGAAGAGGGAGATCGCTGATTTTGTGGCCAAATGTCTCACTTGTCAACAGGTGAAAGCAGAGCATCAAAAGCCGTCAGGGATGTTATAGTCGATGTCGATTGCCAAGTGGAAGTGGGAGCACATATCCATGGATTTCATTATAGGATTGCCACGGACACGTACTAAACATGAGGCAGTTGGGGTCATCGTCGACCGGTTAACTAAGTCCACATGTTTTCTTCCTATACGTACTACCTATCCCCTAGAAGAATTATGTAAGCTTTATATTAAAGAAATAATTGGAATGCACAGAGTGCCTGTATCTATCGTATCCGATCGGGATTCTAGGTTCATGTCACATTTTTGGAGAAGTTTACAAAAGGCACTGGGAACCGCTCTTGATTTCAGCATCGCTTTCCACCCTTAGACTGATGGGCAGACTGAACGAGTGAATCAGATCCTTGAGGACATGCTCCGAGCTTGTGTGCTTGATTTTAAAGGGAGTTGGGATGACCATTTACCATTAATCGAGTTCACTTATAATAATAGCTAACAGGCGAGTATCAGCATGGAACCATATGAGTGTTTGTATGGGAGGCCTTGTAGATCTCCAAATTGTTGGGCAGAAGTTGGAGAAGGTACCTTGCTTGGACTAAAGATTGTGCAAGAGACAATAGAGAAGATTTTTATCATTAGAAACCATTTAGGCGCAGCCCAAAGTCGTCAAAAGAGTTATGCCAACAACTGCATAAGAGACCTAGAGTTTGTAGTTGGAGATCACGTCTTCTTAAAGATTTCTCCTATGAAGGGCATCATGAGATTCAGTAAAAAGGGAAAATTGACTCTAAGGTATATAGGTCCGTTCGAGGTTCTAGAGAGGATTGGTGTTGTCGCATATAGAATCGCTTTACCGCCTCAGTTGTCCGGTATTCATGTTGTTTTTCATGTGTCAATATTAAGGAAATATAAGCAGGACGTTTCTCATGTTATAGACTGGCAACCATTAGAGATCCAGAAAGATGCTTCTTACATCGAACAACCAATGTGTATTCTTAACAGGAAAGACCATATTTTTCAATCCAGAGTTATACAATTAGTAAAGATTCAGTGGAGTCACCATACTGAAGAAGAAGCTTCTTGGGAACGAGAGGCTGAGATCAAAGAGAAATATCCTCACTTGTTCGCATTATAGGTATGTAAATTTTAAGGACGAAATTTCTTTTAAGGTGGGTAGAATGTTATAACCCAAATTAATCTTGACCATCTAATTTTAACCATTGATCGATGTACCCAATGAGTCTGATGTGACTGTCAATCTGCAAGATCAACTGGTTCAATCTCAACCATTGATTTGAACATATCCGATCCAACTGTTCATTTACTAATAAATCCAACCATACATTTAACCATCCACCTAACGATACAACCATCAAACCGTTCATACGTTGAAATCATCGGAATACTTGCCCATCGATCTAAACTGACCGTCCATCTCATTGGTCATGTGGCCACTTACAATTCTACCCGTCCATCTCACACCAATCCACAGGTACATCACGAAGTCCATCCCCAGATCACACATGAACTCATCTAACTGTATATTTATCCATCCATCCGTCCATCTATATATACATCGATCCGTCCATCCATCTACATCATCCATTAATGTACCATTGAATAAATCACAATTATAGGTTAATGCATGTATCATAGCTTACACATACATGTGGCACATGCACAACAATTGCATGCACACACCTCTCTCACACATATTGCATGCACACACATGGCACAGGCATGCGGCACACAAGAGAGGCATGGTGCACATGTGCACTAGACCAGCCCACGTTGTAGGAAAAAAAAATTGATTAAAAGAAATGCAAAATGGAAGCAACAACCGTTGCCTTCTCCCTCACGTGTGTGATAACTAGTGAAATGAATCACTATAAATAGGATAAGAGGAGTAGTTATGTGGGTTGGTAGGTTGTGAAACGTGAAGTGAAGTGAGGTGAGGTGAGGAAGTGAGAAGAGAGAGAAAGTTCCCTTACTGTTAACGTGAGGGATGTTAAGAGAGAGAGGAGAGAAAAAAATTAAAAAAATAATACCTTTGTTGCTCAGGTGAGGAAGCAAGGAAAAGAAAAAGTGAAAGATAAAAGGAAGAGAGAAACAAAAGGGAGTTTTTTTTTTTTTTTTTTAAGTGAGTTTTCTCTCACTTGAATTTATTTATTTATTTAAATTATTTATTTGTTTGTTATTTATTTCTTAGAATTAAATTCATTTGATTGCCTTTAAATTCATTTTATTTTATATGAATAATTCATCTTAGTTATTTTGCATTTGTTTGATTTTATTTTATTTTTTTTTTGTGGTTATTTACCAAATTTGTAATTATGTCATTTGGATTTGTATTATTTATTTAGTTGGCTTTATTTTAACTAGTATACTTTAATTCAACGTTAAATTTGGATTATTGTTAACCATGCATTGATTATTCTTTTATTATTATTTTTATATAAGATTTTTTTAAAAAAACAATATTTAGATTTTATTTTTTTTTATTTTTTATTTTAGAAATTTTGAATTCATATAGAAATTTTTTTTTTCACTCTTCAATTTGATGAATTATGTGGCATTTTAATTTTTCTACATGGGATTTTGATGATGCACTAACAGTTAGTTTACAGCTATTAACATTTTTTAAAAATTATGTACACCATTTATCATAGATTCAATCAAGGAATAACAATAATGAAGGATTATTTATTTATTTATTATTTTTATTTGGTCCATGAAATTATTAAAATCATGCACCATTAGAATAGTTTTTGGAACACCAGAAAATAGGTGGGGCGATCAAGTCCCCTGGGTTGAAAATCCCTAAAGTGTAAATAGGTAGGGCGATCAAGACCCGTGGGTTGAAAGTCCCAGAAACCCAACTGGTACCTCTTGGAACCTCTACCGTACCCTTTGAGTGGGTGAGCATGTCAGGATTGCAAAAGGTTCCCATTGTCAGGTTCGGTAGGGTAGTAGTTTGACCAACTAACGTACAAATGGGTCACTCACTAAGTGCCCTTTGGATGAGTGAGCATTTCATGCAAGAGGTTCTCATTGCCAGACTAGGTGTTGTATTGGCGCGGGTGTTGACCAACGGGTGTAAACTGGCCCTGGTGTTAAAAAGAATAAACAGCACTTGTTATTATGGATTATAGCATATGTTGATTTCATTAATCATTTTTCTTTGAATTTACATTGAAAAATCTTGTTTATTAATCTCCTCATCTATTGCTTTACCTACATAGGTATTGTATGTGTTAGTATATTTTATTCAGATTATATGAGTTTATTTTTGAAACCTGTGTTGAGATCACTCACTATGCTTCGCAGCTTATCCTGTTAGGATTTTAAAATTTCAAGATTAGGATCTCGTGGAGGCACTTAAAGAGATTTTCTTTTATTTATTTTATTTTTAGGATTTTCTAAATAAATGTAATGAACATTTAGTATGATAGTATGGTGATAACATGTGTTTGATGATAATCTTGAATAGTTAGAACATGGATATTTTATTCTTCTCTAAATAAATGTTTGACTATGTAATTTTTGAATGGTTATATTTTATGAATGAGAATCATTTTGTCAATATATGCATGGATTATGAAATGTAAATATACAGAACATAAGTCATGCTTTTGGATACGGAATCGGGGTCGGATATACCCAGTGCCGGATTTCGGGGTGTGACAATGGAGCCTTCCTTTTGAGATTATGTGCGATGTGAGTGATTATGTTATTGGGGCAGTTTTAGGCCAATGAAAAGATAAAAAGCCATATGTGATCTACTACGCAAGTAGAGCGCTAAACTTCGCCCAAATGAATTATTCTACTAAGGAAAAAGAGCTTTTAACTGTAGTCTTTGCACCGGACAAGTTTAGATACTACTTGATCAGATCCAAGATCATAGTATTCACGGACCACTCGGCACTGAAGTACCTTCTTTCTAAGAAGGATGCTAAGCCCTGATTGTTGAGATGGATCCTCCTCTAGGAATTTGACATAGAAATTTAGGGTATGAAAGGAGTAGAGAATGTAGTAGTTGATCATCTTTCAAGGCTTGTTATCTCTGATTCAATTGAGATGACCCATATCAATGACATGTTGTTGTTCGCTACGGTTTTTGAGATCCTTCTCTGGCACGGGTGGTGCGCAGGCATGCTGGAATTGGGATTGCAGTTCCAATTCAAACCGAACAACAATGACCCTGAGTGCTAAAGTAGGCAAACACAAACTATGACCGAGGTATAAGGAGATCGGTCACCTTTTCAGCCACTTACTCAAAATGTAAATGGATCAGGCGATAGTCAGAGGGTAGGGTTCATCCTATGATGATGGGTTACTTATCTACCTTTCGTATGAAAAGACTTTTTTCGTGCAGAGAGAGGGATAAGAGAAACATACAATCGACCGCTATCAACCGCTGGAGAGTGCTTCAATTACAGCGACAATTATTAGTTATTGTGTTTACGCTATGAATTAAGCTAAGAAATGTAAATTGTAAATGCGGAAAGTAGATAATTACGCTAAGGACATTTACTTGATAAGGAAAGACGATTACACTATGAAATGTAAATTTGGCAAAATCACTTGAAAGATAATTAAAAGATAATTTGATTTCTTGATTTGTTTAGGTTGGTGTGAGACGAATTTTCATGCTTGCTTGATCTTCTATTTATAACATTATTCCATTGCTCTAGATGCTTCCCAAGTATTGGCGGTTATTGTAACTGTTCCTCCCTCATTCTACTTCTGGAAATTTCCCACATTCTTACTCCTGGTGGTCTTCATACATATGTTCAATAGTCGTGTGAACCTAGCCATTGGCTAATCACTGTTTAGCCACTCGGACTCAATCGCACCTATGTCAATCGCTTTTAAAGCAATTGACACGTTGTGGCCTCCTTATGAAATGCAAACTTACATATCCACAGAAAATCCTATGAAGTTGAAAACACGCACGTACAACTTGCATGTGTTCAATCCTGAATGGCCGAAAATAGGAATTGGTCGGATAGGGTATAAACATTGCCCCCCTCGTCGATGTCCTTTCGAAGAAAGTGACTACGACGTTTGAGGTTTCATTAATGATGTCATAAATGCTCACACATGTTACCTAAATGCGAACCATCTTCAACGGCTATCACCAGCATCGGTCGTGTAGATTCGAGGCATCGAAAAAATTCTGAATTAACACGTGTCTCAAAAGACCCGTTTTATCGAAATAGGCATCATTTCTCCATACATGCCTCCCTTCGTTTGCCCACATATACACGATTTTCGCATTTGAATCCATTACACTTCCAAAAATCCCTCCTTTGTGTCTTGCTTTTTTTGAACTCTTCATTGCTCTTATTCCTTGCTATGGCTTCTTCACTGTCCAGCCCATCTTTTGACCAAAAAGATATAATGGCGATAATAGATCTGTTTGAAGGAAGATGTACAGAGGAGATAATCTTCAAATCTCTTATCCATGAGGACGCCTTCTACTTGGGTCCTTCATTTTCTCCAGAAGTTTTGGCCATAGCACTGCGGCCCTTAGATCCATTCTTCCCAATCCGTCCGTGAGAAAATATTCTTATCAAATCCGAAGTCGTTCCTGTTGCAACCAATGCATTAAAGGCACCAAGAATGCGGCCGAAACCACTTCTAGGATGGGAAGACCGATTTAACAGATTATCGGCCCAATACGAAAATTTGTGGAGAAATCTTGGTATTTATGAATGCATCAAACTATCACTTTTGGAATAATCACCTAACATTCCTCTCCTTCTTGCCTTGACATCATTTTGGAGTACTTCTACCAATACTTTTGTATTTGGCTGTAGTTCGATGAGCATTTCCATCAAAGACATTTGTCACCTGATCGAAATTTTTTCTTTTGGAATGATCTATCATGCGAAGGCCAAAACAAGGCAACGCAAGAACTTTCCCAATAAGAACGCAAAAGGGTACACTAATTTTATGACCGCGTACTGCAACTTGGAGGGACCGGTGGAAGAAATTGAACATCTCGCCTTCCTCCTCTTTTGGATCTATCATCACCTCTTGTGCGTCAGTGCTTAGCAAATCATGACTGAGTACGTTGCTCTGGCTGAGAATCTTGTTCAAGGACAATGGATGGCATTGACACCATTTGTTCCAAGTCATATGTATAGAGATCTCTATGAGGTCAATGTCAAAGGGTTGTATTCGGCAGAGGGAACCATATGGCTTGCACAGATGTGGTTTGTTATGTATTTCCAACCTTTCCTCTTTAGTTTAGAAGACGCTAACCGTTCATTTACTTCTTATGGCGACCGAATCCTTCACATTGCTCTGGAGAATAATACAGTCGATGAGTATCTTCGAGGATTCTTTGCCCTCGACAACTCAAATAGCAGTCCATCCTTTGTGCCTTTTGCATAGAAGAAAACCTACAGGCCAAATTGGCTCATAGGACAGATCGATCCCAAGGAAGAGTATGCGGTCAATCAACTGCACCATGCTTGGAACTGTTATATCGTCAGCCGAGACTTGGCCTTTGGCAGCATAATTGAGAAAGGTAAGAACACGAAAACAAGGATCGAACAATATCACCCTTCTCTGTTTGCTTGTCAGTTGGGCTTTGTGCAGCACATCCCCTGTCCACTTACTCATATCACGAACAATCAACCCCCTTTCGATCGAGTAATAATTTCTAGTGAAGAGATCTATATCTCTCTTGAATTAGCTTATCATAAAGAAGCGATCGCCCTCCATATGTCAGTCTATCCAGAATATCCCAAAGCGATGGGCAGCTTCGTGTCGTGGTGGGACAGTCAATACACTTTAGCGGTTGAAGCACCACAGAGCTTTCGCTTCAACTTTGCTCCCAACTAGGCCTGGTGGAGAGTAAAAAGAGAAATATTCCTACTCCCTTAGGTACTAGTGCAAAGAGGACAACGAGAGCAAAGATGAAACTGGTTACTGCTCCTGTTTTGACAACTGAAATTCCCTTTCCAAACGTTCCACAAACTACCCGGGAACATCTTAATATTTTGACGGCCTCTCGACCACAACAGATGGCTCCAAGGAAGATCTCCAACTTGGGAAGTATCAGTCCTCCCCCGAATCTCCTTGTTCTTTCTTTCCAACAAACAGCTCCTTCCAAACCTCCTTCACCAATAAAACGCCGGCCACTGCAGAGGGCTAAAAAACCGACAAGTACTTCTATTGAGGCTATTGCAGCCTTTAAAAAATATTTTAAAACACAATATTGGCCTCACCTTAGCATGGCCGATTATTCTCGAGAAATAGCCGAAGGCATACAGCGACATAAAGATCCCCATTTCAATAAATGCTGGAACAAGTGGACTCTAGATAAAGAAAGATTAGATAACCCTGACCTTCCATTTAAAAAATATCTCAAACCTTATCACCCTCAACCACCGCCATTCCCTACTTCAGCTCGACCGTTGGCGACTATAATAAAAAATCCTAAATCCATCCAAGGCCTACCAGTTAGACACACAATTTGATCTAACTTAGGTGGAGATCGTTTTCTTATACTTTTGTTTAAATTAGTATTCTTACCTACATGCTCATCATCTTCATTTAATCCTTTCAGTGACTCGAGAGCTACCCAAAATAGCATCGATTCAAGAGCAAAGCATGCAGCCAAAACCAGCGATTCCATTAACTGCAATTCTTCTGACAACCTCAGCATTTACAGATGAGACGGCCACGGTGGTAGTTGCTCCTCAGACACCCTACCCCTGTAGCTACAATGGTGGTGGGTTCGAATACCACAACTTGTACAAATGATATTCCTTCCAGTAGTCCGTTCGAGGCTAGTGCTCCTTCTGTTGATTTAGAGCACCCTTAGGAGACTCCTTCTCCGCTCGCTTCAATCGTTCATCAAGGAATTCTGATCTCCCCCACTCGACCCTTCAAGCTGACCTTGACTCCACCAATTCCTTCGTTCCTTACAACGGTTGGTGAAATATCGACTCCGACCGGGTCTGCAATAGCCGATGTGACAGCGGCGTCTGAAAGATCGGTCGAGACTGAGAGATTCGCATTTGAGGAGGCAGTAGTCGTCATTACCTCTGTAGAGATGGTTGAAGAAATTTTACCTGATGTTACTGAACAACAATCAGTCGACATTGGGCAGCTAGCTGAAGCTGCTCCGGTCGAGATTCCAGTGGCATTGACTGAGACAGAAGCAGTAAATGTAGCTCTTCTCCCTTCTTCCACGACAACTGTTCCTAGAGATGATGCATTGGCTTTTGTCAATCTTTCCCCGATCAATGACGCTCTTTTTGTACTTGAGAAGGCTCTCACTAGGGAGATGCATGCGGGAACATCTCCTCTTCCTCGATGACTTTCAACATCTACAAGTCGAGCAGCATGAACTTCTCTGAAAAGGACTATCTGAGTCCTTTGATGCCAAGTTGACCGACAAAATTGGCTGATTGGTTGACTCGGTGTACGTGTTGTCCCAGTCAGATCCAACCTTGGCCATCAAGATATCATCTCTTATATAGCTTCAGTGAGTGCTTGATATGTATTGTCAAGCTAAGGTAGTTGTCAATCGTGTTGAAGCTAAAAAACAAGCGACCAACTTCAAGAAAACCAGTGTGCTAGAGGCTACCCACACACTCACGACCAAAAATGGTGCAATGAAGGCTTTTGAAAGAAGGATTGGAAATTTAGAGATCAGGATCACTGCTTTAGAAGTTGAACTGATTGCATTGAATCAGCATTTAGCTCATGAACGTGCGGAACAACTCAAGACTATGAACGAGATTTCCCAACTGGTTGCTACAACACACTCACAAGCAGAAGAAATGAATCAGGCGTCTCAGTCAATGGCAAGGGGAGAAGCGTCGTTATGTGCAGCCGGAAAATGGATGGCGATGACTAAGGCGTTCTTTCAACAATTCTTATCTTCTGATATGTAATGCTTTATGTGAATGAATAGCCTTTGAGCCACCTTTAAGACTTTCATTTTCTTGAACAACCATTTAGACCATTTCTTGAACTCTAGCTAAGTTGTGGGTTGCTTCCGAATTTTTCTGCCATAACTTCCCCACGTCGCACAAACTAAGACATTCAAACTCCTTCTAGCCACTTTTTATGGATAGTGGGCTTTCAGAGCCTATTATTTAAACAACATTGAACTTCCAATTTCATCATTACCTTCCAAATTCAAGCGTTCCCATGGCTATTGAGCTACCTTCCCTCGTCGTTGGTGCTGAGTCCTTTCTCAAAGAAATCTTCGATGAAGGACTGAAATATTTTGCTTTCTCCTTTTTTCCATCTGACGTAAGGAGATTTGTGACTGATGCTTCATGTTCACTTGACCTTCATCCTTCAGTTGAGCTAAATGATAGACTCAAGAGTCTACTTGCAAAGCTGAAGCAATTAGCGAATATAGGAGATCATTGTGAAAAATCATGCTATCTCCATGGGGTGCATACATGTTACTTAGAACAGCGAGATGCGGCAATGAAGGACTCAGCCGATATAAGTGATAAATATGAAAAGCTTGGTACAACAAGTTACGATGTGTTCAACCACATCGATTCAATCGGTCGATGCTTAGGATGTTGCAATCCTATCGCTCCGGCCTAATGGATGAATCAGGGGAACGAGGCAATGCCTTTTACGGAAAGGAAATGACTGATCCAATGGACTTAGAGTTCATAAACGAGCATATTCACCTATACCGAACTCCCTGGTGATAAGTCACACTGATAAAAAGACGGCCGAAGGTGAAGTGCACTTAATTTCTGTTCATGTTGATCAACTACTCCACTTCTTGTCACATTTCATTGACGAGGGAAGCTGCTGGGGGCCCTCTAAAGAGAAAATTGAAGTAGAGATGCAAGCCCTCTTAGCAAAATTTGACAGATTAAAGCTCTGACTTGTTTATCTGCCTTTAGTGTTTTTATTCTCTTTTTTTTTGTAACTGAGCGGTTGATGACCAGCATAATAATGAATAAACTTTTAAGTGTTGGTCAACATTCAGATGTCACATATTTTCTACCTTGACCGCACATACATGGGTTGATTGATCACTTCACGATCCACTTGGCCTCTGTATAGTAGTATGGGTACCCTATACTTAGCCACTCCCATCATACTCGTCACATCTTTACTTGTAGTGATATGTCACATCAGGAGTTAATTTCGTTGAAATCTAACATCTCCGAAACAACTACATTTCATCTCGAAAAGCCCAAACGACGCTGCTTCTTTAAGTGCATTAACTCTCCCTTTACTGCATCTCGTCTATAAAAAGGGAGGCTTGGGCTCCCAGACCTTCACAAAACATAATGTTTGGGACTCGCGGATATTGCTCTATTGGAATTACTATGTTAACTGCTACAAAACAGAAGACTAGGTAGTTTCTTTAAAATAAAATAAAAAATCAAAAAAACCTACGACAGAAATTAATCATATTCCTAACCTAATTCCAATACTAGTTAATCTTTAAAAAATGTAACTGAAGTCCCCGGCAACGGCGCCAAAAACTTGTTCACAACCTCAAGTGCAAGGCTACGCTATAGCAATAACTCGATGAGACCAAGGTCGAATCCATAGAGACTTATATATGTGTCTTCCTAAAATAAACTAGAACTAGAACTAGGAACTAGATTTAAGTAATAATCTGAAGAATTGAGAGATCAATGATTTAACAATCAATAATAAAAGGAAAACTAGAGCACTAATAATCCACATGTAACTATTAAGATGCTACCTTACTTGATTCAAAGAGCTACAGCTGATATTAGAGTTATATCCTATCCAGTTGGATGATAGAGCAGTAAAAACCCAAAAATCTGAATTTTCCATTAACATAGTTCTCTCATGAAGCATCCATGTGATAATTACAGGGAATTCAACCATCCACCATGCTTATAGACGATGGTGAATCACGAATTTTACATACCACACACTTCCAAAACAAATAAAAAGATATCAAAAGCTTTCACAGCATATACTGTAATTCCAGTCACAATAAACCATAGAAAACTAAAAATATTCCTCTATTCAAACTAAAAATTAATGAAAATCCAACATATACTTGAATAAAAGTAAAGTAACATCAAAATAAACTACAGATTCACCTCTTAGCTCTAACTAAGAGATTAACTGGTCATAGTTAACTCAAAAACAAAAGAAAAACTAAAAGATATACTAGGATCCATGAATAAATCGAAGTGGAAGAACGTTGTCGGCGCTCCACCTATGTCTCCGCTCCTTTTCCAAACCCTAGAAGATAATCTAGAATAGCCTAAGGACTGCTTTAAATAGTTTTGCAACTTAAACGTTCGCACCACCAAAGAAAAGTTCACAAACCTCCTCGAATTTACGCACTTTGTGCATCTTCGATGGCAAACTTTAATGTCATCGAAGACCGTCGATGACACCTTCAATGTCATCGAAAATCTTCTAGAACTGTCCAGCAAGTTGAGCCCAAAATCCATAAATTGTCGATGCCATGAAAGTCACTTTGATGCCATTGAAGTCTATTTTGGGAATTATTTCAGGAATTTCTCTTTTAGACTCGGAGTTCCAGAATATCATTTTTCTGGCCAATTTTCAAGATGATTTTTCTTCACTTCAAACCTTCGATTCTCTTCATTCCTCACTTGGTTTTCTTGGATATTTAGCACGTGAATTCTTCATTAATGACTTCCAAATCTCTAATTCTTCATTATCTTCTTTTGAGCTCTAAATTCATCTTTTTAAGCACATATTCATCATAGGCTTCCGAATCACCTCGCATATGAAAGCATGCATAATTTGATCGATTAAGTACTGTCATGTTTATAAAATCAAGGCATAAATAGAGAGAAATATGCGATATTTCACACTTAACAACATCCTTTTCGCATATCGAACACAGTCGACCATCATTTCTGGCCAGAAGTATCCGTAACACGTAAGCATAACCCTCATTTTCCTTCCCACCTGGTGAGCTCCACAAATGCCTTCATGCACTCCTTTTATGACAGACATAGCTTCATTTTTTGATAAAAAACAAAGCAAAACTCCATCGACCCCTTTTCGATATAATTCGTTATCGACCATAACATAATTAACGGTCGATATCCTTGTACTTCTATCAACCTTGGTTCGAGGACTTTGTAAGTAACCCATAAGGGGAGCCCTCCAATCATCCTCCTCTGCCTCAATCAAACAGACTTCCGCTATACTTCCCCTTTGGAAAATAGAAGGTAATGACCTCTTCTGAACTGTGATCAATTGTCCGGCCACTCCCTTCCATGTTTCAAGACTTGCTGCTAATTGTGTAATTTCATTGGCATCCATCCACATTGCAATTTCGAGTGACATGCATCGGACATCATTAAATTGTTCGAGCAATTGGGTGGCCAAAACATAGTACATTAATAAGGATGGACTGGTGCATTTAAACAATCCTGCCATTTGATTTATCACCAATTGTGAATCCCCAATGACCATTACGTCCTTCACACGTAATTCTAACAATATTTCTAGGCCGATTATCATAGCCTCATATTCGAACTGATTGTTAATACACTCAAACTCTAATTGAAATGCAAACTCTTGCTGATTCCCATTGGGAGTGACCAGCACTATACCGGCCCCCGATGTTTCATGCGTTCTCGACCCATCAAAGATTAGCTTCCAGGGCGTGAGTTGTACACAGTATGAATCCGCAATGTCTGGCGAGATTTGCTCTCCGAAATCCGAGGGGTGATCATCCAAAAAATCTAATATGGCTGTACCCATCACCGCCTTCTACGGTAAATAATGTAAGTCAAATTCTGATAATGCCAATACCCATTTACCAATACGGATGGTTAAAATAGGACAACTTAATATATATTTGACTAAATCAGTTACGGATACCACATTAACTCTTTTGGCCAACAAGTAATATCTAAGTTTGGTGGCTATGAAATACAAAGATAGACATAATTTTTCCCTAGCCGAATATTGTGTTTCTGCATCAAGCAACACTCGGCTCAAGTAATAAATCGCTTTTTCTTTTCGCAAGTCATCTTCTTGTGCTAGGAGGGTGTTGATCGATCCTGCGGAAGCAGCTATATATAACTTAAGTGGTCGATTCTTGATAAGAGGCATTAATACGGGCGGCTTCATCAGATATTCCTTGATTCGATCAAAAGCCAGTTGATGTTCTACTTCCCATACAAATTCGGCCCCCTATTTTAGTTTCAATAATGAGGAAAAAACATTAGCCTTGCCTGCATAGTTAAATATGAAGTGTTGTAAGAAATTGAGGTGGCCCCAGAACTTCTGTAACTCAGCCTTGTTCCCTGGCGAATGTGCGTAAATCACAACTTGAGCCTTGTTCTGATCAATTTTGATTCCTCTTTGATGCACAAGAAATACTAAGAAATTACCGGCCGATACCCCGAAAGCACATTTCATGGAGTTCGTTTTTAATTTATGGAGTCTCATTCGTTCGAAAGACTTGCGGAAGTGGACCAGATGTTCTTTTGCATCAGTTGACTTGACCACTACATCGTTTACATAGACCTCCATAAAACGGCCAATCATATTATGAAAGATGGCATTCATTGTTCTTTTGGTATGTAGCGCCTGCGTTCATCAAGCCGAAGGGCATTACCACCCAGCAATAGGTCCCTAAAGGCCCAGGACATATGAACGCAGTCTTAGGTACATCATCCAAGGCTATGTAAATCTGATTATACCCGAAATGCCCATCCAAGAAGGACACAATCCCATGCGCAGCAGCCCGATCGATTAACTGATTGGCCATAGGCATGAGATATTCGTCTTTAGGTGTGGCTAAATTCAAAATTTTGAAATCGACGCACACTCTCAACTTACCATTCTTCTTCATTACTAGGACTATGTTTGACAGCCACTCGGCATATTTGATTGGTCGAATGAACCAAGCCTTTAAGAGTCATTCGATCTGCTCTTTGATCTTAAGAGTGACTTTGGCTATCATCCGTCTTAGAGGCTGTTTATATGGTCGATGCCCCTCTTTAGTAGGCAACCTGTGCTTAACCAAAGATCTACCAAGCCCAGGCAAGTCTTGATAGTCCCATGCAAAACAGTCCACAAATTCTTGCAACAGACTTATTACTTCATCCTGCTCAGGCAGTCCCAATAGATTGCTTACAAACGTGTGTCTTGGATTCTAATCTATTCCCAAATTTATTTCGTCCAGTGGATCTTGAACCTTTTTACACACACACACACTCACACCGTAATGGGCTTTCACCACCTATGGATACTCGAACCCATGACCTGGTGTTGAAACTCCTTAGAGTCTACCACCCGAGCAAGAGCAAGGATCCAACGGGTCTTGAACCTGTGGTCGGTGTTATTCCACTTCTCCTAGTAGATCTTTCATCCCCAGGCTATCCTATTCAGCTAGTCCTTCCAATTCAGCCAAGTCCACCAAGACTCCTTCGTCAATTTATTTCAGGCTTTTCTCAAGCCTCTTTATTATGGCCGCGAAGTCAGCCCTGCACACTATGCCTTTGGTCGTCACAATCATGATATTTCTTCAATAACACAGCTTACAACCGACCGATAAAGGACAATGTCCTTCAGCTGAGCCTCGTATGCCTGAGTTGGCATCTCTCGCGCAATGCTGCTCTAATTCTTCTTTACTGTAATGCCAGTCGGGCGATCGTATTTATTCCTTCCAGTGAACCTGATGGGCCCTATTTCTTCACTGTAATAATATGCCTTGTTAGCATTTGTTGTGGCCAGAAAAGGTTTATTATCCGCCAAAATAAGCTCGACCCTATCCTGATTCCAGAAGATGACAAATTGATGAAGAGACAATGGGATGCATGCGAAAGAATGAATCTAGTCTCTCCCCAATAAAGCATTGTAACTTGACGATGTGTCAACTACAAAAAATGGTGCCAGGACGGACTTAGTGCCTACGGTGAGATCAACTGGTAGAACACCATGTGTGTTGGTAACATGACCAGCAAAATTACTAATAATTACTTCATATGGAATTAGATCAGCCGCAATTTTCCCTAATTTGGACATCATTCTCTTTGGTAGTAGATTTATTGCGGCCTCATTATCTACTAAAATCCTAGTAACAGGTCACCAATCTAAATGGGCTAATATATACAACGGCTTGAGATATTGCATCATGTCAGTAGTAGGCTTATCTATAATTATTTTGTTAGCAATGTCGTCGGTCGCTACAGTAACCGAGTTATAATGCAATGCCTTATGCAGTCTATTTTTTTCATAAGGAAAAGAGACATGTTGTATAATTACTGCATACTCTTCTACATCCCCGCTTATATATATATATATATATATATATATATATATATATATATATATATATATATATATATATATATATATATATATATATATCAGGTGAAAAGAAGGAGCAAATTAGGTGTTACCCTTATTGTGCCACGCCTTCCAACCGTTTCTCCGTACCTTTTTAGGATGTGATCCCACTAAAATTTAAGCATATCCAAATCTTAGGTGGATCACACCACAAGAAACAGTGGTGATTGAGTGCCTCACCATTAAAAATTCTAAAGGGATCATTATAAGATTTTAGTAATGTTTATTTTGAATCCAAATTATCAAGAAGACTAGGATGAAGGCAAAAATACAAAGATCAGATTGATCCAAAAACTTTTGTGGCCCATAAAAAATTTTTATAGGTCATTTATCACTATTTCTCAAGGTATGGTCCACCAGATATTTGGAAACGCGTCCTAAAATGAGTTGGAAAAACATATAGATGGAGTAGATATACAACAAATACATCAAGGTGGGCCCCACACGATTGAGATAACACCCACTAAGGTGTTACCCCGGAAACAACTAATCAGTTGTCAATTCATCTCCTCGATACGCCCACCTCTAACATCAATCCGACATCTGTACATAATAACTCTTCATGTACGACCAGCCATTGTTTTTTAAGGACCCACACCATGATGTGTACGTGAGATCCAATCCAACCATTAGATGTGTAACCCTAATTTAAACAATTAAGGTGGGCGGAATTTCCCTCCTTGCAAACAATAGAAATTTAAAATTTGAAATTGATTTTTTATCCCTGTTGATGTAAGAATCTGGAACACCTTCCACCGTGCCCTGGTCCTACACAAAGCGATTAACAAAGGAGACCCTAGCTCAAACAAGGGACCCTCCGATGCCAAAGTCAGGCTAGGAAAACTAGGTCTAAGTTGTGTAGAGTAAATGGGAGGTGCGAGATATTACGTACCTATTGCAATGGGTTTCTCTGATATTTATACCTGTGAGACGAAGGGATCATGGCCGTCAATCTCGGCACGATTTACTCAATCAAGCGGATGTCGCGTGCGCAAAGATATCGGCCTCTGTCTTTGGATCGTGCACCAGATCATTCCTCTATATGCCTTAATGGGGTGCATCTAAGGGCGTGATCTTCGGCCATGTCCATACTTGGGTTAGTCCCACAACTCGGTCTCTCGAGCCTATGGTCGGGTCTTATAGTCGAAGCACAGGAATCGAAGTCCACTGGGCATACCTGTTCTGGTCTTAATCCTCGGCCTCTGGGTCGAGGATGAGTTATGCTCGGCCGACCCAAGACTATAGTTCTTCGGATGAGAGTTCTGATCCGGAGTTATGACTCCTCGGAGGAGAGCTCGGCTCGGCCGACCCAAGACCGTAGTTCAGAAGCTTGATCGGACCCAATGTAATATTTCCCTTCCGAGGCCCTATGAATCAATTCGTTTTGCCCAGGTTTGCCCTTATTGGTCATGCTCAGATTTCCTCATAACAGAAGCCCCCTACTCTCTTGGTCCGAGCTCGGACTTGGAGAGTAAATACCTGGGGAAATGATGCACCACTTCTACTCATGATGATAGGTCGGGGTAATCGAAGCGCAACTGTCGTGATGATTACGCTTTGAGGTACATCCACGGTACGGTGGTCCTTCCACGTGTCCCTTTGGCTCGAAGCCGAGCCATTCCAGCTTCGGAGACAACTGTCTGTAATGATGGCGTTCATTTGGCAGAGGCTATATAAACCTTTTAGCGTCCTCATTTGAATCCTCCTGCCTTTGAACTCTCGCTCCCCTGCTCTCCATTCTCTCTACTCTTCTCAAATCGCCTTCTACCGGGAAAGGGTTTTTTCCTGCCGGAAAAAGGAATTCCGTTAGCTGGAGAAGGGATCTTGCTTGAAGGAAGTCATCGGAGTTGAGAGAGTTTCTGCCGGAGCAAATCGCTTATACCGCAGTGAGTCCCCCACCATTCAAAATTTTTATTTTGCTATGTCAAGTAATTCGGACGAAGTGCAAGAGATCCGAGGAGCAGGAGTGGACTCCGAGCCAGAGACCACTGACTCGAGGCTCGGAGACTCCAAAGGCCCCTTGGAGGCCATACTACTATATCCACCGACCAAGAAGACTGAGGGTCCGAGGGCCAAGAGCCGAAGCACGAGACCGAAGAGGGCGCCTCGAGACCCGGCGGGATGGTCTAAGGTCGGCCCTTCAAAGGGCAGATCTCAAGCAGCAGTTCCTAGGGGCTCAATCCTGATCGAGTCTCAGATGGCCCAAATCCGTGCCGATAACCAGATCCCAAACTCGGTGCATATCTGAGCTCCCTCTCCTCTAGATCAACTAAGTGCTCCCACCGACAGCGAGATTGCCATATTCACCAGCGCCCTTCAGTGCGGACTTCAATTTCCCATCCATCTGTTCGTGCGTCTGATAACCGCACAGCTGAAGGTGGCCCCAGGTCAGTTGGCCCCAAATGCTTAGTGGATCTTAGTCTCTACCTTCATCCTCTAGCATCGGGTGAAGAATCAACATCTGACGCCAAATGAGTTCTTGTACTTGTATATGGCCAAGTATGACAGGTACGACCCGACCTGGTATTACTTCTTGGCCAGACCCTAATGTTCCCCAGGTCTGATAACCCGACTCCCCACCTCCAACAAAAATTGGAAAGGTAAGTGGTTTTAGGCCTCGGGGGAATGGGAAGTACCTGCCTCTAAGCTCAGCAACTTGCGGGTCCGAGTCCCCACCAAATTCTCCAACCCAGGTTGAGCAGTTTTTATTCTGTGTTGCATTCTTTACGTCTGACTCATCTTTCTGTGTTCTAACTTGTCTTTTGCCTCTGCTTGTAGTCCAACCGAAAGGGCTCCCCGATCTAACTCCTCTCCACCAGGCCTAGGAGGCTAGAGCTCAGGTGCTCAGTGAAGAACAACGCATTTGGCACGACCTCATCAGTGGGGATAACCTTGTGTCATCAGGCTTTTACAAATTTTTACCTCATCCTTTCGTTCTGGGTAAGCATTGTTGTTCTTTACTTAATGATTCCTTTGTAGTTATTCTTGAGCTGACTCTCTTTTGGGCAGGAATGGTTGAGGCAGCTGATTCAAAGAGGAAGAGGTCGGTCGTAGTACACCCTCCCATGAGCGTGATCCTAGCTGCTGAGCCGAGGACTAAGGTGATGGGCAAGAAGAAGAAGACTCCTGCTGCAAAGCCTGCACCAGCCCCGACCCCAGCCCTGAGGCGCAACCACCCAGAGCTCCAGCCAGAGCTGAGCCAATCACCATTCCGACCCCAGACTCCGAGAGGCAACCCCCCAGGCTCCACTCGCAATTCCTATCTACCCTCCGGGGATCGGGAGAGAGGTTGTTGGTGAGTCTCCCGACACTGAATTCTCCCATCGTGGGGGAGCCTCTAAGGTCCCTGCTCGCTTTGTCACCTGCCTTACCGCCGCCGAGGTCAACTTCCTGGCCTGCAAAACTGATGCCCTAGTTGGGTACACGGTCATGCCCGAGGTTGAGGGTTAAGCTTCCGAGGCCAGCGGGGTGGAAAGAATGGTCGAGCCTACCCCTCTAGAGAATTTTCCTCCTGGTTATCATATGTCGTTGCTGAATGAGTGGGCGGCCAAACATGTGCCTGAGTCGTCCATTATAAGGCCTGTATCTTAGCCCGTACTGTTCCGTTGGCTTTTATGGTCCTCCCGGTTGAATTCCAGCAACTCGCGATCTGTAATCGGCAGTTGCGCACGACCCTGAGTCGTATCCTATTTTCCAGAGTCGGCTCGACCCGAGACCTATACCCTTGCGACCGCGTTGTCGCCACGGTTCCGCCGCTACGTCTCGCTCGCTGAGGCGATACCCGTGCCAAGAAATGCGGGCTCGCGATCAGTTCGAGGAAAATACCGTACGTTGCAAATTCAAAGAGAATGTATCAAATCCATCACATCAATCACATCACTTGTCAAAAATACACCCATCACTCAACCCATTACTCTCCCCATGCCCAAGTACAAAAGCAACCCCAAAAAAGTCAACAAGCACCTCACCTCACCCATCACTCACACCCATCCCTCTCTCTCTCTCTCTCTCTCTCTCTCATTTCTCCATTTTCAAGCAACCTCCCAAGAGCAACCGTCCATGGTTTTCTAAGGTGAGGAAAAAGTCATGTGTGACCCACCTCCCTACCACCCAATCCAACCATCCAATCTTGATCATTCTCCATCAAAGTTGAAGCCGAGGAGCTTAGCTTGCCATTGATCCAAGGAAAAGCGGAAGAGGTGGGTGATTTTCTTAATTGATTTGTGATTTGAGGGCCCACATATGTGGGACCCATCTTGATGTATGTGTTGAGTCAAAGAGGGACCCATAGTGGTGGGGTCCCTCCACCATCCGATTTCTCCCACTATATCCTCTTTATCTCTTTCTTTCCCATCTAGTGGCCCACCTTGATGCATGATGATATCCACACCGTCCATCATCTGACAGTGAAAATCCCACCCTGATGACTATATTGTATCTGCGTTGTCCGTGCGATGGGGATCCAGCATGGGTCGTGGCTAACCAGGACATCTGCTGTCCCAAACATCCAGCAGGTCTGGACGCAGCTGGAAAACACAAATATCACCTTGTTTCAAACCAGGTGGGATATACAAACACTGAAACGGACCCCACATTTTTGCACATGTGGAATACCCACATCGTCCACCTGATGAATGTGGAACTCCACCGTGATTTATGTGCCCCATCCTCACCGTCCAGCAGGTTTGGACGGTGGGAATACACAAATAGCAGCTTGATTCTAACCATGTGACCCATCCACGTGGTACCACTGATGAATGGGTTTTATCCAAAATGTCCATCTATGTGAACCCCACCATTTACAAAGCTGTTGTATCGACGCAGCAAATTCTGTGGGTGCATCACGAGGTATGGTTATATCCTAACATCCGTCCCATTTTTGGGTGCGTGGGGCCACCCCACACGTGTGGCACGTGTGGGGTGGGACCCACCTAAATGTATGGATTTTATCTTCACACCATCCACGTGGATGTGTGGACCACACTGCAATGTATGGGTCTCACGTCCAGAACGCTGGACGTTGTTTTTTTTAAAATAATAATAATAATAATAATAATAAACAATAATATAAAATATTATATATACTACGCTATATATGGAGGACCAGACCCCCATGTGGGACCTACCCACATGTATGACACGTGTGGCAGGTGGGACCCACCTTGATATATTTATTCTATCCCCACCGTCCATCTGTCCAGGACGGTGGGCTGATCACGGGGTATATGTTATATCAAACCGTCCGTCCATTTGTTTGGCAGCCGTGGGACCCACTCCACACGTGCTGTACTTGTGGAGGTAGGGCCCACATTGATGTATGCGTTCTACCCAGTCCGTTGGAGGGACGGCGGTCCTAGCAGCAAAGCTGCTGTACCACGTCAGCAAGTGCTGCGTGGACCCACTGATGTATGTTTTGTATACCACACCGTCCAAGGACGGTGGGCCCTGATGATGGATGTGTTATTCCATGCCGTCCATCTAACAGCTATGTGGGGCGCACATTGTTGCATTTGTGATCCACACCGTCCACATGTGGCCTCCACCTTGATTGATGTGTAAACTCACGCCGTCCGTCCATTTTTCAGGCGAGGTGTGGTCCATCTTGATTTTTGTATTCTATTGCCGCACCGTCCATCATCTGGACGGTGGGCCAGCAAGCCACATCAGCAGCAGCAGTTGCTGCATCAACGTCAGCAAGTTCTGTGGGTCCCGTATGATTGTATGTGTTAATCCAAACTGCCCATCTGCTTGGACAGCAGCTTTGTGGGTCCAATCATGTGGTAAGTGTTAATCCAAACTGTCCAACCACCTTGGATGCATGTCTTGTACAACCGCATCGTCCATCTGTATTGTTGGGGTCCACCTTGATGAGGAGTTGTATATTTGCACTGTCCATTCCTGGATGGTGCTATTTGGGGCCCACCTTTAATGAATGTATTGTACATCCACACCATCCAGATTGTGTTGGACGGTGCTGGATGAAGATTGGTCAGTGCTGATTTACATGTCCAATGTTTGGACCGTCTTGATTTACATAGATAATGCTTGGACAGTGTTGATCTGTATGGACAAAGTTTGGACGGTGCCGTGGGCTCTACCGCGATGTATGTTATACCCACGCTGCCCGTTTGGTGGGGCCCATTTACTGCGTATGCGGGGCCCACTTGTTATGTATTTAAGGTCCACGTGTAGGGTCCATCTATTGTGTATTCGAGGCCCATGGGTTGTGGCCCATTGTGATGTATTCGAGGCCCATGGACGAGGCCCGATGTGATGTATGTGTGGCCGTTACCTTGTGTATGAATTCCTTATGAGGGCCACTCCTTGGGAATAATGTTGGTTAGATGTCCACATTGATGGGCAATGATGGTTAGATGTCCTCGTTGTGACCTTATTGATCCCGATTGTCGTAGCCAATTGTCGATTCCGATTGACGTGACCGATTTGCCCACTTTGATTATCGATCGATCCCGATTATCGTGACCGAATTACCGATTCTGATTATCGATCGATCCCGATTGTCGTGACCGAATTGCCGATTCTGATTATCGATCGATCCCGATTGTCGTAGCCGATTGCCGATTCCGATTTGCCGACTCTGATTATCGATTGATCCCGATTGTCGTGACTAAATTATCGATTCTGATTATCGATTGATCCCGATTATCGTAGCCAATTGATGTGAACGATTTTTCAACTCTGATTATCGATAGATCCCGATTGTCGTGACCGATTTGCCAATTCTAATTATCGATCGATCCCGATTATCATAGCCGATTGCAGATTCTGATTGACGTGACCGATTTGCCGATTCTGATTATCGATCGATCCCGATTGTCGTGACCGATTTGCTGATTCTGATTATCGATTGATTCCGATCGACGTGACTGATTTGCCGATTCTGATTATCGATTGATTCCGATCGACATGACCGAATTGGCGATTCTGATTATCGATTGATTCCGATCGACGTAAGCGATTTTCCGATTCTGATTATCGACTGATTCCGATTGACATGACCGATTTGTCAATTCTAATTATCGATTGATTCTAATTGACATGATCGATTGCCGATTCCAATCAACCTGACCGATTGTCGATTCCGATCGGCGTGACCGATTTGCCAATTTTGATTATTGATTGATTCCGATTGACGTAACCGATTTGCCAATTCTGATTATCGATTGATTCAGATTTCGAGACCGAGTGTCGAGGCCGATTCTGAGTGTCGATTCCAATTGTTGAGGCCGATTTCGTTTGTCGAAGCCAATTTTGATTGCCGAGGCCGATTGTCGAGGCCTATGTGATGAGGCCCATTGTGATGCATTTGAGGGTCAGGCGATGGAGCCCATTGTGATGTATGTTGGGCCCGTTTGAAAGGCCCATTATAATGTGTATTAAGCTCTTGAGTGAGGCCCATGGTGTTGTATATCAGGCCCTTTGTGTGGTCATGGGTCCATTATATGTGAGGCTCTATGTGGGCCATTCCTTGAGGGTAATGTTGGTTAAATGTCTACAATGTCGAGGTCGATTGTCGATACCGATTGTCGGTGCCAGTTATTGATACCGATTATGAGTATATGACAGCATAGCATCACGATACATCCCCATACACATCATTTGCATGTTTGTTATGAGATGTAGTTGACCATTGCATATGACATTGGGTATATTGTTATGAGACTCCCAAATAGGCGGAGATTGTCTCACATGAGTACACGGTATGCGCAGGATTGATGCATGACTGGATTGTATGACTCATGCATCTTGCATTGTGTGTTGTAATTACTATACGCCCTAGCAACATCAGGGTCGTAGCCTCCACAGGTATTTCGTGGATGGCCAGATGGGATACCGAAAATCTGTTCTACATGGGGTGCTATAGATATCCCTAGGTGAAAGTCCCTAAATTATCTTGGTTCCAGAGGTTGCTCTAACGTCTAGACTGAGTGGATGCATGAGCGCATGAGGGCCGTATACCGTTAGGCCACGTCTCCCACTGTATCGTGGTCGGTTGGGAGGGGGTACGGCCTTACCTGCCCGAGAGGAGGGGGCAGTGTTAGGCTGAGTCTGACTAGCTCGAGGAATGGGTCCGCTATCGACGAGCCGGGCCCAATATTGGCAGGCGGATAGTGAGGTCTCTTCCACTCACCTTGTTGCGTGCGAAGGGGCGGCAATCTGGTCTAGAGCATAATAGACCCCAGTGATTCCCCAGAGAGTAACCGTACTGATATGTGGACTTATTGAGTAGAAATTGCATATTCATTCATTCCTTCACTATCCACTCGGTCTAGTGGTGTGTAACTATTTGTTACGTGTACCTTCGCATGATCAGGATTTCGATTAGGCACGCGACTAACCTGAGATTAGGAGTTTACCACATTGAGTCTGACTATCCAAATTTAGGTATGAGACTAGTTTGGATAGAAGTCCTTTGTGGTGGACCCCGTAGTCTGCGATACTACGTACTATCATCCCGACTTCATACTCTAGCATGGTCATTACATTCGCATCGTATATTACATTGCATCCGCAGTATTTAGCACTTTTGGTTACTATGTTTCTGCATTTATATGGCCTAGACAGACTTAGCAGGATTTACATATTGCATTGTACCCTCGGTATCTGATATTTGACTCTCTTTGACTCCTCATTTATATAGTTGATCTGAATTGCGTACTCTGATATCGTATGACTCATGGGCATACCAGTATAATTCTGCTTACTCTGATATCGTATCTTGTCAGTATTTCTATTTATTCCATTATCTGATTTATGGCATTGTATTGTATACTTGGCACTTACCTTGTGCACACACTTTCACCACCCTCTCAGCTTTCTATAAGCTTATGCACGATAGATGCATGTAGGTGTTATTAGGTTGCAGCAGCGTTGAGTTTGGAGCGTGCAGTTGTCTTCTGGAGCTTTAATTTCGATATATGTATTTCCTTTTCAGCATTGTACTCAAATGATAATATTAGTGGATATGTGATGATGATGTTGCCTTTGTGAATTGGGTAATCTTGTAGTTATGCTTATTACGAGTTAAATGTACACTAAAAAAAATCCTCCTTGTAAGATCCCAAGATCGGAATCTAGCGTATGGACGCTAGGAGCCGAGAATGGGGTACTACGGAGGCTGTCGGCACCGGATTCGGTGATCGAAATTCCTGCGAATCCGATTTCTGGGTTTGGGGCGTGACATCCATTATCGACACCCTCTCCCGTGTTGATAACTCATTCATGAATGATTATGCCTTGGTCTGCTATCAGGCGTTGTCGATGTTTGTGGCGGTCAAGGACAGGCTGAGGGAGATAAGTCCGCTTGAAGCAAACAAGGCTGAGCTCGAGAAAATTTTGAAGGCCTCGACTAGTGAACAGGAGAAATTGAAGAGGCTCGTGGAGGAAGGGCGATCGAGGGAGCTGACGCTCTAAGGCAAAGTCAACCAACTCCAAGCCCGCTTGGATGCAACTGAGCCCGAGCTCGTGCGTCTGCAAGGTGTTGTTGAGCGCATAGAGGCTTTTGTCGAGGGCATAGAGGCAGACAATGAGCGGCTCTCGGCCGAGCTCGAGAGGGCGAAGCATGAAGCCGCTGAGGGGCTAACTCAGCAAAGGCTGTCCTCAAGGACTGGGCTGCTGTCGAGCTGGACAAGCAGCGGACGAAACTCGAGGCTTTGGCAGCCTCGCGGGCTGTCGCAGTAGTGAAGGAGTACAAGGAATCTTAGGATAGATCTGAAGAGTTGGATAAAATGTATCTCTATGCTTACAACATTGCTTACATCAACTGCCTCGCCGAGGTCCGAGAGCTCCATCTCGACATCAACCTCGATCCCCTAAGTGCAGATGAAGCCGAGGAGGCTGGTGTAGCTCCGACCAATGCGCAGGAGGCCGGGGATGCCCCAGCTACTGTCGATAAAGCTCCCTATGCTCAACCTCCTAGCTCAGCGGCTGGCCCCTCCACTCAGAGGGAATGATATATTTTCCTCTTCTTCTTTTTTTATATTTTTTTAGACAATGGATGGATGTTCGAATAATCTTTAACTTTTAATTTGTGGATGATGATTTTTGTTAAGTGCTTATGGTTGATTTATTGTTGCGAATTTTGTAGAATGATGGGCTAACCTCTTCTTTAAGGGGTCGACTCATCGAATGATATCATTTCTGCACATGAGAAATGATCCCTCATAGCGTACTCGGATATAGTTGTGATTGTTTAGTAGATAGTCTGAAGTGAAAAGTAGACAATCCTTTATTAACATAGAAAGTAGATAATCTGAAGTCGACACAGCAAGTCATTTCGACCCATACACTGCTTTGCCCTTAGGGGTAGTAGATTTTTAGGTGCTCTGCATTCCAGGGGTGGGGTAGTGATCGTCCCTCCAAATCCTCTAGGCGATAAAACCTGGCTTTGCCAAGCCGACTACCTGGTAGGGCCCCTCCCAATTCGAGCCCATGGACCCTATTCCGGGTTCCGTAGTGTTCTGGAAGCCGTGACGAAGGACTAACTCCCCTTGTCGGAACCTCCTTGTTCGGACTCCAGAGTTGTAAAAACGGGTGCCTTGCTGATGTCGGGCTGCGACTCTGAGTTTGGCGACGTCCCATACTTCTTCAATCAAGTCGAAACTTGCTGCAACTTGCTCGGCATTCTGGTCTTTCTGATAATTCCTTACTCTCACAGTGAGGAGTCCTATCTTGACAGGGACGACTGCTTCCAAGCCGTAAGATAGAGAGAAGGGGGTTTCTCCCATGGATGACTGGGTCGTAGTCCTGTAGGCCCAGAGGACGAATGGAAGCTCATCGGCCCAGTTACCTTTGGCCTTCTCGAGCTTCGTCTTGAGATGATGTTTGATGACTTTATTCACTGCTTCCACCTGTCCATTGGATGAGGATGACGGAGTGAAGAGTAAGCATTTGCGATACCGAGCCCCCGCACATGCTTAAGAATTTGTCATTGTCGAACTACCTCCCGTTGTCGGACATAATAGTGCGGGGGATCCCGAACCGGGAGATGATGTTGTTCCACACGAAATCTGTTATCTTCAGCTTGGTAATTTTTGCTACTAATTCGGTCTCAGCCCCCTTGGTGAAGTAATCGACCGTCACAATCGCGAATTTGGTCTGTCCCTTCCCATGAAGTAGTGGTCCGATGATGTCGAACCCCCCACTGAGCAAATGACTAAGGCCCGCTCATAGGGGTCAGCTCTTCAGCAGGCTGCCTTGGCACGGCAGCAAACTTCTGACATTTATCACACATTTGCACGAAGTTCTTTGAATCTTCTCGAATCGTTGGCCAAAAGTACCTCTGACATAGTATCTTTTGAGCCAAGGCCCAACTTCCGGAGTGGTTTCCGCAGATCCCTTCATGGACTTCTCAAATCACATAATCGGCCTCCTCGGGTCGGAGACACCTGAGGTACGGCTGAGAGTACCCTTTCGTGTATAATGTGTCACCCATCATGATGTATCGTGCTGCTATGACTTTCAGACGCTGAGCCTCCAACCTATCCTGAGGGACCCCGCCAGTAGTGAGGTACTTTGTGATCGGATCCATCCAGCTCGGGGTCATCTGTACTAGATTGATCATCTCTTGGTCAGCCTGGTCAGCTCGGTCAATGCTCGACTTACTTAGAAATTCCACAGGGACGATCATTGGGATCTTCCCTTCAGTAGTTGAGGCCAGCTTTACAAGTGCATCGGCCCAAGAGTTCTTGACCCTAGGGATCTGGCTGATGGCGCAATCCCTGAATTTCCCTGTCAGCCTCCGAGCTTCGGCCAAGTATGCAATCATCCTCGCCTCCTTGGCCTCATACTCTATCGATATGTGATTAACAACGAGCTGGGAGTCGCACCGTACATCGAGGAGCTGGACCCCCAGACTAATGGCTAGTCTGAGTCCAACCAGTAAAGCTTCGTACTCCGCCTCATTGTTGGAGGCCTTTAAGCCGAGTCTAATAGCGTATTGAATGGTGGTCAAGTCAGATGCAACTAGGATGACCCCTACCCCAGATCGCTTCGAGTTAGATGACACATCCACAAATAGGGTCCATCTATCAAGTTCCACTTCTGATTTAGCTTCCTCGGCAGGAGGTATCGCTAGGGGGGCAGCCGTCGTCGCTTCTAGATTATCCGATGTCTCCAAATTTGTGTCCCCGATTTCGATGCTCGGAGCTGTAAACTCAGCTATCAATTCGGCCACGGCTTGACCTTTAATTGTCGTCCTTGGCCAAACTCTCAGAGATCTATTACCCACTTGGTAAGCCGTCCGGACACCTCAGGCTTTTGGAGGACCTGTCAAAGAGAAGAATCTATAAGGACAATGATAGAATGTGCCTGAAAGTATGGATGCAACCTCTGAGCAGAGACAACTAGGGGCTAGCTTCTCCATGCTCAGGTATCTGGTCTCGACTGGGACCAAAGCCTTGCTGGTGTAATAGACTGGACATTGCTTGCCATCCACCTCTCAGATGAGCGCTGAGCTAACAGCCGAGGCAGAAACTACCAAATATAGAAATAGGGGCTCTCCCTTTTTGGGCTTGGACAGCAAGGGAGGTGACCCCAGGTACTATTTCAACTACTAAAAAACCTGCTCGCAGTCCGGGGTCCATTCTGCTTTCTTGTGGCCCCTCAGATGCTGGAAGAATGGCAGACACTTGTCCGTGGCTCTGGATATGAATCGTCCGAGCGCTGCGACTCATCCAGTGAGACATTGAATCTCCTTCATCGTACGAGGCGGGCTCATGTCGAGCAGAGCCTTAATTTTGTCTAGGTTTGCCTCAATGCCCCTCTGGCTAACTTGGAACCTAAGGAACTTGCCTGAACCTACACCAAAGGCACACTTGGCAGGATTCAGCTTCATCCAATATTCTTAGAGGATGGAGAAGGTCTCTCCGAGGTCTGCAACATGGTCAGACGCTTTGATGCTTTTGACGAGCATGTCGTCAACGTAGACCTCCATTGTCTGACCAATCAACTAGGCAAACATCTGATTTACCAGTCTCTGGTACGTTGCCCCAACGTTCTTAAGTCAAAGGGTATGACCCGGTAACAGTAGAGTCCCTTGTCCATGACAAAGGTTGTGTTCTGCCTATCTAAGGGGGTGCATGGCTATCTGGTTGTATCCAGAGTACGCGTCAAGGAAAGTGAGAAACTCGTGTCCGGCCGTGCTGTCAACTAGCTGGTCGATCTGAGGCAGGGGAAAGCTGTCCTAGGGACATGCTTTGTTCAGGTTCGAGTAGTGGACTTCTTCAATGAAGCCTGCCTAAGGAGCTTCGACACCTCTTCAGCGATGTCTGCGTACCTTTCGGGCTCGAATGCCCTCCTCTTCTACTTTATCAGTTTGTGTTCAGGGTCCACATTCAGCCTATGAACCATGATCTCAGTGGGGATTCTCACCATGTCTTCGTGTGACTATGCGAAGACGTCCTTGTGCTCTCTATGGAATTTTAGCATTTGTGCTTGTTGCTCGGGATTCAGCAACAATCCGAGCTGAACTGTTCTGCTTGGATCGACCTCCTCGAGCGGGACGGTTACCAAGTCTTCTGTAAGCGAATCCTCCACAAGATCCCTAGGGTCGAGCACGTTAATCGCTAGGGCTTGCCTTGTTGAGCCCTTCCTTACTGCCACCGAGTAACATCTACGCACCTCGCACTGATCTCCTCGGACATACCTGACTCCTCCTTCGGCGGGGAATTTCATCATTAGGTGGTAGGTGGATACGACTGCCCTCATTGTGTTAAGGGACGGTCGTCCTAGGATGACGTTGTGTACCGATGGCACATTTACCACCAGAAAGTCTACTAGCAGAGTCACCTGACTCTGCCCTTCTCCCACTATAACTGGGAGGGAGATGGCGCCCTCGGAGATCACCTTATCTCCGGCAAACCCGTGCAGTGGAGTCTTCACAAGTTGGAGGCGCGACCTGTCTTTGCCCATCTTGTCGAACGCCTTGGAGTAGAGTATGTCGTCTGAGCTCCCGGTGTCGAATAAGATACGGTAGATTTTGTGATTAGCGATCTGCATTGCCTCCACCAAGGCATCGTCGTGCGGGTGATGGATGCCTCGCGCATCATGCTCTGTGAACATGAGGCTGCAAGGACTTACTTTGGGCTCCTTGGTCTCTCTACCGAGCCGATGTAGTGCTCAGGATCAATGCTTCTTGAATGGGCCTTGTGGGCCCTGTTCGAGTCTCGGCCGCTAGATGGACCACTAAAGATTGTCCAGATCTCTAAGACCTCGTCCTCAGCCTTCCGCGGTTGTTCATCCTTTCGAGTCTGCTTCTCTTCCTTGACATACTGACGCAAATGGCCCTTGCGGATGAGCGTCTTAATCTCATCTATTAGGTCGATGCAGTCGCTAGTATTGTTGCCGCGGTCACAGTGGACGCGGCAATACTTGCATTTATCCCGCTGGCCAACACTTGTCTTCATGAAACTCAGCCAATACAACAACTTCTGGTCTCGGATGTCTAGCAAGATCTGCTCGGGGGACATGTTGAGAGTATACGAGTGGAACTTTCTCTCTGGCTTCCTGCTCAGCCTTCGATCTTGGGAAGCATTGTTGTCCGACCTCCGCTTGTCCGAGTGTGGCGCCTCGTCCCTCTGCCTCTTCCCCTTGGATGATTGTTCGACAGGTTGATTGTTCTTACGAGAACTGAAGAACTCTTCAACGTTCGTGTATTTCTAGGCTCGGCTCATGAGTTTGCCCAAGGTACGCGGGGTATTTTTCCTATGGAGAATAAGAATTTCCCTTCCTTGAGCCCATTGATCATGGCGGACAACGCCATCTTGTCGTCATAGCCATCTACCTGCAAGGCTTCCTCAATGAAGCGGGAAATGTAATCCTTCAGTGACTCCCTGCTCTTCTGTTTGAGGGTAAGGAGATAAGTAGACGGTTTATGGCTCTTCTTGCCAACAATAAACTGAGTCAGGAATAACCTGCTGAGCTCAGCAAAATTGTTGATGGAGCTCGGCTTGAGCTGTCGTTACCAGTTCCTTACCGACCCATTCAGAGTTATCGAGAGGGCTCTGCACATCATTGCCTTCGAAGCTGGCTGGATCTGTAGGATTTGACATGTTCGGTTGGGTCCCCTGACCCCAAGTACTGGATGACAGGAGGCATCCTAAACCTCGGAGGCAACGCCTCGGCCATAATGTTAGCAGTGAAGGAAGGTTCGGTCTCTTCCATCATTACCTATACAGCAGTCGAGACGGCGGTCGGCTATTGGTTCTGCTGTAATGTTTTGATCTGGTCACAGAGCTCCTTAAGCTGAGCTTCCCATGAGTTTTGGTTCTCCGCCACCGCTTCTTAGGGAGCCTCTGCCTCAGGCGTCCTGTCCTGTCTTCTCCTCTCCAGCTGATGACGGAGGTCAGTTGGGGCCAAAGTCGAGGTTGCGGAGACATAGGACGGTTCGGCGTTCCGAGTAGGGACCAGGACTCGGACAGATTGATTTTGTGACGCGGCGTTTTGCGTAAGATTGGGAGCTTGGGCGGACTGATCATAGGACGCCCTGACCCGATGTAACACCCCATGCTTTTCAGTACTCAGGGTGTTACCATTGTAGTCCAAGTTAGCAAACTTGTGTGAACGTACACACCCAACCAATGATATTCACTAACAACTGATAATTCAAAATCGGCCCATTCCAACTATTGATCCTTGAGAGGGACAATCACATTCTCTTGAAAGTGGACCTTAAGTATCAAATCAGAGTTGTAGATCACAGATCCACCATTCATCAGAGTCCAACTAGAAGGCCTTCCACCTGTTCATCACACTTAGACCATCAGACCACTAATCCAACTATGAATCTTCATCCAGATGAACCCTAAGGCCCTTAGGACCGTTGGTAGAAACCTTCATCCTTAAATTAAGAGATCCGACCGTTGAATTACTTGAACCATCCAAATGTCGAGAATAGTGAATTAGACTATCCCTTAGAGTGGTCCATTTTATGATAAGTAATCCTAAACTTAAGACTTCTGGCACGAAGTATAGAACCCACATGTTAAATATACAGATGAATAATGATAATAATGATAAAAATAATAATAATAAGGAAATGAATAACAATATATAAGTAATAATAGAAATATTATTTCAATAGATAAAATCAAAGAATAGACGGCCATAATTACCCTAAGAAAGGGGCCACAACATGGTTTAAGCTAATAAACAAATGTACATATATATATATAGCAAAAATCAACTTTGCTCGGGTAGTAATATGTTACGTTGAGAAATTCATAGTAGAAGCGTACAGATGACACCCTTAGGCCCTTTTGATGGTCAAGGTCCAGATTGGAACTAATCCAACCGTCAGATCGACATAATCAACACTTATAGGTGGTAAACCACTGGGGATGGCCCACCTAAACTTTGAATCAACCTCATATTTTGTCTAACACCTTGGAACAATTCGTTAAAATAGATAGACGGAGTAGATTCGTCAAATAAATACAGTGGACCCCACTTTCCACCATGAGTGTGCATCAGGGGTGGTGCTCCCGCAGCACACGGGTTCAGCTTACCCGGTCAAGCGAGCATTGACCGATAAAAGAGGAAATTCCTCTCTTCACGTCGTCCTTCGCCAGCAACGGACTGTCATTTCTTGTTTTAATCAGTGGCCCACCATCAAAGACCACCTTGATGATCTAAACCGTCCATCTTGTAGAACGCTCGAATCTGACCAAAACCATGTTGGTCACACATCTTGAAGCTCCCATATGTGGCCGCAATCAATGGCACAGAGTGTGGTCCGCAACCATTCTTGCCAAAAATGGAAAAAATTCCATTTATCCCTACTTTACACACTAGCAATCCACGTGCTTTGGCTGCTGTAATCTCAGCCCTCCACTAGGAGGATCCTAGCCCTCCAAAACTAGGTTTTCTACAATAGAAAGAGATGGAGAGAGAGAGAGAGCAACCAGCCGTTTCTTCCTCCCTTCGAACCCACCAGAACAATGCCTAGCAACCTCTGATTTTTCTCCTCTCCAAGCTTTCTAAGACAAATCCACAGCGTTCGGCAGCTTCAATTCGAAGGACAACCTGCTGAATAGAGAACCACCATTAATGGGTGTCATCTTCCTCGTTGTTTTACCGCACTGGGTCAACATGGTTTGACCCGGTTATGCTCGGACCCGCTGTTGGACGTCCCTGGAGAAGACATGGAAGGAGGAGAAGAAAGGAAGGAGGAGGATAGAATCAAGAGAGTGAGATTGGGCTCGAGCGACCCATCTGACCGCAGCTCGCTGCCACACTCGTGCCCGATTCGAGCCAAGTCCAGCTAGTCCGACATCCATTTCTGGACCGCCAGAGATAGAAGAAGAGAAGGAAATAGAGAGAGAGAGAGAAAGAGAGAGAGAGAGAGAGAGAGAGAGAGAGAGAGAGAGAGAGAGAACCGGTGCAAGTCCGAACTCGGCCGCACCAAGTTGTCGCACTGAGTCGACTCCCTGAATTTTTCTGACTGAGTCAAGCTAATCCGATGCCCATTGCTGGACCACGAGGGAAAACAGAAAGAGGAAATGGAGAGATAAGGAAGTACGAAGAAAGGAGAAAGGAAGAAGAGGGAAGAAGATCGAGCGACCCATCTGAGTCGACTCGCCAAGTCAGACAGGAATCATGTCTCTAATCTGTCTTTCATAATTCGTCTAGTAAGATCCCTATGTCCCGCCCCCAATCTCTATTCTATCCATGAGTTGAGCTCAGTTAGCACCAAGATTAGCTAGTTAGTGCAGAAAACAAAACCACCAAGTTACTGACTCGCCCGACTCAGTTGGGTCGAGTTTGGACACCGAGTCCAGCCCTTGTATGGACCTTTTAGACAGAGAAAGGGGAGAAAGGGAAGAAAATGAAAGGAAGAGGAAGTAGCTTGAAGAAGTGCGGAAAAGAAAGAGAGAAGTTGTCGCTGAGTTGGGTTGAGTCAACTCACTGAAGTCGAGTTGCAGCATGACTCATCCAAGTAAGATAATTTCGAAGTTTTAGTTTACATTCCAATATAGAAATCATTTAAATTCCAATTTAGTTTTAGTTAAACTATGTTAATGTGATATTGGGGTTTGAATCATCCCCTAGGTCATAGACCCATCCAAGGAATGGTGTGTAGATCTAACTGAACAAATAGTCTAAATTACAGTAGGATTGGATTCTTGAACATGCGCAACCAATTCCGACAACACAGGAAGTCGATTCGACTCTTAGAAGGTGAGGATTACCCTTCAAGCTTTTCTACATCTTGATAGTTAGCTCATTTATTTGTTTTCGTTCATGTATTTTAACGATTGCTTAATACAGTTGGTTGCTCATACTGAATTCTAGTTTTATGAATAATTGATGAATTGAGTTTAAAGCTAAAAATTTGAATATATAATGAATTTCAATTACCTCTATCCTGCTTCAAGAGCAACACTTTAGCTATGCATGTATTATCAACGTTATACATAGCAAATTTATCATTTATGATTACTTGATGGAATGATGGGAGGTCTTAGAACTAGTGGCCACTCTGTCTAATAAATTAAATGAAATATTTGATGTGGACTTATCATGTTATGGAATGTCCGATGTCTAAGTGACTTTGTGGGTTAATCCCCTTTTATTACATCCTTGGGATGGGGTTGTTGCCTTATGCGACTTGAATTAAGAATGGGCCTGTATTGCTTTAAAGAGCCATCTTCATATAACCTGGCGATGATAAGTTCCACTTATAGAACTACAATTGGCCACTAGTTGAGGAGATTACCTTTAAACATCATAATTGTTAGTCTCATGAGCCAGGGATGGTGGAATGGGACACTATGCCTGAGCTGTGGGCCTATGCTAGATGACAAACCCCCCATAGTAACCTTTGAGCTTTCTTAAATGGATTGTTTGAAATTGGAATAACAATGGTTGGGCTAATCATGCATTTTCATAGCATGCAGTCTTTTCCGGATGACTAGTTCTCCTTGGGCGTACCTTGAGTACTTTTCCGGATGGCTAGATCTCTTTGGGCGATCTATCTATTATGGTTTTTTCCGGGTGGTTAGTTCTCCTTGGGCGTACCTTTGTGTACTTTCCGGGTGACTAGTCCTCCTTGGGCGATATATATATTCTTATGGTTTTTTCCAGGTGGTTAGTTTTCCTTGTGCGTACCTTTATGTACTTTTCCAGGTGACTAGTCCTCCTTGGGCGATTTATATATCATAGTCTTTTTCGGGTGACTGGTTCTCCTTGGGAGAACCTTTGAGTACTTTTTCGAGGTGGCTAGTTCTCCTTAAGAAACTTTTTACCAGCTGGATGTGCATTCCCATGTCTGTGAGCATCTGCATGCATCCATGCATTTAAACAAGACCATCTTTGTGAAATTTATTTAATGAATGTGTATCCGATGAATCTTATCTGATTTTCATGATAATCATCGTGTAATATTTGTTATACATTCTCTCTGATAAATATGCATAATTATCTTAATGATACAATAAATCTTGGGGGTTATACCTCACAGGATAGTCATTAACGCTATCAAACCAAACTCAGTGTGTAGGAAACGCAGATGACGCACATGTTGGTGTTTATGTGGAAGAGGAGCCAAATGATCTTGCGACTCTCTATTCCTGATTTCACTTGAAATTAAGTTGTACTATCATGTATTATTATAACTTAAGACATTAATTTGTATCAGTTCTCGGGTAGCCATTTGATTAATTAGTTATGTATATTTGGACTCCCTCTTATACTTGATTTGCTCATATTCCCTTAGTTTATTAACTCTGATAAAAAGAAGGAAAAAAAATTGTACATGAAAATTCGGGATATTTTAAAGGTTAACACTCGGATTTTTTGGAAAACGAGTAGTGTACTCGGGTTCCGGGAACCGGGGTGTTACACCCGAGAATTTACTTGTTGTGGTGGTTCCTTAGGCGTCAGGGCCGCTCCCACCAGGTTGAGAGGTGGCTGCCGACTTTGATGTGTCTTCATCCGATTGATCTCATCCCTCAGTATCTAAACTTCATTTTGCAGCGCTTTATATTTCCCTCATCGGCTCCGAGTTCGCTGTGAGGGCCCTATCGGAGCTGATTCAGTATGCAACAGTGAAGATGATTGATGTTATCCACTCAGTTCAGGTTCCACTGCTGTCACCTTCTTTCCTCTCGCCATTTCTGGTAAAAGCTTTCTAGCTTTTTGTTTCACTTCCCACAGACGGCACCAAAATGTTGATAGAAGAATCTGAAACACCTTCCACCGCGCCCTGGTCCTATACAAAGCGGTTAACAAAGGAAACCCTGGCTCAAACAAGGGACCCTCCGATGCTAAAGTCAGGCTAGGAAAATTGGGTCTAGTTGTGTAGAGTAGATGGGAGGTGCGAAATATTATGTACTTATTGCAATGGGTTTCTCTGATATTTATACATGTGAGACGAAGGGATCATGGCCGTCAACCTCAGCACGATTTACTCAATCAAGCGGATGTCGCATGCACGGAGATATCGGCCTTTATCTTTGGATCGTGCACTAGATCATTCCCTCGTATGCCTTAATGGAGCATATCTACGAGCGTGATCTTCGACCACGTCCATACTTGGGTTAGTCCCACAACTCAGTCCCCCGAGCCTATGGTCGAGTCTTATACTCAGAGTACGGGAATCGGAGTCCACCGGGCGTACCTGTTTTAGTCTTAGTCCTCAGCCTCTGTGTAACGCCCTGAAAATCGGGGGGTCGAGTAGGACCCCAACTCCCGAGTTCCAATGCATCACTTATACAACATGGAAAGTGATGATTTAATGTTGTTCGTGTTAGTGCATTAGACATGAGTGGGATTATACCAAAACAGCATATCATACTCCAGAGACAGGTAAATTTTGCAAGCAGAAGACTGTGATAGATATATATAAAGCATATAAGTGGTAGTGCATCTCCGGAGTATAATCATGTTCCAGGTTAAACAATTACATGTATCATTTCAAATTACAAAAATATCAAAGGTGTAGGTCCATCTACATCATGAAATCCCTGTAGCTCCGACAATCAGAATGCGGGCTACATGAACCCGCCTGAATACTGCATATACGAGAACTCCTCATCGACATCAAAATCAGGCTCCACTTTATAAGCCGCGCTGTCATCTGTAACTAAGACAGAGTCTGGTTGGTGTTTTAAAACACTGTCCAAGAGTGAGAGTGAGTGATCAACTCAGTGGAACTATAAGACAAAGGTTAACATGTTATCAATTCAGTCAAGCAGCAGTACAGCAATCATGTCCTATATTACTCTTGTTAATGCAAGTATGGTATGTGATAATGATGCATGCCCTCGCCTACACTCCCTCAGTGACTTCATCTCACGTTCACGCATGGCATCCTCCCGAAACGTGCGCTTCCTCGCCAAAGCACATGAAATGTGGTGCATGATCGTGTTAGCCAATACTTAATTAGGTTTATTCATAAAGCAGAATTGGGAAGCTAAGGTACCTCCCTTATATCATTTCTCAAACAATGATCCATCTAGGATCGTCAATCCTAGTTAGTCTCATACGATAGGCAGTTTCAGGTCGCTACGGAGTAGCTCATCACCTCAGCGCAGGCCTAGTTTATACTTGAGGTTACTGCGGAAAGGCTAGTCACCTTAACATAGTCCTAGTGTATGCTTGAGGTCACTACGGGCTCGTCACCAAATCGTAGGCCAACATCTCGAATACAGTATCCTATACCAGCATATTCGGCTCACGAGTCTGAGTTGCTCACTGGTCACTACAGGGAAGCTCGTCACCCCAGCGTAGGCTGATAACTCGACCACGGTGTCCCATACCACCATGCCCAGCTCATAAGTCTTAGCGGATCGAGGTAACAAGGTTAAACGGGCTTTTCACTAGTGAGTTTGGTACCTTAAATTCAAGCAGTAACATCCATACATGGTGAACATATATTGGGCCAATCGGGTTGCTTGACAAGCTCGACTAGTACGAGTGTACGTTGTATTAATCGACATGGAGCGCATACGCACCCCTTGTGGCCTAACCACTGTCGATAATCACCGTACGACTCGGATTCCTCAAACATATCCGTCGTGGCTAAACCAGTTCGGCTGCCGATCGTAAGCCATTACCGATTGCCTGGACTACGTTGTAGCCCCAAATCATACTCCAAACAATAGACATTCATATGTGTTAGTCCAGATCGCAAGTAGCAACCAATTTAAATATAAATCTCATCTCAGCATTCTTACAAGCACATAGAGTACACGTTAACATACATAAGCATTTCATCCATAAATCACATAGTAGTAAGATAGATTACATGAAGGAAACTGTAACCATAGATAAGGGAATTGAGAATCCTATCTCAACACCCTCATTACATACCTTTAAACAAGCATTTTCTCATCCAAGTATTTTATCAAACACTTAGACTATACAAATCAACACACATGTAATATAGTAGTTATAACAAGTATTATAGCAAATCCTTTCATAAGGGAGTTGCCACACGTACAACAATCATGCATACCCAAACAACAATCATGGCAAGCACAAATCATAATTCCATATTCATTCAGACATTTAAACAAACAATCAGAATGCATTAAAATCAATAAAGTATACATATATATGAAATATACGAAAGACGTTGTATCTAGGCATATGTGATAGCAATCAAATCAGATATAAATCATTGCTGACATTGAAGGTCTTGAAAACCATAACCTAAACGTTTATAGTCCGCACCTTACGCCGGTAGATTCGTAACGAACTCAGTTCAAACACTAACTCGTCGTCTATAGCACAACAGCAACCTATAGTATGAAATAAGTTAGCTATTTCATCACATACTCTATTTGGATCCCTAAAACAGATTAGGGTTAGGATTTCTTACCCAAGTATGGAGTTAGAATCGCCAGAATAGCGATACTATAATGGTGGTTAAGCATATGGAGTGGTAGGGAAGAATCTCAGGAACGATCTCGCACTTTCTCACACGCTCTCTCTCTTTCCTTCTCTCTTTGCTCTCTCCTCTCCTAGGGTTTGCAAATTCGTATGTGAAGGGAGAGAGGGGGTTTAAGGCCCTTATATAGGCCTAGAACTGATGGGAATGGCCCCAGGGCCATGGTATACTTAGGTTATAGCTAAATAGTGGTTGTTTCGGTCCAACGGAGCACATCTGGAGGCCCCTTTTCTGCATACGGTCCAGAGAAAGTTCTCTGACATTGGATCTATGCCAGGTTGAGTTTTCAGTCCGATCGAATTTATGGATCGATCGTGGCGAACCAGTTTCAGTTCAACGGTCATCGGCACTCAATTAGGGCCACAAGTACACTGACCTGTGTAGGGAATTTTTCCTAATCTGAGAGTGTAATTGGGTCAGATTCTGATGGTCTGAAACTTTAGATTTAGCCTGCAAGCGAACGACTCAATTCACTTAAGTTTCAGTTCATTTTCTAAAGATATTCGCGCTTCTCACACACTTCGCTCAGGGCTTAAGTTGTGCGTTTCTGGATATTATTAGGACTTGATTTCCGAGATGTTCGTCAAGCCTAACAAGGCGGTCATAACCGTACAATCTTGGGGTAATCAGACTTTCGACGCGCGGTTTAAGTCCGATACGGAGTTTTGCGATGCTCCCGAGAGCAACTGGGTTTTGAGATTGATCCTAGATTTCAGGGTAATATAGCGTAAATGACTCTACAAGTTTTGGGTCTTACAGATCATATTTAAAGTGATCTAAGCTAATTTCACAGATAATCTCGTTTAACACTTAGTTAATTCTCATCTAATTTCTAAAAGATTTGGTCCTGAGTAATTTCTGCCTGAGGTGGTACTCGGGTCTTGGTATGAATTTTTCTGAGACGTTATAATCTACTCCCCTTAAAGAAAAAAATTCTTCCTCGAAATTAGTACATTTTCATACTCCTCAAGAATCTGAAGGTAGTTCTTACGGACCTCGGTCTCTGTCTCCTAAGTAGCCTCTTCCTGAGTGTGATGCGTCCATAATACCTTCACCAGCGGAATAACCTTACTGCGTAACACCTGCTCCTTCCTTTCTAAGATACGCATCGGTCGTAGTACATAAGAAGCGTCCTCACTCAACTGTACCTGCTCTCATTTGATAATGTGGGGAGGGTCAAGAATGTATTTCTTCAGCATAGATATATGAAATACGTTGTGTACGCCTACAAGTGGTGTGGGCAAAGCAAGGCAGCAGGCCACCACACCCACTTGGTCCAGTATCTGGAATGGGCCAATGAATCTTGGCGTAAGCTTCCCCTTCTTTCCAAACCGAAGGACTCCCTTCATGGGAAACTTTCAGAAACACATGGTCCCCAACCTCGAACTCTAGTGGTCGCCGTCTCATATTGGCATAACTCTTCTACCTGCTCTGCGCTTCAAGAAGTCGACGCCTGATAATGTCAATCTTCTCTGAGGTCGCCTGTACTAACTCTGGGCTAATCAAACTCTTCTCGCCAACCTCTGCCCAGCAATGCGGTGTTCTACACGGACACCCATACAGCGCCTCATAAGGGGTCATGCCAATGCTCGCCTGGAAGCTGTTGTTATAAGCGAACTCTGCATAAGGAAAACAGTTATCCCAGCTATCCTTGAAATCAAGCACACAAGCTCGCAGCATATCTTCCAACACCTGATTCACCCATTCCGTCTGCCCATTCAGTCTGTGAGTGGAACGCGGTACTGAACTTCAACGTCACACCCATTGCTTCCTGGATACAAGTCCAGAAGATAGAAGTGAATCATGTGTCTCGGTCTAACACAATCTCCATAGGAACTCCATGCAAACGTACTATCTCCTTGATGTACATCCTAGTCAAATCGTCTGCTGAGTTCAAAACTCTAATAGGGAGGAAATGGGCCGATTTCGTCAACCGGTTCACGATCACCTAAATGGAATCATGTCCCTTCCTCGTCTTCGGTAACCTTGAGATGAAATCCATAGAAATGAAATCCCATTTCTATTCTGCTATGGGCATGGGCTAAAGTAAACCAGGAGGTCAGCGATGCTCAGCCTTGACCTGTTGGCACATGAGACAACGGGATACAAAGTTGGCTATGTGGGCCTTCATATTGTCCCACCAGTACGAACGCTTCATGTCTCGATACATCTTCGTACTACCAGGATGCATTACCATCTTCGAATTGTGAGCAGCCTCGAGTACTTCTCTCCTCAATTCATGGAGATTCGGGACATACAGGCGGCTACAATACCACAAACCTCCATCTAAGCCAACCCTCCATTCAAAGTCTTCACTGTCTCTCACCTGCTCTCTCATCTCAGCCAAGCGTTCATCATCCTTCTTAGCCGCTACGATCCTATCATCAATAAGTGGTCGCACCTGAACGTGTGTGACGCTCTCAAATGGCTCCTCCACCATGAGCTTCTGCTTAAAATCTCGCACGAACTCTAGCATATCCCACTCGGCTATCATCAGCGGAGCCGCAAATGCTATAGCCTTCTTGTGGCTCAACGTGTCTGTCATAAGGTTGGCTTTGCTAGGATGGTAGAAGACCTCGAACTTGAAGTCCTTCAAGGTTTCCATCCATCGCCGCTGCCTCATATTCAGGTCCCTCTACGTGAATATGTATCTGAGGCTCTTGTGGTCGCAAAAGAGCGCTAACTCTTCTCCATAGAGGTAATGTCTCCAAAGCTTCAGTGCGAAGATGACGGCCACTAATTCCAGGTCATTTAGGGTAATTTTCCTCGTGTTTCCTCAACTGCCGCGACGCATAGGCAATCACCCTGTCCTTCTGCATAAGGACGCAACCCAAACCAACACGAGACGCGTCGGTGTGTATCGTATACTTAACCCCTTACTCTGACAATACTAGCACAGGGGCGAACGTCAACTTGTCCTTCAGCTCCTTAAAAGCTGCTTCTGCCTTCTCATCCCAAGTAAACTTGAGATCCTTCCGAGTTAGTTGAGACAATGGTCTGGCTATTTTGGAAAAATCCCTAATGAAGCGTCAATAGTAACCCGCCAAGCCAAGAAAACTCTTCACTTCAGTAACCGAACCGGGCTGCTCCTAGTCTTGGACTGCGGCTACCTTTGCAAGGTCCACATTATGCCTTCCTTAGACACCACATGTCTCAGGAACTTGACTTCTTCATTCTAGAAATCGCACTTCTTGTACTGAGCAAACAACTGGTTCTTTCTGAGCGTATCGAAGACTGCTCGCAAGTGCTCCTCGTGATCTTCCCGACTCTCAGAGTATATCAGGATGTTATCTATAAACACGATGACGAATCAGAATAGATACGGCCGAAACACCCTGTTCATCAGGTCCATGAACACGGCCAGTGCGTTTGTGAGTCCAAACGACATCACAAGAGACTCTTAGTGCCTAAAACTAGTCCTGAAAGTCGTCTTTTGCACGTCTTTATCCCTGGCGTGCAACTGGTGATACCCTGACTATAAGTCAATCTTCGAGAAATACTGTGCCCCCTTTAACTAATCGAACAGATCATCTATCCTGGGCAAGGGATACTTGTTCTTCACCGTCGCTTGGTTCAGCCTGCGATAATCAATACACAATCGCAGAGATCCATCCTTCTTCTTCACAAACAACACGAGTGCTCCCCAAGGAGACACGCTCGGTCGTACGAAACTCGACTCCAACAGATCATTGATCTATCTCCTTAGTTCCTTCATCTCACATGGAGGGATGCGATATGTCGGCAATGAAATGGGTGTCGCACTAGGCACCAAGTCGATAGTAAAATCGATCTCACGTCGGGGAAGCAATCCAGGAATAGTCTTGAACACATCCTGAAAATCTTGAACTATTGGCGTGTTCCCCAACGTCGGACCATCCACATGCTCTGACAAGGTAGCGTAGCAACTGATGCAGTAGTACCAACTGACCTGCACTGGGAATTAAAGGTCGTGCCTTCAGGTCCATGTGCTGTCACCACCCTAGCATCACAATCGATCTCTGCCTTCACCTCCGTGAGCCAATCCATACCGAGAATCACATCGTAATGACAAAGCGGTTCAACCATCAGGCCAAGGAGCACTATTCTACTCCTTAGGTCTATCGAACAACCCCTACACATCTTGGTAGAATCTGAGAAAGTCCTAGTGGCGGTAAGGAGTCTCAACCCAACCATAGAACTAGTTTCCAACCCTAGTCGCTTGACTGCAGCGCATAATACTATAAAGATAGTGGACCCGATGTCCACCAATAAAAAGACTGGAGTACCTCGGACATGAGCTGTGACCTCGAAAGCCATAGGTGTTGTAGGTACTGTCTCGGATGCCTCAGCTGCAAGTGAATGCACACGAGCCTGCTGAGAATGGTTCGGCTGCGGTACTATACGCCGTTGTGGCAGCCTAAATCGAGGTGCAGGCGGCCGAAATGATGGATGTTCTGGTGCTGACCGTAGAGGTGGGGCTGAAATAGCCTGAGGAAGCTGGCGGTCAATCATCTAAGGCGGCAAGAAACTGTCGTCCCTCATCCTGCTGAAACAATATCTATCTGTGTGGCCCGACCTCCCGCAGTAGGTGCACCGCAAGTCTGCTCGCCCTAGCTAAGTCGGTGGTGCCGCAAGCCTAGGAGGCGAATCCGCACGTGGCCTCTTACCTAGGAAGGGTCTGCTCGGTAGATCTAGTCGAGGCCTCTAACCCATGGGTGCTCGCATACGGGACTACCTATCCCCGTCCTGCTCAGCTCGCATAGACATGCTCACTAGCTCAGCATAGTTGGGTATGCTAACACAGCACATCTTCGAGCGGATCTCGGGTAGCAGACCCTCAAAAAATTGTCGCATACGCATCGGCTCATCAGCTAGTATCAACGGAGCGTACCTAGCCAGCTCCATGAATCTGTTCTCGTACTCAGAAATGGTCATCCCTCCCTGTCAGAGGCGAAGGAACTCTTCCCCCTTCTCATGGCGATACGTGAGAGAAAAATACTTCTTGTGGAAGCACGTTTTAAAGGCCTCCCACGTCCACACGAAGCCAACAGCAATAGTCCGAAAGACGTTGTCCCACCAAAGGCTGGCCTCCTTCTCGAACATAAAGGTGACCAACTCTACCTGCTCTACCTCAGTGCAGTGCAGCGGCTTTATCATCTTAGAGATGCGGTCAAGCCAATACTCGGCCTCCTCAAGTCTGTGAGTACCCGCGAACGTAAGGGGCCACAAGCGCTAGAATCGCTCGAACACGCCACTGGCACCCGCATTCCCAACAGAGTGCACAGGTAGTGCAGGCGGAAGTCGTCGGTCATATTGGATTCTAAGAAGCTATTGTTTGGATTCCAGTGGGTCAGTTGGCCACAAAGGAATCGCGTGCAGCGATCCCTTTCACGTGCACTCTTAAGACTCTTCTCACTAGCATGGACTTCGCCAAGCGGTATCCCCATGAGTCGGGCTATTAAGCCAACATCAACCGTGGCCTCCCGCCTTCCCATGGGAATCTTGAATTGCAAAGGCTCCAATGTTGGCTCTTAAATATGGGCATAGAAGGCTAGGACAGTGCCCACATTCGCACAAGACTTGCCCTCAAATATAGGGCCCCACTCGGCATCCATCAGGCGGTCCATCACCAAATATTCCCCAAAAAGCCTCTCGTCCACGTGTGCTTCAAAAAGGACGCTATGGCCATCAAATCTTTCATGGGACAGATCCACCAGTAGAGCTCTTTCGAGGGGAACCTAGGGATCGAGGTCCCACTTTGTCCTTATCTCTCGATCGGTGCTTGTACCTGCGGCGGCGCTTTTCGGCCTCCTTGAACGAGTAGGGCGGCTAGGCCCGGCTTCATCCGTGGAAGCCCTCTTCTTCCCCATGAGAGAAAGAAGCGTGGAGATGGAGAAAATAGTCGTCACAAGCTCGAAAAGATCCATTGGAGTGAAATAATGTGGAGGGATAGGATGGGTTGTTGGACTTTGAGATTTTTGAGACACAAGGAGTGTTTATGTACTCAAATGAGAGGGATTAAGGGAGATAGGTAGTTGTGGAAGATGGATTTGAGAGAAATGATGGAAGGTGGGTATACAATAAAGAAGATATGAGGATGGAGGGGTGGATTTGAGAGAGAAGAAATGGGTTTTTGAGAAAAAGGAAAGCTTGGAGTTAGGTGGGGGGTAGAATGAAGCAAATGAAAGAAATAAAAGGGATCCCACGTGATTTCGTGGGTCCCACAGCAGCACACAAGTGCCAGCCCGACAGGCCCGAATGACCAGACTGGCGAGGCCTCGCCGATCCCTGGACAATCCGGCGATGGCTCGCCCTAAGGACGATGCCATCCCCGGGGGGGGTTGCTGGAAATGTGCGGGGTCCACTTTAGCCCCCCTCCGATTTGCACTATTTGGGCCCCCGACTCCGTTTGAGTCGTTCGGGTTCCATCTCGCGTATATTCGCGCTTTTCAGTTTGTTCGAGTATGGGATCTGTCAATTCATCATCTAAACCCGTCGGTTGATGGTCTAGGAAAGATCTGGGGTCACCACGCATGATCTCAGATGTGTACAGGCCTCGATTTCAACGATCAGTTTCACCTGACAGCGTAAATGGAAATCCTATGGTTGTTTCTACATTTCATCGCACCCTCCTAAGTCAAAGTACGTCAGTGTGCGTCATGTTACCATAACCCAGGTACAGTTTAATCCAAATCATGATATGATACCAACTTGTAACGCCCTGAAAATAGGGGGGTTGAGCAGGAGCCCAACTCCCGAGTTCCAATGCATCACTTATGCAATATAGAAAGTGGTGATTAAATGTTGTCCGTGTTAGTGCATTATACATGAGTGGGATTATACCAAAACAGCATATCATACTCCAAAGACAGTTAAATTTCGCAAGCGGAAGACTGTGATAGATATATATATAAAACATATAAGTGGTAGTGCGTCTCCGGAGTATAATCATGTTCCATGTTAAACAATTACATGTATCATTTCAAATTACCAAAATATCAAAGGTGTAGGTCTGTCTACATCATGAAATCCCTGTAGCCCCGACAATCAAAATGCGGGCTACATGAACCCGCCTGAATACTGCATATACGAGAACTCCTCCTCATCGACATCAAAATTAGGCTCAGCTTCATAAGCCGCATTGTCATCTGCAACTAAGACAGAGTCTGGTTGGTGTTTTAAAATACCGTCCCAGAGTGGGAGTGAGTGATCAACTCAGTGGAACTACAAGGCAAAGGTTAACATGTTATCAATTTAGTCAAGCAGTAATGATAACACAGTACAACAATCATGTCCTATATTACTCTTATTAATGCAAGCATGGTATGTGATAATGATGCATGCCCTCGCCTACACTCCCTCAGTGACTTCATCTCATGTTCGCGCATGGCATCCTCCCGAAACGTGCGCTTCCTCGCCAAAGCACATGCAATGCGGTGCATAATCGTGTTAGCCAATACTTAATTAGGTTTATTTATACAGCAGAATTGGGAAGCTAAGGTACCTCCCTTATATCATTTCTCAAACAATGATCCATCTAGGGTCGTCAATCCTAGTTAGTCTCATATGATAGATAGTTTCAGGTCGCTAGGAGCAGCTCGTCACCTCAGCGCAGGCCTGGTTTATACTTGAGGTTACTGTGGAAAGGCTCGTCACCTTAACGTAGTCCTAGTGTATGCTCGAGGTTACTACGGGCTCGTCACCTGATCGTAGGCTGACAGCTCGAATACAGTGTCCCATACCACCATATTCGGCTCACGAGTCTAAGTTGCTCACTGGTCACTACGAGGAGGCTCGTCGCCCCAGCGTAGGCCGACAGCTCGACCACGGTGTCCCATACTACCATGCCCGGCTCCTGAGTCTTATCGGATCGAGGTACCAAGGTTAAATGAGCTTTTCACTGGTGAGTTTGGTACCTTAGATTCAAATAGTAGCGTCTATACATGGTGAACATACATTGGGCTAATCGGGTTACTTGACAAACTCGACTAGTACGAGCGTACATTGTATAATCGACATGGAGCGCATACACGCCCCTTGTGGCCTAACCACTATCGATAATCACCGTACAACTCGGATTCCTCGAACATATCCGTCGTGGCTAAACCAGTTCGGCCGCCAATTGTAAGCCATTACCGATTGCCTGGACTACGTTGTAGCCCCAAATCACACTCCAAACAATAGACATTCATATGTGTTAGTCCAGATCGCAAGTAGCAACCAATTTAAATATAAATCTCATCTCAGCATTCTTACAAGCATATGGAGTACACGTTAACATACATAAGCATTTCATCCATAAATCACATAGTAGTAAGATAGATTACATGAAGAAAACTGTAACTATAGATAAGGGAATTGAGAATCCTATCTCAACACCCTCATTACATACCTTTAAACAAGCATTTTCTCATCCAGGTATTTTATCAAACACTTAATCTACACAAATTAACATACATGTAATATAGTAGTTATAACAGGTATTATAGCAAATCCTTTCACAAGGGAGTTGCCACACGTACAACAATCATGCATACCCAAACAACAATCATGGCAAGCACAAATCATAATTCCATATTCATTTAGACATTTAAACAAACACTCAGATTGCATTAAAATCAATATAGTATACATATATACGAAATATACGGAAGACATTGTATCTAGACATATATGATAGCAATCAAATCAGATATAAATCATTGCTGACATTGAAGGTCTTGAAAACCATAACCTAAATGTTTATAGTCCGCACATTACGCCAGTAGATTCGTAACAAACTCAGTTCAAACACTAACTCGTCGTCTACGGCACAACGGCAATCTATAGTATGAAATAGGTTAGATATTTCATCACATACTCTATTTGGATCCTTAAAACAGATTAGAATTAAGATTTCTTACCCAAGTACGGAGTCAGAATCACCAGAATAGCGATATGGCAACGGTGGTTAAGCACATAGAGTGGCAAGGAAGAATCCCAGGAACGATCTCCCACTTTCTCACACACTTTCTCTCTTTCCTTCTCTCTTTACTCTCTCCTCTCTCCTAGGGTTTGCAAATTCGGTTGTGAAGGGAGAGAGAGGGTTTAAGGCCCTTATATAGGCCTAGAACTGATGGGAATGGCCCCAGGGCTATGGTATACTTAGGTTATAGCCAAATAGTAGCTGTTTCAGTCCAACGGAGCACATCTGGAGGCCCCTTTTCTCCATACGGTCCAGAGAAAGTTCCCTGACATTGGATCTATGCCAGGCTGAGTTTTCAGTCCGATTGGATTTGTGGATCGACCGTGGCAGACCAGTTTTAGTTCAACGGTCATCAGCACTCGATCAAGGCTACAAGTACACTGACTTATGTAGGAAATTTTTCCTAATCCAAGGGTGTAATTGGGTCAGATTCTGACGGTCTGAAACCTTAAATTTGGCTTGCAAGCGAACGACTCAATTCACTTAAGTTTCAGTTCATTTTTTAAAGATATTCGCGTTTCTCACACACTTCGCTCTAGGCTCAAGTTGTGTGTTTTTAGATATTATTAGGACTTGATTTCCGAGATGGTCGTCAAGCCCAACAAGGCGGTCATAACTGTATAGTCTTGGAGTAATCGAACTTTCGACGCGCGGTCCAAGTCCGATATGGAGTTTTGCGATGCTCTCGAGAGCAACTATGTTTTGAGATTGATCCTAGATTTCAAGATAATATTGCGTAAATGACTCTACAAGTTTTGGGTCTTGCTGATCGTATTTAAAGTGATCTAAGCTAATTTCACCGATAATCTTGGTAATTGAGTCTTGGTATGGATTTTTCTGAGACGTTACACTCTGGGTTGAGTATGAGTTATGCTCGACCAACCCAAGACCGTAGTTCTTTGGATGAGAGTTCCGATCCGGAGTTGCGACTCCTCGAAGGAGAGCTCAGCTAGGTCATAATTCCCTGGAGAAGAGCTCAGCTCAGCCAACCTAGGACCGTAATTCGGAAGCTTGATCGGACCCGATGTAATATTTTCCTTCTGAGGCCCTATGAATCGGTTCATTTTGCCCAGGTCTACCCTTATTGGTCCTGCTCAGATTTCCCCATAACAATCCCTATCAGGTCGGGCCAGGCTACCAATTAAAAAGAGGCCTAGTTAAACCAAGCCCAACGGGCTAGCAGGGCCCATTGATACCCTTAGGGAAGCCGATCAAGAGACTCTATCCTATGCAATCTGCATTTCTGAACAATTTCTTCCACTTGGAAGAATTAGAGACTGATCGAGAGAGAAGAAGCTAGACATCACCAATTTCAAGCACAAGAAGCCTGTATAAAGTATTGGGTAGTGAAGGAGATTGAAGAAATCTTGGTTGAAATTAGATACTTGTCGAGCCATGACCACCATCTTTTTATGGTTGGAATGAGGCACGAGTAGAACCCATTATTCAGCTGGAAGGCTCAGAGACTGGAGTGAGTGCCCAAAGCTAGGTCTGAGAAGGTACATCCTTGCCTCACACGACTTTTTAAGGCCATTGCTCTGTTTCTAGTAGCATTTGAACATCCCCAGTCACCTAGATCAAGAACCAAAGCAGCTGCGACAATATAAGTCAACGATGGGGGGTGAGGGTGGGGGCATGGGGAACTGCCGATGGACTCAAAACCATAATCACTCATTTTCCTCACCTCTTAAATTTTATTGCTTCTAGATAGATGGCTATTGTTCAACAACTGCATTACATGGGGGTTTGGAGGCTACTTCTATCTATAGTCTCAACTACAACTTACTCTAACCTTAACCATAGCTTCTGCTGGCCTTGTGATCACCTATTTGCACATCAGCATCACCACTGCCCAAGTGGGCCATCTGGGAGAACGTTTAAAAATTGTTCTGAATTTCAGCGACTTTTTTATTTTATTTTTTCAATCACGGCAGATGGGGTAACTGATGAGCTTACCCACCTTTCCTAGCGTGGGGGGATTATGTTTATTGCCAAACACCCTTTTTAGGAAACTATGAGAAAGGAAAAGTTGTTTCCCTTCGGGTCCTGTTTGGATTCATGGAAAGGAAAGGAAAGACCATTTCCCATGAAAATGTTTTTCTATTTATTTTTATTTTTTTAAGGAAATATAGGGAAACACCATTTCTCATTTCCTCTTTTTGTCGAAAAATCAACAAATTTATTTTCCCCACCCTCAGAAATGAATTTTTCTGCAATCGAAGAAAATGAACTTCTCAAGAGTCATACACACAAGTGCCACTACCTATCTCCAATCCCCTCACATGTGCAAATGTTCTGCTGTCCATCTTCTATTGTGCCAAACACGTGCCACTATGCCACGTGTGCGACCATCCATCTTCACTTGGGCCCCACATGTACAAAGCACCGCATGTGCCAAATTTCCATTGTCAATCATCTGTTGTGTCACACACATGACACTGCCACGTGCCACCATCCATCTTCACTTGGGCCCCACATGTACAAAACGCCTACAATGTGTCACAAGTGCCAACTTTCCATTGTTCATCTTCTGTTGTGTAGCACATGTGACACTGCCATGTGCCACGTATTATCACAAATGAACTGATTTCAGTGGAAGATTGCGGATAATTTGTGTCTCAATCAAGAAAATAATATTCTCATCAAAGAAGTAATCAAAAAGTAACTCAAAATCATCAAGTCCGATTGGGATGAAAAGAGAATTGCTACTTTCAGGTGCAGGAAAACATTTTCAGTCTTCCTACAGGAGCTTGAGTATGCATTTGAATGAATCTTTCTAGCTGAATTCCATTTGATTCTTTGAGGCTCCCGAAGTCCTTCCATCACCTTTTATAACCGCACTGCACAGACAATTTAGGGTTCAAACCAACAACTATTTAAAGGCAAACGAAAGCATCTTCAGCTTCATTGTCATATTCTGCTTGAAGGAAAGTATTTCCATTGAAGAGTCACAGAATACTTAAAACCTATTTCTCGTCAGTGGGGCACATAAAACTCATAAAGAGAGAAAAAAGGGGCAAAGATTGACATGGGAGGGATACTTGCTCCCAATCTCTACCATACACATGGTACACGTGCTGTATATGGTGGTACATGTAAATTGATCAAAAAAAATAAATAAATAAATAAATCATCAGTGTCCCGACAGCCCAACCACAATGGTTTCATGTTTAATCAATGTCCTACAATGATTGGTTTTCTGTTAAAAAGAGCTATTTGGACAGATCCACCAGAGAATTTCCAAAACTATACCAATTTCCATCGAGTCATACAGCTTCTAGTTTCAAACGAACAATTGGTGCTTTCAACAAGCTTTCCATACTAAACCAATTATTTACCATTTTGGCAACAAATTTTTGTAGTCAAAGAAAATGCCAGATGGGTGGAGATACATATTTACCAGAACAAAGGAGAATGCACAAACCTGCAAGTTCCAACCAAGGTCACCCAGATTGTGGGTCAGGCCGGTTTTTGTTATGGGAATGGGGACAAGGTATTGACTGCAAGTTTTACTCAAACCATATTGACTGCAAAGTAGCAAGAACAGAAATTCGCCACAGGATGGATTTCCTTTTGCACTTCCTCACACCACTATGCCGTGCCTGAAACAGCTCCCCAACCAGACATGGCATGATCCAAACCACGCCAGAGAGCTCAAGGAACCTCCATCATATCTCCCTCACAAAGAGGCAGGTGATGAAAAGATGGCTCATGAGCTCCAACATCTGGTTGAAAATGTTAGCAAATACTAACAGTGACGAAGCGGGAGTCGAAGTCTGGAGCATAATTCGAAATGAGAGTGACACCTAGTTAGAAGGATCCTGCAACTACAGACGGGTGATGGAGCATAGCCTAAGACAAGAAGCAAGGGTGTCAAATAATCATTTTGGCTTCATGCTAGGGAGACCAACAATCAATGTAATTTTTCCTTTTCGACAATTTCCAAAAATGCAGAGAGTGAAGAGGAATTGGCAGTGTTTTTGTTGGCATAGAGAGATATTCCATCAAATGGCTTCCCTTCATGGGGTATTTCTGAGTAACATATTGTGGCATACTTAGCAATGAGAATGATAGGAAATATGGCATGTCACTCAAATTAGAAGTAGAATAGAAGGGATTGGGTGATAAGATGGATGATTGTCACGTTCAGGGTAGCCCCAATAGGAGCGAATTATGGGTAAGAACAATCATAACACAGCAGTTCAGTTAGGAATAAGCGTACAGACATGGAAGCATCCACCTCTCTAAGGCTTGTCGATGGATGAATACATTCTTATTTGTACAGTGATTAGAGTCCATTCACTGTCAATTTACTGTTTGTAATGATACGATTGGGTTTATAGGATGTTTAGAGGCTAAGGATTGAGATTTGGTTTGCCGATCAAGAAAAAGGACAGACTAGGTTATGTTAGAAGCCTTGGATAATATATTCTTGGGGCTAAACAGCGTTATAGAGTAGGTTTAAGGGTGCACATTTGGGCAGATTTGGGGTACGATTTACGGTTTATCATTGACAAAATTTCTGGATTTTGGTAGAATTGAGAATTTGGGGAAATTATTTTTTTGGGCTTTGGCCTTCAAAGAAATAGAGTTTTTGGCAAATACGGATTTTAGAGTCAAGAGGAATATCAGGGTTTTGGCCAAATTTTAATTGGCTAGAGAAATTTGGGGGTTTGGCAAAATTGGAGTTTACGATTGGAAATTTTGAGAAATTTAAGGACATAAATTTACAAAAAATTGAGATGGGTTAGTGCTTGGGAATGAAGGTGTGAGTTACAACCATTGTTCAAAGTATCTCCAATATTATCGAAATATCCCTGATATTATCCGTATCTCTGGCTCGATGAAATATCGCACTGTCGATATTCCAAAATATCAATAGATGTTTAGATGGATAAATGGGATTGATGGGATCATTGGACTGGTTTCTTACAACAACACATGCATTTAGGCCCCTATTAAATGGAGACTTATTATATGTACATTATTTTTGCAATTCCTAAATATGCAAATATATGTATTTTAGGATCTCCTAAAGTTTCATTGAAAAATTTCGTCGTTTTCCTCGCGTTTCCTGCTGATACTTAGAACACTGGTTACAACAAGGCTAGAGGAAAGCCGGGAGGTGGGTCACAAAGACCCAAGAATGAACTTGCTCTCTTACCAAAATTGATGTAGGAAGTCTAGCAAACAATCTAAACTTCCGATTAGAGGATGAAAAGGTACCAATTTCAAAAATCAAATCCTTCACCAGTGCACCACAATTTATCTTCAAACAACTCATGATTAGCAACGAAAGAACACCATTTAAAGGATAATATGTGGAAGTGCTCCATGCAAAGCCTAAGGCATTGCAACAATGAGGTTCAAGGGCATCGTGATGGGATTTCACGGCGATCGCAGCGGAATTTAATATTTCTTCAATCAAAACACAAAATCCCATCTTCCAGTATCTCCCAATGACATATACATCAGATTTCTGTAGGAATCTAAACGCAAAAGATCGATAATATACCTATAGACGTGATCCAACAACATAGAATGATCCCATGCCAATGATGACCCTCCAACCTAGGATGTCTCTCCCTAATCTATCTCGGTACCAAAGAGTTCAATAACCCGAAGCAACTCCTCTAATGTGTGCTAAGGAGAACTCAACCATCCATAGAAATAGGCCACATAGATGAAGGTGGAAGAAGGGAGAACTCCTCTCTCTGCTCTCCCTCTAAACTCTCTCTAGCTCACACTCCCAAGGGTTGGGACATCCAGGGCTGCTCACATGCTCCCCTCTAGGGTAGCATCTGAATATAAAGTAGGAGGATAAGCTTCCATGGGAGTCCCAGTAAAGTGCTCCACTACTCTATGCACAACTTTGTAACCTATTGTGAGAGAGGTGTAGCAATATGCCTCACCCATGCATGTACTAATGATTTAATCCTCCCACTGTCATGGCCATCCATTAGAGATCTATATCCCATGCTGATCAAAGAGTGGACCATCCGATCTAGACTATCGGGCAATCATCAAGTGCGATCAAAACAAAACTTCAATGGTTGAAAACCCTTAAAAAGCCAATCAAAACATTTCAAGAGCTAGGCCTAGCAGAAAAAATCACTTCTTGGGTTCCTGATCTAATAGATCTAGCCAATAAACAGTCCCTAGGTAAAACTAAGTGGGTACCCTGTTGACCCATGCAAGAATCAATGATTCCTAATGGAAGTACCCAACCACATCCACTTCTAATGACCTTTAGGTAGCCTCGTGGGAAGAGCCAAAGCCTACCAGTTAGGGTCGTGATCCTTACACGTCCTCAAGTAAAGGATTAATCAATTGCATGCAACATCAAGTCCAAATCATCATGATCATCTGATCCAAGCTAATGGCCCCCCAAACCAATGACTTGAACTCAATCCAACCAATGTAAGTGTCCTAAAGGTCCGACCTTGATCGTGTATCCATGGTACACTCACACTTCTATGTGGCCAAAGCCTACCAGTTAGGGTCGTGATCCTTACACGTCCTCAAGTAAAGGATTAATCGATTGCATGCAACATCAAGTCCAAATCATCATGATCATCTGATCCAAGCTAATGGCCCCCCAAACCAATGACTTGAACTCAATCCAACCAATGTAAGTGTCTCAAAGGTCTGACCTTGATCGTGTATCCATGGTACACTCACACTTCTATGTGGGTTAAAGGAGAAGGCACGCTAATACCAAGTTGGATCCCTGATGGTGGAGACTGTCCATCCTAACCCAAGTTTGTTCCCTTACACAAGACAATTGTACATCTCATGATAAAATGACCACAGGTGTTTCCTACATACATGTAGCGATCATGGCATATATAGGGTACTGAAATCCGTGGACCAAGATTCTCCCCAAGCAATGAGCATCATGACTAATCCCTAGATCTTAAGGCCTACAGAGGATTTGCTCCTAAACCAACGCATAAATGTGCGTGTGTGTGTGTGTTGGGGGGGGGGGGGGGGTGTGGGTTTGTTCTATGAGGTCGACCTCATGGGAACTTCCTATGAGGTCAAGCTATGCCCCATGCATTTTATGGGTCCCCTTTAGGTTATGAGATATCCCACAAACCAATCGTATACGGAACTCGGGTGGCCCATACCATTTAAAACCATGTGAAGACATGCCTAAAACATATAAAATCAATTGGTGGGGCCCACCTAAGTTTTGGATGCGGCTAAAACTTGGCCTGACCCCTCGTTCAAGTGGGACACACACAATGGATGGGCTGGATTTGTGAACCATATATCGGTGGGCCCAATAAATGATTATGAATGTTTTAATGGGAGGATAACCCCTCTCAACTGTTGTATGTGGTGTGACCCACCCAAGTCATGCATTGACTTGATTTTTAAGCTCGTGGCCCACTATTCAATGGTTCATCTGACTGATGGGGTAGATGTTCGACACATATCACGGTGGGCCCAAGGCCCCACACAGCTTGACCTCATGGGAAGTTCCCATGAGGTCGACCTCATAGTACCATTTCCCTATAAATAGTTCAGGGTGACACTACACACTAAGGCACATCAAGGTGTCCATAAGGGACTCATGATCATCATGATCTACGGTGGAGATGAGCCCCATCCCATCCACATGGCTAGTGGATTAGGGCTAATGTTAGTTTTCCAGGGAACATACTCCAACAATCTCCCACTTGCCCCAAAAACAATCTGCGTTCAAATTCATTAAGCACTATGTTGAAGCAAGACTTCTTAGTTAAGAGAATTGAGAAGATGAAATAATCCTCTTTAAGTCCACTCAATCTCTCTTTAACTCCCACTGCCTATACCTAGTTCCATTGTTGTCTCATACCGTTGCCCTTCTAACCTTGTGATAAATATTTGATCACCAGACAACCTAGGTTCAAACAAGAACCCTATGATCCATGAAAGAGTGGCACCACACCCTCACCCCCCAACCTGGGTTCAACTCCCACTGTAGCTTTTGTTGATGTACCACTTTAAACCCCAAATTAATGGAAGGAATGATGCAACAAGAAATGTGTCAAAATTTTCTACGTTGTTCTTCACTGATCAGGTTATGGTCCACAAAGAGGCAGATTTTCAAAGTTCTTCATGCTGAACGTTGTATTTGATCCAGCAAGAAATGTGTCAAAATTTTCTACGTTGTTCTTCACTGATCAGGTTATGGTCCACAAAGAGGCAGATTTTCAAAGTTCTTCATGATGAACATTGTATTTGATCCGGTGTTTCCCATATCGATATCACGTTACATATCGCACCCTTGAGCTACGGATGCGTATCGGTTATCGCATTGGAAATATCGGTTATATCACGGAATTTATCACACTATTTGGGAAACATGAGGAAACATTGGGAAATTGGTCGAATTTTTCAATGAAACTTCAGGTATTGTTAAAAAATACATCAATAAACCCTCTTAAATCATAACATCACAAAAATCAAGTGCACATAATAGGTTTCCTTTGTATAGGGTCCTAAGCTATGAGTTGTTTGACAAAACTGATGCAAGTATATTCAAAGTCTATTCATATAACTTTTAATATAAGGCATGTATGGAAATATAAGCAACACATTTAAAAGCAAAAGTAGTACACTATAAATATAACTATGAATAATGTGTGTGGATGTGGTTCAGACCCACATAGAGCTATGAGGAGGCTCAAACTCATCATCATCATCTCAATATGGCTAGGAATAGTACTGTTGCTCCACAAATCAACATTATTGTGCCCAGGTCGTAGTAGAATGGTACTAACAAAGATGCTCTATGATATAACACTAGTACTCATCCTCTATGAGGTGACTAGCATGCTCATTTGTGGGCACTGCATAATCATCACAACCAGTGGCTGGCATGGATCAGGAGTGGGCGCATATGTAGCTCTTGACTATCCATACTCTTAGTCATATCCAAACTGGATATCCCTATTCGTATGTGAAAGTGAATTCCTAACTGTAGTCAAAAAATGATATGCCGCAATTGTGGGAGTCACTTACCACATATCCACCAAGTCTGTGTCCATATCTATATTGTGGCACATAACTCGAGCTATCCCTCCTATGTTTGTAATCCATATCCATACTGTGGCATAAAACTCAAGCTACCCTCCCTCGTCCATGATCCAAACTATATAATGCAAGGGCAACACCGGGCTCGAGTGGGGTAGCCTGTGAGATGTAGGGGCACACTCGAGGTGGGCGGCCCGTGTGAAGCGGGTGGCTCGTGTGAGGCGGAATCTATGTGATGTGGCCCACGAGAGGGGTTCAACCGAGGACCTAACCTATGGGATGTGGGGCATGAGCTATGAGATAAGGGGATTGATTCATCACGCTCTATCAGTTTGAGCTTTTAGAAAAAGTGGTTAGTTGTCCTGCGTCAAAGCGATATCAGAGCGGGATGTCTCATGTTTGAGACTCCTCACCGGGGGTGATTAATGCAGAGGCATTTTCACACCAGGCTCAAGTAGGGTAGCCTGTGAGATGCAGGGGCACACTCTAGGTGAGTGGCTCGTGTGAGGTGGAACCCATGTGATGTGGGGCCCACGAGGAGGGTTCGATCGAGGACCAAACCCATAGGATGTAGGGCCTGGGCTATGAGATAAAGGGATTGATTCGCCACACTCTATCAGTTCAAGCTTTTAGAGCAAGTGGTTACATTGCCTCTCATCAACATGGGTCCCTCATACACTTTGTTAATAACTCATCTAAATTTCTCAACTTCTAGGTCTGCTTCTTCTTCAATAGCTTCTAACGTGTGTATGCTTTATTAATGACAAGGCGCGGCAATAGTTCTTGTAAGCGAGAACTATGGTTAGTGTCCTGGGTGGCATGATCAGAATCTCTCCCCAATGAATAGGCTAAGAGGCCTCTAAGACTAACTCCCAGAATGAGTTGTGTTGCTGCCACCACCATCCCTGTCACCTCCATCATCATCGTCATCACCATCGCTAGACCCATCACCAACATCGCTCTGAGTGTCAGATAAAGTCTCACCACCATGTGCCCCACATGATAATGACTACCGTGGGCTGCCCTTTAGACTTCTCGTCAATCAGAGAAAAGCTTCTTCAAGAGATCTAGCCTACAATACGTGAGCATCAACATCAATCCCCTGTGACGCTACCTCCTCCACTGTATGCAAATTTGGTCCATCTGAAGTGTCCAAATAAACCAACTTAACCCACTCGTAAAGTGGATCCTCTATATCCTCTTCAACATATGCATTCTGACCGATTGTCATCAAGTCCAACGGGTCTCCTTGTGTTTTTCTTATTTCTTCTGTGCCTAGTAGCCTCTCTTATAGCTTCATGATGTATTAGCAGTACACTAGCTTTTGAAGCCTCTCGTACCCAAATCTGTTGCGCTTGTTCATGTGAATGAGAGAGAATGTGCTCCAATTTCTTTTACACGGTGAGGAGGACACCATCTATGTGAGTACACGGACAGTCAACCGCTACAAAGCTCGCCATCACTCCCATACATGGCCCACCATTTGCCTGCGAAATAGATAATCTTTTCCTTAGCTTCACAGTTACGATCAAATTATGAAAACTACCTTTAAGTTGTAAGAGGTAACTAATGTAGAAACTTCGCATGCCATCATCTAGTACCTTGCCCTTTACACTGTCAGTGTATCACATGTCACTTCTCAAGATGTTTGGTAAGCATTGTGCATAGGTTGAAAAAGATTTGACTGTATTTCTTATGAAATGGCTTGAGCAATAAGCATAAATTTCATCTCTTTGTGTGGAAGTAAGTGTTCAAACCAAGAAAGGCATGGTAGTGCTTAGGGTGACCCTAGTTCTCTAATTTATATGAATAAGGTGCTTCTCAACAAGTTGCTATGAAGATTTCGAGTAGAGGATAGCTTGTGGAAACATGTAATTCATTGCAAATATGGACGCCAGCAAGAGGGTGGTAGAGCTTCAGTAGTTTCAAAAGTTGCATGGGTTGGAGGGGGTTTTCAATGGCTGTCGATGATAGCACTTGGAGATGGTTCAAGATTCTATTCTAGAAAGATGTCTGGTGTGAAAATAAGTATGCTTCTCATGCCATATCAGGTGGCAACAGCGAGAGTATCTAGATCGGCTTGATTTTTGGTTCATCTAATAGTCAAGGTGGGTTGAATTTATATGATGAGTTGATGTCACACACACACGCCATGTGGGCTCCACAGTCCTTAGCTCAACTTTTAGAAAATAGATGAGGGGATTTTGGCCATTTCACAATCCAGGAAGCACATTGTAGGATTTTTAAGAAATCAAGGCATTGGTTGGTAAAATCAAAATTCTTGAGGAATTTTGCATTAAAATCCCTATGAATTAAGCATGGGAAGTGAGAGAGATGAAGGTTCAAGTAGCAAATATTATGCAACAAGAAATGGATAAAAACAGGAAGCTCATAAAGTATGCATGTAGAATAAATTTGTACGTGCTAAATGCCAACTTTGCACTCAAATGATTTGTGTGAGAATTTAGCTGCAAGATCCTTCCAACTTGGTGTTGTTCCCACTTTAAACCACGCTTCAGACTTGCGCTCCTACTCTTGATTCCTAGAAGTTTATACTTGATCGCAACAAAAAGACATGCTGGAAGACAAAAACCTTGAAATTGAGAGATCCGCAAGTGATGCAAGCACTGATCAAACTCAACTTCAAGATTAAAGAACAAGAGAAAGGGAATCCACCCCCTTCTATTCTTCCTTCTTCTCTCGAGGCCTATTTGGACTAGCTGAAACGTAAATTAAGAAATGTTTCCATGGAAATGACATTTTTGTTGTTTGTTTTTGTAAATTTCCTAAAAACATTGTTCCCATCTCCCTCATTTCTATTTTTTTTTGAAAAAATGCCATTTGTCACTTGCCTGCAACAACACTTTATTAAAAAGCCACAAAGGTGGACAAAGAATACAACACCAAGCAACCAAAACAATCGAAAAGGAAGGCTGCCATCAGCAGGCATAAGCAAGGCCGCCCAACTGGACACTAAACTTTTCACTTTACAAATGACCTCCTCAACACCTATACACTTATTTCTAAAACAACGCCCGTTCCTAGCTCCCCACAGGGTCCAAAAAACAGCCAAAATGAGCAATCTCCAAACAGCCTTTCCAACTCTACCAAATTCTCCCTTGTGCCATGCCCAAAGTAATTCGTCAACTAAGTTTGGCATCGCCCAACCTACCTTGATGAGATTGAGGAGATGGCTCCACACTCTGCTGGCAAAGAAGCAATGGATGAAGAGATGATTGAAAGACTCCCCATTTTCCATGCACATCAAGCATAGATTAGGCAGAGCCAGTGTTTTAAATAGCTACACTATGTAGTGTGTAGCTTACGCTCAGTAGTGTAGCTTAGCTTTAATCCTATGTAGCTCATGAAAATAGCTCTAGTCACGTGTAGCCTACACTCAATGTTTTAAATATCATTATTGCGTAATGTATCACACACTTGGGATACGAATAAATATCGGTTATCGCATGGGATATATTGGTTGTATCACGTAATGTATCATTGTTGTTGGGAAACATGGGAACAATGGGAAATTGGTCGAATGTTTCAATGAAACTTCAGGGATTGTTGAAAAAGACATCAACACATTTAGAAATCAAAACATTACAAAAAAAAAAAAAAAAAAAAAGGTGCACATAATAGGGGTTTCCTTTGTATGGGATCCTAATATATGTGCTTTCCAACTGAATTGATGGAAGTATATTCAAAGTCTATTCATATAATTTATAAACGTAAGAAGACATGTATAGAAACACAAGCAATACAAGAATCACTAGATCAAGTTACATACATGTTTAATTTTGTGTCTAGATGCAAAGATTGCAACTTATTTGTGAGAAATTTTGTTTTTTCTTAATTTTTTGCAACTTGACCCATCTCCCCCAAATCTCGAAATCAAAGTTCCAAATCCATAATATTTCATGAAAAACATAAAGAATCATAAATTCGTAACCATTTGACACTAGTTTAATGTAATTTACAATAAAAACATGGATCGAAAATTGAAAATGCTCATTGGATCGGAAACGTGGGATATATTGGCACTACTTGTGCGTTTCGTATCACACTGGTGGGATACAAGATATATCGTGGGATATATTGGCTGATATCGTCAATATTTAAAACACTGCCTACACTACATGATAATTTGCATACGCTACACGCTAGAAAGACCATGCGCAACACACTATGTAGCTTACATTACAAGTTATTTTTCACTACAACATTAAAATCAATTAATGTTTCAATGATTTATTACATTTTTCTATTTTCAATAAAAATTTGATAATCTTTTCAATGCTTTAGTAAAATAATATTAAGTAACAATATTAAATCAATTTTGTTACTCTTCTTTACCCTTTATACTTAAATCATTGTCCTTTCTTATTACTTTAGGTTGCACTTGGTTGCACCAAATATGATGCAATTTTGTTAAATTTCATTATTAATCAATATAATTTGGTGCAGAATATCATGAGATTGGTGTAACTAAGCGCAACCTTGAAAAAAAAAAAATCTAGTAGCGTATAGCGCTATGTAGCTTACACCTCACGCTTCAGAGAGGTAAGCACTACACTACACACTATTCACTATTTAAAACACTGGGCAGAACTAAAGATCTCCACTGCAAATCATCTATTGTGAGAAATCTCTTGCAACCAAGAAGCCAAACAAAAACCGCCACGTGAGGAGGAGCTCCATAAAACCATAAATGGAACATATGGGGTGGGGTCAAATGCGAAGGATGTTTCGAAATAAGCTCATAGAATGAGTTAACCAAGAACTTACCGGAACGATGCCTCAACCATAACATCATGTCATCTTCTAGAACGGCAGGCCTGACATCCTTACAAGGAGGTTCAAGAGATTGGCAGCCTTAACGATCTCGCCCTCCAAAAGATTCTTGTGTCACGGCAGGGCCCAAACAACCGAGTCCCCCAACAATGGAAACACAATCCGCCACACACCAATGAAGCAATCAGGAGCAAGCCGGGCCAATCTAGGAAATAAGGCTTGAAGCAATTGGTCACCACACCATGGATCAATCCAAAAGCGAATGCCAGTGCCACTCCCAATTCTAAAAGATATCCCATGTCTAACCAAGTGTGCAGTAGCCACCACTGCCTTCCAGATGGTCGATGCCCTATAAAGTGAAGAGCTCTTCGGTCGTCCGCACATGTGCCATACTTTGTAGCTATCAATTGCCTCTAAAGCCTCTCTTCTTCCACTTTCCAAGAAGCGCAATGTTCGTGTCACCCATTTAAGGAAATGGAATTTCCTGTTGTCACTCGAGTCGTTCCACAATGTTTCTCCTTAATTTCTCCAGCTTGTTCAAAACAAACTTTGGGCATTTAAAGAGAGACAAGAAGTGAATAGGCATATTGAAAAAAAGTCGTCTTCAAAAGCATCAATTGGCCTCCCAGGGAAAGATGGTGACATTGACACGAAGCTAACTTCCTCTCAATCCTCTCAATCACCCTATCCCAGAGGTGTTTGGCCGGTTTTCCAATGCATAGAGGACGACAAGTGGAGAGGAAAGCCCCCGCCTTGCAACCAAAGATGGAAGCAAATCGATCCAGCTTGCCTTCACCAACATGCACTCCAAGCATTTCAGATTTAGCCACATTGATCTTTAAGCCCGAAACCTCTTCAAAGAAAACTAGGATTTTCGTAGATTATCAACAGCAATCTCACTTGCATCGCAGGAAAAAAAAGAAGAAGAAGAAGAAGAAAAAGAAAAGGAGTGTCATCCGCATACTGGAGATGAGTGATCCGCCTTCCATTAACAGAGGTTTCAAACCCTCTAAACAATCCGTTTGCAGCACCTTTATATAGCATAACGCTAATAGCCCCCCGATAACAACAAAGACGCATGATGATAAAGATCTCCCAGCATGATACCACTTCATGCTTTGAAGAAAGCTTTTGGCGAACCGTTGATCAAAATAGAAAAAGATGCAAATTCCACACAATCTCTAATCCATCCCCTCCACTTCTAACCAAATCCCATCATATGCAGCATGCAGTCTAAAAAGTCCCAATTCACGTGATCATATGCCTTCTCAATATCCAACTTGCAAACAAGCCCTGCTTCATTACCTTTGAATGTTGAATCAATGCACTCGTGGGTTACTAAGGCGCAATCCAGAATTTTTCCCACAACAAACACCCCCTGATTCTTTGAAATCACCAAAGCCAAGGCCGCTTTAAACCTAGATGCAAGCAATTTCGCAGGGATCTTGTAGGGGCTTCCAATTAGGATGATCGGCCTGAAATCTTTCAAGAGTTCAACTCCCTCAACTTTAGGAATAAGAATGATAAAAGAGGCTCCCGGCTCCTTAGAGGGGCAATTTCTTTCCCAAAACTCCATAAGAAAATCCATAGTATCCTTCTTAAGTATCGGCCAAATTTTCTAAAAGAATAGGATTGGGAATCCATTAGGACTCGAGGCTTTGTTTCCACACATCTAAGTGATAATAGCTTTCACCTCCTCTTCTAAGGAAGGCTTTTCGAGTTCCATTGCTTCCTTAAGGGATATGGATTTGAAATCTAAATTAAGAATTGAGTCTTTGATTGTGATAAGTTTAGGTTTCACTATACACCCATGGAACTCGATGTTTAGAATTGTTTTGATCAATGGATTAATACTTTGAACTTGACTATGAAGTTTACCGTGCGCTTGAGTCCAGGACAAAGTAATGCCCAACATTCATGAATCTTAGAATTCTAGTATCTGGATTGTTTTTCAAAAATTCACTTGGGTTTATAGAAATTGTCCCGTACTTCTTCAATTATTTTTCGCATACTTTGCTCGAGACTAGCAAAATGCTGGTTGAGGATTGTGTTGAGGATCAAATATTGCATATTAGACCCCAAGTATTACCTAATTTTACGTACATGATAATGCTTAACATCCTATTTTAATCATGTTTGTGTTGCAAGGTGTATTTAGGAGTCTGGACTGAAAAAGGGTACTAAAAGCATGGATTTAATGCTCCGAAGTCACCGAGGCAAGGGACGGACCCCAGGGGACCGAGATCGAAGAATTTACACGCTAGAGATTCAAGAAAATCAAGAGATCAACGATATAGAGGCCTGAAAATCGTCCAAAAAGCAAGATCATAGGGTTCCCACCATCCGTTCGGCTCGAAACTTTATATCTAGCCTGAGGACCATAAATTAACCGTACACGTCAAATTTCAGTCCTTGGATCCTGGTGGAAGTGGCCCAACGAACAGATTAGCCACCAAATCCCTGATTTAGGGCCCACCTAATCTCTGGATATGCCTAAATTTCGGTCTCAACCCCTTAAATTAGATGAGGAAGCGGATGAACGGTGTGGATTTAAACAAACATCACTGTGGACCTCACCCTGAGTGGTGCGCGTGTGCACAGCACACGTGCACTCGCGGTGCACCGAACACACTAAGTCAGTTAGTGTGCGCTGACCCGACTATTTTCAAAAATCCAAAATCCCCGCCCGCGTAACAGCGAGCAGGGACTTGCGGTTGGGTGCAGGTGGGCCACCATCATCATCCAGGTTGATCTGAACCGTTCATTACACTCAGGAGGCCAAACCGACCGTACCCTAATCGAAGGCCTGATTTTTCTCAGACATTGCATGTATATGGGGATTCAAACGCGGGACGGACGGCGGAGTAAAAGATTCTGTAGGCCACACCGAAACCAATCCAAAACCGTCCCTTCCCGAATGGTTTTTCGAGGGAAAACTAATGGACAGAGTGGATTTCCACGAAGACACCGATCATGGGCCCACCGAGCTTCACAGCGCAAAAGATTACGCAGGCCTTGTTTTGCGATCGTCCGAGAAGTCCAGCCACTGTGGGCCATTATACGTACACAATCGCGGTCAGATCTACGATCTGAACCGTCCAGGAGGAGCCCAAGGTGTGCACGACCCCATCCAAGAAGCCATATCAGAAGGCCAGGACAATCCGCCATCCAAAAGTTGACTCGACGCAAGTTGGTTTCCAAGGGTTGCCACACCAAAACCGGATTGCGTAAGATCCTTACGCACCAACTCCACTTACGCCACCGACCTCCCTAACTTTATAAAAGGAGGGACACACAGGAGAGAAAGGCATCCAATCTTGGACACGGGATCTATTAGACGTGCAGCCATGGAGGCAAGGTGGGAGGATCAGATCTTGTGCAGCCGTGGAGGCCAGGACGTGAACGAGAAGTAAGAGACAAAGAGAGCTTGGGACGGCCAGATTTTCTCTATCTTTTCCTCTTTATTTCATTATGTTTTTTGAGACTTTAGTGTGATCTTGTCAAGCTAAACTTCTTAGCTGGGGCTAAGAGGTGAAGCTTGTAGCGTGATTAGGATGGTTGCTTTGCTTTAATTCATGTTTTATGGATTCTCTTGGATTTTAGTTTGATTATGAAGGAATACTTTTAGTTTTAATGGTTTGTTGCGACTTAAATTACAATGGATTTGCGATAGCTTTAAGTATGCTCTTTCCATTATTGAGATTGTGAAATTAGTAAGACCCGTTGTTCACCATTGTCCCATGGGCATGGTAGGGTGACGGAATCCTTCCTAACTTTCACAATTCTCTTATGATTGGCTGTGAGATTGGTAAATTATTGTTGTTTGCCATCGTCTCCTGGGCATGGTTAGGTGATGGAATCACTTCCAAATCTTCACCATTCTTATCTATTGATGATGAGATCCATGAGAAGTTCAAAGATCTGACAGATCTCTTCTTACCAATTGGATAAGATAGGACTCTGATTCCAGTTGTGTCCTTGAATCAATGCAAGGTAACTTTCCGACTGCTACAAGTGGATCCTTGGCACCCTAGTTTCCCACCTTTAAATATTACAAGTTTTAGTTTAAATAGTTCACCATTATCCTCCTAAATTCTCCTGATTAGATTACATCTTCGCCTAGTTCTAGTTCCGAGTTACTTTCAGATTATGTACAAGGTACAGTCCCTGTGGATTCAACCTCGGTCTTACCAAGATTATTACTACATCACAACCCTATACTTGGGGTGTGAACAATGGATGGATGGACTAATTTCTTATCGTAGCACATGCTTTTCGGCCCCATTAATTGGAAACTTATTATGTACGCATTCTTTTTGCAATTTTTTTATTCCTAAATATGCAGACGTGTGTATTTTAGCATCTCCTAAAGTTTCACTGAAAATTTCCACCGTTTCCCCCATGTTTCCCTAACGTTTGCCCACATTTCCGATTATCAGCGATATTGATACTGTTTCTGTATCCTCGGCCATCAAAACTTGTAGCAATATTGATACTTCAAACATTGATCCCAACCAATTGGCTCAGCTAATGAATCATGTTCCGCCATTTCCAATCTATCAAGAACCACGTCCTCATTTAAACTTGTATGCAATGTTCAATTTGTTGACAATAGTATCAATAATATTGCTATATTATTGTTATTGCAACATGGGCGATATCGAGACCACAATCTTTCCTTTCCTTTCCAATTGTCAACGGTTCTCGACGACATCATGTGTTATCAATATTCCGAAATATCAACGGATGTTTGGATGGGAAGCTGGATGGTTAGATGGATGATTGGATAGATAGATGGGATGGTTGGATGAATAGATGGAATGGATGGGATGGTTGGACTAATTTCTTATGGTAACACATGCTTTTCGACCCCCATTAATTGGAAACTTATTATGTATGCATTCTTTTTGCAATTTTTTTATTCCTAAATATGCAAATGTGTGTATTTTAGCATCTCCTAAAGTTTCACTGAAAATTTCCACTATTTCCCCCCTGTTTCCCTACCCACATTTCCAATTATCAGCGATATTGATATTGTTTCTGTATCCTCGGCCATCGAAACTTGTAGCAATATTGATACTTCAAACATTGATCCCAACCAATTGGCTCAACTAATGAATCATGTTCTGCCATTTCCAATCTATCAAGAACCACATCCTCATTTAAACCATAGGCCATCAAATACTTTCTTACAACCTCCACCCATATCCTTTTGGGCCTTCCCTCGCCTTTTTATAGCTTTGACTTGAACAACTCACTCCTAACCGATGAACCTCTTGGACTCCAATGCACATGGCCAAACCATCTAGGTATACTTTCCCTCGTGCTTGTGGAGCGAAAAACGCCACACCGCAATCAAATGAGTGGGTTCCACAGCATATATGAACCGCCCAAATGGCATGTGGCACCTTTTATCCCCCAGGTGCAGTATCATCATTCCAATTTAATATAATGTAATAGAAGATGCACATAAAGATCTAAGAACCAAGGCATCCAAGAAATTGATAATAGCAAGAGAAAATTTTAATCAACAATTTCTACTCACAACTTACACAAAAAGAACTAAATATACTTCATTCTAAAACACCTTGGAGTTGAGTTATAAACCCTACACGTATACTCGAGTCGACATCTAAATTTTCAATTTATGATTGATATAAAACTAGTAGATATGGCACTTGCAATGCATGTGGAGAGTGAGTAAGCAATTTGCGAGACATGGGAGAAAAGGGTGGAGAGGCCGTTGAAAGGGAGTTATTTCATACTCCAGGAGAGTGGGATTGTTAATACTCCAATACTTTGAAATTGTACATCAACTCAACTATACCCAAAAGTCATGGGACGCACTTTTGATAGGTCATCGTCCAAAATTAAAATTAATTAACAATCCTAACCTGTAATTAGTAAACACTTGTTATCAAACTTGAACCACCGACTGTTTATATTTTGACCCTCTGTTAAATATCTATCAATTAACCATTTAGGGAAAAAATCAATGTAATTTTTGGTTTAAAAGCCATCTGAATCAGGGCCTACGACTTGTATGGTTTAATTTGAGTTTGTTATATGGCATATGAACAATTTCTTAGTGCTTGTGTGTCAAGCACCACACTCTATTAGAGTATCAAAGTCTCCTCATATTGAAAAGCAGGAATGCGTCCAGCGGCCCAACGACTCACCTAACAACCTAAATGCCCATCCTTTTGCTACAAAACCCTTCTCATAATATTTAACAACACTGATTTTAGCTATTCAGAAAATTAATTGTGCAGAAAAAGGTTGCCTTGCCCCTGTTCCTTCCATTATATGGAGTAGAGATATGAGGTGGGACATGTAAACATGTTTCATGTTTTAAAACACGTTTCCTGCATTTTGTTGAGAAAAGCATCCACGGATATTAAATGCACTCATCTTAAGCACAACAACTCATGAAGCATAAAAGAAGACCCAAAAAAGAGTTACATTCAATGATGCAATCAAACCCAACATTACGATCTGATTTTATGGGTAATTGTCATCACAAATTCAAGTAGGTAATGGTGAGCTGTATGGCTCGCAAAATGTAGAATGTTTGATGACAACAGAAGATTGGCAAAGTAACAGTTTGGAATCCAAAAATTGATGGAAGACACTTTCATTGCCCAAGGCAAGCTAAACACAAAATAATGCCATAGCAATAAGAACAAATTGGAGGAAAGAAAAATGTTACCACCATGTAAAAGCAAAATGCCTCCAATCATCCGACTTATTCTATTCCTGAAATTTTGCATTGTAACTTTATATTTCGATTTTCCTGTCAAAAACACAGAAGTAAATGCTAAATACTTTGAACGAAATGTCCACATTGTAGACCTAAAAATTAGATCGAGAAATTTTTGGCTGAGTCGGACAAAGTAGCATGGAAACATACGCTTCAAATAGTATGAATAAAAGGCTATGAGAAGATTACTGTCACCAATTTCCACAACTCTTAGCTACTTTTACTAAATATACATACGAGTATATCACAAAGATCCATATATTTCAAATTTAACTTCATATATTAATAGAGAACATCAAATAATAGATAGGCAAAAGACCCCAAAAATTAGTCATCCAATCTCCCACAGCATAAATATATCCATTAGTAGTTCAGAATAGCATATGCATCCACTCACCAAAAGGGTATCCATCTACCAAAGAAGGAATACCATCATCCAAAGGAAATGATCGCCAGACAAAATATAGTTGAAGTCCTACCTTTGTGAGCTCGAAAGCCCATGAGGTTGGTTGGAAACATCATCTACCAAAGATGGCAGAGTTGTGGAGGAGAAAAACCCATCCAATCCAACATATCACCTCAAGGGATTCAATGTACAGCAAAGAGGGGAAACAATCGTATGGGCAAAAGTATCAGCCAAAACAATGTAGCTCTTCCTACCTCTTCTGTAACTAGCCCATAACAGCCGATCAAACCCACATAAAATCCAGAAGAATAAACACTATCATCATGAAATAACCCATCATAACCACAGACATGATCAAAGGCCTTCTGCAACATAGCTAGAGAGGGTGGGATACAACAATATTGCATGCATATTTAATTGATAAGAGAGAGATTTTACCAAAGAGAGAAAGTGTGCAATAGGTACAATGAAAATGTCTAAAAGAAGAAGATTACAAAGGTGAAATAAAGGCTCAAATCAATATAAAAGTTCTCTTCACACCCCTTCAAAGAGTAGCTTTCGAATCAACTGAAAATTTACAACGTATCTTCTTTACCTTTTTCCTTTTAATTCATCTTTTCTCTTTGAGAAGTCACCCTAGCTCAACCAGTAGAGCTTTTGGGTTTTAACCATGTTGTCATGGATTCAATTCTCACAGATGGCCCAAAATAGATAACAAGTCTTGTATTCCGTATCGGTATCGGTGGGCGTAACAGTGTTGTGCCCACCGATACCGATATAGATACGGGGTATAACGGCGATACGGGGGCATAACGGCCCGTAACGGTGCAATTTTTTTATTTTTTTTGCCAAAAAAATATGAAAAAATATGGATTAAATCCGGAATATTCTAAGCATTCCAAATATGCATTCATTTATAAATTAAAACATATTTATGGTGGTGTAACGGTCCACTCTTTGGTGAGAAGTTGTATCGGACTGTCTGATGAATTTATGAACCAAACAACCTGGATTTGACTGCAAAACTCATATATTAAATTTTCTAACTATCTACTATTAATGATAGATATATTAGAATGAATGTAATATGAAAATATCTTACATGTTTAGGTGTTTGCAATTATTTTTCATAATTTATTCTATATTAAGTTATTAACAATTTAACATACCTGTGGCTGTGACTGTGATTCCTGTCTTGTGACTTGTCGTCCTCAAGTCAAGAATATATAAAAATAGTAGTGTCTGATATACTCCTCTGCAACTTAATTAAGGTTTACTTGATTGGTTGTCAGGGGAGCTATTTTAAATACAAGTTCGGCAGTGTCAAGTGTGTGCTTGGCTGCTTGCAATAATACTGTTGTGAGTTGTCTGCTGCAAATGCTTACCTTAATACAAATATATACTTACAATCACAAGTCACTAACAAAATGAAAATCTGCCTTTTTGTGATTGCTCGACCTCCACATCATCGTCATCGTCATCATCAGGCTAAGGCTGTCCAATAGGTGGAGGTGCTACATATCCATAATATCCAGTGCCAGAAGGAAATACTAGATCAACGAAACCCGAGGACTGATCCTAACTAGGCAACGACTCTGACCCCGAGTAAGGATATCCATCAGTGCCCGTCGAATAGCCATACTGGTGCCCGTACTCAGGCTGTTGAGAATCTTGAGATTGAGAGTGTCTGTGATGAGTAACTTAGATTTGGATCTGGATCTGGATATCTATAATCATATGGATATGGATCGGGAGGACTACTCCAACATGAATGTGATGGAACACGCTTAGTATAAGTATAATCATAATCCAATTGGCCGTAAGAATATCCATCATAATAACCAGGACCATGAGCCTGCTAATGTTTCGGACCTCCCGGACCCGGTGCACCACTAAACCTACCCTCCTCCTGCTGGTTGTATCGTGACTCGGTACACTCATAAGTCCGACCTCGTGTACTACCTTGTTGATGTTTATCAGCATCACGATCTATAGACGGCTGTATGGTGTGCTGAGCAACATTAGAAGTGTCAGCACCAGGGGCAAGGGCGTCATCATCACCATCATCCGACACGGTCACGCTACCACTGCTCGTACTCTTTTGTTGATCTTAAGCTGTACTTGGCATAAAAGCTGCCCCTGTTACTGCATCTGCACGACTCTCTTGTTGCGTTGTGCGTATAAGGGGGTCATCAATTTCTATTTCTTCACTATCCTCTTCAATTTGCTTTTCCCTTGTTTCCAGCCAAGGTAGAAGCGGATCGTCCTCATCATAAATATTGTCTTAGTTTATTGGACAGTATTCTATGTCATCGGCGACTGTAATACTCATATGATGTCGTCGCATTCTTAGTTTCATATTGTAGTGCATGAAGACAAGTCTATCCAATGTCCTAGTCTGCAATCTGTACCTATTCTTTGAATGAATAAGCGCAAAACAACTCAAATTTCTTTCGCAGCCAGAAGAAGTTGTCGTCTGGCTCAAAACTTTTACTGTAATTTTTTGGAGAGCCTTCGTACTCTCTCCGAAATTCATCCACCATTCAGCCGGTTGCAACATAAATACTGCATGTTGTGCAAGAGCATCTCCAAAGCTACCCAGGCGATTTCCAAATGTATCTAATTCATTCAACACCTTTATTTGCATATCTAAATCAGGCTCTAATCTCTTTATCACATTCTTTAGCCCGACACGAACTTCATTATCCGCAACAAATGATTGGGCATATCTGTACCTAGGATTTGGGTAGTAACCTGCTACATGAAGATCGTGATGGAGTTGTCTTGTCCATCTCTTGTCCATCATCCTCTAATAAGACTCTCAGCTTCTACAATCACATTGAATTGCCAACTTTGCCTTATCCATGGCATCGTATAGGAAGCCCATAGTAGGTGCTTCGTCGGTTTCAACAAGACGAAGTACCCTCATTAGTGGCTCCATCACCTTTAAGATCGACTTGACCCTCTTCCAATATTTCTTGTCCCGTATGGTATTCGCAATTTCAACCGGTGTCCCTGATGTCTTCTGACCATGTTTTGTGTTGAGCAAATCTCGGGAAGCGAACATCTCACTCAATTCTCTCCTATGTTGGTATAAACTCTCTAATGGTATAAAGTTTGTTGTGAATCTAGTCGCCACAGGCCTCAACAACTCTCGTCCTTTCGTGAACTTCCTCATTATTGCGACTACTTGATTATGGTTGTAAATAAACGTCATCACTTCTCTTGCCCTTTCGACCATTTCCTTAACATTCTTCTTCTTCCCAATATCTTCCAATATAAGATCAATACAATGGGCAGCACATGGTGACTAAAAAAGATGTCTCTTTTTCATCAATTTATGTCCTGCAAGCTTATATGATGCTTCATTATCTGTCACAATCTGCACTACATTCTCCTCTCCTTTCTCATCCACAACTTTATCCATTAGTCCAGTAATATAATTAGAATCTTTTGTTACGTCTGAGGCATCAATTGACTTGTGGTATATAGTTCCTAAGTGGCAGTACACCATGAAGTTGATCATGCTACGTCTAGTTGGGCCAGTCCAACCACCACACGTGATCGTGTATCCTCTGGCCTGTCATACAGGTTTAAAGGTATCTACGTATGCTTTCACATCCACATACTCTGCATTTGTCCATTTCCCCCCAATATCCCTAGCCGTGGGAGCTTTAATTCCTTCACCAGCTTCTGCTGCTGCATCAATTACCACCTACCAATATGGAGAATTGGCCGCGTTAGGAGGTATGTTGGCATGTATAAAAAAACTTTCCTGCTGCCCTACCTAGCTTCTCAACAGAAGTTCTACTCCACATTTATTTTTTCTTTTGTTTAGTTGATTCTTTCCTAAACAGGACTGGATCAATAGAGGGTCTTCTAGGCTCATTTACTTCTTCATCCAAATGTATAGAGGCATCATGTGGAGATGTCTCTCGTCGGCTCCCAAACATACGTCGTAACCGACCAAACCTACCCACCCCTCTGATTGACCCACTCGCGCCAAACATGCAGCGACATTCTTCCTATTCACGAGCTAGGTGCAAGCTCTCTCTCCTGGCTATATAGTTAATTCCCGATCTGAATCTTCGTCAGAATCAATAATATCTTCATCACGAACACCCATATATTCAGGATCAACCACCTCCTGTCAAGCCGCATCCTACCTTTCAACTCATACAGATTGGCTTGCATTAAAATCATTATCTCTTTCGGTACTCTAGTACATCCTGCAACTTGACCCTTTCGATATGCCAAATGTTGTTTGACACGCGTAATTTCACCAGTTACTAGTCTATCACAATAGTTGCACTTCATTTGGTGCCTAGCACCACCAATCCTTTGACAATGTTGTCATCCAATATCCCTACTTGTTGGCCACACCCAGATATTTCAGGTAGATACTAAATATAGATTAGATATGACCTATGTCTATGTAAGATTGTGAGTCTACTTGCAATTCTAAATTTATATACAGTGTTCAAAATCTAATCAATAAAGATGACTTTATGTTCTAAACCCTAAGAAGCTCCAAAACTTGTCCAATATAAAAAATATATATATAAACATAAAGTCACTAATTCGAAAATATAAAAAAATATAAAATCATAATAAGAATCTGTAAAATGGACATTAATATGTTCTACTATGATTAACACATCATATTTTATCATTAAAACAGCAACACATTGAATAAAGAATGATTTTTCGAATTTAAAAAAAAAAGGGCCAAAAATAGTGTAAATAGAAAATAATTATAAATAAATATAAAATCACAATAAGAATATGTAAAATCGACATTAATATGTTCTACTATGATTAACACATCATATTCTACCATTAAAACAGCAACACATTGACTAAAAATTGATTTTTCGAATTTTTTTTTTAAAAAAAAGGCCAAAAATAGTGCATAAATAGAAAATAATTATAAAAAAATATAAAATCACAATAAGAATCTGTAAAATGGACATTAATATGTTCTATTATGATTAACACATCCTATACTACCATTAAAACAGCAACACATTGAATAAAAAAATGATTTTTCGAATTTAAAAAAAAGGGCCGAAAATAGTGCGTAAATAGAAAATAACTATAAAAAAATATAAAATCACGATAAGAATCTGTAAAAATGGACATTAATATTTTCTACTATAATTAACACATCATATTCTACCATGATTAACACATCATATTCTACCATTAAAACGGCAACACGTTGAATAAAAATTGATTTTTTGAAATTTTTTTTTTAAAAAGGCCAAAAATAGTGCGTAAATAGAAAATAATTATAAAAAAATATAAAATCACAACAACAATCTGTAAAATAAACATTAATTTGTTCTATTATGATTAACACATCATATTCTACCATTAAAACAGCAACACATTAAATAAAAAGTATAAATACCTATTTTGGAGGAATTTCTGGAAAATGGCACTCAGAGCTTCGAATCAAGAAAATCTTTAATATAAGTTGTTTTTATATGCAATTTCAAGCTAAGAGTGGTCGAAAATTGCAATAGAATGATTTAGAAAGAGTTTGGAAGAAAAAAGTATCAAAAAAAGTAAACATTGGACCTTAAAAAGAAAAAAAAAAAAAAAAACTAGCTGTTATTGGACCATTACGCCCTAATCGTTACGGGGCAGTAACGGCCGTTACGCATACAGAATCGGGGGGGTGCCCGTTTCGACCCCGTATCGCGTAACGGCCCAGACTATTACCGTTACGTATCGACCGTATACATAACCGATTCCGAATTCCCTGGTCTTACCACAATTCGTTGGAACAGGGCGACAATGACAACAATGACGATGATGATGATGATGATGATAACTACGACACTGATGACTATGTCTGAAATTTTATAAAGGAAAGAAAATAAGAATACTAAGGAAAAGGAGTTGAATATGCAATAACAAACCAAAGGTACTTCCTCTGACAGAAAATTAAGTTCCCACTCATGATAGATGTAACAAGTTACACCATGTAAGAAGTGTAGAACAATTAGCTCATAGGGACCACCGTTGTATGTTGTTTCCCATATCAAGTAAAAATGCAAACCCATGAAGTTCATATATGCACCTATGCTCAATAGACCCCACACAATAGTTTTCCTAGTTCTATTGTATCTTTTGTTTCTTATCTTCTGGAACAATCACAAATACCTTTTTATTATGGATCTACTACTAGAAATTCAATGCATAATCTCAATATTCGATGTGCATTCCTCAGTGTTGTCATATGCAATCACGTAAGCGATTATGCCATCACATATGCCATTTTGGACTAGTGGACCGCATATGCCACGGTAGCATATATGGTTATTGTGTCATTGGGTCTTACACAGTCTCATAAAGACGTATGCGACTGCATAAGCCATAGTTATGCGTTATTGAACCTCCCAATGGTCAAATCTTTGACCGTCAAGACTCTCTCTCTCTCTCTCTCTCTCTCTCTCTCTCTCTCTCTCAATATAATTCCTATGTTGTTTTTTTCACATTTTAAAGTAATGCATTCGAGTAGTTTTTAGTTGACTTGTAATAGTCTAGTAGTCTAATGAAACTATAAAAAAAACAATTCCCCAAACTTGTAGGTTTTTTAAATAGTTTTTCTTTTGTTTTTTCATTTTTCCTTGAATTTTTCACTTAATTGTTTTTTTTTTCAAAAAACAATGATTGGGTGGGTTGTGCGATCACACATGTGATTATGCCATCGCATAAGCACACAGCCCCCAAGGGTCTACGGGATCACTTATGCCATTTGAAAACATTGGTATTCCTAAATAATCTCAATTTTTCAATTATTCAACCATTTCATTTTACCAAGTTAAACATTAGCCAAACTAGTGAATGTTTATATTTTTCGATTCACCAACAAGACGTTATTTATAAGTTATACTAGTAGCTCTATTGGTTGGTTCACTGGGTGATATTTTCTTCACAAATGGGTTGGATTGGCATTATTCCGGAGATGGCAAAATTATTATATTAGATATAACATACTTCTTTTATCTAATAATTACCTTCTACAATAACTATAGTTGCACAAAGCTTGAAGCGAAGCGGTAATAAATTCGGGGCAAGACGAGGAAGCATTTGTTTTAAAATGTTAGAAAGTATAAATACTTCTTTTATTTGATTTATTTAGTTGATTTATCCATTTGATTTTGGGAATAAGTGTTGGAGACTAATTGAGCTATTGTTAAACTCATTTATTGATCATTATTCATTTATCAATTTATTTATTTTTGGGTTGTGTGTTTTGAAATGTGTGCTCATAAATGCAAATAGTTATAATCCTCATCGTCATGCCCAGTAATCTTGGTGGATGGGCCAAGGGCGCTCAAAAATCGAGGTTGGGGTGTGACACTTGTTGTAAGGTGACTGAACCAAAAAGAAAACAAATATTTAAATTTTAGAGAGGGAAAAGAAAACATAAAGAACAAGAGGAAGCTCATTTAGCAAAAACAACAAAAGACTTTGAAAAAGAAAAGGAGGAAACCATAAGGCGTAAAGGAAAAAAGGGTTAATGAAGGTAGAAACGCAAAATTTGGGAGTAATGGATCTAAGAAAAGATAATTACCTCTTTCAATACTTTTCTTTCGAGAAAAAATAAGTCATATAAACAAATGACATTGAAGCCTTTGTTGGACAAAGAAAGATTTAAGGCTTGCAAGGTGTTCAATCGATCTTTTTCATGCAATTGTACCTTTTAATGCAGATATTTCAAAATAATTTTGAAGAGATGTTTGAAATTACTTGATAATTTGGTCCAAATTTGAAGTGTCCGACAAAGAAAGAAATTAGTGGAAAGTTTCTTAAAGATGACACTAAGGAAATTGAATCTTTAAGAGAATTGGCATAACCATGTCAATCGACTAGAACGTGTGATGGATGGAATAACGGACAAGGACGAACTCTCATAAAAAAAAAAATTTGTTTTCATTGCCCTTTCAGGTATACTTCACGGAATCAGTTAATTCATCTAACATCACAAAAAAATACTGAAACAATGTTCAAGATGCTGAATGGCATTATTGAAGAGGTGGGTGAAGAGATTGCTGCGAAGGTTATGACTTGTGACAGATAATGCAGCAGCCACATGGTGGTGGGGAAAACACTAGATAATGTCAATAGATTTCAAACATCAAATGTAAGTAATTACTTATCCTTTGAATAAATTTCAGCAACCTGAATTGATTAGAGCTTTCAATACATGAGGTAGCAAATCAAGACAGGCATTTGGAGTATGATTATTTAGCTTTTTAGTCTGACAATTTGTTAGTAGTTAACTTCTAATATGAATTTAATTATTGGAACTAGCAAGACTGCCATTTTAGGAGAAGTCTAAGAAGATTTTGGCACCAATCGTACTGTAAGAAGTGGAGATTAATCAAAAGTGAAAACATGGTAAATACCTTAGCCATTATGCACCTATGAAACTTATTAATCTATTTAAAAGAAATAAAAACATATAGCCTACGAAGTCATTCTACAAAATAATCATTCATATTTTAAGTCAGATTTGTACATCTTCAGACTGAAAGAAACTGGAATATGTTCAACTAAATCTATCAAAGAAGAGAAGCCATTTAAAGCAATAACACCTGATAACTGAATGCATGCCCACTACAACTTGCAATTGGAGGATTGTCAAATGAATGGGTTAAACTTAAAACAACACTATTGTGCCGTTGTTCTTTCTCTTTCATTATGCCTCTAAGATGATTTATGTCATGGCAGGTTATGGAGTCCAAGACAAGACAACAGTGATGAAAATGTCACTTAGCACGTCACACTAGGAAAAGGAGATGTAGATTATTTGATGGGGTTAAATGATGATAGTCATGGATTTTCTATTTTAGATTCATATTCAAACTAATTAATGGGTTTGAGTTCAATTAGCTTTCGATTCTAATAGATGTTGAAATCCTTTTGGAAGATGACAGTCATTGTATATAAAGTAATAATGACTTCTAGTTCTATTTGGAATTTTTAAAAAATTAAGATTGACATTTTTATGGGCAAAATTAAGACTGCCCAGTGCCCACATGATGTCTCAATCATGGAAATGTGAATAATGTGAGATTAAAATCTCATGGTTTTATTAGTTTAAACATGTGATTTTTTTCACATTTTACGGTTATTTAGGAATTTTTGGAATCTAGGAATAACTGCAGTTTTATTTTTAATTATTATTAAATTTTGGTATTTTTATTATGGGTTTTGTTAACATCCCCGCCTTCACTGGGACATTAGCAACACCCCCAAAGCTTTTAAATGACAAATAGGACCTATCGTCAATTTAAAGCATTCATTCATTCATACAACTAAGAGAAGGCAATGGTGTAAAAACACGCCAAGCATATGATCCTAAGCATCTGACTGATAACATGGACAATGGAAAGTCAAGATTGAGAGGAGAAACAGGATAGTTCCAATCATCATCTTGAAACATCCATTCGATAGATCCCAGTCCCACTATGTATTGCTTATGATTCCAAAGCAGCACCCTAGTTTAATAATTCTAAACATGTGATATATGGCTCATAAAAAATGGATGGCTGCAACAAAAAAACCCTTAAACCAATTGATGATTGGGCATCCCACGTCATTCTGGGGAGGAGATGTTAGCAAAACCCTTTTATTATTATTATTATTATTATTATTATTATTATTATTATTATATATCATTTTGTTGACCCGCCTGGCTGAGTCGCTGGTTGACCAGACCGAATAACTAACTGAGTCCCATGCTGAGAGATCAGGGCAAACTACTGGTAAAATGCACACCAATTCAAGTAACGTTGAGCACAAGAAAAGAAATGAAAATCCATTTGTTTGTCCCGCCGTCTCTACCCCTTACCTGATCAAGAACTCTCGCCGAGCTCTTCTCCACGGCCATTGCTAACCCCTCCAGCTTTGCCAGCATCTTCGAATACAAACACTCCACCTCCGACGTGTAATTTCCTGCCTCAGATCCTATCAACCGGCTTAACCTCCCAAGTTCAAACCCCTCCGCGCATGCATCCAACCCCTGCTGCTCCTTCGAGGTCCGCCTCACACGGTTCAAACTCTCCCTGTCTGCCTCCTCCAAGGACGTTCCGAACGGGAGCCATGGGAATGGCGAACTCGGACAGAATGCGCCATAATGGCTTCGGAAAGCGGGACCGATGTTGATGACATGGAGAGAGACTGGATCGAGGACGGGATGAGAGGTGCGTCGGAGCTGGAAGGCCCGGTACTCGTGCGTGTGGATAGAGAGGGAGGGAGAGGATGAAGAGATGAGGAGGAGGAAGAGATGAGGAGGAGAGGAGGGAGAGATGAAATGGGAGAGAGGGTCGTCGGTATTTGTAGGAAGGGAAGCTAGGGTTTGGGCGAGGGAACATGAAATGGCGTGCTCTCGCATGGAAGGGCGGAGAGGGGTGCTGCGGCGAGAGATGAAGAAACCGAGGATGGTAGGGGACGGATGGACGATGGAGGGAGGGAGGATTCGACGGATTGAAGGTAGATGAACAATGCCGAGGGAGTTGTAAAAGGAGAGTGGGTTGGATGAGGAGAGGAAAGAGGTTATGGTGGCGGTGAGGCGTGGGGAAGGGGTTGGATTTGGGGTTGGCGAGTCGGAAAGGGAAGAAGGGGTGTAGTGGGTGACGTGGCCGAAGAGGAGCCCATCGATGTCCGTCGATGATGAAATTGAACGTTGGATGAGGGATGCTAGCGTGGGTCCCGGGATGGAGAGGTTTTGGAACTGGGGATCCTCGTCCTCCATGGAGAAGAAGAGAGGGAAGGCTGGTCGGAGTTGTTCGTGTCAGAGGCGGCGCTCAGTACGGGGTTTTCCACCTGGAGTGGTGCTTAAGACCACTCAACCGAGTACGCACGGGCTAGCGAGGCGTACGATAACAAAAACATACAGTAGCCGTTAATCGAGGGGGCACTCAGAAATTAGACTCAAATAATAACCTATTTTCTAATGTTTAAGGCTCCTTTTGCATGCCGTCCGATCTCATCCCATGAGAGCTTCTTCGTAGAGATCTAGAGAATTAAGACTCTTTTTTGGACACTTATTTTAGAGCCGTTAACTCTGAATTTTTGTACATAAGGCGGAATTTGAAAAATGTTTCATGTTTAATGATGTTTGTCAATGCGGAAGAAGGAAAGCGCTCCACCATTTTATGCAAAAAAAAATTCCATGATAGGAGTCTAGCTGTGAGATCCGACTCTAGTGTACATGTGTGCATGCGTGTGTGTGAATATGCATTTCGTCCAAATTGGTTCCGCGGTCCTACCGGTTAAATTCCAGCGACCGGTGACCCGCGACCCCTGGATTGTGTTTGTGGTCATCCTTGAGTCCGGTCACGTACACCCAACTCAGATCGACCCTAGACCTATGTCATCCCGATCGTATCGTCATTGCGGTTCCAACGACGTGTCTTTTGTGTCCATCCGACCTACTGATCAAAAGTTATGAACATTTCATCATATGACCCACTTTTTGTACATGGGTCATTTCCATGACACAATTTCCCATGCACAACACACACACACTACACAATTGCATGGATTAAACACCACCCACTCTAAACACCACCAAGCCTAGTCTAAGCCTAGCAACTTTGCTATTTTCACCATAAGTTATGATTGTTTTCTCTAACTAAGGAGGGAGAGCAATGATGACTCTCCTACAACCCTTCCTTTCTCTCTCTCCCCTCTCATTTCTCTCATTCCACCTCTCCTCCGTATTCCAACAACTCCAGCCCATTTTCTCTCAAAAACTTCTCAATCTAACCTTTGAAAAGTGATCTCAACCATAGATCTATAACCATTGGAGCTTAAGGAGCTTGGAGATAGGAAAATCATGAAGTTCCATTAAGGTGGGTGCACTTATCTTAGTTTTTTCTGATTTTTCTTGTGGTAGATTCCCCTTATCTCATCCTTAGGAACTTGTGGGGCCCATCAAGTAATGATGGAGGTTCCCCATGTTTCCATGATTAAGGCCTATGGTCCATTCCTTTGCATGCAAGTTCCATGGATGGGGTCATTCTACATGGATCCCATCATGGCATTTTTCCTTTGATACATATCTTTTAGGGGTCATCTAGACCATAGATTTAGGTGGGAAAGGCATTCCCACCATTTGATTGATTCCTAACTCCATGCATGTACTAGATCTAGATTATATTTGATCTAAGGAATGATATGAATGTGTTGTGATGAAGTGAGGGTCTCAATAGTGGCGGAGATCCTCTCTTGTGGCCAGACCTTCATTTTCCCCTTATTCTATCTTTCATTTCTGATGTGTGTGGCCCACTTGGGGGCCCTGAAATATCCAGATCGTCCAAGCAAGGTGGACGCCCATGGCTGTCCATTCCTTCGACATTGACACCCTAATTCCTCCATATCAGATGCAAACAATGGGTTTTATGAAGGGGAATTGGTCTGGATGTTTGTGGAGCCCACTGAGGTGGACCACAACATTGATTTCATAGGGTGATTTCCCCTTAATTTGGTTTCCATACTTAATTCATTTCATATATCTGTTGTTGTCTAGAAATTTTCTGGACAGTTGTTGGATGGTTTTTGGGTCATGATTATCGACTGATAAGAGGGATGCTTCACCCCCATTGGTAGATGATTCTTAGAGGTGTGGACCCCACCTCGATGTGTGTTGAATCCCCACCTCCATCCGCCCTTGATTGATCACCCAAAAAGGTGGGCCAAGAAGGTTGGTCATTCTGGACTATCCAGCCACTCTGCATATTGTAAAAACATAAATATCAACTTGTTTCTGAAACGGTGGGCCACCTCTATGGACCCCACCTTGTTGTATACTTGTACAGGAATGTTGACCCTACATTTTCCCCAATTATGGCAGATCTGGGCCCACTCTAATGGGGTGCACAAGTCAGGGGCAACAGCATTGTTTCGGCAGGAATTATTTCTGGACCTTACTGTCCATAATTTGTGTGAATTAAATAAAATACTTATACTACCTCAAAAATTCTAAAATTTTGTAGAGAGGTGACCCACCCATGGTAGGACCCACCTACAAAATTTGGGGGCCAATGGACACTTGTACGCACCATGGTGGTGGTTGGACCGGCCTACTATAATGTGGTGTCCAGATCAGGCAGTATCTCAGGACAGATTGCTTTCTAAAAATAAATTAAAATATCTCTAGTTGTCCAAAAATCTTGAAATTTTTTGGAGGTGTGTTCCACCCATGGTAGGACCCACCTAGCAATTTTTGGGGCCAACGGACCCCTATGCACACCGTGGTAAGGGCTGGACCGGCCCACCATGTTGGGACGTCTAGGTCAGTCCGATTTTCTAGATAGATTGCTTTATTTAAATTAATTAAAATATTTTTAAATGTCCAAAAATCCTAAAATTTTGTGAAGGTGTGGCCCACCAATGGAAGTATCACCCTGCAAAATTTCAGAGCCATCGAGCCCTTGTACTACCCATGATGTGGTCTGGACTGGCCCACTAGGGAGGGACGCCCAAGCCGGGGCGTCCAGCCTTGGCTGGCTGTCCCGCCTACTTTGTGGGCCCACCTAGATGTGTTGTATATCCCATCATCCATCCATGTGGGGTCCTTAAGGGACTTGATCATCTTTCCCTTTGGTGGTTTCCAATTGGGGCCCGTTCGGATGAGATTCTGGGCTAAATACCCGGGCCCATGGGGCTGCCTACACATGAGGCATCCCTGTCTTGAGCCGCTGCTGGGGCTGCCTACACATGAGGCATCCCTGTCTTGGGCCGCTGCTGGGCTTACACTCCAATGACACAGCCCACTTGATATATGAGTTATATGTCCCCCCACCCCCTTCTCATCTGGTGGGACCCACTATTATATATGTGGGCCATCAGGAATTTCATCTACTATAAAATAATTTTTTTGTTGGATTCCATCCAACCCAGAAAAATGGGTGAGCTGGAATTTGGCAATAAGCCCAATAATTGTTGCCTATAAATGTTGTTTTGGGGCAGTATGGCCAACTAGATTTGATGAGGATTTAAGTCAGTTATCTTACCATTTTAAATTTATTTTTTGGCTTAATTAGTGCATGATTAAAGGCCCATTCGAATTGGATTCTTCTTGGGCTAGTCTTGTAGTTAATTAATGGGCCTTATGGCCTTGGTTGGGCTGGAACTTTTGATAGGCCCGTTGGACCCCTAGGTCCTATATTTACCATGCCATTGTGATGGGTCTTATGGACCAAATACTCAAGTAGTTGGACCCTTACTTGCCCACTATAATAAATCCATACTTGGGCCGAGATGTGAGGCCCAACTTACTTGTGTTAAATATAAGAATTTCCCATATGTTGGGATAATGGGCTGCCCATTAGGCCCACCACAATGAGTGAACCCATGACCCTTATGGTTGGGCCCTAACCTTGCTTAAGGGCCTACTAGGTTGCCTATGTATTGGGCTTAGTGTATGGCCCACTAGGCCATGGATTGACTAGGCCTTGGACTTTTCTTTACATACAAGGCGGATTACCTCTTGGAAACCAGTTGAGGTTGGATGTCCTCCTGGGTGATCCTAAGGTAGGTTCATGAGTTTCTCTATAAATGGTTAAAGGCCCACCATAGACCTTAGGCCATTTATTTGAGGCTAAATATGGATGTATGTGGAGCCTACCTCAACATGTGTTGGTCCAGGCCATTCAAGCCTTAGATCGCCCGATCATAGAAGTACTCTCTGCCTTGGGTTGCTCTTGGACTCACAATCCAGTAGCAGGCCCACTTGAACCTTTCATGATATATACACACTCTCTATCTGGTAGGGTCCCGCAGTGAGTATAATTGGCCTTTATGAGATTATTTCCACATAGTTAACTAATTTATGGACCTTAACAGGCCCAGGAAGTCAAACGGGCCAAAAGTTTATCAAAGGGCCTTAAATGTACAATTTTATGGTTAAAACTTTATTTTGTTGTGGGGCCCACCATATTGAGAACTTGTGTGCATATTATATGCTTATGTTTTCTTATAATCTTTGGGCTTAATCAGTGTATTCGTTTGGGTCGCCTTTAATGATCACATGAGGACCCCATCTTAGATCAGATTTTTGGGGCATCCCATGAGCCTAAAGTGGGTTGGGATGTCCCAGCTTGGCCCAGCCATATATTGGGCTGACTTCTACCATTTTGATGGACTTGTGGGCTGAGATAAGGATAGTATTGAGCTCTTGGTTGCCCATTTAAATTTCTAGTTATTAGGCTGATATAGTGGGGCCCATTTCATCCAAACTTAAACTTATTTTTGTACCATATATTGTGTATGCGGGATGCCCACCAAGTCCAACTTAATGCATGGATTCTATGGCCATTGGGAATTGAGCCTTGGGCCTTAATTCCCCTTTTGGAGCCATGTTGTTAAAAGTGGTATTATATCTTTTTATTGCCTATTATGAGGAATATATGTATGTGGTTACCTTTATTTTTATCTTAAATGTAGGTCTTGGGCCTTATATCCATATAGTTCATGGTTGATATGTCTTTTTTGGGGAATAGTGGTTAAATGTCCCCATTATGGACCCCTCTAGGCCCGGTTGTATTTAAGAGTGATTGGATACTCATCTTAGAATCTTGCTAGGCTCATTTCTATATTACTTAGACTCGTAGCTTGTATACGTAGTCTCATGGGCTGCCCCGGGTAAATAGGCCCCCACTAGAAGTTGGATTCCTTAAGGATATTGTCTGAGTACCTAGTCTTGGTTCCTTCTTAGATAGGGGAATGTAATATACATTGTATATCTCCATATAGTGTGATTAAATTTATCCTCATGACCCATGTACATCATTGTATGCTTGGTTGACACTATGTGTGTGTGGTCATATTGTGTTATTGGGCATTGCATGTTGCCTTCTCCGAGGGATGTAGTATTCCCTCTGGAGCACGTTGGATGTTTGGAATTGATGCATGGTTGTTTGTGTGATTCATGCATCTGACATTACATAACATATGAGCATTATCGCACTTGCTTCATCAGGGCTGTAGCCTCCACAGATACATCGCGGATAGCCATGTTTTGACACCGAAAATGTTACTTGAGCATACCGGGTGTATAGGATGCCCATGGGTGAAATTTTCAAAACTTACATGGTACTAAAGATCTGCTCCATCGCCGTGACCGGGTGGAAATAAGAGCGCACCAGGGCCTTTCACCTTTAGGCCACGACTCCCACTGTCGTGTAATCCGTTGGAATGAGGTGTGGCCTTACTCGTCTGAGGGGAAGAGGGCAGTAGCTAGGTTGAGTCTGACCAGCTTGTAAATGGGTCCGCTACCGTCAGGCCTTGCTGGTGATTGGCTGTCCACAGGCATGTAGTGAGGTCTCTTATGCTCGTTCAACTGTGCGGGTTCTGTAGAGCGGTAGTCACTTAGTAGTGTAATGGACCCCAATGACTTCCTTATGATTGGAAATATATTTGATATGTGGATTGGATATGAGCACTGACATTACTTTGCATCACATTCGCATCGGCTGCATAAGCCCCTTCAGGCATTGCTTGGTATGGCGCCCAGTACTTATTGCATCATATTAATGATAAGCCTTGGTAAGGCTAGTGATATCCTCATTGAGCATAATTCTCTTCTTGCATATCCTACTATTCTTCTATGCACCGTTGTCACACACTTTCACCACCCTCTAAGCTTCTATAAGCTTATGCACGATTGATGTATGCAGGTGACCCTAGGCAGGTTCCGTAGAGCGGCAGAATGTGGATTAGAGATGAGCTTAAGGACCCAGTGTTGCTGACTTTTCTCTCCTTTTCTATTATCTTATGTATGACCTTTTGGATCTTATGAAAGCTTATAAAAGTTCAAATTCTTAGTGGATTTTGTGATGTGTCCCTTGTTATCCTCAGATATACTTGCTGTGATCTTGTGTATACTCGTATTGATATTGATTATATTGTTATGGAAATCCTCCTTGTAAGATTCCAGGACCGAAACCCACCTCAGGAGCTGAGAATGGGGTACTACGGAGGCTGTTGCGGCTAAAACAAGCCATTGGATTCCTTGTGAGTCCGATTACCGAGTCTGGGGCGTGACACTAGCTTAATGCAAATCATGAATGTGCTCCATCATTATTTTTTTAAATCCAAAATTGTCTTTTATAATAAAGATTTTCTCCCTTTCATTATACACATCCCAACTTTTAACATGAAGCACTTCTTTAAGCCCACTATGATTTATGTGTTAGATCCACACCACCTATCAGCTTTTCTATATCATTCTAAAGCATGATCCGAAAAAAGATGCACATCTAAAGGTCAAGTCAACCACACCACATAAAGTAGTGGGGACAGGAACGACTATCGTTAAAACCTTCCTGATGTCCACCGTGAAGCTTATTTGCCATCAAATCTCTTTATAAAGTCACATAGACCTAGATGAAGGAAAAACACAAAAATCAACTTGATTAGAGCCTTATGTGGCCCCAAGAAGTTTTTCAATGATACGCACCCAATTCCCACAGTTTCTCATAGTGTGGCCCACTTAAGCCTTAGATTTGCCTTATTTTTGTCTTAATTTCTGAAATAATATGAAAAAAATAAATGGATAGTATGAACAAAACATATATATCATGATAGGCCCTATAAAGCCCATAATTGTCTATATTTAGGTAGATCTTGGTGGGGTAGTATGCAATCCCCTCTCATATTTTGGGTGCGAATTATGTAAGACTCGTATCCTAATTTGTACTGTTCCGTTAACTACCGCGATCCTTCCCATCGAATTCCGGCAACCTGCGATGTATAATCGACGTTTACGCGCGACCGTAAGTCAAATCCCGTAGATTTGAGTTGGCTTAATCCGAGACTTGTACCATTGCGACCACACCGTCGTCGCGGTTCCAACGCCGTAACTCGCGCACTGATCTGATACCCTGGCTAAGAGATGTGAGCCGACGTTTATTTCGAAGAAAACGCCGCCCATTTGCAATTCTAAAAGAATCTCTACAACATGTCAAATCAATCCCATCAATCAATCTCATCCATCACCTCATGTCAAGTACAATAGCACCCATGCTTTCTTTCTCCACAAGTTAAGCAACCACCAAGTCAACTCTCTCTCACCCTCTCTCTTACACACCCATACATGTCAAGTACACCATCACCTCACCCATCACTCTCTCTCCTTACAACCCTCTCTCTCTCTCATTTCTCATCACATTTCCCACTTATCTTGTGTATGGCCCATTTGATATGGATAGGCCCAGTTGGGATGCCCCATTTAATATAAATGGCCATGTTATTAGGCCCATCTTGATGTAATTGTGGCCCGTTGTTAAGGGCCACCTTGATATGGATATAAGGCCCATATTATAAGGCCCATTGTGATGTATTCTAAGGCCCATGGGTTATGACCCATTTCAATGTACATAAGGCCATTGGTGCGGCCCATTGATGTGGCCCACTTGATTATATAAGGCCCATATGATACGGCCCATTTGATGTATTTGAGGCCTATGCATCGAAGCCCAATGTGGTGTATATAGGTCCATTGCAATCTGTGATTCCCTATGGTTTGTGTAATGATATTTTATGGCGGGCCATGCCTTGGGAACAATGTTGGTTTGATGTCCACATTGTAAGTGTAATGTTGGTTAAATGTCTGCATTGTAACTTTCCTTAGGGCCCATTGCTAGGCCCATACTTGTTGATAATTCATCACTTTATAACATGCTTAGTATAGCTCCATGATTCATGCCCATTCGCATCATATGTATGCTTGATATGAGGAATGTTTGATCATAGAATAAGCCGTTGGGCTGAAACATTTTTGGGACTCCTTATGAGACGGAGTGCCCCACATGATCGCGTGGTACGCGCATGATTACTGCATGATTATGCGGTGTGACTCATGCATCTCGCATATGTGTGACTTGATCACTGCACGCCCTAACGACATCAAGGTTGTAGCTCCATAGACACATCGTGGATACCCATATCGGATACCGAAAATGTTTGGTTCTAGCATTGTGGGCACTTAGGATATCCTTGGGTGAAAGTCCCAGAACCTTTTTAGTACTAGGAGATGCTCCAACGTCTAGACCGAGTGGATACACGAGCGCCCGAGTGCCGAATACCAGTAGGCCGCGTCTCCCACTGTGTCGTGGTCGGTTGGAAGGGGGTGTGGCCTTATCCGCCTGAGTGAGGGGGCTATAAGCTAGGCTGAGTTTAACCAGCTTGCAAATGAGTCCGCTATCGACGAGCCGGATAGATATTGGCAGACTACTAGTCAGACGGATAGTGTGGTCTCTTCCACTTGCTTGACTGTGCAGCTAGGGAGGAGGCAGTCAGTGTGAGGTGTATTAAACCCCAGTGATATCCAGAGAGGAACTGTACTGATATGTGTACTTAATGAGGACTGACATGCTTGTTTTGCATCTCGCATATGACATTTGGCTATATAGGCCTCGCATCGCATGGCCTTGGTATGGCCGATAGCATTCATGCCTTGTATCACATCGTTTTGGTACAACTGATTGCATTCGTGGGCTTACCCACATATTTTCGCATTACTCTGATATTGTAGACTTGGCGCTGGCCTTGCGCACACACTTACACCACCTTCTAAGCTTTTGTAAGCTTATGCACGACCGTTGCGTGCAGGTAGCGTTGGACAGCAGCAGCGCTGAGGTAGGAGTGCGCATCAGTTTATTTTGGAGCTTTTGATCACCCTGTATTTCCCTTTCCTCATTGTACTTAAAGTTTTTGATTTAGTGGATATATGGTAATGTTGTTTTGTGACTTGGTTATGCTCCATTACAAAAAAAATCATACTGAAAATCCTCCTTGTAGGATCCCAGGATCGGAATCTGGCATGCGAGTGCCGGGATCCCAGAATGGGGCACTACGGATGCTGTCGGTGCCGGATTCGATGATTGAGAATTTTATGAGCTCGTTTTCCAAGTTTGGGGCGTGACAGAAGTTGGTATCAGAGCATAACTTGGGAATACCTGAGATCACATCACATATCTGCTATGAACTTAGAATGAATGGGTTCCGGGTCCGAATAACTTAGCGATTTCTCGACCTAGACCCTTAACGTTTATGCCTTCGAGAATTCTCAAGGATGATAGGCCCTTGTTCCTTCCTGTAGGACGTAATGGCTAGAAGACAGACCCGAGCGAATCTCGCTCCACCACTTGCGACTCCCATTCCACCACCTGCGACTCCCACTCTACCACCTGCTACTCCCGCTCTACCACCTACGACTCCTACTCCACCACTGGATATTCCTGCTTTCCAGCCCGAGGATGCCACTCCTTTACCTGAGACCGGTGCGAATCCGACCGTACCCGTGAGTGCCACCCAGGTGCAGCAGATGCTTCAGGCGATGACTGTTGTGCTTCAGGGGCAGAGCAGGCGTCCCAATGTTACACTAGTCGAGGCTGAGCAGGAGCGTGCTAGCGCCCTTCTCAAGGACTACTGCATGATCCTCCGCGTTTTCGGGGCGAGCCTGACCCTACTGCAGCAGAGAAATGGTGCTCCGAGGTGGAGAAGATATTTGACACCATGAGATGTACGACCCAACAGCGAGTCCCATTAGCTGTATTCCTTCTCCAGGGTGAGGCTCAGCATTGGCGGGCATCTGTAGCCCGATCGGTAGCGGCCGATTTTGAGTGGACCTAGGAGGACTTTGTGGACCGGTTTGATCGGAAGTTCTTTGCCGAGCATGTGCGACAGCAGCGCGCATTAGAGTTTGAGACTCTGGTCCAGGGAGACATGACTGTGTCCCAGTATGAGGCACGTTTTGTCGCACTATCAAGATTCGCGACGTATCTTGTTCATGATGAGGGGCGAAAGGCCCACCATTTTGAGAACGGTTTGTATCCTGCCCTCAGGAGTCGTGTGATCGGACACATGCTTCCAACATTTGAGCAGATCATGGAGAGGGCACAGATTTATAAGTCAGATTGGGCCAGTTTACAGAGAGCCTGTGACCAGAGGGGAGATTAGAAGAGGAAGGCGCCCTCTAGTAGTTCCCACCAGCAGCGTCGTTCACAGCAGTGGCGCACAATCTGTCCAGCATTCCGAGCACCACTGGCACCCCCAGCACCACCTTCGGGACCATTTACAGGCACATGCTTTGGATGCGGTAGGACAAGACATCGGGTGCACAAGTGTCCCCATCCGCAGTAGCAGCAGCCGAGGGCACCGCATCCACCTCCGCGACAGCCACCATAGTAGCAGCAGCGACCACAGCACCAGCCTCTAGGGCCTCCCCCACAGCAGCAGAGGCAGCAGATCAGGCCGCCACAGCGGCAGCAACATCAGTAGAGGCCTCAGAGGGGACTTGCACCTCCTCAGCAGGCCCAGGCAGATTTTATGCCGCACAGCAGGACCCTCAGTCATCAGGAGGGGTCGTTGAGGGTACTCTCCCTGTTTCTGCATGCATTGCACTTGTATTGTTTGACTCTGGTGCATCGCATTCCTTTGTGGCCGCTGATTTTTATCGATCGACCGGTTTGCCAATGGAGTCTGCCCGTGAGAGTTTGTCAGTATCGACACCCTTAGGGAAGACTTCAGTGTTAGACCGATTTTGCTCTTCTTGCCCCATTCTGATTGGGGATATCTTTTTACCTGCGGACCTATTCCTATTGCCGATGTCCGATTTCGATGTTATCCTGGGCATGGATTGGCTCGCCAAGTACCACGCTATATTGGACTGCTCCGCGAGGATAGTCACATTCTGTATACCCGGCGTGCCAGAGTTCTAGTTTGTTGCCGAACCTAGAGGAGAGCAGCTTGCTTGCCTGTTATCGTGTGCCGTTAAAGAGCCAGCCGCTTTGTGTATCAACCAGCTACCGGTCGTTTGTGGTTTTCCCGATGTGTTCCAGGAGATTCCAGGGTTACCACCTCGTCGGCACACTGAGTTTCAGATTGATCTTGTGCTTAGTACCGCACCTATTTCGAAGGCCCCGTATCGTATGGCACCGTTGGAGTTACGGGAACTGCAGAAGCAGTTGGACGAGTTGTGCTAGTTAGGCTTTATCCATCCGAGCAGTTCACCGTGGGGAGCGCCAGTACTCTTCGTGAAGAAGAAGGATAGCTCGTTGAGGCTTTGCGTAGATTATCGCGAGCTCAACAAAGTCACAATCAAGAACAAGTACCCGCTTCCGAGGATCGATGATTTGTTTGATCAGCTACAGGAGGCGCAGATCTTTTTGAAGATAGACTTGCGGCCTGGTTATCATAAGGTTCGTGTTTGAGATGAGGATATCCCGAAGACAGCCTTCAGGACTCGCTACGGTCATTTTGAGTTCCAGGTCATGTCCTTCGGACTGACCAATGCGCCCGCAGTATTCATGCAGTTGATGAACGAGGTCTTCCGTCCGTATCTCGACCAGTTTGTTGTGGTGTTCATCGATGACATTCTGATCTATTCGAGGACCCGTGAGGAGCATGAACGACATCTAGAGATTACATTACAGACCCTCCGTGCACACCAGCTTTACGTGAAGCTGGAGAAGTACGAGTTCTAGCAAGAGGAGGAGAAGTTCCTCGGTCATGTAGTGACGAGGCAGGGTGTCGCCGTGGACCCCTCGAAGATTGATGCTGTGCGTCAGTGGGGCCAGCCCACGAACGCATCCGAGATCCACAGTTTTCTTGGCTTGGCGGGCTACTACCAACGTTTTATTAAGGGATTCTCTCATATTGCAGCCCTGTTGACCAGGTTGACCCGGAAGGGTGCCAAGTTCGTATGGAGTGGCGCTTATGAGCAGGCATTTATGGAGCTAAAGGACCGCCTCACGTCCGCTCTTGTCCTCACTCTTCCGTCTGGTAGTGATGGATTTGTTGTATTTACCGATGCCTCGTAAGTCGTCTTAGGTACTGTCCTGATGCAGCACGGGAAGCCAATGGCTTATGCACCTCGTCAGCTCAAGGTCCATGAGCTAAACTATCCTACACATGATTTGGAGCTGGCGGCAGTGGTCTTCGCACTAAAGGTGTGGAGGCACTATCTTTATGGGGTGAGGTTTGAGCTCTTCTCCGACCACAAGAGCTTAAAGTATCTGTTCTCTTAGTCCGAGCTGAACATGAGGCAGAGGCGTTGGATGGAGCTCCTGAAGGATTATGATTTTGACCTCCAGTACCACCCGGGTAAGAGGAACGTGGTGGCGGATGCCCTCAGCTGTTAGCAACGAGGCCTAGTGGCGCATATGATGATTCAGGAGTGAAGGATGCTCGAGGATATAGCAGAGTACGACTTCGAGTTTGGTCTACAGTCTTCTATCGTTCAGCTATCGAGCTTGTCGATTCAACCCTCTCTTGTCGCAAGGGTGATCGAGACTCAACAGACAGACGAGTCGTTACAGGATTACCGAGCAGAGGCAGCATCTGAGAGTCAGACAGATTGGCAGATTGGTTCGGATGGTGGACTTTGCTTCAAAGGCCGATTATGTGTCCTGGATATTCCTGAGTTACGCCGAGATCTTATGACCGAGGCACATCAATCGCGATTTTCTATCCACCCTGGCTCGACGAAGATGTATCGCGATATGAGGCGTCAGTATTTTTGGGCAGGGATGAAGCGCCAGATAGCCAGTTTTGTGGCCGAGTGTGACACATGCCAGCGTGTTAAGGCCAATCATCAGAGACCCCTTGGTCTATTGCAGCCGTTGAGCGTCCCGATGTGGAAGTGGGAGGACATATCTACCGATTTTGTCATGGGTTTGCCAAGAACTTAGCGCGGTCATGACGCTATCTGGGTTATTGTGGACCGTTTGACGAAGTCGGCATACTTTCTTGCGATTCATGAGACATGGCATACAGACCAGCTCGCCAAGATGTTTATTGATGAGATCGTGAGACTACACGGTGTTCCTGTCTCAATCATTTCAGATCGAGACCCTAGGTTCACGTCTCAGTTTTGGAGGAGCTTCTAGAGAACGATGGGTATTGATTTGCAGCTCAGCACTATGTATCATTCACAGACCGATGGGCAGACTGAAAGGGTCAACCAGATCCTTGAGGATATGCTGGGCCTGCGCGATTGATTTCTCGGGTAGTTGGGATGAGCACTTGTGATTGGCTGAGTTCGCGTACAACAACAGCTATCAGGCGACCATTGGCATGGCTCCTTTTGAGGCATTATATGGCAGACCGTGCAGATCTCCGATTTGTTGGACCGAGGTTGAAGAGTGGTGTCTCTTAGGTCCCGAGCTTGTGCTGTAGACATCAGAGGTTATCGACATCATTAGGCAGAGGATGCGCACAGCTCAGAGCCAGTAGAAGAGTTTTACTGACCGTCGGCGTCGTCTCTTCGAGTTTATCATTGGGGATCATGTGTATCTCAAGATCTCACCCATGAAGGGTGTGGTTCGTTTTGGAGCGAAGGGCAAGCTTGCCCCGAGATTTATAGGACCTTTCGAGATCACCGGGCGCGTTAGCACCGTGGCCTATCGGCTTGCCTTGCCATCTCAGTTGTCTGACGTTCACAACGTTTTCCACGTCTCTATGTTGAAGAAGTGTGGGTCAGACATCATGTCTGTTATTGATTGACAGCCATTGGAGGTTCGTAAGGACGCTTCTTACATTGAGCAGCCAGTTCGTATCCTCGATCGAAAGGAGCAGGTCTTGTGGACTAAGGTCATCCCCTTGGTGAAGGTGCAGTGGAGCCATCATAGTGTGGATGAGGCGTCTTGGGAGCACGAGGCGGAGATTCTAGAGCATTATCCTCATCTTTTCGATATTTGATTGTATGATGTATTGTGTTTTAATTATATATGATGTTATATTTGATATTCCCTTATGAGTTATGGTTAGTTGTGATAATAGTATAAATTTCGAGGACGAAATTTTTATTAGGTGGGGAGAGCTGTAAGACCCGTATCCTAATCCGTACTGTTCCGTTGACTGCCGCGATCCTTCCCATCGAATTCCGGCAACCTGCGATGTATAATCGACGTTTGCGCGCAACCGTAAGTCGAATCCCGTAGATTTGAGTCGACTTAATCTGAGACTTGTACCATTGCGACCGCACCATCTCCGCGGTTCCAACACCGTGACTCGTGCACTGATCTGATACCCTGGCTAAGAGATGTGAGGCGGTGTTTATTTCGAAGAAAACACCGCGCGTTTGCAATCCCAAGAAAATCTCTACAACATGTCAAATTAATCCCATCAATCAATCTCATCCATCACCTCATGTCAAGTACAAGAGCACCCATGCTTTCTTTCTCCACAAGTTAAGCAACCACCAAGTCAACTCTTTCTCACCCTCTCACCATCACCTCACCCATCACTCACATCCATCACTCTCTCTCCTTACAACCCTCTCTCTCTCTCTCATTTCTCATCACATTTCCCAAGCAAGCAAGAGCCTCTCACGTCCAACCATTTTCAAGAGAGAAAAGTGATTTTTGGTGGCCCACTTTTCCATCCCAAAAACCTTCATCCTAGCCATCCATCCCTCATCACCCTCCATCAAAGTGAAGCATAAGGTGACCGGCGTTCCAACGGACCGAGAAAATCGAATGGTGGGTGCTTCTATAGGCTAGATTTTCCATATTCTTATGATGGGCCAAGTGAGGCCTACCGATCAATGGTATGGATCTCACTTTGGACCCTAGGTGTGGCCAATGGCCCACCTTGATGCTCAAGATCATTCCATGATGGGGCCATTCTCCATGGACCCCATCATGATGTTCATTTATTTGCAAGGATAGAGGTCATCTCGACCGTCCATCTTGGTGGAGAAGGGATCTCCACCGTTGATCTTTGATTTGGTGGGCTCACATGCAATGGGACCCGCTTGATATATGATTGGATGTATGGAAGGGAGGGCTCGTAGTGGCGGAGCCCTCCATGCACGTGTGTCTCTCGATCTCTCTCTCTCCTTCTCTCTTTTTCCCCTCTCTTTCTTTTATTCTCGTTGAGTGATGATGCATGTGTGTGGCCCACTTGGATGAACCCCACTTTAATGTATGTTTTATCCATATCATGTATCCATTTGGTGGCCCACCGGAGCAAGGCCACCTTATGCATGTGTAATACCAAGACCATCTAGCGTCCCTGGACGCTGGACGTGGAAAGAAAACACAAATAGTAGCTTGGATTTCTAAGCTTTTGGGTGGACCACTTGGGTAGGCCCCACCTTGATGTAAGTATTCAATCCACACCGTCCATTCCATTCTCGAGTTTATTTTAGGCGTTGAGCCGAAAAATGAAGCTGATCCGAGTATCTGGTGGGCCATAGCATAAGAAATTGTGGTGGTTACCGTTGAAAAACCAACTGCTATTTTTATTCATCAAAATATATTCAATATTGGGCTTGTTTGGCTTGTATTAAGCCATGGGACCCGATGGTGGAGTCAGATTCCATTAATGCAGGCCCCATACACGAAAAACCGCGACATTTCGTGTTTTTTTAAAAAAATAAAAATACATGCAGCAGACGCTGCTGCTGTCAGAGAGGCAGGCAGCGCTTGCCGCTGGCGGGCGGGCGGATGCAGCAGACCCAAGACTCTAGCAGTGGGCCCCACCATGATGTATTTTTAATATCCAAACCATCCATTGGGTGGGCCCCTCCTTGCAGTATGCCCCCGCCGAAGATCCGGCCGATCTGACGCTCAGGTGGCCCACATCACAGGAAACAGTGGGGATGAACATTTGTCGTTGAAACTTTTTTTGTGGCTACATGAGTTTTGGATCAGTTTGAAATTTGTTTTTTCTTTTCCATCCAGGTACGTGTGACCTTATGAACGGACTGGATGGCATATAAACATTATGGTGGGCCCCATGTGGAGCCCACAGTGATGCATGTGTTTTATGCTCACCGTCCAGGCGGACGGTGGAGCCCACAGTAATGTACGTGTGTTATTGACGGTGGAATCCACTTTTAATGCATGTGTTTTATCATGTCGTCCAGCCATTTTGCTGACTGCTGGACGGATAATGGACCCCACCATCATGTATATGTTGCATCCAAACCATCTATCCATTTTGAAAGACCATTTTATGGCATGGGTTAGAGAATGAAGCAGATTTAAGTTCAAGTGGAACTCACTATTTTAAGTGATGGTCAATGATGCCCACCATTCAAAAACCTTTAAGGGCCATAGTAGCTTCCCATTAAGTTGATATTTGTTCCCCACTTCATCTATCCCTATGTTAATTTATGATTAGGTTGGATGGGAAACATATTCTATGGTGGGCCTTAGGAATTTTAAATGGTGGAATTCATTGTCACCACTTATCTTGTGTATGGCCCATTTGATATGCATAGGGCCCAGTTGGGACGGCCCATTTAATATAAATGGCCATGTTATTAGGCCCATCTTGATGTAATTGTGGCCCGTTGTTGAGGCCCACCTTGATATAGATATAAGGCCCATATTATAAGGCCCATTGTGATGTATTCTAAGGCCCATGGGTTATGGCCCATTTCAATGTACATAAGGCCATTGGTGCGGCCCATTGATGTGGCCCACTTGATTATATAAGGCCCATATGATACGACCCATTTGATGTATTTGAGGCCTATGGGTCGAGGCCCAATGAGGGGTATATAGGTCCATTGCAATGTGTGATTCCCTATGGTTTGTGTAAAGATATTTTATGGCGGGCCATGCCTTGGGAACAATGTTAGTTTGACGTCCACATTGTAAGTGCAATGTTCGTTAAATGTCTGCATTGTAACTTTCCTTAGGGCCCATTGCTGGGCCCATACTTGTTGATAATTCATCACTTTATAACATGCTTAGTATAGCTCCATGATTCATGCCCATCCGCATCATATGTATGCTTGATATGAGGAATGTTTGATCATAGAATAAGCCATTGGGCTGAAACATTTTCGGGACTCCTTATGAGACGGAGTGCCCCACATGATCGCGTGGTACGCGCAGGATTGTTGCATGATTGTGCGGTGTGACTCATGCATCTCGCATATGTGTGACTTGATCACTGCACGCCCTAACGACATCAGGGCCATGGCTCCACAAACACATCGTGGATGGCCATATCGGATACCGAAAATGCTTGGTTTTAACACTGTGGGCACTTAGTATGTCCTTGGGTAAAAGTCCCAGAAACTTTTTGGTACCAGGAGATGCTCCATCGTCTAAACCGAGTGGATACACGAGCGCCTGAGTGCCGAATACCAGTAGGCCGTGTCTCCCACTATGTCATGGTTGGTTGGAAGGGGGTGTGGCCTTATCCGCCTAAGTGAGGGGGCTATAAGCTAGGCTGAGTTTGACCAGCTTGCAAATGAGTCCGCTATCGACGGGCCAGGTAGGTATTGACAGACTACTGGTCAGGCGGATAGTGTGGTCTCTTCCACTTGCTTGATGTGCAGCTAGGGAGGAGGCAGTCAGTGTGAGGTGTATTAGACCCCGGTGATATCCAGAGAGGAACTGTACTGATATGTGCACTTGATGAGGACTGACATGCTTGCTTTGCATCTCGCATATGACATTTGGTTACATAGGCCTCGCATCGCATGGCCTTGGTATGGCCGATAGCATTAATGCTTTGCATCACATCGTTTTAGTACAACTGATTGCATTCGTGGGCTAACCCACATATTTTCGCATTACTCTGATATTGTACACTTGGTGCTGGCCTTGCGCACACACTTACACCACCCTCTAAGCTTTTGTAAGCTTATGTACGACCGTTGCATGCAGGTAGCATTGGACAGCAGCAGCACTGAGGCAGGAGTGCGCATTAGTTTATATTGGAGCTTTTGATCACCTTGTATTTCCCTTTTCGCATTGTACTTAAAGTTTTTGATTTAGTGGATATGTGATGATGTTGTTTTGTGACTTGGTTATGCTTGTGGTTATGCTCCATTACAAAAAAAAATCATACTGAAAATCCTCCTTATAGGATCCCAGGATTGAAATCTGGCATGTGAGTACCGAGATCCGAGAATGGGGCACTATGGAGGCTGTCGGAGCCGGATTCAGCGATCGGAAATTTTATGAGCCCAGTTTCTGAGTTTGGGGCGTGACAAATTATATGCAAATGCCTTTCGTAGGAAGTTCCTGCGCTGGAATCTTAGGTGGAGCCCACCGTTATGTTTGTGATAAATCTAATCTGTCCATCCGTGTTTTGAGATCATTTTAGGACTTGAGAGAAAAAATGAGGAGGATACAAGACTTAAGCAGGCCGCACTAAAGAAAAAGGTGGGTAGGAAAATTACTACCGTTGAAACCTCCCCGAGGTCGATAGTATAGCAAAAGTATGAGTGTAAGAGAGCTCATACTCTTATATAGAGAATAGGGGGTTGAGGTGGCAAGTTTATGTGGTCTTATTGATATTAAAAGTGAGGTGGAAGGTGATGTATGCTATAGATAGTATATGGATGAGGTGGATAGTGCTAAGCATGTATTGGCCAAGGTGGAAGAAATCTAGGCATGCATTGGCTAATAGATGGATAAGGATTGTGGGTTATATGTGATGCATGGTGGATGATGAAGTGGAGTGTTACGATTAGTTGTTTGAAGTGATGTGACATAAAACAAGACATATATTGGATGCATGTGTAGGATGAGGTAGACATGGGTCATGATTAGTTTCTAATGCATGGGGAGAGAGCTAATGATGGGTTTTGGGGTAGAATCCATTTTTGTCTCATTGTGCATTGTCTTATATATGCTAGATCTTCATTTATCATGTAGTGATTGTTCTATCTTGTGATAATTTTCATGTTCTAGAAAGTGGGTTTTATGCCCACATTGGCCTAAGTTCAATGGGCCCAGCATAATAAAGGTTGCTTATTGTTATAAGATAAGCAATTTAGGTCGTAGATTTGATGGGTTGTATCTCATTAACAGAGTATCGAATTGACAAACGATTTTTGCCGTTGTGACCATAGCGCTGACGCGGTCCACATGACAGAGGTTTCAAGGTAATCCAGGACAAATCATTTGGGTGGGGTTTTTAGATGCACTAAGGTGCAATGTATCAACGTTGCGAGTTGGGACATGTGTGCGCACGAGCGGTATTATAAAGGACCAGGATCGCACAGTCTGGTCTCGCTTCGTCCATCTTGGGAGGTAAATCAACTATCATTTCTTCTAAAATTATCTTTTTTCCTTTTCTTTTTAATTCTGATCGGTATTTTTGGTCGCGCAGCAATAGTTGATCTTCCTCATCCCCCTAAAAGAGTTCATGTCCCTTCTGACGCCAAGCTGGCCCAGAAGAAACAACCTTTAAAGAGGAGGGTGATTATACCTCCCACTAAGCAACAAGCGAGCTCTTCCATGGTGGCGGATAGGAGATCAACATCGGGCACTGATCAGCCAGCCATAAAGTAATTGAACTCGACTTTCGTCGAAGGGAGGGCTCAAGGAGCCCCCACAAGCGCAAATCCTTCAATGGCTCCAGAGATAGTGGATTTGGAACCCTCCTCTGTGCAGGAGGTCTCCCCCCCAGCTCAAGAGGGCAGTTCATCTGGTCAGAAGGTGGACGAAACTTAGGAGGGCCCCCTTCTACAGGGGCATTATATGCAGAACATGGTCCCCTGGGTGGCCCGACATGTTGCTCAGGCCGAGATGACATCCTTGATGAAAACGCATCCGGTTAACTTCTTGGGCAAGGTGGCCGCGACTTTTTATAAGGTAGAGCTCTTTCCATGCATTATACTAGTTTTCACAATTTGATTCTATCTTATGTATTCCTATGCATTTTCTTCAGCTCACCCTTATTATCCCGTCTGCTCGTCAGGCGATGATACGTGTCGGGGAGGAGAGCAAGGAGGTGAATGTGAAGCTTCTTACCTAAACTGCTGAGGCCGATCAGCTTCGCTCTTCTTTGTAGAAATCTGGGGAGGAGTTGGGGGCTCTGAAGATCTAGCGGAGGAGGCCAAGAAGGAGGCAGCTCAGGCAAAAGTAGAGCTGGAGGCGATGCAGTCTCATCTGAATGGGGCAAAGGCTAAGGTTGCCAAGCTAAAGGCCGAACTAGCCGAGTGAAGGTCAGCTCAGTAGCGAAGTTGCCTGAAGTCAAGGCCTCCATCCCCTTTGCTCGGGCGATAGTGGTAGAGGAATTCAAGGCCTCAAAAGAGCGAGCAGACAAAATGGAGTTGCTTTACAACTATGGGTATGATAAATGTCTTGAGGCCATTAAAGAAAGATACCCCAAGCTCAACCTGAGTGTCCTTAAAAACAGTCTTGTCGAGGGCTGAACTCCATAAGGAGCTGATGACCTGACCCCAGTAGAAGTTGAGGCCTTGATTTCAATAGAAGCCAAGCAGCCCCCTCAGGGAATTAGTCTCTCTTAACCCTTTCCCTGTACTCCTCTTAATGTAGCATCTTTTCTTTTATCAATGAAAGTATAATTTTTGGTGTGCATATTCTTCGTGTGTTATGTTTTTAAGTTTTAGCAGGTCAGTCGTCACATATTAATTATATTAGTAGGTCGGTCATGCCATCTTAATAGTTGAAGTGTTAGGGAGTTCTTCCCTTTTCTTTGGGGAAGCCCTGCCTAGGGAGGATTATTTTCCCATGTATTAAGAGAAGTCCTCATAGTAGGCCATGTAGTTCGAGTAGAAATTTAAAATTCCTTAAGCTCAAGAACTTTTATTATAGATTCTATGACATAAGTAGACATGCCGTTCTGACCTCATGGGTCAATAATTTCTGTCCTGAGACCTGATCGTCCTTCATGGATAGTATATCTTTAGGTGTTACACATTCCAGGGGTGCAGAAGAGGTCGCCCATCCATATCCTCAAGTCGATATGTCCCTGGCCGGGACATACATGTTATCTCATAGGGTCCTTTCCAGTTCGGTCTTAAGGTCCTCGAACCAAGCTCCTTGGTATTTTGGAAGGTTCTTCGGAGGACTAGGTCCCCCACCTGGAACCTTCATACCTTCACTCGGGAGTTGTAGAACCGGGCGACCTACTGCTGGTGAGTTGCAGTCTTTAGCCGTGTTTGCTCCCTCTCCTCTTCAAGTACATTGAAGCTTAAAGCCATTTGTTCAGCATTTTGAGATTCCTCGTGTGATTGAATCCATGTAGTAGGGAGCCCTATCTCTACTGGAACGACAACCTCTGCCCTAAAGGCTAGGGAGGAGGGAGTTTCTCCTATAGATGTTCGAGTAGTAGTTCGGTATGCACAGTGGACGTAAGAAAGCTCCTCGGTCCAGGCCCCTTTTTCCTTCTCGAGCTTAGTTATGAGGTGGTTTTTAATGATTTTATTAACCGCCTCTACCTGGTCATTGGCTTGAGGATGCTTAGGTGACGAATAAGCATTGTAAATTCTGAGATTTTCACACATGCCTTGGAACCGATCGTTGTTGAAGTGTTTACCATTGTCTGAGATGATTGTATATGGAATCCCATATTGGAAAATGACATTTTTCCAGATGAAGTCAGTAATCTTTTACTTGGTAATCTTGGCTAACATCTCGGCCTCGGTCCATTTAGTGAAGTAGTCGATTGCGACAACAACGAAGTTGATCTAACATTTGCCCATTGGCAATGGGTTGATGATGTCCATCCCCCATTAGGCGAACGACCAAGGTTCGGTCATGGGGGTCAGTTGCTCGGGTGGTTAATGAGGTCTCGATGTCAATCTCTGACACTTGTCTCATTTTCGGGTATACTGCTTGGCATCTTCTCGAAGGGTCGGCTAAAAGTATCCTTATCGAATGACCTTATGGGCAAGGGCTGGGCCACCGGAATAATTGCCACAAATTCCTTCATGTATTTCTTTTAGGATGTACTTAGCTTCCTTGGGTCAGAGACATCTTAGATAAGGCAAAGAAAAACCTTTTTTGTATAGGATGTCTCCCACTATGATATACCTAGTTGACCTGGCATGGACCCTGAGCGCCTCGAGCTTGTCTTCGGGTAGCTTGCCTCCCTGGAGATACTCAATGATCGGGTCCATCCAGCTTAGGGTTTAGATGATGAGACAAGCTATCTTCAGGTCGGGCTCATTGATGCTAGGGTCTGATAGCAACTCAATAGGTATTGATCTTGGGAAGTCATCATTAGTCGTTGTGGCTAACTTCGCCAATGCATTTACCTTGAAATTTTCCTCTCTAGGAACCATGACAACTTCGCATCTTCAGAACTTGTCGATGAGTTCTTGTGCTTTCTAAAGATCGACGATCATTATTTATTCCTTGGCCTTGTACTCGTTAGCGACCTGGTTGATGATGAGCTGTGAATCATGTAGACTTTTAGAGTTTAGGCTCCCATTGTTGTTGCCAACCTAAGTCTAACGAGCAATGCTTCGTATTCAGCCACATTATTTGACATTTGGAATCCAAATCTCAGGCATATTGTGCGCAGGTGTAACATCCCGAAATTTCGTGACCCAAGTACTTACTCGTGCCTGAGCATCTCGGGTGTTAATAATGTAAAGATTTGGGTGTCTCAGGGTCTCACATTGATTTTCTTTCCATTTAGATCACACCCAGTTACATTCACAAAGGTAATCATCCACAATAGTGAAATCAACTATATTTATCATTCCATAATAAGAGAAATAAATAAATTTGTCAAATGCCCTCTCAATGGGAGCTTATTACATTATCAAAATATGTAGCGGCAATAAGTAAAACTGAATCATAAAACTATCTTCCTATTTATTTTGTATAATCCTCCACAAGGAGATGGTTCTCTAGGCCTTCTGCCTATATGTCACCTGCATCATTTGTACGGTTGGAGAGGGTCAATGTCATACTCATAGTGGTGGTTGTCCTTTAAGATTAGCAGTAATTCAAGAGATTTATAAAAGTAACATAAGGTTCTAATACATCTTGTACTCCACCACTATGAGAGGTATCAGTATGCGTAATCAATATGTATATGAATGTATGCCTAGTAAAGTGTGTGCAACTCATCAAACGTAGTGATCATCATGATGTGAAATATAATTAATAGAAAACCTGACTCACCCCACATCCCATAACTATAGCGATCCGCTGGCGTGTCCAATGTTAACGTGGATTTATGTGAACATCTCAAGGTGACACAATAATGTGGTTGGAGGATTTACGTAACACAATGTGTTCATGGAGCGACTATTTGCGACATCAAATCGTAAAAAAAGATGTAACACGCATGATGATTTACTTACATCGATTGTGCACCTTGCTAACCAACGCACGGAATTACGTGTCGACCAAGAGGGCCACTACCCGTAACGCATTGCGTCCACAATAAATATTGAATCACTAGTTGTGATATCTCTAGCACATCACTTGCATATATAGAGGAATAAATTGAATTATGAGAGTGTTGGACTTTTAAGACATATGCCCTAGCCGTAAAGGTAGATAATAGAAGGCTAACTCAACAGAGAGGAGAGTGGCAATAGCCAACTCAACAAAGAGGAGAGTAGCAATGGCCAACTCAACAAAGAGAAGAGTAGCAAGGGCTAACTCAACAAAATTGGTAAGGGCAAGGGTAAGGCTTGTATCCATCGCCCTACAAAAATAATGAAGATCACTCGTAATTAACATCATACTATAATTCTCAAGGATAAATAATTGTTGGTGGTAAATTAACAGCTGCAGGGAGAGAATCATAATATCACGAGAGCATGTAAAAGGAAGATAAATCATATCAACTCAAATTAATGCAAGTTTAAAGGAATCCCTCACCTTTGAATTCGAATCGTTTCCTGACTGAGGCCAGTTATTTACTCCGTCGATCCCAACCTTATCCTAAATCACATAATTTGTAAGGTTACAATCCGGTATAGGGTAGTATCTTTAATATGGACTTAGGATTTAACTAGTTGTTAGTTGGAGAACTTTGAATTCAACATTTTATTCTTTATAAGCTAATCCTGTAATTTAGCGACTACTAGCGCGGATCTAGTTTAGCTTAATCTGGTTTTATCGCTATATAATAATTTTGTCTATATAAAATCCATTTATAAGGAAACTTTGATTCTCTACTTACCTTAGAATTTTTGAACTCGGTCCAATCCTGAACCCGAGTTGGCGACTTAGTGGATCGTGGTTGCAGCACCAGCACTTCGTCAGAAGCTGGTAGCCGCGGCTGCCTCTCCTTTGTTTCTCCTCTCTCCTTCTCTCTCTCTCTCTCGTTTCTTCTCTTCTCTTTCTTTCTTTCTTGCTGGCATCCTTCCCAATGTGGGAGCATGTGGTATTTATACCAATCTGAACTTCTAGAGTTTTCTGCGTATGTTGTACGCAAAGCATGCCCTGCGCGATCGGACTGTGTAACTGCATGCGGGAGTCTTGTTTTAAAGTGTTTCTTCACCTCTCCTCCATTTCTGGTGGATCTGGATTGTTCCTTGGATGGGGTCCACAGATGGGAGGTTGTGATTGCATTCTTGGGTGTAAGAATGTCCAGTCGACTGATCAACGGTGTCCCTGCAAAGTGGTCGGACGAGCTTCCCGAGTTTTGCAGTTACCTTGCTTGGAAACTGGGGAGTGCCAATCCCTGTGGACTCCTTCCTTCCTTCACTGCCAACGTGGATGCAGTCGGAAATCCTTCCTCTTAGCTTTGGATAGCTCAGAACGGAGCTAGGGAGTTCTCTTTGGATTTCCTACATGAGAGTGTTTGAATTGCATTTAGTTTTTGGCGCCGTTTGCGAAAAGAAAAATGGGAAGAGTGCGGAAGGTTTTAGTTCGTTTCTTGCTAGAGTTCGTAGGGCCCACCCTTACTATTCCTTTGGAAGATCTATTTCATTCATTAGTTTGGTAGAGAGGTCTCGGTTAACAACTCCAAATTTGGAGTCAATCCGTGTTCTAGTGGCTCCCGCAATCGATCACGGTGTGTATCATGTTCTGCCGTTCTCCGAGTCTTGGTTGGCGGTGGGATCTGCACGTGTTGGATGGTCCAGATTGTGTAGATGGATGGTCGTGGTGGGCCATGGCATGTCCCAATGGATGTTGTCCGTTCGTCCAGACGCAGGCGGGAATTTCCTTTTGAAAGGAGTCGGGTCAAATTCCCTTTGATCGGTGTTGTGTTTTGGTGTGGTGTGGGTGTGCACTTCCCTGTGCACATGCACTGTCTAATGTGGGACCTACGTGTGGTTCAAGTTAAATCCACTCCGTTCATTCGCTTTGGTTAGCTCACCTTAGGGCCCATATCAAAGTAGGCGGCGGAAGCCAGTCCTAGGTGGGCTATGTTAATGGATTTATATCTTAGTCCAGAATATGGGTCGTTATAGTCTACCCCCCTTAAGGATAATTTTACCCCCAAAATTCAACACTTCTATCATGAATAGTGACGAGGATGCTCTAATTAACTATGTTACTAAGCATTCACTAATACATATGTGTAAAATTATGTATGACTAGCTGTCAAAACTGGGGCTATCACTATCTACTCCCCTTTCAAGAAATCTTGTCCTTAGTTTTCTTTACCATCTGTATTAGTCCTTGTTTAAGAGATTGGGGTGTTTTTCTTTCATTTCTTCCTTGCGTTCCCATGTTGCTTCTTCCTTATCGTAGTGTGATCACAGAACCTTCACTAACGGGATAACCTTTGTTTGAAGAATTTGCTCCTTGCGATCAAGGATTTGTACGGGTTCTTCAGTATAGGTGGCATTATACTTTAGTTCTATCTGTTCCCACCTGATGATGTGGGATAGGTTAGGTTTGTACTTCTTTAGCATGGAGACATGGAAGACGTTGTGGACATTGGCTAGCTGGGGGGGGGGGGGGGTAGTGCGAGGCGGTAAGCTACCTCTCCTACTTTTTCTAGTATCTTGAATGGGACAATGTATTGTGGTGCGAGCTTGCCCTTCTTCCTAAAGTGCATCATACCTTTCATAGGGGAGACTTTTAGAAATACACTGTCTCCTTCCAAGAACTCGAGGTTACGTCGTCGTATGTCTGCATAACTTTTCAACCTGCTTTTTGCTGCTTGAAAGCGTTTCCTTATTAAGTCGATCTTCTCAGAGGTAACTTGGGCGATTTTGGGTCCTAGGGCACTTTTCTCTCCCACTTTTGCCCAGCAGTGTGGAGTGCAACAAGGATGTCCATATAGTGTCTTGAATGGGATCATGCCAATGCTTGCTTGAAAGCTATTGTTGTAGGCAAATTCGGTAAGGTGGAGGTAATCATCCTAGCTACCCCTGAAGTCTAAGATATAGGATCTCAACATGTCTTCAAGTACTTAATTTATTCTTTCTGTTTATCCGTTCGTCCGGGGATGGAAAGCAGTGCTATGATTCAAGGATGTCCCTAGCGTGGCTTGCAGTTTGGTCTAGAGATTTGAGGTGAAGCGGGAGTCTCTGTTCGATATAATCATGGTCGGGATCCCATGGAGTCGTACCACGTACTTTATGTAGATCTCCGCCAGTTCGTTCATCAAAGTGGTGATCCTCATGGGGATGAAGTGGGCGGATTTAGTCAGTCGGTCCACTACTACCCATATTAAGTCATGATTTCTTCTTGTTTTGGGGAGTCCTACTATGAAGTCCATGGATATAGAGTCTCATTTCCATGGGGGTATTTCGAGGGGTTGTAGTAACCCTGCCAATCTCTGATGTTATGCTTTTACTTGTTGGCAGGTGAGGCATTTAGCCACATATGCAGCTATTTCTCTTTTCATGTTATTCCACCAATAGTGACATTTTACGTCCTAATACATCTTGGTATTCCCAGGGTGGATGGTAAGTTTGGAACGGTGGGCTTCATCCAACACGGCTTGTTCCAACACGGCTTGTGACACCTGATTCCACCGTCCGAACCCTCGTGCCACCGTGGATCTTCATTCTCTTGCATAACATTCCTATAGTTCTTCATCTTGTCCTTGCACTTCGATGATTTGGCATAATAATGATGGTTCTACGGAGAGATTCCTAAGTGGTGTGTTCTCTTCTCCTACGTTTAGTTGGATATTAAAGTCCTTTATTGTAACACCCTGAATTTCGGGGGTCGAGCATAACTCAGCTCCCGAGTTCCAAAACATCACTTATGCAACATATTTAATGATGGATGTATGTTGACTGTATTAGTGCATAAAACATGGAATAGATTAAGCCAAAACACAGATATAATTCAGGAATAAGTGAATAAAGCAAGCGGAAGACTTATAGAAATATATGTGTACAAGTGTGAATCCCTGAAGTACATACACAAACCAGGTCGTGATGAAAGTGTTATTATCAAAATTACAAGTATCAAGATTACATCATTTAAATCTCAAAAATAATCCTAGAGTCCCGCGCATCAGAACAAGCTCGCTAGAACCCGTCTGAAAACTGCATATAAGAGAAAGCGGCCTCATCATCATCCATCTCCCACTCTGCCTCAGAAGTCGCATCCACATCTGCAACATCAGAACCTAAGACAGAGTCTGGTGGGTGTTTAACACCGCCCCAGAACGTGGGAGTGAGTGATCAACTCAGTGGAACAATAAGGCACTGGTTAACATGTTATCAGTTCAATCAAGCAGTAATGATAAAGCAGAACACTTAAATAAATCCTAAGTACTCTTGCTAATGCAAGGATGTATGCAAAATGATGCGTGCCCTCACGCGTACACCCTCAGCGTCTTCATCTTACGTTACGCATGACACCACCTCAAAGTGTGTCACATCTACAAAGCACATGCAAATGCGGTGCATGGATATGATTACCAAGTTGTTATTAGTCCTTTTCATACAGCAGGATTGGGAGCTAAAGTACCTTCCTCATATCACAATCCAAACAGTGATCCATTCTAGGGTCGTTAGTCCTAGACTTCTCATACGATCATATGGTTGTAGGTCGTAGCAAAGGGCTCGTCACCAATCAATGCACGCCTTTCATACCTTCGTTACTACACCAAGGCTCATCACCTCAATGCGGTATCCAGGCATGCTCGAGGTCACTACAAAGGGCTCGTCACCAATCAATGTAGGCCGACAGCACGAATATGGTGTCCCATACCACCATAATCGGCTCACGAGTTCAGTTGCTCACTGGCCACTACGAGGAGGCTCGTTACTCGAGCGTAGGCCGACAGCTCGACCACAGTGTCCCATACCACCATGTCCGGCTTATGAGTCTTTGCGGATCAAGATACCAAGGTTAATAGGATTTCACTGGTAAGTTCGGTACCTTAGATTCAAACAGTAGCGTCCATACATGGTGAACATACATCGGACAATCGGGTTACTTGACGAACTCGACTAGCACGAGCGCACGTTAAGTTGAACGACATAGAGTGCGCAAACACTTCGCGTGGCCAAACCACTGCCGACAACTCTAATGCGACTCGGGTTTGTCTAATACGTCCTACGTGGCGAAAGCAATCTCAGCCACAATCCTTAAGGCAGATTACCGATTTCCTGGACTATTCATAGTCCCAAACACATTACACTACGACAGATATTCGCATTAAATGTAGAATAGTAATGGAACAACAACTTCAATCATGTGGTACTCAAGCATTTGAAGAATATCAACTTAACATAAATGAAAGCATAAGCAATGCTTGAAATTTAATAACAAGGAATGTAACTGACATGGAGGAAATCATACACATCAATAGGAGTGTTGAGAATCACTTCTCAACGCCCACAAGTAGTGTAATAAGTTACACTTTAGATCATTCAGGCATTTCTACAAACACTTAGAATACATAAAACAACATACATGACGTATGTTGAAATACAAGCATTTGGACAATTCCTTTTACCAAGGAGTTGTCGCACATACATCTACCATACATACACGATAAATAATCATGGCAAACACAAGTGCATATTTTATACGTATACGGTACTTTATACATACACATAGAATACACAAATCTCAATATAATACATGCATATCAGGAACACAACATAAACACAACATTTGGCATGCGAACTCTCATCCATAACAAGAATAAATCATTAACTGGCATTGAAAGCCTTGAAAACCATAACCTATACACTTAAAGTCCGCACCTTAAGCCAGAAAAGAAACACCGAACTGATTTAGACGAGTTGTCTTCGTCAACGGCGATAGAATACCCTACAACAAGGATAGAAATGAGATACAACAATACCAAGACTAATCTAAGCTCTAACACAGATTAGGGTTAGGTTAACTTACCCCAAGATGAACTCAGAATCGTCAGAATAACGATTCAAAGTGAAGGTTCAAGGATGAAGAAGAATCGGAAAGAATCTAAGATGATTCACCAAACTTCTCTCTCACTTTCTCTCTCTTTTCCACTCTCTTTCCAAGCTAGGGTTAGAGAAAAATTCGTATGGAAAAGAGAGCTAGGGTTTAAGGACTATAAATAGGCCTATCTTTGATGAAAATAACCCCAAGGCAAAGGTATACTTAGGTTATAACCAAAGTAAGCCTCTCTCGATCCAACGAAGCACTTCTGGTGGGCCAAATACCACGAAAGGTCAGACTTTAAGCTCACTGACCATGGATCTAGGTCAGGCTGAGTTTTCATACCGACCGGCTCTTCAGATCAGCCGTGGCAGACCACACTCAATTCAACGGTCACGGAATCTCGATCAGGTCCACAAGTACAAGGATATGCCTGGGCCACCTTCCCTGATCAGAGGGTGAAATTGGGTCAGAATCCAACGGTCAGATTGCTTAAAATCATCGCGCAAGCGACACGACTCAGATTTTATAAAAGCTTAATAAATATCCAACCGTTCTCACACTCTTCACTCCGAACTCAATCAAATCGACCCAGAACATCACATGGACTTGATTTTTGAGATGATAGTCAAGCCCAACATAGTGACCGCAATAGCCTAAGATCATCGCTATTGGACTTCCGACGCGTGGTCCAGGTCCGATCCAGATCTTCCAAAAATTTCCCAGAACAACTGGATTTAGCGATGGATCCCAGATTTCAGAGTAACATAGCGCTAACTAATCTACACGTTTTGAGTCATGCAGATCGAATTTAAAGTGATTGATGCGATTTTCACAAGCAATCGAGTATAGCGCTAATTACCCCAAAAACAACTACTTAGGGAAAGATAAGCACAAAATTTCCCGGGTCATTACAATCTACCCCCCTTAAAGAAAATTTCGTCCTCGAAATTCATACCTTCTCATAATCTTCAAGGATCTGAGGCTAGCTCTTCCTGACCTCAGCTTCAGATTCCCAAGTAGCCTCTTCCACACCATGATGCGTCCATAGCACCTTCACAAGAGGGATAACCTTGCTACGCAATACCTGCTCCTTCTTGTCGAGAATACGCGTCGGTCGCAGTACATAAGTGACATCCTCACTCAACTGCACTTGCTCCCAACTGATAATATGCGAAGGATCAGGAACGTACTTCTTCAGCATAGAAACATGAAATACGTTATGCACGCCCGCAAGAGGTGTGGGCAAAGCAAGGCGGTATGCTACTGCTCCCACTCGATCCAGAACTTGAAATGGACCAATAAATCTCGGCATCAGCTTCCCCTTCTTACCGAACTGCAGAACTCTCTTCATAGGAGAGACCTTCAGAAACACATGGTCTCCAACCTCAAACTCAAGCGGTCGACGCCTCGTATCAGTATAACTCTTCTGCTTACTCTGTGCTGTCAGAAGTCGACGTCGAATGATGTCAACCTTCTTTAAAGTCACCTGCACCAACTCTGGGCTAAGCAAACTACGCTCACCAATCTTTGGCCAACAATGTGGTGCTCTGCACGGGCGACCATACAACGCCTCATAGGGAGCCATGCCGATACTCGCCTAGAAACTATTATTTACGCGAACTCTGCATACTGAAGACAATCATCCCAACTGTCCTTGAAATCCAAAACAGAAGCTCGCAACATATCTTCCAGGACCTGATTCACGCGCTCCGTCTGCCCATCTTTTTGCGGATGAAACGCGGTGCTGAACTTCAGTTTCACACCCATCGCTTCTTGGATACGAGTCCAGAAGATAGATGTAAAATGAGTGTCTCTATCAGACACAATCTCCAGGGGAACTCCATGCAGACGTACTATCTCCTTAATATACAACCTAGCCAACTCGTCTGTAGAGTTAGTGACTCTGATCGGTAAGAAATGTGCCGACTTCGTTAATCGGTCGACGATCACCCAAATAGAATCATATCCCTTTCTCGTCCTCGGCAACCCAGAAATAAAATCCATAAAGATGAAGTCCCACTTCCATTCAGCTATGGGCATGGGCTGTAGTAATCCAGGAGGTCGGCGATGCTCTGCCTTGACCTGTTGGCACGTGAGACAACGAGAAACAAATTCAGCAATCTGGACCTTCATATTGTCCCACCAATAAGACCTCTTCATATCCTGATACATCTTCGTGCTACCTGGATGCATCGCAAGCTTAGAACATGGGCTAACTCGAAAACCTCCCGTCTCAAGTCAGGGATGTCAGGAACACATAACCGGCCACGAAAACGTAGGCCCCCATCAGAACTAACACTCCAGTCGGAGTTCTCATCTGTACCAACCCGCTTCCTCATCTTCACCAAATGCTCATCATTTGCCTGAGCTGCAACGATCCTCTCGTTGATAAGGGGCTGTATACGAATGTGTGCGATAACCTCATACGGCTTAACCACCATAAGCTTCTGCTCAAAATCACGCATGAACTCCAACATATCCCACTCTGCTATCATCAGCGGAGCCGCAAACTCAATAGCCTTCTTACGACTCAACGCATCTGCTACAAGGTTCGCCTTGCCCGGATGGTAAGAAACATCGAACTTAAATTCCATCGAACTTGAAGTCCTTCAATGTTTCCATCCATCTGCATACTGCGTGAAAATATACTTAAGGCTCTTGTGGTCGCAAAAGAGCTCGAACTCCTCACCATAGAGGTAATGTCTCCAAAGCTTTAATGCGAATATGACAGCTGTTAATTCCAGGTCGTGCGTAGGGTAATTCTCTTCGTGTTTCCTCAACTGACGCGAAGCATATGCAATCACCCCATCCTTCTGCATAAGGACACAACCCAGGCCAACCCGAGAGGCGTCAATATATATAATATACTTAACCCCTTGCTCTGGCAATACTAGCACAAGGGCGGACGTCAACTTGTCCTTCAGTTCCTGAAAAGCTAACTCCGCCTGCTCATTCCAAGCAAACTTCAAATCCTTCCGTGTCAGCTGCGACAACGGTCTGGCAATCTTCGAGAAGTCCTGAATGAAGCGTTGATAATAGCCTGCAAGACCCAGAAAACTCCTTACCTCAGTAACTGAACCAGGCTGCTTCCAGTCCTGCACTGCAGCTACCTTGGCAAGATCGACAGCTATCCCGTCTTTGGACACCACATGTCCCAGGAACTTGACTTCCTCTTTCCAGAAATCACACTTCTTGAACTGCGCAAAAAGCTGATTCTTCCTAAGAGTATCCAAAACCGCTCTTAAGTGCTCCTCGTGTTCTTCCCGGCTCACAGAATAAATCAAGATGTCATCGATAAAGACAATGACGAATTGGAACAGGAATGGCCGAAACACCCTATTCATCAGATCTATGAACACGGCCGGTGCGTTCGTAAGACCGAACGACATTACAAGGAACTCATAATGACCGAAGCTAGTCCTGAAAGCGGTCTTCTGCACGTCCCCATCCTTGACGCGCAACTGATGATACCCTGACTGCAGATCAACCTTCGAAAAGTACTGTGCCCCCTTCAATTGATCAAACAGATCATCAATCCTGAGTAAAGGGTACTTATTCTTCACAGTTACCAAATTCAACCTGCGATAATCAATACACAATCGCAAGGAACCATCCTTTTTCTTCACAAACAAAATAGGTGCTCCCTAAGGAGACACACTAGGCCGAATAAAACCCAAATCCAGCAAACCATCTATCTGCTTCCTCAACTCCTCTATTTCACTCGGAGGCATACGATAGGTGGGTAATGAAATGGGCGCCGCACCAGGCATAAGATCGATAGCAAAATCAATCTCACGCTAAAGAGGTAATCCAGGAATCGACTCAAATACATCTTCAAATTTCTGAACTACTGGCGTACTAACTAACGCCGATTCAGCCATACTCTCCAACAGAGAAGAATAATAATCAATACGAAGAGGGTAACTGACCTGAACTGGGAAAGTAACAGTCTCGCCCTCAGGTCCATGGATCGTCACTGATCTAGCTCACAATCGATCTCAGCTCGCATCCTTGTAAGCCAATCCATACCCATAATAACATCGTAATGATAAAGCGGTGCGACTAAGAAATCAACACGGATCGATCCACTTCCAAGATCGACCAAACAATCCAAACAATGCTTACCCAAAGCAGAGGAAATCCCCGTGGCTGTAGTAAGCGTCACTCCTTGCATAGGAATAGATCTCAAACCCAAACGCCTAACTGCCGCATAAGATATAAGAGAAGTAGTGGACCCTGTATCCACTAACATAGAAACGGGAATACCTTCAATACGCGCTGTCACCTCGAAGGACCTCGGCACTAAGTCAGACATAGGCGCTTCAGCTGAAAGCGCATGAACACGAGCCTGCAGCTGACGATTCGGCGGAGGAACCATGGGCCGTTGAGGTGGCCTGAAGCTAGGAACTACAGGTCTGAAGGATGGATGAGCTGGCGCTGATCGAAGAGGTGGAGGAGAGATAACCTGAGGCATCGGACGGCTAATCCTCTGCGGTGAAGTAAAACCACTGGCTCGCATACGGGAGAAGCAAAAATGGTCTAAATGCCCTGTTTTCCCACAATAAGAACATCGAACATCAGCTCTCATCTGCTGAGCGGGGGGCGCTGAACGGCTAGGAGGAGAATCTGCTCACGGCCTCTTGCCGAGGAAAGGGGCACCCTGAAAGTCCGGTCGCGGCCTAGGAACCATCGGTGCTCGCATGCGGGACGACCTATCCCCGTCCTGCTCTGCTCGCAAGGACATGCTCACTAACTCCGCATAAGAAGAAATGCTAGCACAGCAAATCTTCGATCAGATCTCAGGTCTCAATCCCTCAGAGAAACGCCGCATCCTCATCGGCTGATCACCCAGGATCAAAGGAACATACCGCCCCAACTCAGTAAACCGGTTCTCATACGCCGTCACCGACAACCCTCCCTGGCGGAGGCGAAGGAACTCACTCTCTTTCTCATGTCGGTACGTAACCAGGAAATACTTCTCGTGGAAGCGCGCCTTAAACACCTGCCACGACCACTCAAAACCTTCCTCGATAGTGCGAAGAACACTGTCCCACCACAGACTGGCCTCCTTCTTAAACATGAAGGAGGCAAGCTTAACCTGCTCAACCTCTAAACAATGCAACGGTCTCAGCATCTTAGAGATGCGGTCGATCCAATACTTAGCCTCCTCGGGTCTATGAGAACCTGCAAAAGTAGGAGGTCGCAAGCGCTGGAATCGCTCGAAATTGCTGCTGGCACTGACGCTCCCAGATGGAGGCATAGGTGAAACAGGTGGAGTCGCCCCACTGACTGAGCAAAGATGTCAGCCATGGAAGAGAGGAACTCCTGCTGCTGCTGCTGCTGAAACTGTTGCTGCTGCATCAACAGCATCATCTGCTCAAACCTATCAGCAGGTGGAGCAGACGAAGGTGCACGGCTCGGCTCAGGAACCGAGGGCGTGACTGGAGGAGCCATAGGTGTCGGCCTAACACCGGCATAAGACGGACCGGCCTGTGGATCTGACTGGCTATCGCTCAAGGGAGGAACCCCAGCAAGCGACTCAATCAAAGAGAGACGGGCCGAAGACTTCGAACCTTAGGAGGCATCCCTACATTCAACAGAGGATGCAACCTGTCAGATTCTACATCACATAATCCATCCACACAGCAATACAGCACAACTCCAAAGACAAACAACATGCATTCCATTAATCAAAATCGTCGCAATACAAGTAGTGCAGCAATACATGAATCACGACTAGGAAAGCATGAAAACAACAACATCTAACACTTCAAACAACCACAACAACTACAAACAACCACAAATAACTCCAACTACAAAGCCATCAACGGCTACACACAGAAAGAAAATAATAAACAAAGCAAAGGACGGCTACGACGACTACTACTCGTCGGAATCAGGAGATGGAGGCGGGGCACCCTTATCCTGCAAGCAACACATGATAGACTTCAGAGTTCGAGTCACCTTCTTAAACTTATGTTTAACAAGGCCTCGAAGATCAACAATATCCTAGCGTAAAACAGCCTGCTCTTCTTCAAGCCGTGCAAGACGGGCATCTCTGGCAGTTTGCTCTGCGCCCTGCTCTGGCGCCACAGGAGGAGAGCTATCACTCGTATCCTGTGCCTCATCCTCTTCCTCGTCCTGCTCTGTTTCTTCTTCAATCTCAGCACCACCTTCAGCATAACTCTCTTCACCATCGCTCTCAGACTCAGCCTCACTCTCTGAGGCATGCCGACCAGAACCGATCTCCATCTGCTTAAGAGTCCTCAGATTGATATGACGAACAGGAAACGGCTTCTCTGCTCTAAGCCTATAGCCAAACTCATGTGCAAGCTTACAAATGAGGCGGCCAAATGGAAGCGACTCGGTCCTGCTACTCGAACGAGCGATGAGAATAATCTGGCGTAGGACGTACGTCAGCACACACAACTTCGCTTCCTGCCCCACCTGATACAGAAAATCCACCATCAGGCGCGTACACTCATTGCGATTGCTCCACCTTGGGTATACATTGAACGTACACATGTGATGAAGCAAACGGAAGTCGTCCGTCATATAGGTAGCCAGAAGACTCCTATTAGGCTGCCATTCGACCAGACGGCCACACAAGGATCGGGTGCGACAATCCCTCTCGTGCACACTGTTCACATTCTTCTCGCTGACATGCACTTCACCAAGTGGCACATTTAAGAGTTAGGATATCAAAGCAACATTGACAATACCCACTCGACCGCTACCACATGGGATCTTAAACTGCAGAGGCTCCAGCGAAGGATCAAGAATATTGGCATAAAAGGCTCGAACAGTGCTAGCATTCGCGTGATACTCGCCTTCAAACAAGGGACACCAACCAGCCCCTTCTAGGCGCTCCAACAACAAAAACTCACCATACAGCCGCGGATCAACATGAGCCTCAAAAAGGACTCTACGATCTTCATAGACTCCATGTGACAGCTCCGCCAATAAAGTTCTACCAATGGGAGCTCGAGGATCGAGGTCCCGCTTGGTCTGGAATTCATGAGTGGCGGACGTACTAGCGGCGGCACCTCTCGGCCTCCGTGCACGGGTTGGGCGGCTAGGCCCGACTTCATCCACGGGCGCTCTCTTCTTCCCCATCAAAGAAAGAAGAGTATAAACGGAAAAGATGGCCGGAGGAACTCAAAGAGGGCCATGAGAAATGAGAGAAAGAGAGGAATAGGAAGATGGTGAAACTTCCACACTCTAGAGATCTTAAAAGAGATTGCAAGAGCTCAAATGAGAAGGAAAAGGAGAGAAATCAGCAATGGGAGTGAGGGTTTTAAGGTAGAGTAATGGGGTTTGCACGAAAATGGAAGAAGAAGAAGGTTTGGAAGAGATTTGGAGAAGATTGGAGAGGGTTTTCAAGAAAAGGAGAGCTTGGGAGGGGAGATTGTGAAGGAAATAGGTTAAAGGAGAGGTTTAAAGCAACAAACCGTGGAGGGGTGGGCCACACTAGGCCTAGAAATCATCGGCCCGCGCCGGGCCGGCCCGCCTAGCCCGCTGATCGGCGAGCCCTCGCCGAACCGGCGATGGCATCGCCGGTCTTTGGACTGACTGGCGATGCCTCACCGTTTGGGCAAGGTCCTCCTAGTCCCCCATGGTCAGAAATGTGTGGTTCCCCCCTGGGCCCCACAGGAAATGCCCCGATCGGCCCCTTACATGATTTGACGCTTATCGGGCCATTCTGGCAGAAATCTGATTAAAATAAAGATTTCTTAAAGGTTTAAGGGTTAAAACAAGATGATAAACCATCTAAACTCATTAATAGATGATCTAGAAAAGGTTTCGGGTCGCTGTGTGTGATCAGGTAAGAGTACAGACTCGATCTCGGTGAATGTTTTCAGGAAACTTTCGCCGATAGAAGCTACGGAGCACAAACACAAAATCTACGATAGACCCGCACCCAAATACACTAAAGTGGCGACAACGTGCGGTGTGTGACCATAACCCAGGTCCGGTTTAATCCAGATCATGCTCTGATACCAACTTGTAACGCCCTGAAATTCGGGGGTCGAGCATAACTCAGCTCCCGAGTTCCAAAACATCACTTATGCAACATATTTAATGTTGGATGTATGTTGACTGTATTAGTGCATAAAACATGGAATAGATTAAGCCAAAACACAGATATAATTCAGGAATAAGTGAATAAAGCAAGCGGAAGACTTATAGAAATATGTGTACAAGTGTGAATCCCTAAAGTACATACACAAACCAGGTCGTGATGAAAGTGTTATTATCAAAATTACAAGTATCAAGATTACATCATTTAAATCTCAAAAATAATCCTAGAGTCCCGCTCATCAGAACAAGCTCGCTAGAACCCGTCTGAAAACTGCATATAAGAGAAAGCGGCCTCATCATCATCCATCTCCCGCTCTGCCTCAGAAGTCGGATCCACATCTGCAACATCAGAACCTAAGATAGAGTCTGGTGGGTGTTTAACACCGCCCCAGAACGTGGGAGTGAGTGATCAACTCAGTGGAACAATAAGGCACTGGTTAACATGTTATCAGTTCAATCAAGCAGTAATGATAAAGCAGAACACTTAAATAAATCCTAAGTACTCTTGCTAATGCAAGGATGTATGCAAAATGATGCGTGCCCTCACGCGTACACCCTCAGCGTCTTCATCTTACGTTACGCATGACACCACCTCAAAGTGTGCCACATCTACAAAGCACATGCAAATGCGGTGCATGGATACGATTACCAAGTTGTTATTAGTCCTTTTCATACAGCAGGATTGGGAGCTAAAGTACCTTCCTCATATCACCATCCAAACAGTGATCAATTCTAGGGTCGTTAGTCCTAGACTTCTCATACGATCATATGGTTGTAGGTCGTAGCAAAGGGCTCGTCACCAATCAATGCACGCCTTTCATACCTTCGTTACTACACTAAGGCTCGTCACCTCAATGCGGTATCCAGGCATGCTCGAGGTCACTACAAAGGGCTCGTCACCAATCAATGTAGGCCGACAGCACGAATATAGTGTCCCATACCACCATAATCGGCTCACGAGTTCAGTTGCTCACTGGCCACTACGGGGAGGCTCGTTACCCAAGCGTAGGCCGACAGCTCGACCACGGTGTCTCATACCACCATGTCCGGCTTATGAGTCTTTGCGGATCAAGATACCAAGGTTAATAGGATTTCACTGGTAAGTTCGGTACCTTAGATTCAAACAGTAGCGTCCATACATGGTGAACATACATCGGACAATCGGGTTACTTGACGAACTCGACTAGCATGAGCGCACGTTAAGTTGAACGACATAGAGTGCGCAAACACTCCGCGTGGCCAAACCACTGCCGACAACTCTAATGCGACTCGGGTTTGTCTAATACGTCCTACGTGGCGAAAGCAATCTCAGCCACAATCCTTAAGGCAGATTACCGATTTCCTGGACTATTCATAGTCCCAAACACATTACACTACGACAGATATTCGCATTAAATGTAGAATAGTAATGGAACAACAACTTCAATCATGTGGTACTCAAGCATTTGAAGAATATCAACTTAACATAAATGAAAGCATAAGCAATGCTTGAAATTTAATAACAAGGAATGTAACTGACATGGAGGAAATCATACACATCAATAGGAGTGTTGAGAATCACTTCTCAACGCCCACAAGTAGTGTAATAAGTTACACTTTAGATCATTCAGGCATTTCTACAAACACTTAGAATACATAAAACAACATACATGACGTATGTTGAAATACAAGCATTTGGACAATTCCTTTTACCAAGGAGTTATCGCACATACATCTACCATACATACACGACAAATAATCATGGCAAACACAAGTGCATATTTTATACGTATACGGTACTTTATACATACACATAGAATACACAAATCTCAATATAATACATGCATATCAGGAACACAACATAAACACAACATTTGGCATGCGAACTCTCATCCATAACAAGAATAAATCATTAACTGGCATTGAAAGCCTTGAAAACCATAACCTATACACTTAAAGTCCGCACCTTAAGCCAGAAAAGAAACACCGAACTGATTTAGGCGAGTTGTCTTCGTCAACGGCGATAGCATACCCTACAACAAGGATAGAAATGAGATACAACAATACCAAGACTAATCTAAGCTCTAACACAGATTAGGGTTAGGTTAACTTACCCCAAGATGAACTCAGAATCGTCAGAATAACGATTCAAAGTGAAGGTTCAAGGATGAAGAAGAATCGGAAAGAATCTAAGATGATTCACCAAACTTCTCTCTCACTTTCTCTCTCTTTTCCACTCTCTTTCCAAGCTAGGGTTAGAGAAAAATTCGTATGGAAAAGAGAGCTAGGGTTTAAGGACTATAAATAGGCCTATCTTTGATGAAAATAACCCCAAGGCAAAGGTATACTTAGGTTATAACCAAAGTAAGCTTCTCTCGATCCAACGAAGCACTTCTGGTGGGCCAAATACCATGAAAGGTCGGACTTTAAGCTCACTGACCATGGATCTAGGTCAGGCTGAGTTTTCATACCGACCGGCTCTTCAGATCAGCCGTGGCGGACCACACTCAATTCAACGGTCATGGAATCTCGATCAGGTCCACAAGCACAAGGATATGCCTGGGCCACCTTCCCTGATCAGAGGGTGAAATTGGGTCAGAATCCAACGGTCAGATTGCTTAAAATCATCGCGCAAGCGACACGACTCAGATTTCATAAAAGCTTAATAAATATCCAACCGTTCTCACACTCTTCACTCCGAACTCAATCAAATCGACCCAGAACATCACATGGACTTGATTTTCGAGATGATATTCAAGCCCAACATAGTGACCGCAACAGCCTAAGATCATCGCTATCGGACTTCCGACGCGCGGTCCAGGTCCGATCCAGATCTTCTAAAAATTCCCCGCTAACTAATCTACACGTTTTGAGTTATGCAGATCGAATTTAAAGTGATTGATGCGAATTTCACAAGCAATCGAGTATAGCGCTAATTACCCCAAAAACAACTACTTAGGGAAAGATAAGCACAAAATTTCCCGGGTCATTACATTTATGATGTCCATCATTTCCCATTCTTTTAGTGCCAGTGCGGCTGCTAAGGCGTGAGACTTCTCGCGGCTGAGTGCATCCGCCAATACGTTTACTTTCACTAGGTGGTATTGTATTTTAAATTTGTAGTCCTTGAGGGTCTCCATCCATCTGCGTTGGCACATATTCAAGTCCTTTTGGTCAAATAGGCATTTAAGGCTCTTATGATATATGTTAAGATTGAATTATTCGCCATACAGGTAGTGCCTCCACATTTTAAGAGCAAACACGACAACTGTCAGTTCCAAATCATAGGTCGAATAGTTCTGTTCGTGAACCTTCAATTGTCGATATGCGTAAGCTATCACCTTATTGTTTTGCATGAGTATGCATCCCAATCCTTCGTGTGAGGCGTCTATGTATACTGGAAATTCCACTCCTTCAGGCAGCGTGACCACGAGCGAAGAGGTGAGTCTATCCTTAAGTTCTTGGAAAGCTTTCTCGGCCTTCTCATCCCATTGGAAGCGGGCATTTTACTTTGTTAGATTAGTTAATGGATAGGCTATTGTGGAGAATCCCTTGATGAAGTGTCAATAGTACCCTGCCAGGCCAAGGAAACTCCTGACTTTGGTGACCGTATTGGGTTTAACCCACTGAAGTATAGCGTCGACCTTTGTTGGATCGACTGATATACCTTGGCGATTTACGACGTATCCTAAAAACTTGACTTCCTCCTTTCAGAATTCGCATTTCGAAAGTTTGACATATAGCTGGCAATCCTGGTATTTCTTGAAACACTTGAGGGAATTCCCTGACTACTGGAATTTGGTTCATAGAGATTTCTTCTAAGCCTAGTACCCTTGCTAAGGGTTCCTTTTTCTTTCTCCCTTGTATTGTGATGGGGGAATGTCTGGATAAGGTGAGGGTGATTCTCCTAGCTCTACTTTCTATAATCGCCCTGGTCTCATCAAGCTAACCCATCCCAAGGATTACATAGAATCCCTTCATGTTCATTTTTACTAGGTTGGCCGAAAATTTGACGTCTGCCATGGAGATGGGGCAGTTTTCACAATATTTGGTCAGTTCTATTATCTTACCCAAGGGTGAAGCCACTGTGATGGGCCCTTTCATGCTTTTTTACTTCTAGGCCCAATTGCTCTACTATGGAAGTTGAGATAAAAGATAAAGTAGCCCCATAATCAAATAAGAGGATGACCGGTACATCTTTGATAAAGGTCGTACCTTCTATTAGGCTGGGGGTAGTGTCCGAGTCCTCCAGCGACATCATGGTGTACAGGTGGCCTTGTGCTTTCTGGGATGCGATCGGGGCGGATTGTTGCATCTGGGTCGGGATGAGGTGACCTTCATCTCTCATTTTCTTGAAGCAGTTTTTCACTTCGTGGCCCATCTTCTTGCAGTAGCCAAATCCAGGACGACTATCTTGTTGCGTCTTCTCTTCGGTGATGATGTTCTGTTATGGAGTAATTCTTAGCCTTTTATTTGGCATCTGCGGCGTAATAAGGTTAGTCTTGAGCATCTTCCCCATCTCGTGTTGCTGTAGTCTAGCCCGTGTCCTACAATTATCATCATTTTCGGCTCGAGTGGCTTTATCGATTGCGCTGGTGTAGCTTGATAAATCCAAGCAGTATATCTTGGAGTGAATTGAGGGTCTGAGACCATCCTTGAATCGTTTTATTCTGAAGTCCTCGTCTTTGACTAATTTCGGCGCGTATCACGATAATTCAGTGAACTTAGCCTCGTATTGCACGACGGTCATTTTACCTTGGGTGAGCTTCAAAAATTCAGACATCTTTTCATCTCAATATGAATTTGGGAAGTATTTCTCGAAGAACTTCTCTTAGAATTCCTCCCAGGTCCAGGTGTGGTTCTCAGGAACGGTCCTTTCTGTTGCCTCCCACCAATTAACAGCCTCTCCTTTGAACTTAAACGTGGCCAGAGGAACCTTAAGGTGCTCTGGGCATCCCATGGTCCTTAATATCCTCTTAGTTTGTTTTACCCAATGTTTGGCTGCCACTGGATCGGGAGTGCCTGAGAACTCAGGGGGTCATAGTTTCAAGAATTTTTCTAACACGAAGGACTCATCGTGGCGCTCCAAGTGAGGGGGGGCCGGTGAGGTGACACAAGTAGGTGGTGCTAGAGGTGTCGTGGCCCTTGGGAGGGTATTGTGAAGTTATTGTTGTAGGTCGCCCACGGTCTGTTGAGTTGTGAGACTCAACCCGAGTTCTCATGTGTGCATGTGTGTGTGTGAGTATACATCTCGTGTATTTTGGTCCCACGGTCCTACCGGTCAAATTCCGGTGACCTACGACCTTCGGATAGTGATTGCGGTCACGCTTGAGTTCGGTCACATAGACCTGACTCGGATTGACCCAAGACCTATGCCATTGCGACCGCATCGTCGCCGCGGTTCCAGCGCCATCTCATGTGTAAATCTGATGTGTTCATCAAAAGTTGTGGGCCGCGTATTATTTGGACCGTTGATTGCATTTTTGGTGGGACCCACCTGATTGCACATTTTCCCATGTGCACTATTCCCTATGTACGCCACCTTTAGCCTAGCAATGATGGCTTCTTTTCTCAAGAAAATCATGATGAGATTAGCTTCTCTAGGCAATGATGAGCTACCTTATCCCATGAGCAATGATTGTTTTCTCTTTTCAAAAACTCATCTTTTTCTAAGAAACTAATCATTTCAACTCTACAAACTCTCTCATCTCCCTCTCTCTTTCTTCATTTCTTTCTTCTTCTCTTTGCAAATGCCCTCCAATGTCCACCATTGCTGAACTTTTCCAGCCCTCTTTCCTCTTCTTTCCCCCCAGATCTAACCATCAAAGATCCATCATCACCATTGAACCTCCTTCCTTGGAGCTTGAGGAGCATGGTGGTTGAAGAATCTTTAAGATCCAACAAGTGGGTGAGCATGTAGGATAGATTGCATGGTTTTTTTTAAAGATCTTTTGTTATTTCATATGGATAGTGTAGGACTCACCACATCAATGGTGAAGGTCTACCACTCCTTGGATAAGGTTTTTAGCCATCACTTGCATGCATGCGATCTTGATGGGGCCATTCTCCATGGACCCCATCTTGATGAGATTTCCTTTCTTCTTCTCTTCTCTCCTTTCTGTGGTTTGGAGGTGATGATTATGTGGCACACCTGACGTGCCATGCAACCAGGATTTTCAAATTTTTGGGACATCCAGGCCCAAGTTGTCGGACACCCAAGCCCAACTGTGCTGCCTAGTTTTGCTACTTGATTTGGAAGGCCTTTGGGCATGATTTTATGGATTTTCTTGGGGAGGGGCTAGGCCTGGGAGTTGTGTGACACATCAAGGTGGACCCCACCTTGTGGAATCTGTGATTTATTTCCCATTTATTAATTTTATGGGCTGATCTAGACATTAACATGTTACTGTCCAGATTGCTGGAATTTTTTTTTATGCTGTAATGTATGGGTTGTAGGCCTTGTTTGTGATCTCTTTTTCCCTAGTTTCTTAGACTTTTCTTTGAGGTGTGGACCTCACCTAAAAGTATGTTAAACCTTACCTTTAAATGTCCCTGTTTGATCACCTAAAAGGGTGGGCCAAGGAGGGTGGACAGTCCAGATTTTTCTGGACTGTCCAGCCACACTATTTGCTGGAAAATCATAAATATCAGCCTGATTTTGAAATAGTGGGTCACCTTTGTGGATCCCACCTTGTTGTATACTTACATAGAAAGGTTGGCCTTGCATTTTTCCAAATTTACATAGACCTAGGCCCACTCAAATGGAGTGCTAAGGTCAGGGACAGCAGTATTGCTGCAGCAGGAAAATAAAAATTTGGACCTTGCTGTCCATAAATTGCAGGAGTTAAATAAAATATTTTTACTATCTCAAAAATTCTAAACTTTTGTAGGGAGGTGTCCCACCCATGGTAGGACCTATCCACACAATTTGAGGGCCAAAGGATCCCATTTGGGCATCCAAAAGGGTAGGCCAACATACTGGACTGCCAGAAATTTCTGCTGTGCAGTCCAGCAACATAGTCCCATAAAAATAAAATTTTAAAAATAATTTCTAAGAAGGTGGATATATTTCTAGATACCAACTTGTTGTAGGCTTGATGAGGGACCTTGAGTCCAAATTTCAGGAATTTTGGAGGCCCAGAACCCACCCATTGGATGACCTAAATTCAGGACAGTTATATTTCAGCAATATTTCACCCTGGATAGATTGTATTCTTTAAATTAATTTAAATACTTCTGAATATCCTAACATCAAGAAAATTTACAGATAGGTGGTCCACCCATGGTGGGACCCACCTACAAATTTTTAGGGCTAATGGAGCCCTGTGCATACTGTGACAAGGGCCGGACTGACCCACCACGTTCGGACGTCCAGATTAACTAGATTTTCTGGATAGTCTATTTTATTTAAATTAATTAAAATACTTTTGACTGTCTAAGAATCATGAAATTTTGTGGAGTTATGCCCTACCTATGGAAAGACCATCCTACAAACTTCATGGCTATCAGGCCCCTGTACTGACCGTGGTGCGGCCTACAAATTTGGGTCAGTTTTGGGCGAAATACCCAGGCCCGTAGGACTACCCACCACGGGATGCCCCTACCTTGGGCTGTTACTGGGCCTATATTCCAGCAGCATGACCCACTTTTAATGTGTATTGTGCATTCCCCTCTCATCCGGTGGGACGTACTGTGATATGTGTGGGTCACCATGGGCCAGTAACCCATCTAGATTAAATAAATTTCTGGATTCCAGCAGGCCTAGGAAGTGGGTGGGCTGGAATTCCAGCAAGGGGCCCAAATTCGCTCCATAATTGATTGTTTTGGAGCTGTTGTGGCCCACCAGATTTAAGGGAGTGTTGCACACACTCCTTGCCTTATTTCCTTAGACATTTTTGGGCGTAATTAGTGCCTCTTAAGGCCCACCTTTGTTGTGATGTTGGGGGTTAGCCTTAACCAGATTTTTGGTAGTTTTATAGGCCCAATGGGCTGGAAACCTATTTCTTAACCCAAGATCGTGCAGGGCTTGGCCTTATTGTTTTACAGGCCCAACGGGCCGTCTATAGACTGACCATATATATTTATTAGCCGTGATGCCCTCATAAAATGCTTAATTATGGGCTGACTTGCGGGGCCCACATAAATGTATATTGTAGAGGGCCTTGCTAAGTCTTTGGGCTGATGTGGCAAGGCCCCCATTGTCAGTATAGGCCTTGCCCATGTTTATTCTTGGGCTTATGGGCTGCCCTCAAGTCCACCATAATGTATGAATTGGATGGCTTTTGTTTTGGGCCATTTCTTTAGGGCCCATTATGTGATATAGTATATGCATGTTTGTGTTAACAAGTAGGCCTTGTGGACTTAGTTCTTTTGGATAGGCACATTGATCTTGGGCTTATACTCTCCTATTTATTGTGATGGACTTATGGGCAATAATACACAAGAAGACGGGCCCTTGGCTGCCGACTAAACTAACCCTGTACTTAGGCCAAAAGTGAGGCCCAACTCACTTGTGTTAAATGTGAAACTTGCCCATGTAAATGAATTACTGGGCTGCCCATGAAGCCGACCACAATATGTGGAATTATGACCTTTGTGGTTGGGCCCAAACCTTACTTGAGGGCCCACTATATGGCCTATGAGTTGGGCTTGGTGTATGGCCCACTAGACCACACATTGCTTAGGCCTTAGATCTTTCATTATATGAGTAGTGGCGGGCTACCTCTTGGAAACCAGTTGAGGTTGAATGTCCTCCTGGATGATCTTAAGGCAGGCCCATGGGTTTCTCTATGGATGGTTAAAGGCCCACCATATACCCTAGGCCATTTATTTAAGGATCAATGTGAATGTATGTGGAACTTACCTTAATGCATGTTTTATTTAAACCAACACGATTTAAATGATATTTAAACTCGCAAGTATACGAATCAGATGCAGATACGGTACGTATTACGAGATCATTCCCACGAGGACTGGTCGTCACAATTCAAATCTATGATTCTCCTTAACTAATCCATCAAATAATGGAATGAATTACTAAGCACAATTTTATGAAAAAAAACAATTAATTAAGAACAGGGAAGAAAATTCAATCAGAAAGAGAGCACTAGGACTTTCGAATCCACCCCTAATTATCCTAACCCTTGTTTTGTCTGTTGATTCACCTTGATCTAGATTGATACCACTTAATTAGAGAAAGCACAATCTGTGTCCTTAATCGGGCATACAGACTGTCTAATTCCTTTAAGCAATGCCATGAATGACATATCCCATATCCTTGGTCGGGCATAAGGGATGTACAATTCATTAAAGCATCCTGTTTCTCCCTCTATAGGAAACCTGTTCTTGATCAGACACAAGCACCCATAATAAGCATCCAAACAACATCCATATATATACTTTGGTCAAGTTCATAGATAGAGAAGTATAGAATTTAAACCCATAAAGCCCACTTAAAGAAAGAAACAAATTAATTGAAATTCAAAGTAAATCAACCAATACAGGAGCTAATCAAATTAGGGGCTTCATCTCAGCCCTAGCTGAGAGATTAGTGACCCATAAAATCCATAAAAAATATTAAATAAAATTCATAAAAAAAAACGTCAAACCAAACAATCTCTCTCTCTCTTCTTTCTTCTCTTTCTTCTCTCCCTTGCTCCAGATCTGAAATCCCCTCGTTCTCCCTCCTTTCCCACATCCAAAACTCCCCTTTTATAGCTGTTGGATGGCTGGGATCGGTGGCAGAGTCGTAGAAGGACTCGAAGTGTAATTTTTCACAGCCGTGATCGGTGGGCCCCACAGAGGTGTTTTCTGGAAAATCCACCCCGTCCATTGGATTCAGGACGAAATTTCAGTCAAGAATGGGTGGTTTTGAATGTCCATTGACACGGCCCAGAGAAGAAAATACAAAAAGATCAGTTTTGAACGTCGCCGGGTAGCCCTTTTGTGGCCTCTGTACCGCACACGTGTGTTCGCATGGGAGTGGAATATCAGCATGGTTTTGTAGTTCTCGAACCCATCTACACGATGGGTGGCTCGGATCGGCCGTACGGGTGACGTACGGGGCCCACAATCCTTCGCAAAAACGGCCAGCGGTCGTCCTTTACGCGGACGCGAAAACAACTTCCGTGGCAATGGTGGGACCCATTTTGATAATTATTTCAATAATCCGATCCGTCCAATGGATGCAGGACGGAATTTCGATCGAGAATGAACTATTTTCACTGTCTGCTGATGCGGCCCACGTGATTTCCTGCTCTACCGTCCAACCTGCTTTTAAACAGTTAGATTTCCATAAACGCTCTCTTTTGAAATTCGGTCAGCTACAAGTTGGCAATAGGGACACTGGAATTCTGGTGGACGGCTTGGATTGTCCGTTTGGACAATGTATGGGGCCCACAAGAGCAACCGACGGTGGTGTTATGCGAACGCTGTAACGGCTATTGCCGTTTTTGCTGAAGACGGTCGGTCAAACCGACTTTGACGCGTTTTAGCGGTCGGGTGTGGCGCGGCTACACATGTCCTCAATACACATGCCACCCATGTGGGGTCCACTACGATGCTGTAGAGAAATCCAATCCATCCATCTTGTTTCATTTCTTATTTAAACCGTATGGGTCAATTTTGAAGTATATCCAGATTGTAAGCGGGCCTAAAATTAGAGATTAATGGGCTGATCTGTCCGTTGACCCACTTCTCGAGATATCCAATGGTTGAAATTTAATATGTACGGTTTATTTATGGCCTCCAGGCCATATATGAAGTTTTGAACTGATCGGATGGCGGGAACCATGTGATCTTGCATTCTGGACCCTTTTCGGGTCTCTTTATCGTGCTTTCCTCAGATCCCAGGCGTGTAAAATCTTCACTATTGGTTTTCTGGAGTCCATCCCATGCTCTGGAGACTTTGGATCATAAAATCCATGCCTTTAACATCAATTTTCAATACACACTCCTGATTTCATCCTGTAATAAAAACACGAGTAAAACACTCCATTAAGCCTCATCATGTACGTTAATTTAGGCAATTTCTGGGGTTTGATATGCAATATTTGACCCTGATCACAACCCCCAACCAGCATTTTGCTAGTCCCGAGCAAAACGTGCGAAAAATAATTTTAGAAATAAAAGACGATTCCTGTAAACTCAAGTGACTTGCGAACAGATAGCTGAGATGTGAAAATTCTAAGATTCATGAATGGTAAGTAGAATTTTCTCCTGAAATCAAGCTCACAGTAAACTTCATAATCAAGTTCAACATATTAATCCATTAATTAGAACATTCCTAAACATTGAGTTCCACAGGTGTATAGTATAATCTCAGCTTACAATCATTAAGAGTTCCAATAATCAATTTCATGCTAAAATTGGTAATTAACAACAGAATTCCCGACAACCAACACTAGCATTTTAGATTAACCTTTCAGCCTTCATTTTTTTTTTTTTTTTTTTTTTTTTTTTTTTATGAACAGTACGCCAAGGAAGGGAATCAAATCCTCACCTACAGGGAGCAAACCTATGGTGAAAACTCGTCGCCTCATTTTTTATTAGTCAACTATGGAGAATCAAATCTACACCTATAGGGAGCAAACCTATGGTGAAGATTATGTGACTTAGCCTTTTAATTCTTCTTTTTACCAAGTTAATCATTCAGTTATCGAACCAAAACTTAATGTGCAAGCGAGATGTGATATGTGAAATCATGACTCAATCAATGTTCACAACGTCTAATCATGGATTAACAATTCAAAATTGACTGTGAAATCAAGCAGATGGCCGAATCCAAGAGTCATTAGTTACCAACATCATGTATCTTATAATGTTAAAATCACAACTATCCTTCAAAATCACTTTGAATTCACTAGAAATTCAGAAAAAATTTTAAAATTTTCACAAATCTTGCTCAAGACCAAGAAAATGGAGATTAGGTATCCTAATCTCCCACCCCCAACCTAAAATCTACATTGTCCTCAATGTAAAAGAAACAAGCGTGCAATGCATATGGGACAACGAAAATAAAAGAGGAGTGATGAAAAGATAATACCTGGATGGAGAATCAAGAAGCTTTCTCAAAATTTGTGAAAAATGTCAACGTAAAAGCGAGTTAGCACAAGAGAGAAATCAACATAATCAAAAATAACAAAAAGAAAACAAAAGAAGATCCTACCTATACCACTTTCGCAGGTGCTCTCGATTGCATTTAGCGCATGCAACAAGCCTTTAAACCCCTAGGTTACCCCTAGTGGACGAGTTGTAGTCTCGTGAGGGTTTGCAGTAATGTTACCCACAAACATTGAAGTAACTAACTAAGAAAATTGAAAATGAATGAAATAAAAAGCAATACAATAAAGCAAAAGGCTGGGTTGCCTCCCATGAGCGCTAAGTTTAACGTCTTCAGCCAGACAAGAACGGACCATGAATGAAATAATCTTTATAACCAGGGTCCGCCAAAGAAATTACCTCAATACTTTCATTAACCGATCCTAGACAAGTGATGTGAGTTCCCATGAACTGTGCTATCTGAAATAAGGCAACTGACACTGTCGTCAAATAATTTAAGGACTTCTGCTCGAACGACTTCTTCTATGTTAGGATCACGCTTCCTTTGCATGTTATGCGATATTACCACAGCATGATCCATCCATACAGTGGGGCATACTCCCTGGATTTTTTCTATCTTCCGTTCAATTGTTGCCTTATATGCTCTAAGAACATTAAGCAACCTGCTCGCCTTTGTCTTCTCAGAGTTACAAACTGTGCTGTCAGGAAGAGTCTCAGAGGGATGAAGAGGTTCCACTTTCGCTCTCCAATTTTCAGTCTCCAATATAGGAGTAGAGTCGAGCAATGCATTGACTTCATGGATGGGACTATCAATGTCAAAATCCATGCCCGATTGTGCTAAGCAGGTCTCAAGAGGATCTTCAAAAGATGTACGGAAGGAGTCCTGCACAAGGCTCTCGATCATGTCCACTTCAAATATGTCATCCAAATCTGAGGGTTGTTGTCCTGCATTAAAAACATTGAGTTTAATATTCATGTTACCAAAGGACAATTTCATAACTCCATTCCTGCAATTGATAATAGCATTAGATGTGGCCAAAAATGGACGACCCAAAATGACTGGGATCTGACTATGAAGATTCTGGACAGGCTGAGTATCTATAACTATGAAATCCACTGGAAAATAAAATTTATCAACCTGGATTAACACATCTTCAATAACACCCCGGGGCACCTTGATAGATCTATCGGCTAGTTGTAATGTTACCTTAGTCGGTTTCAACTCACCAAGTCCTAGCTGCTCATAAACCGAATATGGTAACAAATTGACACTCGCCCCTAAATCAAGTAATGCCTTCCCGATCTTATGATCTCCTATGCCGCAAGAAATGGTGGGAGCTCCTGGATCCCTAAATTTAGGAGGGGTGTTATGTTGAATCATGGAGCTGAGCTGCTCTGCAAGGAAGACTTTCTTATGAACACTCCTGTGATTATTATTGGCTTTCATGGGATTATTTGACTAATTTCTAGACCTTAGCAGGCCCAGGAAGTCAAATGGGCAAAAAGTTTATCAAAGGGCCTTAGATGTACAATTTTATGGTTAAAACTTTATTTGGCTGTGGGGCCTACTGTAACATCCTGAATTTTCACAGTTTTAGATTTTCAAAAAAAATCCATCAATTTTTATTTTTTTATTTTATTTAATTAACCTAAATATTACTTAATAACCATTAGCACTCAATGTCAATGTATACAGGGGTGATACTAGTAAAGAACCACACCAGTTCGATTAATCAGCCGTAGGAAGCCAATGAATCCGCCCAATCACTTGAATATCAGGTGTAGTGTAACGCTCACCCAATCAGAACAGTGTCTTGGGGCGTCCACATAGGATTTGCCACAGGACTGTTCATTTAAGCCACTCATAGTGAGGTATCACAAATAAATTAGACCAAGATTAACTCAATTTAATAGACCAGACGAGCCTTGATAGAACCTGGTGCGGGCCTCCAAGCCAGATGGACGTTTACACTTAGCGACAACCCGTGCGGGCTATACCGCGACATGGGAAGGTCAGAAATTATAAAAATTCAAGGGAGCATAGATCTCACTGGGCTTGGGGACCATCGCGGACCGCGGACCCAATGGACACCCAGAAGTGGAATCTGGCACTTGTCAGATGTGCCCCACCAATGCCAGAATTGGAATCTAGCACTGGTAAATAAAATTGAGATTTCAGGCATTTCAGCTGTCGAATTTCTTCCAGATTTATGGTAAAGGTCTAATGTATTTTTCTACGCTCGCCCACAAAATCTGGGTCCCGATCGTGGCACGATGACCGTTGATCGCAAATCAGACTCATGCGACCAAACCCCATATCTGATCATCCCCAAATTTTGCATGGCCCTTCATCGGGCCATGGAGCACCTATCTTATAAGTTTCATGGTCAGAGGGCCACCAGAATTGCCCCGGTTATCCAAACAAGCTCTAGACCGCTCGTTGGTGGACCACTAGTTCTAAAACTATAAAATAATGTTCGTCTCATTGGGCTTGACGTCCATCGCGGGAATCGAACCTGGGTACGGTCCAGAACCGGTCAACTTGAGCTGAAGGACGAGTACATGAGAAGTGCAAATACCCTAAAGGAAGGAGTTGGAACTTAAGTGAATTGAGTCGTCCACTCTTATGCAAAGTTGAAGATTTCGGACCGTCGGTTTGCGACCAAGCTTCACAGGTGGAGTAAGGATATTTCCCTGCTCATATTCGTATAGTCGTGGCCTCGATCGACCATTGGTGACCGTTGAACAGACTTCTAATTGTATCTGTCGATCGACGCATCCAAATGGCGGGCCGATCATGTTCATACGTAAATCATCATTAGGGCTAACTATCCTACGGTGTATATCAATATGTATACCCTATAGTAGGCCCTAGATCTTGAAAAGACCCTCCCATAGGTCTAGTATAGTAAAAACCCAACATTTGGGGCCATTTCCACCAAACCTGGCATTATAAAAGGGCCTCATTTGGGCACCCTCTCTCCCCATACGATTTTGCCCTAGAGAAGGAAAGAGAGAAGAGAGAAAAATGAGAAGAGAAAGAAGAGAAAGGATGAGAAAGAGAGAGGAAGAAGAGAGTGAAGGAGGATGTTGTTGATGGTGGGGCCTAAGGAAGCTCAACCTTGCAACTCTCTACCCCTTCTCCAAGGAAATCCCTACACCACAACCACAAGAATCGTCCATTGGTCGTCTAGGTAAAACCCCTCACCCATTTTTCTTGAAATCCATGTATTGAGGAGAGATTAGCATGGATTCTAACATACAAATGCTTGCTTTAGGGATTCCGGCCGTTCAACCCCAAAAATCCCCGCTCCTAAGTCGTTCCCAAGCCTCCAATGAATTCGAAGGTGTGGACTATTACTCTTAGGTGACCTAGCACTAATTTTAATACGAGATTAATGATTTTGATTGCTTGGATGTTATATTGGAAGGCCTAGGGAAATCCTAGGAATTGTATGTTAGTTGGAATGGTATGGATTTATATGATTGGCTCTCTCTCATGATGTCGTTTATGTTTCTCACATGATTTGATGTATGGATGATCATATGCTCATGCCGTGTTGATTTTTATATGTTGTTTACTTCATATTACGTATGATTTCATTACTCTTGTGTACATGATTTCTCAACATGGAGGAAGTGTTAACTTCCTCACCAACCCACACCACACACATACATTTTATTCATAATGTTAATAGTTTGCTTGTTAGAGAAATTTGAATTGTATGTTGAACAACATGAGAACATGGTGTTGAATATGCTTGATGTTACTTTGATAGTTGGCATGCTATGAGTCCCTATTCCTATCCTTGGGTTGGTCGGGAATTTGAGAAGTGACGGTAGTCCCATCAGTTGGACTATACTATGGCTAGACCCATGCGTTTGGGCGGGTGTGTGCGGGTGGCTATAGTTCTACTACATGGGTCCTTTGTGCCCGATGTCACTCGCCTCATGCTCGCCCGACTCAGGTGGTCTAGCCTACTGTCTGACCAACCTTGATTGTTAACCCTGCTTGTTCACACTTGTATGGAACCTGGAACACCCTACAACCGTTGTAGCTCATCAATAACTCACTTGAAATTTGGTCCACAGCCTCGTGAGCCGAGCATGGTGGAATGGGACACTGTGTCCGAGCTGTCGGCCTATGCTGGGGTACCGCGCCTCCCCATAGTGACCGTAAGCGATCCCTTTCTCATGGCACTCCTCATGTGCTTGAAGTCGGGGATGAGGAACCCGACGGGATCACGGACTGCGGGGTCTCAGCCTCACGCATTGGGGGGTCTTGGCCTCACAACCCGTTTAGAGCATTGATACATGGGGTGTACTAGATTCCCAAATCTGCTGGATGAATGGACCTAACTAATCACACGGCTAACACGATCATTGCATCGCACTAGTTAGGGTGGCGACTCGGCAGTCGAGGTCGCACTGAGGGAGTGTTGGCATTGGCGATCGTTAGATGGTGTCGCACGAGGGAGCGTTGTGGTGAGGGCATGCATCATGTCATGCTGCATACATGCGCATTAATAAGATTACTTAGACGTATGTGATTGTATGCTTTTCATTAAGATCATATTATAATTGATGCCTGTGATAACTTAAGGTTAATGGCACCCACTGAGTTGATCACTCACTCCCACTCTGGGACGGTGTTTTAAAACACCAACCAGACCCGTTCATAGATGCAGGTGACTCAAGGCTTGAGGAGCCTGGTGAGGCGAGCTTCGAGGAGGAGGACGAGCTGTCCTACTTCCAGTTGTTGGACGGTTCTCCGCCAGCTTGAGAGGCGGGATTGGATCGCTGAGCAGGGGCTCAGTTTTATTCCTTTTTGGAGTTACTATTCTTTTGCGATTTTGTTAGGTATCATCTTATGCGACCCATGTATTCCTTTGGTCATGTATACATATACATATATATTTGTATTCAGTCTCTTTCATTTCAGTGGACTTGTGTGGATATACTTCATGTGCCAGGAGATTCCAGGCTGCGCATTTAGATTGGATCGCATATTAATGAAAATTGGCTGTAAGTGACCTCAGGAACTTGGGAGTCGAGTATATGTACGACCCCCGATTTCTAGGGTGTTACACCCACTATATTGAGAACTTGTGTACGTGTTACATATTTATATTTTCTTATAATCTTTGGGCTTAATCAGTGCATTCTTTTGGGTCACTTTTAGTGATCTTATGAGGACCCCGTCTTAGATCAGATTTCTAGGGCATCCCATAGGCCCAGAGTGGGCTGGGACGTCCCAGCTTGGCCCAACCATATATTGGACCGACTTCCACCATTTTGATAGACTTGTGGGATGAGATAAGGATAGTATTGGGCCCTTGGTTGCCCACTTAAATTGCTAGTTATTGGGCTGATATAGTTGGGCCTATTTCATCCAAACTTAAACTTATTTTTTGGGCCGTATATTGTGTACGCGGGCTGCCCACAAAGTGCAACTTAATGCATGGATTCTATGTCCATTGGGAATTGAGCCTCGTGCCTTAATTCCCCTCTTGGAGTCCATGTGTGTTAAAAGTGGTATTATATTTTTTATGGCCTATTATGAGAAATATATGTATGTGGTTACCTTTATTTTTATCTTAAATGTAGGCCTTGGGCCTTCTATCAATATAGTTCATGGTTGATATGCTTTTTTGGGTATTATTAGTTAAATGTCCCCATTATGGACCCCTATAGGCCCGGTTGTATTTAAGAGTGATTGGATAACCATCTTAGAATCTTGCTAGGCTCATTTCTATATTACTTAGATCCGTAGCTTGTATACTTAAGCTCGTGGGCTACTCCAGGAAAATGGGCCCCCACTAGAAGTTGGATTTCTTAAGGATATTGTCTAAGTACCTAGTCTTGGTTCCTTCTTGGATAGGAGGAATGTAATTTACATTGTATATCGTCATATAGTGTGATTAAATTTATCCTCATGACCCATGTACATCATTGTATGCTTGGTTGACACTATGTGTGTGTGGTCATATTGTGTCATTGGGCATTGCATGTTACCTTATCTAAGGGACATAGCATTCCCTCTTGAGCACGTTGGATGCTTGGAATTGATGCATGGTTGATTGTGTGATTTATGCATCTGACATTGCATAACATATGAGCATTATCGCCCTTGCTTCATCAGGGCTGTAGCCTCCACAGATACATCGTAGATGGCCATGTTTGGACACCGGAAATGTTACTTGAGCATACCGGGTGCATAGGATGTCCATGGGTGAAACTCCCAAAACTTCCATGGTATCAAGGATCTGCTCCAACGCCGTGACCGAGTGGAATATATGAGCGCACGAAGGACTTATACCGTTAGGCTGCGACTCCCACTGTCGTGTAGTCGGTTGGATAGGGGTGTGACCTTACTCGCCTGATGTAAGGAGGCACTGCTAGGTTAAGTCTGACCAGCTCGTGAATGGGTTCACTACCTTCAAGCTTTGCTGGTGATTGGCTGTCCACAGGCAGGATAGTGAGGTATCTTACGCTCATTTGACTGTGTGAGGTCTGTAGAGTGGCAATCACCCAGCAGTGTAATGGACCCCGATGATTTCCTTATGATGGAAATGTACTTGATATGTGGGTTGGATATGAGCATCGACATTACTTCACATTGCATTGCATCGGTTATATAAGCCTCATATTGTATCGCCATGGCATGACGCCCAGTACCCTTTGCATTACCATACTCATTGTATCATATATCCTTGGTATGACTTCCCGCGTTATTATACTACCTTTGTATAGCTTCTTGCGTTCATGACAACTTTGCACTACACCAAAATCATGGATCTAGAACGGCTAAGGATTTGTTTTTAAAACGATTTTAAACCATATATAATTTGCCACGGTTTTGAACCGTTTTTGAATTTCTAACTCCATTCAACTTTTTAATGGCTGAGGTTGCTGTTCGAACTGCTTTTTTGGTGTGTCCCACTTGGGTTTTGGATCTTCCTGATTTTTAAGATCCTGTTTAATTATTATATTTGAAAAGTTACGGACATGGTGGATTTGATTAAGATATCTCCGTGGACCCCACATAACCCCAGGCGGCACTAAGAAATATCTCTGCCTAGGGTCACAGCCCATTTGATCCTTGCGTGGTTTCCCAAATCCGATAAAACCCTAATCTCGATCCCTCTCTCTCTGGCGATCTCCCTCTCCCTCTCGATCCCTCCCTCTCTCTCACGCGATCTCCCTCTCCCTCTCGATCCCTCCCTCTCTCTTGATCTACCTCACTCTCGATCTGCAATCCTTACTCCGCATCCACCAACCGCTGAAACCCTGCCGCATCTCCGGTCATCAATAGCAATACAACGTTTTTGAGCTCCCTCCTGTTGCCAATATGAAGAGGTAATGTTGCCTTTTGATTTTTGTGTTCATTTTGGTTTTGAATCTCTGTTTTGAATATCTGTTTGGATGATGAAATCAGCTGTAATAGAACCCTAGTCGAAGCTCTGTTTGCTGAGAGTATTATCTTGAAGTGTATATTTTTTTTTCTTTCATGCTAATTGGCACGGGAGTGGGTTGGAGTTCAATAAAGTCAGTTTGGATCTTTAACCGTCTTTTTATCCAACTCGATTGGTAATGGTTTTTGGCTGGTTTGGTTTTAAATTATGAAATGTTATCTCCCTAGGGCCGGGCCTATAAAAATAATATTTTGCCTGGCATATTGACAGTTCTATGTCCGTGTGAAATCCACTCTGTACATGATGGTACTGATGTTCTACACAAGTGGCACGTTGGCTGGAAAGGGTACGATACAAGTTGTGGTACTTTGATTATAGGTGATCAGTTCTCTAATAAGGGCCCGTTTGGATGCCTATAAGTTGCATTTCACCTATAAGTGACTTACAACCTGTAAGTCACTTACATGTGGAAAGTTACATTTGAAAAACATGGCAAAGACCTGTGTTTTCACTTACTTGTAAGTGACTCACAGGTACAATGGTCGTCCCTCCCTCCCTCCAAGTGATTTATAGCTTACATCCAAACAGTCAGCATGTAAGTGACTTTCACCTGAAAGTGACTTTCTGGTGAAGGTCACAACTTTTTTAATTACAGGCATCTAAATGACCCCTAATGATGCAATTGTGAAAATTCAACGGTTCCCATGCTTCACCGACAGAACTATATGAGAATCCTGATAGACGGCGCATGCAATTACCAAACATGCTTGCAAACCAGGACGATCAAAACCAGTAATCAATACCACATTGATGCTTTCTCAATATGGTTGCTTTAGTGGTCATCGATCAAATGGACAGAAATGTCTAATAGTGGAACGTTACACAGAAAATCGTGGACCCTGCTTGGCTGATGCATCATGGGGCCATAAGCCATGTTGCAAGGAACTTTGGTGTGATGCCTTTGTTTTCCGAGCAAAATCATTTGTTGATCTGGGGCAATATAATTCCTATAACTCAAAATCAGCTTTTCTTTCAATTGATGTTGTGTTGTGCTTGTTTTTCTTTTATAGTGAAACTATACGAAACTGGTACCATTTAGCCCCCAGTTTATCATCCATGTTGTTTAACATAAAGTAGGGCATGTTTCCTTTTATTGATCTTGAAGAATGTGTTGTTGAAATTTGTGCTCTTATGCTGTTGGAATGATTTTCTTTTTGTAGATGGATAACATGGAGTGCTTTTTCAAGGAGAAAATGGGTGTCATTGCTATTTCAGGGCTTGGTTGCAGAAATATGTGCTTTGACTATAGAAATAGCATGGAACCAGAGCTGGGAAGGTGCAGAAGAACAGATGGAAAGAAATGGTGATGCTCTAAGGATGTGGTGCCGGATCAAAAGTACTGTGAGCGCCACATGCATAGAGGCCGTCAACGTTCAAGAAAGCCTTTGGAAGGCAATACCACTGCCAACAACAACAACACCACCACCACCACCAAAAACACCATCGATTCCAACACAAATCTCTCCATTTCATTCTTCTTTAATTACGGAGAGAATATTTTGTATGTTCAAATTTAAATAGTCTTACTGGGATCCACCACATTGCTTGTAGAAACTAGCAGAGCTGAATTACACTGCTGCGGCCTCACCATAAAGCTGATTCCAAGGATCGATCTACAAGCTATGGCCCAAAAACTGGTATTCACCTTTCTTTTGTCCAGAAATTTGATTTGGCAGTGATTTTGGTCATGCATGGCCCAAAATCTGATATTTCTGTTTTCAGTTCATCCGGGTCCGTGTGATTTAATCAACAGGTTGGATGGCAAATAAACATTACAGTGGGCCTTGGGAAGTTTTTAATGGTAGGTGTTCAAAACATTCAGCTCAACCATCTGAATCATTTTCAATGTAGTCTAATGCAACTCTTCATGGCTCATTTTTCTATTAAGTAGACAATCCCTAAGGCAAATTCCAGTCTCTCTCATTTAAGAAATGAATGTGAGGGTTCTAATTCACAAACTTTTCAATGCTACTCGGTTTCTGATGTTAAACTAAGGCCATTTAATTTGAGCCATTCTCAGAAGACGAGGAAAAAAAAATAAAAAATAAATATTAACAGACACTAAATGAAAAATAAATCACAAAATGCGAACAAAATGGGTAAGAATTTAATGACCCATAAAAAAATTAATCTTTTATCTTTTTACAGGAAAAAAATCGAAAAATTAAAAATAATAAAAGATGAAAAAAAGCCGTTTTTTTTTTATAAGAAAATTATTGTAATTTTCTACTCTCCTCTTAGAACTCTGTTTGCACTTCAGCTGAGTAGATGTGTATGCATTTTATTTGGAAACTCTTGCCAGCAAGTTGATTCCGGAAGTCTTTCAGTCCTGAAAAATGCAAAAATGCAAAAAATACAAAATTCTTAGAAGCTAGTTGTTCAACTATCTTACTTCCCAATCTCATAAAGCATTAGGTAATGATTTCTATCCATGTACAGGTTTGAGGAGCAAGAGGCTCCTGTTTCCAGGCATGCCCTTGAATCATTTCTACCAAATAGAGAAGTGGGCTCTCCAGCACTGAACTGTAGAAGTGCTACCGTAAGCCATGTTGTTTGATTTTTTAATGTCCTCAACTGTTTTTCAGTCTCAGAAATTAAGTATTTTTAATGCATGCCTCAGCTTCTGTTTCCAGGCTAGACTAGTGTACATGTTTTCTACTTCTGAAAAGGTGTTGTTTCATCTGCTGCACGTGGTGTACATATACGTCAATCCAGACCAGTCAAAACATGGCTCCATTGGTGGTGGTGAACGTCCTAAAATTCACTTATCTGATAATCAGAACCAACCAATCGCTGGCCATCAAATGGGTTGTTAAAAGAAGAAAAGAAAGTTCATGAAAAACAAAAAGAAGAAAAAGTTCATATAAGGTAATGGTGTTAGATTTTAAATTCAAAATTTCTCCCCCTGGGCTGAATCTAGTACTTGGTTCATGGTTTTTTAGCAATTGTCGGTTTGGTTATTCCATTGGGTTTCTCCATATTTATCAGTTTCTCGTCAATCTATGATTTGGGTGCATCTGTTTCTTTCTGATCCGAATTGGATTTTTTTCCAAGTTAAATTGGGTTTTATTTGTTTGGTCTTTGGATGAATTGAAATGTGACTCTTAGATCTACTACTTTTTTCTTTCACTTCACATTTCATTGTTGCTAGAAAAGAATTGACTATCACTCAGATGCACCATAGCCCATCCCAATCGTCATTAGATGATCCTTCACCTGTTTCTGGATGGTCAAGAAAACTATACAGGTATGATCTAGAAAAAAAAGTCTATAGATCAAATGGTTAGAAAATGCTAATTACTATAATTTCTTTCCATTCATCCAGAAAAAAAGTATATAGATCAAAGTTTATTTGATTTTGCTTACAACAGAAAAGCCATTTTCAGAAGCTGAATTATGTTCATTTAAATTTAGTTTGGCTGAAGTGGAAAACAAATCTCTGATTTCACGAACTTATTTGTATCTTAAATGTCGTACCAATTTATCTATGAATTTCTACGTCTTATCTAAAATGTCGTACCACCACTATCAAATATCAACAGACATTCAAGACATTTGCTCTATATGGATCGTGTGTGCCTTGGATAAATAACTTGGCATTTCATAGTGATTGATTGATTCTAAAATGTTTGGAATTATATGATTTGTGATATTTGGGATATTTTGATAAACATGATGCATAAGTGCAGTATATGCCTTTTGTTAGTGTTTGGAGCAATCAATAGTTGTGAAACTAGTTCCATTACATTAACTAGAATTCTTTGCTTGCTTTACTCTTTTCAGGAAATGGTGAAGGGTGGGAAGCTAATCTTCTCATTTGATGCAACAAAGAAAGCTCGCTTTGGTGTACTCCCACGATATGCAAAAGATGAGCTTCAAATCAGATGGTTTGAGCTCCCAAATTGCTTTATCTTCCATAATGGTGAGTTTTTTTTTTTTTTTTTCCTTTAATAGACCAACAACAATCCCTTGGGAAACATTTCAAGCTTACTATGCCTGATTTGCATTTTGCATCATAATCTTATATGTCATATCAAGCAGGGTTAATTGGCCTGGGCACTGAAGGGTCCCAGATGTGTGTTTGTGTGTCTAGTCCTTTGTAACATGCTCCCATTCTTCAATCTTGATCATTAGTGGGGAGACTTCTTTTTCACTCAGTTACCAATTAACTTCAATTTCTGTAGTTATTTATATTCTTAGGTGGGAAGCGCCTTGTTCTTGTGGGTCTAGGAGATGATGATCAATGCATTGAGGAGGGAACTTCGCACGCCATCTCTGCGAAGCTATAATTTAAAGTGCTAGCCTTTATTGTAGCTTATTTTGTAAATTTGATTTTGCAATGAAACATCTTCAAGCACGTTATTTTCTCAAGTTTTTCTTTGGATTAATCTCTATTTTGATGGAATGTAATAAACTTCTGTTAATTTATTTCCCTTGATTTTAAAGTTCATGTGTTTATCTGGGTTTAAAATTGTACCTAAAATTTCGTCTTAAAATCTGACCGTTGGCAACGTCTAGGTATAAACCGTTTTAAAAATTTCTACCCTAAAAATGACTGTTGGCACCAGAACGGTTTAAAACCGTTCCTAAAGTTCCGTCTCAGAAATTGGAAACGGTACCCAAAACGGTTTTGAACCGTTCCTATTTTTCTACGACGCCGGAAGGGCCTTAAACCGTTGAAGCATTTAGGAACGGTTAAAAGCCGTTCCTAAATGACGATTTTGGTATTCTGTTAATAAGGCTAGTGGTGTTGGCTTTAATCATGTCTCATTCCTGTATCTCCTATTATTCTTCTGTGCACTATTATCACACACTTACACCACCCTCTAAGCTTCTCTAAGCTTACGCACGATTGATGCATGCAGGAGATCCTAGGCAGGCGTCGCAGTGGCAGAGTTTGGATTAGAGCTAAGCTTGAGGACCCAGTATTGCAGACTTTCTTTCTTCTATTATCTTATATATGTCCTTTTAGACCTTATGTAAGCCTATAAAAGTTCAAATTCTTAGTGGATTTTGTGATGTGTGCCCTTTGTTATTATCAGATATACTTGCTGTGATCTTGGGTATGCTCGTATTGGAATGATTATACTTTATGGAAATCCTCCTTGTAGGATACCAGGATCGGAACCTACCTCAGGAGCCGAGAATGGGGTACTACAGAGGCTGTTGCGGCCAGAACTGGCCATCGGGTTCCTTGTAAGTCCGGTTACCGAGTCTAGGGCGTGACATGGGTCCTTTGCATGAATGTCTTTATTCGTCCCAAGATGGAATAGAATGGTGCCCATGCTTGGGTATCAGGGGGTGCCTGTCCTGGGGGTGGCCCTGGGAGCGAGGCTTCTTGGTGGGTTACTGATAGAGATGGTGTCGATTCTCCCACGACTGTTTCCTGAGGGGTGCCATTTTCAGTTATACGTTTTGGAGGTACGGATTTTGCTTGAGTAACCTTTCTCTTGGGGGCCATATCTTCTATGGACAGGGAATTTTGATTAGAGTGGTGACTATAGTCTTAAGATTTTCTAGTGTGGTGAGTATAGGTTCTTCTTGGTTATGGCTCTGTTTCAGAATAAGTTCATTTAGGATTTTGGGGATTTAATCTAAGGGTGTTTGGATTCGTCATTTTTAGAGTTCTACGTCTAGTAATTTAATGGGGGCCTAAAATATGGGTTTCTAATTTCCTTAATTTCTTGGTTTTACAGGGAGTTCAATTGAGTATATAGACCTAATTCATGATCCTATCCTATTTGCTTAAAGCTTATGGTGGTCTATCCTCTCAGGCTCAATTACTCTCATTCTCATGCTCTGATTCCAACTGTAACATCCCGAAATTTCGCGGCCCGAGTAAATACTCGTGCCCAAGAATCCCGAGTGTTAATAATGTAATGATTTGGGCATCTCAAGGTCTAACCTTGATTTTCTTTCCATTTGGATCACACCTAGTTACATTCACAAAGGTAATCATCCATGAGAGTGAAATCAACTGTATTTATTATTCCATAATAAGAGAATTAAATAAATTTGTTAAATTCCCTCTCAATGAGAGCTTATTACGTTGCCAAAGTATGTAGCAGAAATAAATAAAACTGAATCATAAAACTATCTTCCTATTTATTTAGTATAATCCTCCACAAGGAGATGGTCCTCTAGGCTCGGGTAGACTGTAAAGACCCATATTCTGGACTAGGATATAAATCCATTAACATCGCCCACCTAAGACTGACATCCACCTCCTACTCTGATATGGGCCCTAAGGCAAGCTAACCAAAGCGAATGAATGGAGTGGATTTAACTTGAACCACACATAGGTCCCACATTAGACAGTGTGTGTGCACAGGGAAGTGCACACCCGCACCACACCAAAACACAACACCAGCCAAAGGGAATTTGACTCGACTCCTTTCAAAAGGAAATTCCCACCCGCGTCTGGACGAATGAACAACATCTGTTGGGACATGCCATGGCCCACCATGACCGTCCATCTACACAATCTGGACCATCCATCATGTGCAGATCCCACCGCCAACTAAGACTCAGAGAACGACAAAACATGATACACATTGTGATCGATCACGGGGGCCATCAGAATGTGGATCGACTCCAAATTTGGAGCCATTAACCGAAACCTCTCTACCAAATTGATGAACGAAACAAATCTTCCAAAGGAATAGTAAGGATAGGCCCCACGAACTCCAGCAAGAAACGAACCAAAACCTTCCGCATTCTTCCTATTTTTCTTTCCGCAAATGGCGCTACAAACCAAATGCAATTAAAACACTCTCGCATAGGAAATCCAAAGAGAACTCCCTAGCTCCGATCTGAGCCGTCCAAAGCTAAGAGGAAGGATTTTTTTACCGCATCCACGTTGACAATGAAGGAAGGAAGGAGTCCAGACGGATTGACACTCCCCGGTTTCCAAGCAAGGTAACTGCAAAACTCGGGAAACACGTCCGAGCAGACCTCTTTGTAGGGCCACCATTGATCGGTCGACTAGACATTCTTACACCCAAGAATGCAATCACAGCCTCCCATCTGTGGACCCCATCTAAGGAATGATCCAGATCAACTAGAAGAGAATGGAGGAGAGGAGAAGAAATACTTTAAAATAAGATTCTCGCACGCAGTTACGCAGTCCGATCGCGTAGGGCATGCTCTGCGAACAACATACACAAAAAACTCTAGAAGTTCAGATTGGTATAAATACCACATGCTCCCACGCTAGGAAGTATACCGGCAAGAAAGAAAGAAAGAAAGAAAGAGAAGAAACGAGAGAGAGAGAAGGAGAGAGGAGAAACAAGAAAGAAAGAAGGGGAGAGAAGAAACAGAGGAGAGGCAACAACTTCTACCAGCTTCTGACGAAGTGCTGGTGCTGCAACCACGATCCACTGAGCCACTGACTCGGGTTCAGGATTGGACTAAGTTCAACAATTCTAAGGTAAGTAGAGAATCAAAGTTTCCTTGCAAATGGGTTTTATACAGACAAAATTATTATATAGCGATAAAACCGAATTAAGTTAAACCAGATCCGTGCTAATAGTCACTAAATTACAGGATTAGCGGATTAATAATAAAATGTTAAATTCAAAGTTCTCTAATTAACAACTAGTTAAATCTTAAACCCATATTATAGATACTACCCTATACCAGATTGTAAGCTTACAAATTACGTGATTTAGGTTAAGGTTGGGATCGACGTAGTAAATAACTAGCCTTAGTCAGGAAACAATTCGAATTCAAAGGTGAGGGATTCCTTTAAGCTTGCATTAATTTGAGTTAATATGATTTATCTTGCCTTTTACATGCTTTCATGATATTATGATTCTCTCATTGCAGTTGTTAATTTACCACCGACAATTATTTATCATTGGAAATTATGATATGATGTTAATTACGAGTGATTTTCATTATTTTTGTGGGGCGATGGATGTAAGACTTGCCATTGCCCTTTCCAATTTTATTGAGTTAGCCCTTGCTACTCTTCTCTTTGTTGAGTTGGCCATTGCCACTCTCCTCTTTATTTAGTTGGCCATTGCCACTCTCCTCTTTGTTGAGTTATCCATTGCTACACTCCTCTCTGTTGAGTTAGCCATTACTACTCTCATCTTTATTTTGTTAGCCTTGTGCTATATACCTTTACGGCTTGGGCATATGTCTTAAAATTCCAAAACTCCCATAATTCAATTTATCCCTCTATAAATGCAAGCGATGTATTAGAGGTATCACAACTAGTGATTCAATATTTATCATGGATGTAATGCATTATGGTTAGTTGCCCTCTTAGTCGGCACGTAATTCCGTGGATTGGTTGGCGTGGTGCACAATCGATGTAAGTAAATTGCTATGCATGTTACATCATTTTTTTCGGTATTGGATATCGTAAATAGTCGTACCATGAATACACTGTGTTACGTAAATCCCCCAACCGTGTTGTTGTGTCGCCTTGAGATGTTCGCATAGATCCAAATTAACATTGGACACGCCAATAAATCTCTATAGTTATGGGATGTAGGGCGGGTTGGGTTTTCTATGAAGTATATTCCACATCGTGATGATTAATACGTATGATGAGCCGCACACACTTTGCTAGGCATGCATTATATACCATATTGATTACGCATATTGATACCTCTCTTAGTGGTGAAGTACGAGACGTATCAGAACCCTTATGTTACTTTTATGAATATCTTTAATTACTGTTAATCTTAAAGGACAACCATCACTATGAGTAGGGCATTAACCCTCTCCAACCGTACAAATGATGCAGGTGACATAAAGGCAGAAGGCCTAGAGGACCATCTCCCTGTGGAGGATTATACTGAATAAATAGGAAGATAGTTTTATGATTCAGTTTTATTTATTTTCGCTGCATACTTTGATAATGTAATAAGCTTCCATTGAGAGGGTATTTGACAAATTTATTTAATTATCTTATTATGGAATGATAAATACAGTTGATTTTACTCTCATAGATGATTACCTTTATGAAAAGGCGAACTTAAGAAGTCCTTTGGGGGGGGGGGGGTGAATAGGACTATGCCAAATAATCAAATAAAGTGCTGGATAATAAATAAATCAGAGATCTCAATCGCACTAGTAATGAAACGTTGATTCAAACAGATTCGTAGGACAACCTTCACCCAAACAAGTTTAAGTAGGACATCCTTATTTCATGAATGTGATAAGAATCAAAATTTCAAACTGAGCAAGAGTAAATAAAAACTAACTATTACAAACATTCACCACTTTAGCATAAAAGGAATTACAACCATTCACCACAAAAATAATAAAAGCATTCACTACAACACTAAGAATTATAGTGGTTCAGTGTGTCAACAACTGTTCTCAAACAACCACACTTACACCACTCCCAAGATTACTAACCACGTAATCTTGGCTTTTACTATGAATAAGGTTTTCATAGGAGCACCTTAAAACCTGATACAGTTGTGATTTTATCGGGCTATTATAAACGAAGAAACCCCTTACTGAGATTTTATAGCTTATCTTAGAAAAACCAACACTGAGATTTTTTGGCTATCTAAGAAAAACCAAAAACAAAATGTAAATGTATACTTATCTTCACCGTAGAAGAAATTGTAGCTGAAGAACCGCTTTTCTTGAATGTTGAATATTGAATGTTCAGTTCGATAGAAAAGGTCCTTTAAATTTAAAAACAGAAGAGTATTCCCTCTCTTTTTAGAATCATAATGATAGAATTAGAGATTAAAGAATTAAACAAAAAAAGCTATAAAATGATTTATAAATACCGCTCGATAGCTCGATAATAACCGAGGCTTCTCTCTCTCTCTCTTGCAGAATGATTTTGATAGACGTGAATTGTATTTTTGGATTGAGAAAGAACCTCAATTTATAGGTAAAGAAGTTGTTGCTTCGACTTATCTAAGACAGTTTTCGACTGGCCCAAGCACCGGATTTAGTTCCAATAAAATTTCAGATTTGAGCGGGATAAGATCTAATGAATCTTCGACTGGTCAAAGGCTCTGTTCAACTGGTCGAAGGAGCCAAAATCTGAACTGAATTTGTTGCTGGACTTTGAGTCGAGAAACGCTCGACTGGTCGAAGAGTGCTTTAATTGGTCGAGGAGTCCACTTGACTGGTCGAAGGAGCAACATAATTTCTGTTTTACTTCGGCTAGAACTAGGACTGGTCGAGCCAAAACTTAGGCTGGTCGAAACTCAACCAAATTTTAAATATATTTTGAAAGCACCTAAACTTAAGGTCTTTCTAGGGTTTATTATACCTGTATGGACTGAACTTCATAGACTTGGAGTAGACTTGAACTTCTCTAAGGAGATTGATCTTCTACTAGCACTTTAGTAGATCGAGATTGATCTTTAACTTGAGCTTGAGCTTGGTTTTCAACTTGAGCTTGAGCTTGATCTTTAACTTGAGCTTGAGCTTGATTTTGAACTTGAGCTAGGTTTGAACCTTGATCTTGAACCAACTTGAAGATCACTTGCTAAGATGTTTTGACTAAACGAAATTTGACAAACAAGGTGTGAAGCGTGCTTTGAACATTATAGCACTTACAATCTCCCCCCTTGTCAATTTCATGACAAAACACTTAGTATTAGAATAATCAGAATGAAGCCCTGTATTCTTGTACTCATGTTGTAGAATATTTGCTGAAGATTGCAAAATATTTACTACTCCCCGTCACTTTGTACTTTTCCTATATTATGACATACAACATTCCATTCCAAAGCATTCTCCAAGCATTTATGTATCATTCATCATCGAAATAATTCATATTCATGTATGCATCATATATATATTATCATATATTCAAAACATGCATGTCATAAATATAGAAATAACCCTCTCCCCCTTTTTGTCACAAGTTGAAAAAGGAAGGAATATGATAACTAAGATATTCAATGAATAACCATAGAAACATAATAGAAGAAATAAAACACATGAATATACTAAGGAGAGTAGCATATGAAATAGTCAAGATAGGAAAATAATCATCCAAGGAGTTTAGGAGAGTGTAAAGAAGTTATCAAGCAAACCAAGTAAAGTTAAAGTTATACAACCCTAGAAATATAAGACGTAAAATGAAATGAACTTAGTCGGATCCAAACGATGAAGGAGCAGACATAGAGGGATCAAGCTGATGCAAACTCCTCGTGATACGATGAAAGTACTTTTCCATGGATTTCATAGATGATTTCTGAGTTTGAAACAGGTTATCCTAAGAAACCTGTAATGCAGTGACCTTCTCCTCCAACAATTTAAGCCGATCATCAACTTGAGAAGGTTGATAGTCTTGATCTTCTGGATCATCTGACTCATCAAGCTCAGCAAATATTTCATTCATCGAAGTATCTTCAGGTGCAGGTTCTTCTGCTTTTTCTTCGTCACGTTGACTAGGAAGAAATTCCAGATTCATCTTATTCAAATAGGTGTTGTTAAATGGTAATTCTGACTCCGGTGCCTCAAACGGAGGAATGGTGACATTACAATGTAAAGCAATGCATTTCATTAGGTAGGCAAATGGAATAGAACTATAACCAAGATGAAGATGAAACTGAATAATGAGATAGCATATGAAAGAAGGAAGACAGACTTGTATACCAGATGCAACCGAATGGAGGACACGAGTCATGAAGGAAGTGAGTTCTGACTTATTCCCCGATATAGGATAAACGTTAGACGTAAAGATCCTATAAAGAACTTGGTATTTGGGGAGCATCTGGTTAGTACATAGAGCATTACCAGATTTCCATTCAGCATCGAAACGACATAACTTATGAGTAATCGATTGTTGTTTAATATGAGTCATTTTATCAGTTAAATTATCAATTGGAATCGCATCATCTGCAACGACAATCTTAGTTAATGCTAAGATAGTATAATGATTTACAGTGAATGTGTCTTGTACGAATTTAATCGTAAATGTAAGGTCTTGTAGAGAAACATCACAGATAGAAGCGTACATCGCTTGCGCTATGGAACGGTAAGCCGTTCCACCCCAACCAAATATGCCTTCCCAACCAACATTGGAAAAGTAGAGGAACAAGTTCAAATGGTGTAATGTGAGCAAGATTGACAATATGCTCTATAATTATATCTCTTTATTTGAAATCCCTAACTTTCTCTGAATCTTCTTCGGGGCCCCTTAGGGTTCTCACATTAATTGGAGTCGGCTTAGATGACGAGCTATCATGACTCTTGCGTGTTGTTGTTCTTTTAGTACGATGCTCCATTTACTGTTTGCATAAGAAATAATTAAAGAGAGTAGGATTGTGGGTAGATCAGATTTTCCACAAAACTTACTATAAAAAGGGTTTGAAATTAAAAATAAACCCCAAATATGAGATTGACTAGCAAGAACGTACCCAAAACTTAAAAGTCGAAAAATAACCACTTACAAGTAAGATTGGAAGTTGGGTTCGTTGAGAGGAGCACCAACTAGTCAAGAAAGAAGGTGGAAATGAAATGAAAAAAATGATTTTCCCCCTTTTTAGGTGAAATCGTGTGGTCCTCGATCAGTCGAGCATGTACTTGACTCATCAAGGGTTTGACTAGTCAAACATGTACTCAACCCGTCGAGCAACACAAAAAATCTGAGTTTTTTCCAATAATTTTTTAAATTAATTTTATTATCATTTTATTTTATTTGATCATTTTATGCATTTAATTAATATAAACATAAAATAAATAAATGTATAAACAATATGATTAATTATTAATACACAAACCAATATCATGCTTTAAATTGGAAAATTTATTCCTGTCGAGCGGTTTGGTCAGTATGCCTACAAGCTGCTTCTCAGTTTGAATATATTCTAGCGCAATACTTTTGTCTTTAACTAATTCTCAAATATAATGGTATCGAATATCGATATGTTTAGTACGAGAATGTTGGATTGGAAATTTTGAAATATTAATTACGCTCAAATTATCGCAGTATAATGTCATTGTATCTTTCACAATACCATAATCAGTTAGCATTCTTTTCATCCAAATAAGCTGAGTACAAGCATTACCAGCTGCTATATATTCAACCTCAGCTGTTGAGAGAGATATAGAGTTTTGTTTCTTGTTGAGCCAAGATACTAAACAGTTCCTAACGTAGAAACATCCACCACCGGTAGATTTTCTATTGTCAATATTTCCTGCCCAGTCTGCATCAGTATATCCGACAATTTGTACGGATGTATCATGCAGATACTAAAGTCCTAAATTAATAGAACTTACAACATATCTGATTATCTGTTTAACAGTAATTAGATGTTATTCCTTAGGATTAGATTAATATCTAACACATATTCCAACACTAAAAGCAATATCAGGTCTACTAGCAGTTAAGTATAAGAGACTACCAATCACGATTCGATATAGATGGGAGTCTACACTTTTACCTAATTCATCCTTTGAGAGTTTAAGAGTTGAACTTATTGGAGTTTCAAAATTCTTACCATTCTTAAACCTAAATCTTTTTAGAAGGTTCAAGGCGAACTTGGTTTGTGAGATGAATATACCATCTTCAAGTTGCTTAACTTGTAATCCAAGAACGTAGTTTAGTTCACTAATCATACTCATTTCAAATTTGGATTTCATCAGATCTGTGAACTCAATAGATAAGTTAGTGCATGTAGATCCATAAATTATATCATCAACATAGATCTGAACTATCAGTATATGATCATTATATTTTCTGAAGAATAAAGTTTTATCAACACTGTCCATAATAAAGTTATGACAAAGTAAAAATTTAGTCAATTTTTTGTACCATGCCCTGGGAGCTTGTTTCAACCCATAAAGTGCCTTTTTAAGATGATACACATGATTTGGAAGTTTGAGATCCTCAAAACCTTTAGGTTGTTCAACATATACTTCCTCATGTAAGTCACCATTTAGAAACACACTTTTAACATCCATTTGATATATTTTGAATTTCTTATGACATGCAATCGAAATAAATAATCTTATGGATCAAGGCATGCAACTGGTGCGAAAGTTTCTTCGTAATCAATACATTCTATCTGAATGTATCCTTGTACAACTACCTAATTTATCAGTTTTGTTTTTAAAAATCCATTTGGTTCTTATCAGTAGGTCTAGAAACCAAGTACCACACATCATTTCTGACAAATTGATTTAATTCTTCTTGCATGACAATTATCCAACTTTCATTGGTAAGTGTTTTATTTACATTGGCCGGTTCAATTTGGGAAGTAAAGTAGACGTAATTACAGATATTTTCTAATTGTCTTCTTGTCTGAATACCAGTATTAGGGTTACTAAGTATTTGATTAGTCGAATGGTCTTTGACTAATCTTATTTTGGTATCAACTGATTTGGATGAAGAGTTAGGTATATCAATTATATTGACTTCATCATCATCTAGACTTGGAGTGGGTGTGATTTGTTAATCATTAATTACTACATTTATTAATTCTTGAATCACCCCAGTTCTTTTATTAAGAACCCGGTAAGCACGACTATTTAGTGCATAGCTTAGAAATATTCGTTCATCACTCTTTGCTTCTAACTTTTCCAAATTTTCTTGGTCGTGTAAAATAAAACATTTACTTCTAAAAGTTTGAAAATATTTGATAATGGGCCTTTTGTTAAATCAAAGTTCATAAGCTGTTTTATTTTTTACTTTTCTAATGTATACACGATTTATAATGTAACAAACAGTATTGACAGCCTCAACCCATAAATTTTTTGGTAGTTTCATGCTATTCAACATTACACTAGTCATATGCTGTAAAACTTTGTTTTTCCTTTAAACAATTCCATTCTGTTGAGGTATTTTAGGAGCAGAGAATTCATGTGATATACCATGATCATTGTAGTACATCTCAAAATTGCTATTCTCAAATTCGATGCCTTGATCACTTCTAATTTTGACCTCAGACATCTCTTTTTCAGTCTGAATACGCTTTATAATTTTTCTGACTTCATCGAGAGTATCTAATTTTTCTTTTAAAAAAGCTATCCATGTATATCTGGTGAAATCATTAACAATGACTAGAAAATACTTCTTTCCACTTCTACTCTCCGTTTTAGTTAGTCCTACTAGATCCATGTGGAGTAGTTCTAGAGGTTTGGCCGTTGCTAAGGAGTTCACTTTCTTGTAAATACTCCTGATCTGTTTGCCAATTTGACATGCGCCACATACTTTTTTCTATCTTTTTTAACTTGGGTAAGCCACGTAAGTGATATCTTTTGCTCAATTTATACAAATCTCTATAATTAACATGTCCAAGACGTTTATGCCATAGTTTAGTCTCGTCTGTTTAGACCATATAACATGAATGGTTTGATGATGTCGAGGGTTAAATATTGCATCTTAGACCCTAGTTATTACCTAATTTTACAAACACGATATTGTTTAACACTCTATTTTAATCATGTTTGTGTTGCAAGGTGAATTTAAGAGCTTGGACTGAAAAGGGTGATAAAAGTATGGATTTGATGCTTAAGAATCACCAAGGCAAGGGACGGATCTTAGGGTACCGAGATTGAAGAATTCATATGGTAAAGATCTGAGAAAATCAAGTGATTGAAGATAAAGAAGCCTGAAAATCATCCTAAATGCAAGATCATAGGGTTCCCACCATCCGTTTGATTCAAAACTTTATATCTGGCCTGAGGATCTAAAACAACCATACACGTAAAATTTCAGCCATTGGATCTTTGTGGAAGTGGTCTAATAGACATATCAGCCACTAAATCACTAATTTGGGCCCCACCTGATATCTGGATATGTTTCAATTTTGGTCTCAACCCCTTAAATTAGATGAGAAAGTGGATGGACAGAATGGATTTCTTGAAACATTAAGGTGGGACCCACTTTACATGGTGTGCATATGCATAACACACATGCACTAGAGGTGCACCGGACTAGCCAGCCTGGTCAATGACCACTGACTTGTTCAGAGAGGGACTCTCTCTCTCCTTTCGCATGTAGCAGCGGATGAGCGTCCGCTGTGATAATAGGTGGCCCACCACGATCCTCCAAATGACGATCTGAACCGTCCCTTCATTCCAGGGGGGGGGGACCTTGGTGATCTTGTGCATTTATGCTTGTGTACACATGAAAATCTCATCCAAAATGCAAGATGGATGGAGGGAATAAAGATACAGTGGGCCGCACCAAAACTCGACCAAAACCACCACTTTTCAACCGAAATCTCGCCAGGAATCTAATGGATGGGGTGAATTTCTCTGAAAACATCACTATAGGGCCCATCGAGCTTCGCAGCAAAAGAACGTCCGCAAGGGACTTGCGTCCTGATGCCCGGCCATTGTGGGCCGTTCTGTGATTCCGATCAGGGTCAGATGCAAGATCCAGACCGTCCAAAATCTCGAGAAGGGGGCCACGACCCCATCCACGAAGGCCAAACAGAATCTTGGGACGATCTGCTATCCCAAAGCCACTTCAAACGCAGGTCTGCCTTTGCGTTTTCACTGCGCACGCAGCTGGCTGTGAAAGCTTCCACCGACCTACATTTTTGTTATAAAAGGAGAGAGAGAACGTATAGAAAAATTAATCCAGGGACATGGAGACCGTGGAAGAGAAGAGAGAGAGAGAGAGAGAGAGATCACGGTCGGCAGCTGAGAGTTTTCTTTTCTTCTCCTTATTTTCTTTTTCTTTCCTTTAATGCTTTTTAAGAGGCTTTAGTTAATCATGTCTCATAGCTAGTTAAACCTCTTAGCTAGGGCTAAGAAGTGAAGCTTGTAGTGTGATTGAGATGTTTGCTTTTTTTCGATTCATGTCTTGTTGAACTTTATGGATTCTAGTTTGATTATTAAGGAATATTTTTAGTATTTAATGGTTTGTTGTGACTCAAATTACTATGGATCTGTGATTGCTTTGAATATCTTCTTTTCATGTATTGAGATTGTGAAATTAGGCAATCCCGTTATTCGCCATCGTCTCATGTGCATGGTTTGGCGATGGAATCTTCCTAATCTTCTCAATTCTCTTATGATTGGTTGTGGGTTTGGTAAATTGCTATTGTTTGCCATGTCTCCTGGGCATGGTTTGGTGATGGAATCAGTTCCAAGTCTTCACCACTCTCATCTATTGATGATAAGATCCATGAGAAGTTTAGAGATATGACAAATCTCTTCTTACCAATTGATAGGATAGGAATCAGATTTCAGTTGTGTCCTTAAATCATGCAAGGTAGCTTCCCAATTGCTACAAGTGGATCCTTGGCACCCTAGTTTTCTACATTTGAATTTATTAGTTTTTAATTAATCTATTCACAATTACTCTCTTAATTTTCCTGATTTAGATTACATCTTCTTCTAGTTCTAGTTCTAGTTCTAGTTGTTTTCAGAATACGTACAAGGTTCAGTCCCTGTGGATTTGACCTTGGTCTTACCAAGATTATTACTACATCGCGACCCTATACTTGGGGTGTTGAGTAGATGAGCAAGAGTTATCGATAATATAGAATTTTCAAAGGTCCTGTGACCATTTAATATTACATTGCCCTTCTTATCTACTATCTCACATCCGTGATAAAATATTTTTACACTATGTTTATTATCATAGATTTGAGATATGCTTAAGAGGTTATGTTTTAAACCTTTAATATAAAACACATTTTTAAAAAGAGGTAAGTTAGGAAGTTGTACAGTACCTTGGCCTATTATTTTGTAGTTGCTTCCATCACTGAAGGTAACTGAGTCACCATTAACTTCTTTCATATTCATGAATATCGCCTTGTCACCTGTCATATGTCTTGAACATCCACTATCCGGGTACCATTTTGAGTGGCTAATGGCTTTGAAAGCTGTGTGGACAACAAGACACTTAACATTTGGAACCCATTTCATTATGGTTCTAGGTTTAGGAGTGACTCTTGATTTTCGTTGCATTTGGGAGTTAGGATTTCTCCTTTCATTATAAACTCCACATTCATTTGAGTTGGATTTTAGTAGCTCTTTAAGAAGGTCATTAATTTTTTTAGCTAAGGGAGATTTATTATACTTTTGATGTTTATAGCTGATGACATTGTTATTTTTAGAAACTTGAAAGGGTTTTGAGTTTTTGAAATCATTATGATTAAAATCTCTTAAAGTTTTACCCTTAGGGTTCGAGGATTCTCTTCTTACAAAGATAGGAGCAGAATCCTTGGATTTCAAAGAATTACTTTTAATATAACCTAAACCAGACTTGTCACCACATTTTCTAGATGAGGTTAACAATTTTTTTCAACTTTTAGTCACCTTGGGCATATTTCCAAGTATCCTTAGAACTCGGAAGGGAAGAAACTTTAAGTTTTAGTTTCTCATTTTTAATTTTGAGATTTTGCAATTCAAAAGATTTAAAACTTAAATCTATTTTTTTTCAAGACAATTTGAAAAATGAGATTTTTCTAAAATTGTGTTTTCAAGCTCTTCTTTTAGTTTAGAAAATTTCTCTTTTTGAATTTTTAATTGAACAACAATTTTATAACTTTCTCTGTATAGGGCATTGTAGGCATCTTGAAGGTCACATTCATTTTCATTTTCAGGGTCAATCCTGAGATTTTCATTATCAGATATATTACAGCTATCTGAGGAAGTGACTCTGGCTATAGTCGTAAGAGCTTTTTCATCAATTGTATTTGTATTCTCTTATTCTGATTCATCAAACTCAGAAGAACTTTCAGAGTCAGATGATTCATTCCAAGTTTCTATCATGCTCTTTCTTTTTGACTTATCCTTTTTAGGACATTTATTAGCCGAATGCCCATATTCATGACAGTTGAAACATTGACTATCTTTTGTTTTAAATTTTCAAGAATTAGATTTTTCTTTTCTTTTATCAGTTGATTTTTGAAAATATGATCTTTTCTTGTTTTTAAAAATTTTATAAAATTTCTTAGCTAACATTACCATACCATCTTCATTTTCTTCAAAATTAGAATTAGAACTATTTTCTTTTGAAATAGATTTAGAAGATTTAAGAGCAATAGACTTAGCTTTAGGAGTCTTAAAATTCAACTCACATGTTTGAAGAGAACCAACTAACTTCTCAACCTTCATAAGATTAGTATCTCTCAATTCCTAAATTACGATAACTTTAGAATTGAATCTCTCCGGAAGTGATCGTAGTATTTTTGCGCAAACCTTGCTTTCTGGGATTCCATCTCGTAAACCCCACATGGAATTTACTATGTCATTTAGTTCCGTATAGAAGTCCATGAAAGTTTCATTTTCTTCCATACGAATTTCCTCAAATCTGGTAGTAAGGATTTGATTTCTTGACTATAGAAGTTCCTTCATGTGTCATTTCGAGAATATCCAATACTTTCTTAGTTGTATCGCATGAAATAATTCTTTTGAATTCATCAGGTGATAGAGTGCAAGTTATGACATTTAAGGCTTTAGCATTAGCACTGTTTTCACCTTTCTAAGCTGCAGTCCATAAATAAAATGCAGTTTCTCTTATAGATTTAGTTCTATCACTGCCTAATACTTTAGTCATAGGAGGTTTCTATTTAGTCACAGTGGCTCGCCACACACTTTTATCTAAGGATTTTAGAAAAATCTCCATTTTGGCCTTCCAGTATGAATAGTTTAAGCCATCAAAAGGTGGTGGCCTGGTAATAGATAAACTATCGAAATTTGACACAATAAAGTTCTATATATTTAACTTAAAGAAATTAATCCAAAAAAAGAGCAACTTAGCTTTGATACCACTTGAAAAGGCGAGCTTAAGAGGGGGGGGGGGGGGGATGAATAGGACTATGCCAAATATTCGAATAAAGTGTTCAATAATAAATAAATCATAGATCTCAATCACACTAGTATTGATAGTCCAAATAATCGAATAAATTGTTGAATAATAAATAAATCATAGATCTCAATCGCACTAGTATTGAAACGTTGATTCAAACTAATTCGTAAGATAATCTTCACCCAAAGAAGTTTAGGTATGATAACCTTATTTCACGAATGTGATAAGAATTAAAATTTCAAATTGAGCAGAGTAAATAAAAACTAACTATTACAAACATTCACCACTTTAGCATAAAAGGAATTACAACCATTCATCACAAAAATAATAAAAGCATTCACCACACACTAATAATTATAGTAGTTCGGTGTGTCAACAATTATTCTCAAACAACCATACCTACTCCATTCCCAAGATTACTAACCACGTAATCTTGGCTTTCACTATGAATAAGGCTTTTATAGGGTCACCTTAAAACCTGATACAGTTGTGATTTTATTGGGCTATCACAAACGAAGAAATCCCTTACTGAGATTTTCTAGCTTATCTTAGAAAAACCAACAATAAGATTTTCTGGCTATCTCAAAAAAACCAAATACAAAATGTAAATGTATACTTATCTTCACCGTAGAGGAAGTTGTAGCTGAAGAACCGCTTTCCTTGAATATTGAATGTTCAATGTTCAGTCCGATAGAAAAGGTCTAAGGTTCTATTGATTTTAATTAGATTTAAACTAATGCTACTTATATTAATTCCTTTAAATCTCAAAAAGAAGAGTATTCCCTCTCTTTTTAGAATCATAATGATAGAATTAGAGATTAAAGAATTAAACAAAAGAAGCTATAAAATAATTTATAAATACCGCTTGATAGCTTGACAATAATTGAGGCTTCTCTCTCTCTTACGGAAGGATTTTGATACTTGAATTTTATTTTTGGATTGAGAAAGATCCTCAATTTATAGGCAAAGAAGTTGTTACTTTGACTCGTCTAAGACAGTCTTCGACTGGCCCAAGTACCTTATTCAGTTCCAACAAATTTTTAGATTTGAGTAGGATAAGATTTAACGAATCTTCAACTGGTCGAAGGCTTTGTTCGACTGGTCAAAGGAGATAAAATCTGAATTGAATTTGTTGCTGGATTTCGAGCCGAGAAACGCTCGATTGGTCGAAGTGTGTCCTTCGACTAGTCGAGGAGTCCACTCAACTAGTCGAAGGAGTAACATAATTTCTGTTTTACTTCGGCTAGAACTAGGACTAGTCGAGAAATTCTTAGGCTGGTCGAGCTAAAACTTAGGCTAGTCAAAACTCGACCAAATACAAGTATAAAAACCCAATTTTAAATATATTTTGAAAGCACCTAAACCTAAGGACTTTCTAGGGTTTATCATTCCTATATGGACTGAACTTCATAGACTTAGAGTAAACTTGAACTTCTCTAAGGAGCTTAATCTTCTACTAGCACTTTAATAGATCGAGCTTAATCTTCTACTTGAGCTTGAGCTTGGTTTTCAACTTGAGCTTGAGCTTGATCTTCAACTTGAGCGTGAGCTTGATTTTCAACTTGAGCTAGGCTTGAACCTTGATCTTGATCCAACTTGAAGATCACTTGCTACGATGTTTTGACTAAACGAAATTTGACAAACAAAGTGTGAAGCGTGCTTTGAACATTATAGCACTTACACTTTGTGAATGTAACTGGGTGTGATCTAACCAGAAAGAAATCAATGTGAGACCTTGAGACACCCAAATCTTTATATTATTAACACCCGGGATTCTTGGGCATGAGTATGTACTCAGGCCACAAAATTTTGGGATGTTACACCAGGTCAGGTCGAGTGCCTCAGGGACTATCATGGCCCCATCGCCCTTAGAGTTGGAAGAGTCATCGATGTATAACATCTAGACCAGTTGGTCAGCTTCACTGTTTGGATCATTTGTAGCTTCCAGGCTCTGTCCATTAGTGAATTCAACAATGAAGTTGACCAATGCCTGACCTTTGATGGCAGTCCGAGGCTGAAATCTGACATTAAACTCACTGAGCTCGATTGCCCATTTCGTGAGCCTACCTTATACCTCAGGCTTCTGGAGCACTTGACGAAGAGGTTGGTTTGTTGAGACTATGATTGTGTGGGCTTGGAAGTAAGTGTAAAGGCGACGAGCTGACACAATCAAAGTCAGGGCAAGCCTCTCGATGTCGGTGTATCTGGTCTCAACTGAGACCAATGCTTTACTAACTTAATAAACCGGAAGCCAATTCCCCTTTTGTTCTCGGATAAGAGCAGAGCTGACTGCCTCGGTTGAGACTGCCAAGTGGAGCAGTAGTGGCTCTCCTTGCTCGGGCTTGGAGAGCAGTGTAGGCAAGCCTAAATACTCATTGAGTTATTAAAATGCTTACCCACAGGCCTCGGTCCATTTTGTCTTGTTTTTTCCTTTCAATCATTACAAGAATGGAAAGCACTTGTTAGTAGCTTGAGAGATGAAGCGACTAAGGGCAGTGACCCTGTCGGTGAGGCACTGAATCTCTTTCATTGTTCTGGGCAAGCTCATGTTTAGCAGGGCTCAAATTTTTTCGGGGTTCACCTCAATTCCGCTCTGACTTACCAGAAAGCTAAGGAGTTTTTCCAAGCTGATGCTAAAAGCACACTTGCTTGGGTTTAGCTTCATTTGGTATTCTCACAGGATTGAAAACATCACCTCGAGGTTAGCGGTATGACCTGCTGCTTTGATGCTCTTGACAAGCATGTCGTAGACGTAAACTTCCATGGAGTGTTCGATCTGTCAGGCGAACATCTTGTTGACGAGCCGTTGGTATGTGACTCTAGCATTTTTCAACCCGAAGGGCATAACCTTGTAGTAGTAATGGCCCTTATCAGTGACGAAGGTTGTCTTCTACTTATCGTACGGGTGCATGGTGATGTGGTTATAGCTAGAATACGCATCCATGAAGCTTAAGAGGTCGTGCCCTGCTGTGTTGTCAACAAGCTGGTCGATCCTCAAAAGGGGAAAGCAATCTGGTCGATCCTCAAAAGGGAAAAACAATCCTTGGGACAGGCCTTCTTCAAGTCACTGTAGTCTACACAGACTAGCCATTTCCCAATGGACTTCTTTACCAGGACGACATTGGCGACCCAGTCTGGGTAGTAGACTTCTTCAATGAACCCAGCTTCTATGAGCTTTCGAACCTCCTCTCCAATGATGGCATACCGTTCGAGCTCAAATGCTCGTCATTTCTGCCTCACTGGTCGGTGGTTGGGATCAACATTACTTGTGTACCATTACTTCCAAACTTATGTCGGCCATGTCCTGATGGAACCATGTGAAGACGTTGGCATGACATCGTAGAAGGTCCATGAAAAGGCCGAGCTCTAAGTCCTGGAGGGGGGGGGGGGTGAATAGGACTATGCCAAATAAAAAATAAAAGCAGAATATAAAGACATAGCATAATTAAATAACAACCTCAAATGCACTAGTCTTGAGAGGTTGATACAAACTAAGTTCTAAGGATAACCTTTCACCAAAAACCAAAGTTTATGGTAGGACAACCTGATGACTAGAATGTTTGTAAGTATAAAAAACTCAAACTGAGAATTAGGCCAAGGAAATAAACTAAATTATTACAACATTTACCACAAGCGTATAAAGAAAATTACAACATTCAGCACATCACAACCATCACAGCCATTATCCAAACTCCGAGAATTATAGTGGTTTGTGTGTGTACACTAACTGTTCGCAAACAGCCACACAACACTCCACTCCCAATCTCCACACCCATGGGATATTGGCTTTCACTATAAAATAAGGTTTTCCAAGGTTTACCTTAAAACCTTCATAATTGTGTTTTTCAAATGGGCTTACACAATCACAAAAACCCCACACTTTGAGATTTTTTGGATGATCTTAGACAAAACTAAAAGATGAGATTTTCCTGGCTGAATCTCACAAACCAAAAATATAGAAAATTGAAATACTTATCTGAAGATTCTAATGTAGCCCGGTAGAACCAATTCGATGTAGACGTAGATGTTCAATGTCCAATCTCACAAATGAAAGGGTTCTAGGTCTAAATAATTTTTAAATTAAATCAACCTGGGGCTAGCTTGATTTGATTTCTATCTCAAAAGGGTAAATCACAATTCCCCTTTTTAATATAATAGAGTTGAATAAAGAGGTCACAAAATCAAATACAAAGAGCTATAAAAAGAATCTAAAATGAATAAGTAATAGCTTCACAATTGTAGAGACTTATCTCTCAGAGTGATGGCTTGATTAGGCTTGGAATGAATGAAAAACTCTAAGATTCGTCCTCTATTTATAGGTAAAAATTATGTTCCCTCAGCTGGTCTAAGGGTTGGTTCAACTAGTTGAAGCACCAACCAATTTTCAAAATTTCTAGCGATAAGATAAACCCGTTACTCAACTAGTCAAGTGACCTGCTCGACTGGTCGAGTAATGCATTGGTCATGTGGGACAAGAAAAACTTAATGGAGTTTGAGTCGAGCACTGTTTGACTAGTCGAGAATGTTCACTCGACTGGTTGAGCAGTGTGCACGACTGGTCGAGCCACAACAAAGAATTCTAAAAAATTCTCAACAAATCTTGGACTAGTCGAGAAACACTTTGGACTGGTCGAGCCAGTGCCTGGACTAGTTGAACAATGACTAGGACTAGTCGAAGAAAAGCCTATAAACTTATACATTGACCCAAATTCAATATGCAATTAATATGACCTAACCTAAGGTCAATCTAGGGTCATCCATACCTGAAATGTGAGTTTGAAATATCGAAACATCGATTGCTTTGGTAGATTGTTTATATTGAAGCATATGAAGCATGACCTCGTATTCTTGAGCTTGAGCTTGAGCTTATGATCTTGAAACTTAAGGTGGTGGTCTTGAACTTTAACTTGAGCTTTGAATTTTTGTTCTTGTACTTGAGCTTGTGTTCGATCTTTGGCAATGTTCTTTAACTTGAAAATGTAGAAGAGTTGACGATGACTTGAAGGTGAGCTTTCCATCTTATCATAACAAGATACTGACTCCAAGCTGTTTGGCACAACAAAATTTGACAATATCAGGTGCTCGAATTACAACATAACACTTATAATCTCCCCCTTTGTCAAATTTGTGACAAAACCGACTAAAGAATCATGCACCAGTTCACAAGACAATGTTACTACTACTCCCCTCAATCTACTACTCCCCCTCAATCCAGGCAAGATGATTTGTAGAGTACTTGTATTATGCACTTCTATATTTCTCTACAACCACATCTAAATCTAATCATCATACCATTCAAATCATACCACATTTCTCTCCCTTTTTGTCACAATATGACAAGGGAAAGTAACTAAAATTCATACATGATTGAAGTAAAAATGTAGAAGAAGAGTATGAGTTAAGAGAGTTAATATTAGTAGAATAACATCATGTCCAAGCATCAACCAGTATATATCAAGTAAAACATGTCCATAGAGTAGCAAATAAAAAAATGTCCAAGGATCATCTAAGCAAAACTAAAGTTTAAGATTTTAATACATGCCCAAAATAAATAAAAACTAATCAGAACCAGAAGAAGACGGTGGAGGAATAAATGGGTCAATTTGATGTAATCCCTTGTTAATGCGACGAAGATATTTGCGCATATATTTAAATTGAGTTTCATGGGATACATGTAGACCATTCACCTTCTCTTCTAAGGTTCTTAATCGTTCATCAAAATCAGATGGTTGAAAATTAGGATCAGCCTCAAAATCAGATTCTAACTCATCAAACAGATCATCCATATTCACATTGTCAGTGGGTAGTGCCTCTTCCTCACTAACTTCTTCTTTAGCTCCTCCATCATTCTTGTCAACTTGAATAGGAGCCAACTCTAATTTTATCTTGTTGATATTTGAGTTGTTGAATGGAAGACGAGAAATAGGAGCTTTACCAGATAACATAACCACGCGACAATGAGTAGCAAGGGTGGTCATCAAATAAGCGAAAGGAATATCGCTGTGCCCCGGATGAAGACGAAATTAGATAATAATATAACAGATTAATGACGAAAGACACACTTGAATGCCGAAAATGACAGAATGAAGAATATGCACCATGCTGAATTGAAGTCGTGTATCGAATCAAGTCCACAAAGTCCGTCAAAAGTGGCTAATGAACCGTGTACTATCAGAGGTAATGGTCTTGGGGACCCTGTGTAGCCGTATGACTCCATGAAGAATAGATTCGCCACGTGTGTTGTATCGATAGTATTCTTGTATGGGATAAAGTGCGTCATCTTGGAGAAACGATATACCACTATGAACACCAAGTCCATACTGCGTTGTGTTCAAGGGAAACTAAGCACAAAGTCCATAGATGAATCCTCCCAAGGACCATCAGGCATAGGTAATGGGGTATAAAGGCCTGTATTTTGAGATTGCCCCTTGGAGTTTTGACAAACATGAAAACGTTGTACGACTTTTCCCACATCACGTACCAATTGCGGCCAGTAATACCGCTCTTTCACAAGAGCTCGCGTCTTGTATTGCCCAAGTTGTCTACCAAGGCCACCTCCATGTAGCTCCTGAATAATCTGCTCTCTCAGAAAACTTTGAGGGATGCACAATCGATTCCCTTTGAAGAGGAAACCGCCTTGTATATAAAGGTCATTGGGGTGACCTTCTTGGTACTTCACCCAAGAATCTTTGAAGTCCTCGTTCTCGATATACAACTCCTTGAGACAGTCGAAGCTGAGCACCTCATTGCTCATCGTAACAAATAGTGATGCACGATGACTAAGTGCATCAGCCACCTTTTTCTGCTACCCTGACTTGTGCTTCAAAATGAATGTGAATTCTTGTAAAAACGTAACCCATCTAGCATGCACACGATTCGTATTAGTCTGACTATTAATAAACTTTAATGCTTAATGGTTAGTGTACAGAATAAAATCTCTTTGAATCAGATAATGCCGCCAATGTCGCAGTGCCTGAACAACTGCGTACAACTCAAGCTTATGCGTCGACCACTTCTTTTGGGCTTCGTTGAGCTTCTCGCTATAGAAGGCTATCGGCTTGCCTTCCTGTGATAATACTCCTCCAATTCTAACATATGAAGCGTCACACTCAACCTTAAACAGCTTGTCGAAATTAGGAAGCACCAAGACTAGTGTTGTGGACAAATGATGCTTGATCTCATGAAAGCTCTTGTCGGCTTCATCGGTCCATTGAAACGGTCCCTTTTTCATGCAATCTGTAATAGGTGCGACTATTGTGCTAAAATTTCTCACGAATCGATGATAGAAGGTCTCCAACTCATGAAAACTCCTCACCTCATGAATGTTTGTCAGGATCGGCTATTACCTAATAGCTCGCACCTTTTCATCGTCCACATGAATGCTCGTGAACGTTATAAAAAATCCTAGGAACAACATGCTATCCATTAAAAAACTGCACTTCTTCAAGTTAAGGTACAACTTGTTGATTTGTAAGACCTACAACACCTGCATGAGATGTTTCCTATGCTTTATCTCATCCTGGTTATATATCAGTATGTCATCAAAATATACTACTACAAATTGGCCAGTGAACAGTTTTAGAACTTGATTCATTAAATGCATAAAAGTACTTGGTGCATTCAATAGGCCGAAAGGCATGACTAGCCACTCATACAATCCTTCCTTGGTCTTGAATGCCATTTTCCACTCATCACTAGGTCGGATACGAATTTGATGGTACCCACTCCTTAGGTCTAGTTTAGAGAACACCTTGGCTCCTTCTAGCATATCAAGCATGTCGTCCAACCGTGGTATTGGGAACCGATATTTGATGGTAGTTTTATTAATTGTCCGACTGTCGACACACATACGCCAGCTTCCATCTTCTTCTTTTTTTTTGCGTTAATAATACTGATATGACACATGGGCTCATGTTCTATCTCAAGAGACCCTTATGGATTAATTCCTCCACTTGCCCCTGAAGTATCTCACACTCCTTCGGACTGATCCGATAATGAGGGCGGTTGGGCAGGCTAGCCCCAGGGACGAGGTCTATGTGATATTTGATGTCCCTTATGGAGGGCAATCCATCAGGTAAATATTTAGGGCAGACTTCTTTGAATTCATTTAACAATAATCTTAAACTTGAAGGAATGTTTGAGGGTTTCGATTCCTCACCCTTCACCACTATGGCGTATACCTCGCCGGTTTCGTTGGATTCCTCCATGAAATCCAGAATAGTCAAGAGGGAACTCCCTACTTTAGAGGCTTCGGGCTGGTTCTCTGGTGCCATAGGGGTAAGGATTATTTTTCGACTAACCTTGACGAATATGTAGACATTGCCTTGTCCTCGCTGAGTCGCATCATGGTCTGACTACCAGGGTCGACCGAGTAACATATGGCATACTTCCATGTCGACCACATCACAAGTATTTGATCCTTATAATTTTTGCCAATTGAAAATGAGATAGGGTATTGTTCAGTTACCTTGGTCTTGTTTACCTTTTTTATCCAGCTAATCAAGTACGAAGAAGGATGTTTTGTCGTTGGTAGCTGCAACTTGTCCACTATCACTCTTGAGACAATGTTCTCGCTACTATCACTGTCTATGATCATATCACAGACCTTTCCGTTGATGGTGCACTGCGTACGGAATATATTGTGTCGCTATGGATGTAATTCCTTCCGTGGGATATACAGTAATCGTCTCACAACTAGAGATTCACCACAATCATCGCCCATCAATTCATTACCATCTGCTATTTCCTTAGTAGCTTGTTCATGTTCATCAAAGCCAGGGTCTTTTTCTGCGGCCTCACATTTAGTGCCCCCTTCATTTATAGTTAAGTATGCTGTGGGACGTTGAGGACAGGTGTTTGTAAGTGGCACGATTGGCTACAACGGTAATAATTGTTTGACCTTGATTGAACATAAGGATTTAGAATTCTACTCAGGCCCACTGTTGTGGGTGCTACACGTTGAGGCCTAGATGAGCCGCTCCCCATATCACGGTTAGCGGTTGCAAGAGGTTGAAGACGTTCTCCTACTGGTTTTTTTCTTGTGTCAGCACTGGATCCTGCGCTGGACCTATTATGGGGGGGTCGAGTTGAAGGATAAGGCCGATTCGAAACTCTTTCAAGTTACGTTTTTGCTCTACCTGTCAACTGAACCGCTTCATCCACGGTCCTGACTAGGTGCATCGGAACTCGATCCTGAATTGTCGATCATAACCCTCCTATAAATCGTGCCACCTTCTATGACTTCGATTCTGAAAGATTATTTCGTGTTGCCAACTGCTGGAATTCTTTCGTGTAATCTGTGATGGTTCGATTTTCTTGTCGACAATTCTGATATTGCTGGAATAATATCTGCTCATAATCACTGGGGAGAAATCGTGATTGAAGAAGACGTCTCATCCGTGGCCATGATGAGATGGGCGCCTTGTTCTAGTGGGCTCGTGAGAGTTGTAATTGCTCCCACCATGCAGAAGCACCATATTTTAATTTAAACGATACCAATTTTACCTTTTTATGATCTGACACGTCCATATAATCAAAATATCTCTCTACTTCAGCTATCCAATCGAGGAAATCTTCTATGCTTAATTAACTATTAAAACTAGGAAGTTCAGCCTTACCTCGATTGTCTCTTTGAGCACGATCTAGATGATCACCTCTATGGATTGGTCGTTAGACAAAACTTTCATTAAGGTCCTCGTCGCTAGAACTTGAATCAGCTGGTGTAGCCCTACAGTTTGCTACTAGTAGTGCTCTATGGAAATTGGGGTTATGCCGTACAACAACCACGGGTGGCAGAGTAACCATAGGCGGCGGAGCACCGCCTAGGGCTCGGGGCGGAAGTAGCGCATGCGCAAGATAGTCGAGGGTTGCCTGCAGCCCTTGCATGGTCAAGTAACTCTCCCAGTGGAAAACTTCCATTCTTTCCGAAAGATTACGAATCTTTGTATCAATGTCCACAGGATGTTGCCTCATACCTTCGTTGTTTGCCATTGGCCTAAGGGGAATCCTCGCTCTGATAGCAATTGATGCAGGGATGAACGTGATGAGGTCGAGCACCGTCTTCCTCAAGAGGATAACTGTTCTGAATCCCTGGAACTTCTCTAAACTCTTCACAGAGGCTTCTCGAATCCACGAGAAAGAAAGCAAGCAAAATAGAAAATAAATTCTAATAAATTCGAAATTGATTAGTGAATGAAATAAACGAGTTCACAAACCTTTCAATACGGATACCAAGCAATGGGAGAGAAATCATAAGCAAACTACAACTAAAACTCCTAGAATTTGCAACTTACTATATATAGTAAACTTATTATTTATAAATGGTCGTAATGTTTACTACTGTGCAAGGTTTTCAGCCAAAAATAGTAAGTGTCCTATTTGGCTTCACCAAGTTGTTCTCCTAATTATTCTAAGCTCTTTTCACGTTGGGCGCAACTCTTAAAGCCCAACGGATAAAGAGTTATAATCAAACTAAAACTTATTATTTATAGTAAAAACAGAATTAAAATAGGGAAACGACCGTCGATCTAGGGGTATTTCACAAATCCGGCTTGTGTAACCCGACATAGCGGGGTTGGGTAGCTAAAGTAGCTCGTTCTACCCCAAAATCATATATTTTACCCCCAATAACTCATTCTGGATCGTGAGATATGCCTAATCTAAGGTCTGATAGTCTGGATCACTTTTGTCGTCCATCGGGCCTTTTCTGATCCATCTTGGCCATGAAATTGTTTGTGACCCACTCTACATCATAACACTAGAATGAGAATATGGTGATAGAATCGTCTCTCTTTTTTCACTCCAAAAACACGAAATGGATTTGGAATGATGTAGTTTTGAAATATGGAGCCTTCTTAACTTCCATTGGTCATAGTGTGTGTAGGGTCCATTGTAGGTTGTTGGGTTTTTCCGAAATAAGAAAGAAAATGAATTTTAATTTATAAAAGAAAATTGGGAAAAGGGTTGTAGTTTTTGGTGATTGTTGGTGATTCGTGAATGATGGTGCCTATTGATAAAGGGAGCATCATTTGAAATTGAAATGGAGGGATGCCATTGTTGAAAAGACACCATGGAAGAAAAAGTCTATCACGCCCTAAACTCAGAAACCGGGCTCACAAAATTTTCAATCGCCGAATCTGGCGCCGACAGCCTCCGTAGTACCCCATTATCAGCTCCCGGCACCCATACACCAGGTTCCGATCATGAGATGTTACAAGGAAGATTTCAAATCATCAGTTTAATTGTAATGAGCATAACCATAAGCATAACCCACGAACAATAACCATAAGAACACCATCACAAAATCCACTATGATAAAAAAATTTTTGAATATAGTGCGTATGAAAGGGAAATACAATATAACAAAAGCAACAAAACTCCAGAAGCTAGACTGCACACTCCAACTGCGGCGAGACTATGGCTGCGACTGTGTCCTAGCATCACCTGCACGCATCAATCGCGCATAAGCTTATAGAAAGCTTAGAGGGTGGTGTAAGTGTGTGCGCAATATAAACGTGCTCAGAATGCAAGGTCAGAGTAATGCGGAATCATGCTGGTGAGTACATGAATGCAATCAGTCGTACTAAGGCTATGTGGTGCAAGATAAGAATGCTATCGGCCATAACACGGCCATGTGATGCGAGATGTAACTCAAGCATGTCAATCCTCATCATATATCAGTACAATTCTCATTTTGGATAATCACCGGGGTTCAGTACATTCCAAATGGCACTGTCGCTCTCCTAACTGCACAGTTCAAGCGAGTGTAAGAACCCTCACTATCCGCGTAGCCAATAGTCTGTCAATACCTATCCGGCACGTCGATAGCGGACCCATTCATGAGCTGGTCAAACTCAGCCTAATATTGCCCCCTACCCTCGGGCGAGTAAGGCTACATCCCTTTCTAACCGACCACAACACAGTGCGAGACGCGGCCTCCTGGTATTCGGCCCTCATACGCTCATATATCCACTCGGTCTCGACGTTGGAGTCATCCTCTGGTACCATCAGGTTTAGAAATTTTCACCCAGGGACATCTATGGCCCCCTGATGCTTGGTAACAATATTTTCGGTATCCAATCCAACTACCCACGATGTGTCTGTGGAGGCTATGGCCCTGATGTCACTAGGGCATACAGAAATCACAATCACACTAATGCAAGTGCATGAATCATGCTATCAGACATGCAACAATCTTGCGCTACCGAGCGCTCATGTGGGGCAACTCCGCCTGTCAGGGAGCTCGTAAACGATCTGCCTAAAGGTATATGCTATGATCAGTCACTTTTCATATCAGGCATACATATGATGCGTATGATCATGAATCATGGATTTATACTATACATGTTATGTGGTGATGGGTTCTGATCAAAACGAAGATGGGCCTAGACGGACTATATGCTACAGGTATGGGCCTATTAATGGGCCCTAGGGAGAGAGTGATAATGCGGACATTTAACTAACATCATCCTTACAATGTGGACATCAAACCATCATTGCTCCTAAGGTATAGCCCGCTATAAAACCAACACAAATACCATGGTGGAATCACACTACAATGGGCCTTATGTACGCCCTATTGGGCCTTGACCCATGGGCCTCCAGTACATTAAATGGGCCTCATACATGGGTCTCGTATATATATATATATATATCAAGGTGGGCCTCAACGACGGGCCACAATGCATCAAGATGGGCCTAGTCACATGGGCCTTGCATACATCACAATGGGCCTCATAATATGGGCCTTATACAAATCAAGGTGGGCCTTAACAAGGACCACCAATACATCCAAACGGGTTTCAACAATGGGCCTTAAATTATCTCCAAAATGTTTGGACGGTTTGGATGAAACACATGCATCATGATGGATCCCACACTAATGGAGGGCATGGATTACAATACATACAAAAGTGGGTCCCATGTGGGGCCTACCATGATGTTTATTTTCCATCCAACCCATTGATAAGGTCACTCAAACCTGGGGCCCACAGTAATGTTTATTTTCCACCCAACCTGGGTCCACTGTAATGTTTATTTACATCCAATCTTTGCATAAGGTCATGTGGACCAGGGCCCACCATAATGTTTATTTACATCCAACCTGTTCACAAGGCCACGTGGACCAGGGCCCACCATAACGTTTATTTACATCTAATCTGTTCACAAGGCCACGTGGACCTGGGTGGGACTGGGGCCCACCGTAACATTTATTTGCCATGCAACCCATTGACAGGGTCACACGGTTAGGTCAGGGAGCCCACATGATATTTTTATTTATTATTATTATTATTATTATTTTTATCACGTGGACAGGGAGCCCACCGTGATGTGGTTCAGAAATCCAGCCCACTCATTAGGTGCGTCCCACTTGGCTGAGGGTTCAGACCAAGTTTCAGCCGCATCTAAATTTCAGGTAGCCCCACCAAGTGTTTTTATATGTTTAGGCATGTCTTCACATTATTTTAAATGGTGTGGCCCACCTGAGTTCCGTATACAGCTGACTTTTGGGGCAATCTCCTGGTCCGAGGGGACCCATCAAATGCATGGTGTCGATGTTCGAAACGCATCACGGTGGGGCCCACAATTGGGGCCATGAGGGCCAGCGCAACCGTCCGTCCGTTAGTGGCGTAGGACGCCGCTGGCGTCCTCTGCTAGCAGCAGCTGCTGTTGCTGATTTTTTTTTTTTTGGAAAATCAGGAAGTTTTGGGGTTCTTCATACGTGGGGCCCGCATCGGACAGATCCACTCTAGCCATTGGATCCTACGGCTCATTATAGGCTAAATGAGCCTAATATCCAAGGTATTTTGGCGTATGGAGAACTTCAAAGTGCATTTTAACGATAAGAACCCTTGTTCTCTACACTATGGCCCGCTAGATAATCTTAATGACTTCATTTCTTGGCTCAACGCCTAAAGTGAGCTGGAGCATGGAATGGACGGTGTGGATTTGATTTCTACATCAAGATAGGGCCCTCCTAAGTAGCCCACCCAATAAGCTCTCTCTCTTTTTTTATTTTTATTTTTATTTTTTATTTTAAGCTTACGAGTACGTACCCATGACAGTACACACACTCCATGTTAGTTCACACTTCACTTGGACCCACGTCCAGCGTCCAGGTGGATACAATACAGGCATCATGGTGGGTCCCACGGGGACGTGGCCCACCATGCATGTATATATATGTACATATAATATTAATATAATATAATATATTATATATCATCTCGCCTGAAATGTGGTGGGCCACACCATTTAATGGATGGAGTAGATTTAACATGAATTAGTGATGCCCACTTCATTCAAGGGGAAGGATAAAGAGAGAGAAAGAGAGAGAGGAGATGACATGAGAAGGGGAGGGACCTCGCCACTATTGGGCCCTCCCAAATGCAATACAAATATCAAGTGGGTCCCACAACATGTAGGCCCAAAAAAATGGAATTCAACGGTCGATCACCCACCTCTAGGCCTCCTCATTGCTCCCTTAGCCCTCTATGCTCCTTGCCTTCACTTTTGATGGTGGTAGATGATGGATCAACTGTTGAGATGGGAGATGAGAGAGTAGGGAAAGTGGGTCATACTTGGCATTTGAGAGGGAGAAGCTTGGACGTATGGAATTGTTACTTGGGAGAGTGTCTGAGTAAATGAAGGAAAGAGAATATTAAGAGTGATGGATGGAGTGGTGGGTGTAAGGAAAAGTGATGGGAAAGTAGGATTGTGTTTGAAATTTGTGAAAAGAGGTATGATTGTGGTTGAAAATGGGAAAAAGAGGAATGGTGAGGTGGAGAGAGAGTAGAGAGTGGACTTTTGAAAAAAGTAGAGATGGGTTGTTGTACTTTGGGTAAGGCTTGTACTTGACATTGATTGATGGGACATATCGTAGAGATTCTCTCAAAATTCGTAACGTGCGGTGTTTCTTCGAAATAAACGCAGGCCTACATCTCCTGGACTGGGTATTGGTTTGGTGCGCGAGTCGCGGTGTTGGAACCGCGGCGACGACGCGGTCGCTAAGATACAAGTTTCGGTTCAAACCGACTTTGTATGCGAGATCTGGTTTAGGATCTCGCGCAAACGTCGGATACAGTGCGAAGGTTGCTAGAATTCGACCAGAAAGACCACGGAAGCTAACGGAACGGTACGAACTAAGACACGGGTCTCACAAAGTCTTTTCATGAAAAGAGTTTTAAGCATCTCTTATGGTTCTATATAAACTTATTTTTGGGTTAATCTGAAATCACAATTCCAACAATCTTCTCCATCTTCTTCTTTTTCTCTATTTTCTTTTTTGGATGATTTTTGAAAAGATACAATTTTCAGGCGCTAAACTACAAATAGTTTTTCAAGCAATAAATTGCAAATAGTTTTTAGGGGGTAAATTGTAATAGGACAGAAGTCAAGGGTATATGCTGTAAAAGTGTGTTCGGGGTGCGGTTTTTCGATTTTGCAGGCCAAAACCTACATTTCTCCAATCGCACCTTAAGCATATATTTAAGTGATTAATTTTCTATTTTCCGCCTCAACTATAACATAGGCTTCGGGAATCATTCATGTTGTACATTAGTTTTCCCTTTTATAATATTAAGGGCATGAGCTGAAGAATCGACATGATCTAATCATAAAGTTAACCACAACTAACGGAACAACGTAGATTGACAAATCACTGTTGGCATATGTGGTCGAATGGGCCTTTCTGATCAGGCCAAATATTTTATCATACACTTACAGTGACACACGTGCAACCTTATGAACGGCTCAAATGGGCCTTTTAGTGGAATGAAGGACGATTTAAGCTGGGGTCACAAGAAATCTATAGGCCCGTTCAATAGCCATAATGACATGAGAACTCGTGCAGGTCCCCCCCAAAAAAAAAAAAAAGTTTTGAAAGGCTGCTTAATTACCTAATTAAGGTGGACCCAGAGGTCTAATCTGTTAACAAATCCAAATCTAAGTCAAGAATTTTTTTATTTTTATTTTTTTAAAAGGGGTGATTTGATTGTTGGTGTGGCAGTGACGAAAAGTTGCCTGCGTGATTTATTTATTTATTTTTAAATAAAAACTGGAGGGGGTGCTGTCCATTTCGAAAATGGGCCCCACCTTACTCATTTCTGGCCCGCTCGGATGATCTATACCATTGAAACTGTAGAGAACTGAACCATGCACGTGTAGAATCTTGTCTTACCTCAATCAGACTACGTAGTCCCCGACTGAACAGATTTTATTATGGGATCCATTGTGGGCGATCTTGACCATGGAGAGCTAAAGCGTTTGGATGGTAAGTTAGTTAAGATAAGCTACTTATGCTTTAAATAGCTTATATTGATTTCTACATGTTAAACTGAAGTGACTAAGTAAGTTCAAATAATAATAAAAAAAGTACTTATAATTCTACTATTGTAAGTAGGAAAAAAAAAAAAAAAAAAAAGAAAGTTATTTGGTGGCATCCAAACGGGCCCTAAATTGTGAATTTAATGTTTAATATATTCTTCACCATCTATTCGTGGTCCATAACTTTTCCTATTTAGGAGACTTGGTCCATCCATTAGTGTCTGCATTGTTGTGGATCCTATAATCCTTCAACCTGAGGACATTCACACTATCTTTTGGCCTGAAGACATCATCATGGTTATCTAACATCCTGTCATCTATCTGTATCTTCCAAATTGTGGGCCATGCTCTGGATTAGGTTACGTGTTACCAGGGCAACACCCTAGTGGATGTTACTCTTACCGTGTGGGGCCCACCTGGATGAATGTATTGTTTATCTACGCCCCCCCGCCCATCCATTCGTTGTTGTTGTTGTTGTTGTTGTTTTTTTTTTTTTTTTTTCTAGCTCCTGTTAGGACTTTATTCCAAAACTTAAGCAGATCCAAATCTCTTATGGACCACACCACAGGAAATAGTGGTCAATGACCATTGAAAACTTTTTGTATGACACAAGTTTTAGATCAAGCTGATCTTTGCATTTTCCCTTCATCCAGGTCTGGTTGACCTTACTGACAGGTTAGATGGAAAATAAACATTACTTATATGCTTAAAGTGGGCCCTGGGAAGTTCTTAATAGTGGACATTCAATCACCAAGGTTTCCTGTGGTGTGGTCTACCAGAGATTTGGATCTGCGTAATTTTTGGCACCACTTCCTAAAATGGGCTGGAAAAATGGATGGATGGCGTGGATAGATATCACATCATCAAAGTGGGCCCCATGGTATGGGTAACACCTAATCCCCTCTTGGATGCAACATAACCCGAAATTCCTGTTTTAAGCATCCTCACCATCTGTTTGGATCCATGGAAACTATATCACCTGACCACATCATGACAGATAGCAGACATGTAGGGGACGTTTGGATCATTAAGTTGCTTAAGATAAGCTACTTATTCCACGAGTAACTTATCTTAGTTTCTACTTATTAAGAAGATAAGTATGTTCGGCAAACAACATACTTATCAGCTTCTCTTCTCTTTCATCTCTCCTGATTCCTCTCTTCAGCAACTTACGAAAAGTAGAAAAGCTAAAAAAAATAATTTAACGGAAATGATTATGTACTTTTAAGTAAAAAAGTTACTTATAACTAATCATAAACCAAACTTACTTAGCTGAAATAAGTTCACTTATCTACTGCTGTAAGTAGAAAAGGTATCTTATTGGTGGCATGCAAACGGGCCCAAAATGTTATTTTCAAATTTAAATATTCTGTACTCATCCCACCACCTTTTACTTTAGTAAAAAGGCTTTCCAATTTCACCTTTTCATCAATGTGTGTTCGGTTGCTGATAAGGGCCACTCCAAAGTCCAAAACTCAATACAAGAAGGAAAATGCTAGTTACCGAGGAAATTCCTACACAGATTCCGACAAATCAACTGCCTTTCAATCCCCAACCTAGTACTTGATTTTCCAAAATAGGGAGGAATGTGAATCATCAACTGCATATTTCAAGTCTGAGGAGTTACTCTCCATCCTCCTGTATGTCCCAACCTTGGACCTCAAAAGTGCCAGCAACTCCACGTACCGTGACTGTTTCTTCCTCAGCACTCGAATGTATGCAGATAGCCCAAGCCATTGAACTTCTTCTTTCCTCAATCGCAGAATCGGGCGATGGTTAGAACTAAAATTCATGCCATGCACACGTTTCTTGATAAGTTTGTACATGTAGCTGGCAAGAAAGTTTGACAAAGTATCATATCTATGGACACCAGAAATGGAATGGATAAAACATCTATATGCTACAACAGGGTGTGACTATCTATCAGCATGCATACAGCTGCTTTTACATGTGGCATACTTGTAGTGGAATCCAAACCATCAATGTTCCAGGTGGCATTTTTATATTGGGTGTAGCCCTATAATCCGATTTAACTGGATTATATTGAAACTTTATATTAGTTGACAGTTCTGTTGAAATCAGGCCACCAACTATTTTCATTTTAACCACTGCTTTGATGGATACCAATCAGAGAAGATCATCAGTTAAGCACACTGTTTAGATGATGCTGCCTCTACAATGGGGCCCATGATTGGATTTATTATTATTATTATTTTTTTTGAGTTACACATATGCCACGAATTGAGTGGTTGTCTGCATGTGCATGGATATCACAATATCTGTATATCAAGTAACTCCAATAGTAACATGCTGATCATGAGAAGGGAACCCAAACCATGCATAAAATCACAGAAATAAGCACCAAAATGAGCAAAGTTCTGCGAGACTAGTGTTGCTGACGGAGAAGAAGATCATCAGAGGAGAACCATTCTTGGATTGTTTGCAACGTCCTTCCATATTCATGGAAAAAACAAAAGAAAAAGAAAAAACTTTGACACATACCTATTGGTTGTTATTTCATTTTCCTTTAGGGGTCGTTTGGATGCCTGTAAAGTCATTTAGTGGGAATCAGATTATAGGGGGCTTTTGGATGGGTATATTTGCCTGTAAACAGATTACAGGTTGTAATCCATTTACAGCTTTTAGCTGTAATCTGAAACATGAGAAGAAGTCATGTTTCAGATTACAGGTAAAAGGATTTCAGGCAACGGCTCTAATTTTTGAAAAATCTCAAAGCAAGGAGAGTTGCGGATCATCTTCCAACAGTTATAAGGACCCAAACCGAAAAGAAAAAAAAAATGAAGAAAAAGAAGACACCTTGGACCGAGGCTCTCTCTCTCTCTCTCTCTCTCTGAAGTGTTTGCAAGAAAACACGAACCCAATAAATCGTGAAAGATACCATTGATTTTTCTTGAATTCTCCTTCTTCCTTCATAAAAGGTAGATGTCACGATCCAAATCTCTCTCTCTCTCTCTCTCTCTCTCTCTCTCTCCCCCCCCCCCTTTTTTTTTTTTTTTTGTTTTCAATTTTCATTAGATTCGCATATCTGCAGATTTTGATACGAAGCTCCGAAATCCAGTTCTTTGATGGCTGTATTGTAAATTTTGCTCTTTTGATGGATATTCTGGAGAGCCTTTCCTGTTTCTATGGATTGCTAAGACCTTTGATTTTTTATTTTTTTTTTGTTCTGACTTTTTCTCTTTTCTGTTTTGAATTTGGGATTTTTTTTTGTTAGTGTAAAAAACAACTTTTTTGATGATCAGGTAGTAGTACTCGGAACCACCTAAAGTCAGTCCTGTGGAGTATTATTCTTGGTTATCGGAACCATTGATCTGGTGGGGCAGTCGGGAATGGCCCACTGTAAATTTTGAATCAGGATAACTCTTAGCTATCGTGTTTTTTACCTAGGTTTTGCTTGTATGATGTGAACCAATTTTAACCCAATTTTAACCATTCATTTGTGAGCCATAGTGATATCCAGAAGATGAATTAGTAGGCCCACTTCTGTCTCTTTGTTGCTATTAATTTGATGTTGGTTTATAGTTAATTATTTATGTTAGAATGGTCACACGTGTGACATGATCACACGTGTGGACACAGGTGACGTGTCCACACGTGTGGTCATCCTGTTGGGGTTCAATCTTTATGCATTTGGGTTGAGTGTACATGAGTTTTTTGAGTCTTTAGTAGTGTCTTTCATTATGTTTCTTTCTATAAGGGTATTCTTGTAATTTCAACTCCCATATAAAAGCCCTAGTAATAAAACAAAAAGAGGGTGGGCATGTGGAGCTTCTGATGCTCTCCACTCTCTCTCACGTTTTCTCTTTCTTCTCCTTCTTACATTCTTTCTTTCTTCTAGATCAACAACATGGTATCAGAGACACGTTGATCCGTTTTTGCTTCTTGATCTATTTTCTTTATCTTACCTCATTTTTATTTATTTATTTATTTTCCTTTCATTCTCTCTAGTGAGAAACCCTAACATGTTTGGGGCTGATCTAACTTAATCTCTTCCGGTGGTTGTACTCGTACCCCTATGTGATGGATGGTGAAATCGTGTTTAACGAAAGTGTGTTAAGGCCCACTTATGCATTACACCTGCGTGATGGGACAAAGTAGGCCATCGTTCATCCAGTATGTAATCTATGTTTAGTTTTCCAAAGCATGAAATCAGATTTGAAGGGTGAAAATTCAGAAGTTCATAAAGCCCCTCTTTATTGCGTTGATCGACACAAGTTGAAGTTCGGAATAAGGTATTAACTTAGTACATCAGTTTGTTGCAGGATGTGTTCAAGAAAAATTATTGTTATTATTCAGATAGATTCCATAAAATGATCCCAAGAGCAATGTTTTATCCTCATCGGATTTGGTGCCTCTCCAAATAACATCAATGAAATTGAATGGCACAAACTATCTACAACGGGCCACATCTGGAGAAGTTTTTCTAATTGGAAAGAGAAAAGTTAAATATTTGACATCCCCCAAACCTAATATCACTGCGACGGACTACGATGATTGGATGGCAGAGGATGCCCAAATTAGGACATTGTTGTGAAATAGTATGGAACTACTTATCAGTGCCAATGTAATCTTCCTCAAGACCGTAAAAGATGTTTGGGAGACCTTGAAGGAGATGTATTCTGGTGAGAAAAACTCAATTTGTATTTATGAACTCCTACATAATATATTTGCATTCCAGCAAGGAGATAAAACTGTAAGAGAATATTATTCTGCCCTACGCGGCATGTGGGAAGAGTTAAATGTATATCAACCATTATCAATAGATTTTTGAAGTTATGCTTAGGCAAAGGGAGGTATTTCGTGTTGCTAAATTTCTCTCTGGTCTTTAACCTAAGTTTGAGCCTAGGAGGTCCCAGATACTTAGAGGGAGTAAATTTCCCTCAGTGATAGAAGCGTTTGTCAGAGTTCAGAGGACGACTAACATGTCTACTCAATGTTTAGAGTTCCACTTCATCAGATCGTTCAATTTTTATCTTTGTAGTGGGCGGAGGTGATGGGGAAGTCGAAGTGGCCATAGTCGAGGCAGTAGATTTGGAGGTGGCCGTGGTTATGGTAGCATTAGTGGTCATGGTCACGGTAATTGTCATTGCACACATCGTGGCCCCAACAACAATCATAATATTGATTCATGTCGTGATTTACATGGGAAGCCTGCCTGGGCTAATCAAGTCAACTCTCTAGAAGATAGTTCAGAAGGTTATTTATCCAATCCTGCCATTGCTACTGAGCTGAGAACTTCGGGTGACATAGTCACTATGTCCAAAGAAAATTATGCCAAGCTTCTGAAAAATCGTTCCACTTATGCATCTTCCTCCACTGCTACCCTTGCTTAGTTAGGTACATCTTGTCTAACATTTTCTGAGTATACTCCATGGATTATTGATTCTGGCACTTCTGATCATATGCCAGTAAGCGTAATTTGCGGTCCAAGTTAGTTTAGTCTTCATCCATTTCATTTGTCACCTTGGCCGATGGTACTTCAACTAGTGTATCTAGTGAGGGCGTTGTATATCCTACATCAGATCTTTCCTTGTCATTGGTTTTATGTATTCTAAAGTTCCCATTGAGCCTATTATTTGTAAGTAAACTAACCAAATCTTTGAATTGCTCTGTGAAAATTTCCCTCTTATTGTGAGTTTCGGGACCTAAAGACAGGTAGGATGATTGGTGGAGGACATGAATCTAATGGACTCTACTATCTCAAGAGTGAAGCAACCAAAGTTGGAGCTACATTGCAAGCTAACATCTCTCCACATCAATGGCATTCCAGGCTTGGGAACCCATCATTAGTTAATTTGAAGAGTCTTGACCCGTCTGTCTTATGTCTTTTAGTTAGAATGTGAAGCTTGTGATTTAAGCAAGCATCATAGAGTGTCTTTTCTTTCCTGGGAAGATAAAGTTAGCGATAAATCATTTTAGTTGATACATTCAGATGTTTGCGGACCCGTTCATATTTCTAGTTTATTTGACTTTAAATATTTTGTCATTTTTGTAGATAATTGCTCTAGAATGACATGGTTATATTTGATGAAAGATCGTTCTAAGGTGTTTATGAGTTTTAAAGAATTTCATGCTCAAATACAAAGTCAATTTAATACTAAAGCGTGTGTTCTAAGATCAGATAATGCCAAGGAGTACAATCAAATCTTTTTCATTCCCATCTCTTATCTCATGGCATCGTTCATCAAATGTCACATGCACACACACATTAACAAAATGAGTTGCTGAGTGTAAAGACTGTCATTTGCTTGAAGTAGCTAGGGCATTATTACTAGATATGAAGGTTCCAAAGAGTTGTTTGAGTGATGCCGTTTTAACTACATTTTATCTTATAAATCGGATGCCCTCGTCAGTATTAGGAGGTAAAACTCCTTTGTCTGTCTTGTATCCCCAATGTCCTTCCTTTTCTCTTCCTCTTAAAATATTTGGATGCGTATGTTTTGTATATTAATTTGATCATGAATCCGATAAGTTTGAACCCAAAGCTATGAAAGGTGTATTTATGAGGTACTCAAATACTCAACATGACTACAAATACTATAAACCTTTTTTGAAACTATATATTTCTCAGATGATGGGAAGACATAGTGACATAGGACAACCCTAATTATGATGCATGCTCATGGACACAATTAAACAGCGGAAATAAAAAGAATAAATGATTTAAAATTCTAACAGTAATCATCATAACTGAGAAAATCATAAAGGAAACATGCAATGGAGCGGGCCATCACCACAACCATGGATTATGGAATTCAATTACTACTTAGGTTGGATCCGGCGAGGGATGAGACCTCCCGATCTTTCATGGTCACACCCAATCGATCAACGAAGATCACTAGTCCGAAGAACCAAGAAGTTTCTCGGATTAGGGATTTGAGAATTTGGGGGTTTAGGGTTTCGATCGGTTCTCAAGATTTTGATCGAAGAAGGATTAGCCAAAACTAGAAAATAGAAGGAAGAAAATTATTACCTTGAAGAAGTTGGAGGGGCACAAGAAGAAATTAGAAGAAGAAGATCAAGGGAAGAGAAGAAGCACCATTAGAGAGAAGAGAGGAATGAAGCAACCAAAGGGTTTGCTTTTCATTAATCAATAGTTAAAATTCGAGTTTAGGGCTTTAGCCCACTTAAATAAGCAAATAAAGACCTAAAATTACTAAAATACCCCTAGGATAAGCAAATAAAGACATAAAATTACTAAAAGACCCCTAACTAAGTCAAAAACGGGCAAATAACATAAGTATGAGAAAGTTTGGGCGCTCGGTCTTCTTTCTCCAATCTTCCTTCACATGTGTCTTCCCTAAGTGGGGTCTTCTATATGTTCAATCACATGTGAAAGGTCTTCAGCTCCTCAATAGTCGCCTATCCACAAGGACGGCACTTGTGGTTGGCGCTTTCTTCGTTGGTACACCTTAAATGCGCTTGTGTCTGCATCAATTCCCCTCGGGTGAGAAAAACTCGACTCTGTCGAGTTGAAACTTTTGCAGCGCTCGAGTAAATCTGGATCAATACCCTGCAATGCGTCGCCCGACAGCCACGTAGATTCAGATGATTGTTTGTTCTTCCACTTGACAAGATATCTTTGGAAACCCCCATCTCTCGTGGATACTATCTCATCATTCAAGATTTCCTCAATTTCTTCTTTATGGGTAATAGGTGGAGGAGGGGGTGGAAGGGGTTGGGTAGCAAACTCAAAAAAAGGCCATGAAAGGGACGATGTATCAACAATGGGAGTATGGGCACGGACTAGATCTTCCACATTAAAAGTTGGATTAATGCTCATTTCAGGTGGAAGGTCACCCGATACGCGTTGGACCCAACCTTTTGTAATATCTTGAATGGTCCAGCACTACGCGCTTGTAATTTCTTTGCAGATCCTTGAGAGAATCGCTCTGGCCATATTCGCACCATTACAGTCTCCTTCTTGAAATTCTTGCACTTTACGATGAGAATCAGCTGAAACTTTATAATCATCATTGCTCTTATTTAACCGCTGTCTAATATGTGTATGCAAATCATGAATATGGCGTGCGAATGCATCGGCTGACTCAGAAGACCTTTGGGTAACAGACATAGGTAAGAGATCTATGGGCATTCTAGGTTTATAACCACTTACAATTTCAAAAGGACTCAACCCTGTAGATCTATTAACTGACCCATTATAAGCAAGTTCAGTAGTTGGTAAAATTAGGTCCTAAGTCTTAACATGTTCACCCACTAGACAACGTAGAAGATTTCCAAGACTACGGTTTACCACTTCAGTTTGACCATCTGTTTGTGGGTGGTAAGCAGTAGAAAATTGCAAACGAGTTCCTATAATGTGCCACAGTGTCTTCCAAAAATAGTTAGTAAATCAAACATCACGATTAGACACTATGGTTTTAGGTAACCCATGGAGACGCACCACACCATCAAAAAAGAGACAAGCAACATGAGACGCATCTGACGTCTTCAAACATGAGAGGAAATTCGCCATTTTAGAAAAACGGTCCACAACGACAAAAACGGAATCGTGCTTTTTTATAGTCTTGGGAAGCCCGAGCACAGAGTCCATACTAATGTCCTGCCACGGAGCATGTGGCACTAGCAATGGTGTGTACAGCCTGGTATTTTGCTTTCTTTGCTTTGCTAGCTAACATGTTCGACACTGCCCTAAAACTTTGGCTACGTCTCGCTTGAGGCTTGGCCAATAGAAACGATCTTCCATGAGGGCAATGGTCTTATCACGACCAAAATGGCCAGCTATCCCTCTTGAATGAAGCTCCCAGATGAGGAATTCACGAAGGGATATACGGGAAATACAAAGTCTGTCTCCCTTGAAAAGAAAGCCATCTTTAAGAACATATTCACCCATAATATGCTGGTCACTAGAGAGCGACGCGTAAGTACCCCCAAAATCAGGACATATGGGGTATTCATCTTTCAGTTGCTCAAATCCGACTACCTCTACACTCAAGGAGTTGAGCAACGCCACTCTCCTACTAAGGGCATCCGCTAGTTTGTTTTCAACCCCGGCCTTGTGTTTCAAAACAAACGAATATTCCTGAAGAAACGCTACCCACTTGGCATGCCTTGGGTTGAGTTTCTTCTGAGAATGCAAATATCTCAAAGCCTCATGGTCAGAAAACAAAACGAATTCTTGCGGTAGGAGGTAGTGTCGCCAATGTCTCAGGGATTGCACTACCGCATAAAATTCTTTGTCGTAAGTGGAGTATTTTTGTTTTGCCTCATTCAGTTTCTCACTGAAATAGGCCACTGGGTGTCCTTCTTGACTCAACATTCCACCTATACCGACACCAGATGCATCGCACGCTACTACAAAGACTTTAGAAAAGTCAGGTAGACGCATGACAGAAGCTTCCACCATCTTGCCCTTAATTTCTTTAAAAGCCTTGACGGCGGCTTTAGACCACACGAACTCTCCCTTTTTCATGCACTCGGTAATGGGAACCATGATCGTGCTAAAACCCCTAATGAACCGATGATAAAAAGTTGCTAGGCCGTAAAAACTTCGCACCTAATGAATGTTCCTTGGTTCGGGCCACTCAACTATGGCCCTGACTTTTTCAGGGTCTGCGCGCATCCCTTTAGATGACACTATAAATCCTAAGAACATAACTTGGCTAGACATGAATGCACATTTCTTAAGATTAGCGTACAACTTTTCCTTCCTAAGGACACTACAGACCTTTAAATGTTCAAGGTGTGATTCCTTAGTGGTACTATAAATAAGAATATCGTCAAAGTACACCACTAGGAATTTTCCCATGAACGGCCTCAAAGCTTGTGTCATCACCCGCATGAAAGTACTAGGTGTGTTAGTCAAGCCGAAGGGCATGACCAACCACTCATACAGCCCATCTTTCGTCTTAAACGCCGTCTTCCACTCATCTCCTGGGCGTATACGGATTTGGTGATATCCACTCTTGAGGTCTATCTTAGAGAATATAGTGGACCTGGCCATCATGTCAAGCATATCATCAAGTCTAGGTATAGGGAACCTATATTTGATAGTAATTTTGTTTATGGCACGGCTGTCCACACACATGCGCCACGTGCCGTCTCTCTTTGGCGTCAACAATGCAGGCACGGCACACGGGCTCATACTCTCTTGGATGAAACCCTTGTGCAGAAGCTCATTAACTTGCTTCCTCAACTCTACATGCGTTGCAGGGTTCATCCTGTAGTGAGGAAGGTTCGGTAGAGTAGACCCTGGGACAAGATCAATGACATGCTGTATGTCCCTCATAGGTGGCAACTCATTCGGTAAGTCTTCAGAAAATACATCACTGTATTCCTTCAGGACTGAGGTCACCTCACAGGGCAACTCTGATGGAACCTCGGGTGTAATTTCTCTAGCCACAAGGGCATACACCATAGAATCCTCCTTGGCCTCTTTTTCAAACTCTCTTGCGTTGATTATATGTAAAGACTTAGGTTTGGATTTCCCCACTTCTCTAGGCTCACTTGCCTTCTCATCATTCTTCTTCCCTAGTGTATTCTCAGGTGGCATGGGGTTAAGTTTGATCTTTTTACCATTATACATAAAAGTACACGCATTCGAACGGCCAAAGATCGTGACATCATTATCGAATAGCCACGGTCTACCTAGGATAACATGTCCCACATCCATAGGTAAAACATCACACCACAGGGACTCTTTGTATGACCCAAAGTCGATGGGGACTATACATTGCTGGGTGACAGGTAGGGATGTCTTGTCAACCCAAGAAACTTTATACGGGTCTGGATGAGGTGTGGATTTCAGTTTTAAGCGATCTAAGGTGCTAGTGGAAATCACATTCTGACAACTTCCATTGTCCACTATCACCTTACAATTCTTTTCACCACACTTGGCAATAGCGTAGAAGATAGTGCTTTGACGCCAGTCAGCACTACTTCTAGACTGAGCTAACACACGCCTGACTACTGCAAGCGTTGCTTCTCCATCCATTTCTTCTTCATCAGTAAGTCCTCCTTCAGGGTGATACTCTTCAACTTCATAATCACCCTGGTCATCTCCACCATCGTGGGACTCGCGTATAACTAAGGTTCTCCCACGGCTCTTCATAGGACACTGATTAGAGATGTGGCTAAGGTTGCCACACTCATAGCACCTCACTTGGCTCATGTTACTAGGACCGGCACCAAGAACCCCTTTACCCTTGTCATCCCTAGGCCTAGGCGGAATGGTCGCCTGTGCCCTAGGTTGACTACCAATATTAGGTCTAGTTCCTTGGGAACTAAATCTAGCACTGGAGTCTCGGGACTCAAAACGACGAACGACAGGAGCCTTCAGATATTGCTCTAACTCCTGCACGACTTGATATGCTTCATCTAAGTCCGTTAAGGGCCGAGTAATAAGCTCGCGCTGAAGATCCGCACAAAGGCCCGTCTTGAAACGCGAGAGCATTACTAGAGGGTCTTCTCGGATATCACATGGCATCACATACTCTTCAAATTTAGCGATGTAGTCAGCGGCAGGCATTGACCCTTGGCGTAAGGATTGCCATTGGTCAAGGAGCTTCTGATGGTATGAGAGAGGAAGGTACTTCTCCTTCAACTTCTTTCATCTCATACCAATGTGTGATAGGGGCTCTACCAACTCTCTCTATCCTACGCTCGGTGTTGGTCCAGAAGAGCTTGGCTTGACCCACAAGCTTCATCTTAGCAAACCGCATTTGACGGTTTTCCGACATGCCATACCACTCAAAGTAGTGGTCCATGTCAGCAACCTAATCAAGGAACGCCTTGGGATCCAAGCACCCATCAAAACTCGGGGCCTCAACTCTCACACTCTTCATCGCACGCTCATCTGGATCATAGCGGTCTTGATGACCACATGTGGCTCGTGCCTCTCGCACCACACCACGACCGTTACCACGATCTCTATCCTCACTACCACCACGTGTAGCAGCGCGTTCTTCAATGATTCCTTCCACTTGGGAGTGCGCATCTTCCCCTACAGCGGTGTTTTCCTTTTGGGACGTCTCTAGTTGCTCCACCTTATTCATAGCAGTGGTAATTTGGTTCTCAAGGCAGGCAAACTCACGCCTTTAACCCGCTTCTAGAGCGGTTATCTTTTGTATCAATTGAGCAAGTTGCTCAGATAACTGCTCGTTATTCATTGTAGGTTGAAGTCCGAAACCTCTACCTCTTCTCGTGGGCATACAATGAAGACTTGAACCAAACTCTACCTAACTAGACTACTAGGTGTTATGACTTTCAAGATGAATGCGATGAATGCAAAACTACTATGAACTGACACAACTAAGTTGAAACAGGAAACAACTCAAATCTGAAAATTTTCCAGATTAGGAACTTTCTAAAATTGGAAAGTTTCTAAAATTGAAAACTTTCTAAACCTGGAACTTTCCTAAGTTAAACCTAAAAATCAAAACCCTAATTTGATAACTCGATCTAGACAAAAACCATGCAAGCCTAGGCTTTGATACCAAATTTGACGCAGGACAACCCTAATTATGATGCATGCTCATGGACACAATTAAACAACGGAAATAAAAGGAATAAATGATCTAAAATTCTAACAGTAATCATCATAACTGAGAAAATCATAAAGGAAACATGCAATGGAGCGGGCCATCACTACAACCATGGATTATGGAATTCAATTACTACTTAGGTTGGATCCAGCGAGGGATGAGACCTCCCGATCTTTCATGGTCACACCCAATCGATCAACGAAGATCACTAGTCCGAAGAACCAAGAAGTTTCTCGGATTAGGGATTTGAGAATTTGGGGGTTTAGGATTTCGATCGGTTCTCAAGATTTTGATCGAAGAAGGATTAGCCAAAACTAGAAAATAGAAGGAAGAAAATTATTACCTTGAAGAAGTTGGAGGGGCACAAGAAGAAATTAGAAGAAGAAGATCAAGGGAAGAGAAGAAGCACCATTAGAGAGAAGAGAAGAAGGAGGCAACCAAAGGGTTTGCTTTTCATTAATTAATAGTTAAAATTTGAGTTTAGGGCTTTAGCCCATTTAAATAAGCAAATAAAGACCTAAAATTACTAAAATACCCCTAGGATAAGCAAATAAAGACATAAAATTACTAAAAGACCCCTAACTAAGTCAAAAACGCGCAAATAACATAAGTATGGGAAAGTTTGGGCGCTCGGTCTTCTTTCTCCAATCTTCCTTCACATGTGTCTTCCCTAAGTGGGGTCTTCTATATGTCCAATCACATGTGAAAGGTCTTCAGCTCCTCAATAGTCGCCTATCCACAAGGACGGCACTTGTGGTTGGCGCTTTCTTCGTTGGTACACCTTGAATGCGCTTGTGTCCGCATCACATAGCAATATTCCAAAAACTCTACCACCCTTCCTGTGGTGACAAACACAGATTTACCTGGAAAGCAAGCCATGAGTCACATCCAAATCTTCCACTGCTGCAGGTCTACTCCAGACATTTCAAGAGAGGTACTAAAGCGCCTAGTAATGCGCCATCTGCCAGGTCTACCAATCCGTCTGAAGATCTGCCTAGTAACGGGCCTCCACCAAACTTGTTAAATGAAGCTGATCAACCTATTACTGTTTAAAGGGTATACGTTCTTGTACTCTACATCCTATTTCCAATTTTGGTTCCACGAATGGTCTATCACCTTCATTTCAGCATTTTTTGTTGTCCTTGTCCTTGTCATTTTAGGAGGCTCTATGTTTTGATGGGTGGAAAAGAGCTGTGGAAGAAGAAACGGCTGCGCTTCATCAAAATCTCTAACTTGGACTTTGGCTAAGTTGCATGCAGGAAAACATGTAATAGGATGTAGATGGGTATAGACCGTAAAGTACAAATCTAATGGCACTGTGGATTTTTTAAAGCCCCATTTGGTGGCGAAATGATATACTCAAACTTTTGGAGTTGACTACTCTGAAACTTTTTCCACGGTGGCTATGCTTTATTCAATTTGTGTGGTGAACTCTACTGTTGCAAATTTGGATTGGCCTCTATATTAACTGGATGGAAAGAACACGTTTCTTCATAGTGATTTACTTGAAGAAGTGTACATAGAGTAAACACCTAGCTTTGTTGCTCAGGGTGAGTCTAATAAAGTTCGTCAACTAAGAAAATTGATTTATGGGTTAAAGTAGTCTTCACGTGCGTGGTTTGATAAATTCAGTAAAGCGATAATGTAGTTTGGGATGAAACGCAGCCATGCTAATCACTTAGTCTTTATTAGGCAGAGTGGGACTAGTATTTTGTTTCTTGTTGTTTACATGGACGACATCATCATTACTGAAAATGATGGTAAAGGCATATCTGAGTTGAAGAAGTTCTTGCAACAACACTTTGGTACAAAGGATTGAGGCTATCTTCGATACTTTATGAGTATTGAGGTAGCTCGATTAAAGTTGGGAATTAATTTGTCACAAAGGAAATATGTTATGGGCTTGTTAGAAGAGACATGTTTACTGGGGGCTAAGCCGGTTACAACTCCCGTGAATGCAAATTCTAAGTATAGGTGAAGGAGACTTGTTTGATGATTCGGGTAGATTTCGCTAGTTGGTTGGTGAATTGATCTATTTAACTATTACATGACTGGATATTACTTATCTAGTCAGTGTAATTAGTCAGTTTATGCAAGCCCATCGTGTATCTCATATGGAAGCTATGGTCTGCATATTTAAATATTTGAAGAGTGCCTTAGGCCGTGGAATTCTCTACAAGTGAAATGGACATCTTAGAGTGGAAGGATTCTCTGATACATACTGGGTTGGATCTCTTTCAGATAGGTGATCCACTATAGGTTACTGTACCTTTGTAGGAGTTAATCTTGTTACCTGGAGAAGAAGATATGCATACTATAGCGTAAGGATCGGTCATGGGCTTTATTGAGTTAGGCTTATCCTGATAATCTATCTTAAGTAAGACTTTATATGTCATTTGATTATTTTTAAAGGATTTATCATCCCAAGCTTTGTCGTGCATGACCTAGCTACCGGCTGTAAACAGATTTCAAGTTATCCAAACACAGACAACTGTTTACCTGTAATCATATTACAACTTAAAGCCAAACAGGACAGGCTATAAACACTTTACACCTGTAATCAGATTACAAATTAATGATTTTACAGGCATCCAGGCAGCCCAATGACCCTAGATTTTTCTTTATATTCTTTCTCCTAGAAGATATGCATACTATAGGGAGGTAATATGGAATTCAGTGCTAGAGTTATAGGCACTTTCATTTCGGCTAGCATTATGTATGGTTGGCTTCCACTATCTAGACCATTCATCTAGATGGTGCTACCTTGGATAGGCAATGCTGCAATATACTTTCCACCATACAATCTGATGTATTAAATAAATGACCGGTAGATGGATGGTTAAAAGAAGATCCAAGAGTTGCCACCCTCAATGGAGTAAATCAAATGAATGATCATGATCATTGTGAGATGGGAACAATGGGGCCTTTTTTTATGATTTGCTTCTCTTTTAACAAGGGAGTAGAAACATGTCCTGCATGTGTAGATTTTTTAGAGTTGGTGGTAGAAGCGGAGTTTCTAGGGGCTCCACTCTCATCAATCTTCCATTAGGCCCTGTTTGGTATTAGGGAAATGAAACTTGTGGTTGAAAAATCCATGAACATATTAAATTCATGGTTTTGGATTTGGCAAATCAGAAAGTATAGTGTTTGGGAATGAAGTTTCAAATCCTTGGATTTGGCAAATCAGAAAGTATAGTGTTTGGGAATGAAGCCTCAAATCCTTGGATTTGGGAGCATTTATGGCAATATCAAAGCAATTATCCGGCAATGGAATAACTTTTACTTCTTTTAAGAAAGTCTCTCATTTTGTAGAATTGGAAGTCATTTTTTTTTCCTAGGATTTGGTTTTGCCCCATATCCATGGATTTATAGGAGTGGATTTGGGAAATCCATGAATTGGACAAACCCTCAACAAAAAAGGGGGAGATTTAAAATCCATATATTTCACAAATCCTTGCCGCAAATCCCTAAATACTAAACAACCCTTTAGAGTTCTTAAATTCATGTGGTCTAAGAATTAGGAGATTCATATGATGTGAACATTGGACCATTTGTGATCTCTAATGATTAGGAAGGTTCTCTCTCATAGTCCTTCATAAGAGACATCTTCCAGGAAATTCTAATTGACTTTAAAACTCAAGTTTTACTACAGAGAATAGAAAGAGGAAGAAGAAGAATGGTTGGAAAGAAGGAAAAAAAAAAAAAAAAGAGGCCGGGATCAGTGAAGCTCTAATACCATGAAAACTCATATTAAAGAAGAGGGAAAAAAGAGGAGGAAGAGAGGATATTGTACGTAATGTTTTCCGTATCATTATCGTGTAATGTATCGCACCCTTAGGATATGTATACATACTGGTTATCGCACAAGACATATCGGTTGTATCGCGTAATTTATCGAGGTTTTTGGGAAACATTGGGAAATTGGTTGAATTTTTCAATGAAACATTGGGGATTGTTAAAAAAAGATAACAATACATACTTAGAAATAAAAGAAATCACAAAAAAACAAGTGCACATAATAGGTTTCCATTGTATGGGTCCTAATCTATGTGATATCTAACCGAATTGATGCAATTATACTCAAAATCAATTCATAAAATATATAAATGAAAGATGATGCATGTAAACACAAGCAATACATTCAAAAGAAAAATAAGTACAAAACTAGAAATATACCTATGGATTTTGAAAAAACTATATATTTTTTTATCAATTTTTAATTAAAAAATATTTTTTTCAAAAAATCCCCAAATTGCGAAGAATATGTAGATCAGGTTATATACATATTTGATTTCGTGTTTGGGCACTAAGATTGCAATTGATTTGGAAAAAAAAAAAATGAGGAAATTTTGATTTTTTTTCCCCAATTTTCTGTAACTTGGTTCATCTCCCCCAAATCTCCAAATTAAAGCTCTAAATTCATAATTTTTCGTGCAAAACATGAAGAATAATGGATTTCTTACCATTTAACACTATTTATAACATACAAAAACGAAAAAATGAATCAAAACTTTAAAAAAAAAAAAAAAAAAAAAAAAACGACTTTTAGAATCCAACCCCAACAAGCTTCTGATCGCGATTTCAGAGAAATTTTGAAGATTTTCTTCCAACAAACTAGAGTGGACTTCTTGCAATCACCTTACAATGTAGTAGGAATATATATATATATATATATATATATAGGGAAAAGGTACTATACGCTCGACCTCACAAGACCGTCCCATGAGGTCGAGTTGTGTGGGCCCCACCGTGATGCGTTTCAAACATCTACCCCATCAGTTAGATGCACCATTCCATCGTGGGCCTAGGTCTCAAAAATCAAGTCAATCCGTGACTTGTGTGGGCCACACCACATACAGAAGTGGGGAGGGGCCGTGCACCATTAAAACATTCATAATCATTTTTTGGGCCCACCGAGATGTGGTTTGCAAATCCAGCCCATCCATTATGTGTGTCCCACTTGGATGAGGGTTCAGACCAAGTTTCAGTAGAATTCAAAACTCAGGTGGGCCCCACCAAGTGCTTTTATATGTTTTTGGCATGTCTTCACATGATTTTAGATGGTATGACCCACCTGAGTTCCGTATACGGCTGATTTTTGGGATATCCCATAATTTAGAGGGGACCCATCAAATGCATGGTGTTGATGGTCCACACGCATCATGGTGGGGCCCACACAGCTCGACCTCACGGGAGCTTATTGCGAGGTCGAGCGCATAGTACCTTTTCCCATATATATATATATATATATATATATATATATATATATATATATATATATATATATATATATATATATATATCTATTTGCTATTTTCAATGTGTGAGTTTTTTAGGATATTTTCAGAAGAAATAATGTCGGTTTCCTTTTATCCCTTTCAATATCACACTTAATATCAATATATCGCACGCTACATTAAGAATTTATAAAGGGGTAATGTGAATATATCGCATGCTATCGCGATATCGTGCGATATATTGGATGATATCAGGAAAAATGGATATTAAAGCTGAGTTTCATATCGCCCAGCTAGGATAATAGATATATCGTGGGACATATCGATGATATCACAAGATACTAAAAATATTGATTGCACGTATTCACCCTCTTCCTTAATCCTTTATTTATAGATGATTCAATTAATCTTAATTACAATTTTTATTTTTATTTTTGAAGGCAACAAACTAAAAATTCATTGAAAAAAGAGGAAAACATACAAAGACCGAAGAAAGAAAAACAGCAGAGGAGCAATCTACCGAGATAGCAGAGAGTTCCTAACCACCCAGAAAAGAAAGATCGACCATTTTTAGATCCCTAACATTAATGGCCCATTCAAACACCAACTTTTTAGCCTTAGACCCCACGGCCTTAACTGAGGACGAACGATCGTTGAAGCATCTTTCGTTCCTTTCTTCCCAGACAACCCACCAAATGGCAAGAATAGCCATATGCCAGATGATCGAATTGATTTTTCCAAGCTTCAGCCCATTCCAAGCAGACAACATCTTCTCCGCTGATTCTAGAGCACACCAACTGACCGAAAACTGCTGACAGAAATCCGCAAAAATAGAGGAGATGAAAGAGCAGTGAACCAATAAATGATTCACAAATTCTGCCTGGCGCATACAACATAGACAGATGTTGACTATCTGCATGCCTCTCTTTGCCAAATTATCTATAGAGAGGATTCCATTTCGGCCCGCCAACTACCCGAAGCATATGTACTTAGGAGGAGCATGATACTTCCAAATAAAAGACGTGACATCGCTCTAGGGCTGCGCTGCTGGGTAGATAGCAGCATAGAGGGATTTGACAGAGAAGAGAGCAGTTTTTTTCCAATGGCCACACAATACCGTCAAGTTGAGAACTGATTATCGTTAATTTGGAAATGCAGTTTTGAAGCTTCGTATATTCATCGGCTTCACTTTGATTAAGGTTTCTGTTACATCTGATGCCCCAAACAGTGTGACCGGTCGTGGAATAGCAACACCTGTTGATGGAGATATCTCTGTCAGGAGTAAGCCGGTAGATTTGAGGGAATAAACTCTTGAGAGGCTTTTCCCCACACCAAATATCTTCCCAGAACCGAATGGAAGCACCGTTCCCCAACACATAGCTGCTATTGGCGATCATAGGATTTTTTTCTTTGAGAATATCCCTCCAGATGTGGGAGGCCTTGTAGAACGAAGACTCTTTAGGCCACCAACCTCCCTGGGACACCCCATATTTACCTTGGACTATCGAAGTCCATAGAGCATCATTTTCCGAGGCAAATCTCCAGGTCCATTTCCCCAACAACGTTGAATTCACGAGCTTCAGATTCTTGACGTTTGCACCTCCCTCACTGAACACTTTACACACTTCTTTCCATTCGAGCAAATGGAACTTCCTTTGATTTTCCTTTCCAAACCACAGGAAGCCCCTTCTGATTTTGTCGATGCACTTAATAACCGGCCCTGGACATGTGAACAACGACATAAAATAGAGGGGAAGGCTAGAGAGAGCAGCTTTAATCACAGTCAACCAACCACCCAGGGACAAATACCGGCATTTCCAGGAGGCCAAATACTTATGAAATTTGCTGATGACCCTGTCCCACATGTATTTCGGCGAGGGTCGGACACAAAGGGGCAGGCCAACAAAATAAGTTGGGAAAGACTCGACGCGGCACCCGAGCGTATCAACAAAACTCTGTAAAGCCTGCTGGGGAACATTTATTCCGAGCAATTTGGATTTGCTCAAGTTGATCCTAAGACCCGAAACCGCTTCAAAACAGCGGATAGCAATGAGGAGATATTCGATTCTTTCATCAGAAGCTTCTGAGAAAATGAGAGTGTCATCAACGAACTAGATGTGAGTGAGTGGATCCGCCAAACCCGGCAATACTATACCACGAAGAAGACCTTGCTCTTGCCCACTCTTCAACATCTGGGACAGCGCCTCGCCCATGATAAGGAATAGAAAAGGGGAAAGGGGGTCCCCTTGCCGCAGCCCTCTCGAACTTTCGAAAAAACCTGAAGGAGAGCCATTGAGAATAACGGAAAAGTGGGCCGAACCAATACACGTAGCGATCCACCTTCTCCATTTGAGACCAAAGCCCATCCAAGCTAGCATATATAGGAGGAAATCCCATTCCACAAGATCATAAGCCTTGGCAACATCCAGCTTGTAGAATACACCTTCAGTCTTAGACTTGTGGCAGGAATGAAGAACTTCATTGGTGATAAGAGCTCCGTCCATGATCTGCCTGCCTTTAATGAAGGCATTCTGATTACTGGAAATGAGCATCCCGATGATTGTTGAAAGCCGAGAAGATAAGACTTTCGCAAGAATTTTGTAAGGGCTCCCGATCAAACTAATTGGCCTGAATTTAGCAAAGGATGAAGCACCCGCCACCTTAGGGATGAGAGAAATAAAAGTTGTTCCAAGCCCCTTCGATAATCTGCCTCTAGCGTGGAATTCCCGGAGAAACAAAAGAACATCATGCCGAACAAATTGCCAGAAAGTGTGATAGAAACTGATCGGAAAGCCATCTGGTCCTGGAGACTTGTCCCCACCCAAAGCATCAATAGCCGCCTTGACCTCTTCTTTAGTGAATTGTGATTCCAACAGGTTAGCATCAGCAACCTGCAAACAACTGAAAGAAATATTATCTAATCTCGGTCTAACCCAATTATCAGTCGACATGAGATCTTTAAAGTGAGATATAGCGAGGTCTTCAATCTCTTTTCTGTCCTCAATTTTGCTTCCCTTATCGAATATACTGAGGATGGCCTTAGACCGAGAGTGCATATTGGCCATATTATGGAAGAACTTGGTATTCTTATCGGCCATATTATGGAAGAACTTGGTATTCTTATCCCCCTCAGCAATCCATTTGACTCTGGATTTAATCCTCCATGAAGTTTCCTCTTCATGTGCTTTGTTTGAAAGCTCTTGAATAATAGAAATGCGCCTGACTAAAAACTCTTTCGACATAGGAGCTGCTTCAGATTCCATATCCATTCTCTGGAGTTCTGATAGGAGGGCTTCGACTTCAGCCTCTCTTTTGAATTTCCTCCTGACGCCATTCCTTGAGCTTAGTCTTGAGGAGTCTCTGTAATCCTAATTACAATTGGAGATTGAAAGAGATAAGAAAAATAAAATGGATTAGGAGACTAAAGCCTAATCCTATATATGGCACAACCGTAGGTGCATGGAAATCTATGTATACCACAGTTGCATTGTACACCTCAGGTGTACGCAAATCTACGCACTAACAATAGAAACTTAGAAATCCCAGATTGATTTGTAATGGTTAACAAATGCATCCAATCTAGGGGGATAAGAAATATCCTTGTTCTTCTCTACAAAACTTATATGGATAGGATTCCAGAGGAGAAGGTGAAAATGGATAGAATGTTTTTGAGGACTTTTCAGTTTTGGTGAATGGTCAAGTAGCAAGAACGTATTAACCAGGTGTTGCTCTCGCTTCAGCTTCCAAACTGTTTATACTTGCTACCATTCTGAAACAAATGCTTCCCACTCAAACATGAATATCTTGCTGTTTCGCTTCATGCTTTGTGTTGCTACATACTTTCTAGTGAGTTTCTTCCGTAGTTGATAGGAATCCAAGAAAAGGAGCCCTCTTTAGGCATTTCTTTACTCATTTGTGGAGTTTAGCTGCCTTGTACTAAAATGTTTTTTTTTTTTTTTAAATAAATTTATAATCGTTTTGTTGTAGATATTACAGAGATCCATGTCTTCCATCTTCAATTTGTTGATTGAACATTTATTCTCAGTAATGACCTCATTAGTTTTCTTGGGTGTTTTGAAGTAGGGTCATGCTTAAATTTGAATTTGAATAAGTATTCGAGGGTTGACCTTACGAAGGAGGCTCTCATTGATAGGCTTGCTTCCAATTTGTAGGAAAGCAGGCTTTCCCACTCGGTCTTATCAAAGCTACTCTGTGCGATCTACCAAACTACTCTCTTTAAAATCCTGACATCTGCATCCAAATGAAGTTGACAATCATCCTAGAGCAAAAATAAGTGCTCGATCAGAGCCACTTCGAAGAGACAAGTTTAACCAACAAACCAGAGGAATTTGCAACACAAAGCGAGCCAAAACAGGCCTGAGATGGAGCCCAACATCTCCAACAGTAAAGATCATACAAAGTGGGCCAAAACAGGCCCAAGATGGAACCCAATAGCATCAACAGTAAAGATCCAGAATCGGCCAACACTTGAATGCATTCAACAACATCTCAAGCCATTTGAAAGGGGGAAATGTATGGCTGGTTCGGAAAGCCACATCCTCATGATGTTAGGCTTTTTTGGAAATATGGGTGAGGGAACATGAGTGTTTAGAAGCCTCAAAGTTTCACCATCTGTCCATATGTGGACCGCTAAGAATCTTGGTAGGAGTCATTTCAGTTGTTAATTTGCAAACGTTGGAACTTGATCAGCCAGGGGCTGAGAATGTTGGATTTTTACCTATTTTCGAATTCCCCCAAATTCAGCCCTCAAAGCTTCAATTGATTCAAAATGATCAGATTTTGTGTTTTAATCACTGCAATTGCAGAAGAGTGGTCAAAATCACCTTAGAATAACTCCAAAAAGCGAAGAACTGAAAAATAAAAAGAAATGTGTACAAAACCACCAATAACACCGGTCTTTATAAAAAGAAGAAGCTATTTTTACCGTTACGATCTGATCATTACAGACGCATAACGAAAAGTTACAGTAAAATAAATAAATAAATCAAAATGAGGCATTGCATCCCCATATCGCTTAATTAGTCATATTGTTACCGTTACGTAACCAATTTTGAATACCTAGCCTAGGAGAGCTTAATATCTTTTGCAAAAGTGGGAGTGGCAATTTTCTGTGAGATTTTCAATTCTACTCCCCATTGGTTATGATGGTAGATATCCCATTTTGCAGTATTTGAGACTTAGATGTGTGCTAGTATAAAGTCCATGTACTCCCAAGAGTGGGTGGTGTAAATTATTAATGTTTTGCATTCAGAACATGTTTATGAAATCAATTTTTCTAAATACCCACACATTAAGTACTTAGGCGCGGTCAATTTTCTAGGCCTTGAGATCATCATTGGTGGACCGTGTAGAAAGCGGAAGGCATGATTGCCTCCAGTCATTACTATGTATATGTATTATTTAATCCCTGACGTGTTGTGCATGTTCAGATGAATTTTGTGTTAGTACTTATTAGCGTGTGCTACAATATAGTGGACAACTTTGAGTGACTGGGTATGAGACATTGGAGTCAAATGACATTCACAGTGGTAGTAACTGATGTAGGACATGAAATTCAGATATGATGTGCAAGATTTCAAGCTTAAGATCACGTTAGTTCATAAACAATTACACAAATTCCATATCCCACATGAAAGTCCAAACATTCAATTAAGGGGAATCTATGCAAGTCCAGGCCTACACATGATAGGGCTGGATCAATAAAAATTATGAACCAAACGATACTCAAAGATAAGAAATAATCATCCACACATGCATAGTAATCAGTCCCTAATCCAAGGGATTTAGAAATTCCAATTCGGGGAACCTTAGAGTGAGAAAAGGAGCATAAAATTGGAGATTTGAGTAATTTAGGATTACATTTAGGGATTTTGGGTGAAAGCGGAGTGAAAGAGAAGAGAGAGATGAACCAGAGAAGTACCGCACGTGTGGACAACAACAATGGCCCAGATGCACGTGCGTGTGATCACGGTGTGTAGGGCCCACTATTCAGAAAAAGGCCACCTTGGCCCTGGTCGGCCAGGGACGGACTCTAAAACCCCCAAATCTTAGCTCGATCCGATGTACGATTTGTGCGTGGTGCTCTTTCAACCCTCCTGTAGGGCCAGATTCTGAAATTCTGATGTGGGGAGGAGAATTGTTGCAATAGATGATTGATTCGAAGTGTAGATGATGGCGTAAGGTGAGAAGAAGGGATGGTAGAAGATGGGTAGTAGAGATGGCGATGGATGGAGGCGAATCGGGATAGATGTGGCTTCGCACCACGGTAGTTAACCCTTCGATGAAGGGAGGGCTTCGCACCCAATTAGGCTTCACAACTCAGAGAGTAGGAAAATGCAGAATTTTTATTAATCTTCAATGAATGGAAAAAGCTATAAAGGGTGCTTATTTATAAGAAAACCCTATACCCTAAAACTTGCGCCATGTGCGCAACCTATTACTTGGCGATGAAGTAAACCAAAATAAAAACTAATCAAATAAATCTAAAGCGTCCATAATATTCTAAATAACATTAATAAGCAAAACCTAAAATATAAAATCAATCTGACTAGTGGACCACGATCATGAGATCCCACGATAGGCTTTTCTTGACTAACGGGCCCACTCTTTTGAATCAAAACTCCATCTTCTAGCTAGGAGGCCCTCCTTGGATGTCGTCATCGATCCAGATCGACAGTGGGGCCATCCTTCTTCTGGCGTACGAGCGTAATGGGGGTGGTGTGCATGCACGTGTGGACGGCATGCGTGGGATGTCCCCATCACTAACATTAGGAATTCTTGTGTTGAGTCCGCACTCACATGCTTTAGAGGGACCTTTATTTGATGAGGTTAGGATTTGTTGAGCCAATACTCACACGCTTTAGGTAGAACCTTCTTCTCCCAATAATGTCATGGCTTATATGGTGCCAGGTTAGGAGTTACTGAAGCGAGTCAGCATTCACGTGCCTTAGGCAAAACCTATGCATTGCAAACCTGGTATATGCCTAATAATGTCTACTTTGCAGCATGAGTAAGCGACCACATGCTCAGAGAGTTGAGTTGGACTTCGCTCCAGGACCGATTTACCTACTGGTGCCTGATTCGATTTAATTAGTGCATTGTGTGAACAAGTTGGTCTCGTAGATTACCCTTGTTCCTTCATCAACTCACCTTGGTCCCATCTTATAAATGGTTTTGATGATAGAAAAATGATCCAGAATCCAAAAGTTGCCTTTAAATCACACAAAAATTGAATACAATCCTCATAAGTGCCTTCTAGTCCTCCATCCTTTAGTATAACAGTGACCCACTTTATTATTGGACTAGGCCATTCATCATTGGCCCTAGCCCTAGCCTAGCTTGGACATTAGATCTAGCTTTTATGCTTGAGCCCAGCCCTTGGGCCAAGTTTTGGGGCCCAGGCCCTAGCCATACAAGGCTAGGCCACTAGGGTTGGGCTATGTGGCCTAGCTCATTGCCATCCTTATTGGACAGTCCATCACATGGTCTTCCTTAAACTAGTGTTTCAAATTGTTTTTGCCTTTGTAGCATGTATAGAGAATGCTAGTGTATTGTATTTATTGTGTGTCCTTTTAGTGTAAGTGCATGTGCACACTTCCCTATTCCCCTGTAGTGTACTATATGCTTTTTCATAATAAAATATTATGTGTTAGGGCATGCAAGCCTAACGCATCATCTCTCCCAAACTCTCCTCCTTCTCTCTCAATATTCTCATCTCTTCTTCACATTATCCTCATCAAATCTTTTTCTACTTGGTATCAGAGCAAGTTCAAGGCATTCTGCATCCAACGGGTTGAGAGGCAACACGTCACCTTGCTGACGTCAGCAGTCGTACGACTGACGTCAGCGTTGTACGGACGCATGGGCTCTGTTTGAGCTAAAAGTTTAGGGGTTTGATAGATCTTGATTTTAGAAGATTTATCATGATTTTTTCAAAATTTATTGGACCTCATTTCATGGTATTTTGGGCGAAATAGAGAAATTCGAAAATCGGTTCCAGATTCCGTTTTTCTTCGATCTACCTCAAATCGGTAAGCTTTTCTTCGGTTTCTTTGCTCAAGATGGACTGAAATCTTCCTCCCAAGCTATCCATGGTGGATTTTTTACTTAAGATCAATGTTTGAGAGGTTTTTAACCTCAAATGGGCGTGCGGCTGGGCCGTTTTTCACTAGGTCAGGCCCTATTTGACTGCGTTTCATGGTATTTTGGATGATTGATATTTGTTTGAGGTTTATCTCTTGTTATGTTGAAGGATTGAGTGAGATAGAGTTGTTTGAATCAATCTTTCTTGGCATAGGGGGTCTCTTGGCATAGGTTTATTTCTCTTGGACTCTATTATGGTTGACAAAGGGCCTTCATCTCTTGGCATAGGGTCTCTTGAATCTAACCCCTTGCAGATTACCTCCATTAAGTTGAATGGTGACAACTATCTTCAATGGGCACAATCTGTAAAAGTATTTTTAGGAGCCCGTGACAAGTTGTCATATATTTTGGATGATTCCCCAAGCACTACAGATGTTACCTACAAGTCTTGGACAAAGGAGAATTATCAAGTTATTGCATGGTTGTTGAATAGCATGGATTCCTCGATTAGCCACTCAGTGATGTTTTTATCCTCGGCTAAAGGCATTTGGGATACGCTTCATGATATGTTCTCGGAATCTCAGAATTTTTCACGGGTATTCCAGCTTATTCAAGAAATTGGTCGGTTTCAACAAAACTCCAGATCCTTAAAAGACTACTATTCGATGCTTCGGGGTATGTGGGATGAGTTGGATATGTATCAGCCTCTTCCTTTCAAATGTAAAGAGGATCATGAACATGCTCATAAGCAAGTGGATGATACTCGTATCATGCAGTTCCTCGCTGGGTTGAGTTCTGATTATCTTCACGTTCGCGATCAGGTTGTTATGCAGGATCCTCTTCCCCCATTGACGACAGTCTATGCCATGTGTCAACGTGCTATGATCTCTACTCTTCCTTCTCATTCATTTGTGCCACCCGAGCGTTCGACACATTTTGTTGGCGATCAGTCCTCCCTTGGTCTTCGGGTACCATCCTTAGCTTAGGGCGCATTTCTGGTTTTAGTGGTCGTGGTAGAGGCCGCGATCTAGATCGCAGTCGCGGCGGCTGTAGTCGTCATGGTCGTGGTGGACGTGGACGAGGACGTGATGGTTCCCGCATTTGTTCACATTGCGGTGGAACTAATCACACTATTGATTATTGCTGGCAGCTACATGGTCGTCCTACGTATGCCGCTGCTTCTGTTGCTTCTGAGACACAGTCTTCCACCCCGACAGCTGAGCAGTCTACTTCAGGGGAGTCTCTTATTCTCGGGCGGCATATGATGCCCTTATGCGGCTTCACATTCGGAATATTCCTGAGCCTTCTCACGCAGCTTCGGCCCAGTCAGGTACTGCCCTTCTTGCGTCATCCTCTCCTACCTCCTGGGTCATTGGCTCTGGAGCTTCCTCCCATATGACTGGTTAGTTGCAATTCTTTTCTTCTTATTCTTCTTCTTCTCCCACTCAGTATGTCACAGTCGCAGATGGAACCCAATCTTCCATCTCTGGGATTGGTTCCATCCCTCTCTCTTCTTCCTTGTCTTTATCCTCCGTATTGCATATGCCTCGTTTTCCATTAAACTTATTATCTGTTAGCACTCTTCCTAAATCACTCAATTGTTCCATCACCTTCTTTCCTTCTTATTGTTTGTTTCAGGACCTACAGACGAAGAGAGTTATTGGTGGGGGGCATGAGCAAGGAGGCGTTTATCTTCTCGATGATACACCTGTTGCTGCTTCTAGTACCCTTTCTCTAGATCAAGAGTCCATGACTCGGTGGCATTGCCGCTTAGGCCACCCATCCATTGCTAGATTGAGACTTTTATTTCCCTCCTTACCGGTCACTAAACCATTATGCTGTGATATTTGTGAATTGTCTAAACATCATCGTGCTACGTTTCCTCGTAGCTCTTCTAGGAGGAAATCTCAACCTTTTCTTCTGGTTCACTCGGATGTTTGAGGACCAGCTCCGGTTACCTCGACTTTTAGATTTAGATATTTTGTTACCTTTATTGATGATTATTTCCGCATGACTTGGATTTATCTTTTGAAATCTAAAAGTGAAGTGTTTGATGCGTTTAAAGTGTTTTATCATGAAGTGTGCACTCAATTTCATTGTTCCATCAAATCCCTCCATTCTGATAATGGGGGAGAATACATGTCTACTGCCTTTCTGTCCTTTTTGCAGGAATGTGGTATTTTATCTAGGACGTCATGTGCTCGCACTCCTCAACAAAATGGTATTGCAGAACGAAAGAATCGTCATCTTCTTGAAGTTGCTCGCACCCTTCTATTTGGTATGCATCTACCCAAACAATTTTGGAGTGATGCTCTTTTAACTGCTACTTTTTTTATTAATCGTATACCCTCACGTATTTTGTCTTATAAATCTTCATTTACTATTTTGAATCCTCATGATAATCAATTTCCTCTACCACCTAAAGTTTTTAGTTGTATATGCTTTGTTCAAATTTTAGATGGGAGTAATGATAAACTTAGTCCCAGGGCGATTAAATGTGTCTTTATAGGGTATACTCGGAGTCAGAAAGGTTATAAATGCTTTGACCCATTGACTCGCAAGAAATATGTCTCTACCGATGTCACCTTCTTTGAGGATCTTTCTTTTTTCTCCTCTCTAGGCCGATCCCTCTATGATCCTCTTGCGCGTCAGGGGGAGTATAACTCTTATCCTCTTTCCACTTGTGATCATGGGAAAACTCCTCTCCCCTCTATTCAGCATCATGTTGGTGATATGGGTGAGCCTAAGCCTCTGCGGGTGTATCAGCGTCTGGGTGAGCCTAAGCCTCTACGGGTGTATCAGCGTCGAGATAAATCTTCACAAGCTCAGTCATCTACCCTTCCGCTTACTTTGGATGTTGGTTCAGGTGACTTTCCTAACTTGAGTTTAGATCTTCCCATTGTCTTGCGCAAAGGGTCACGATCTTGTACTCAACACCCCATTAGTAATTTCGTTTCATATGATCATCTTCCACCGTCTTTTCAGTCGTTTGCAGCTTCCCTTTCATCACAGACTATTCCTAGATCTCTCTCACATGCTCTTCAGAGTCCTGATTGGACAAAGTCGATGATGGAAGAAATGTCTGCTCTTGAGAAGAATCATACCTGGGATCTTGTGCCACTTCCTGTAGGTCATAAGCCTGTTGGCTATCGATGGGTTTATACAATCAAGTTTCTTCCAGATGGCTCAATTGATCACTATAAAGCCCGTCTTGTTGCTAAAGGTTACACCCAGACTCATGGTGTGGATTACTTCGAGACATTTTCTCCAGTGGCTAAGCTTAATTCAATTCGTGTTGTGCTCTCCTTGGCCGTTAATTTATCATGGCCCTTGTTTCAGCTTGATGTTAAGAATGCATTTCTCCATGGGGATCTTACAGAGGAAGTTTACATGCATCAACCTCCTGGCTTTGTTGCTTCTCACAACCCTGCACTCGTATGTCGGTTGAAGAAGGCTCTTTATGGACTCAAACAATCTCCACGTGCATGGTTCGAAAAATTTAGTCAGGCTCTCTTGGAGTTTGGCTTTGTTCGTAGTCATGCTGATCATTCTCTCTTTATATGTCGTCGACCGACGGGCATCATGGTTCTCATTGTCTATGTGGATGATATTGTTTTGTCCGGTAGTGGTTCTGCTGGAATGAGGGAGGTCAAAGATTTTTTGAAGACCAAGTTTGAAATCAAGGATCTTGGTCCTCTTCGCTACTTCCTCGGAATTGAAGTTGCTCGCTCATTATCCAAATTGGTCTTGTCATAACGAAAATATGCGCTCGATCTTCTCATGGAGACCGGCATGTTAGGGTGCAAGCCTGCTACCACTCCCATGGATACTTCACAGAAGCTTCGACCAGATGATGGTCCTCTCCTTACTGATCCCGAGATGTATCGACGACTTGTAGGCCGGCTTATTTACCTGACTATTACTCGCCCAGATCTCTCATTTGCAGTGGGGGTTGTTAGCCAATTCATGCAAGCTCCCCGTACTTCCTATCTCACGACTGTCTACTGCATACTTCGGTATTTAAAATCAGCCCCAGGTCTTGGCCTCTGCTTTCAGTTGCATGGTCATCTTCATCTTTCTAGCTATTCCGATGCTGATTGTGCAGGTAGTACTTTTGATCGCCGCTCTACATCCGGCTTCTGTACCTTCCTAGGTGGCAATCTTATAACCTGGAAGAGCAAAAAGCAGCCAGTTGTTGCCCGGTCCTCGGCTGAAGCTGAATATCGTGCTATGTCTCATGCGACATGTGAACTTGTGTGGCTTCGCAATCTTCTTGAAGAACTTGGCTATCCTCCTTCGGGTCCTATTCCTCTTCACTGTGACAATCAAGCGGCCATCCATATTGCTCGTAACCCAATTTTTCACGAGCGAACCAAGCATATTGAGGTTGACTGTCACTTTATTCGGGAGAAAGTCGCTTCTAAGGAAATTGTCACTCCTTTTGTTTGATCTGGGGATCAACTTGCTGATGTTCTTACAAAATCCTTGAGTCGAGATGCTCTTCATCGTGTTTGTGACAAGTTGGGCATGATCAACATCGATGCTCCAACTTGAGGGGGAGTATAGAGAATGCTAGTGTATTATATTTATTGTGTGTCCTTTTAGTGTAAGTGCATGTGCACACTTCCCTATTCCCCTGCAGTGTACTATATGCTTTTTCATAATAAAATATTATGTGTTAGGGCATGCAAGCCTAACACATCATCTCTCCCAAACTCTCCTCCTCCTTCTCTCTCAATATTCTCATCTCTTCTTCACATTATCCTCATCAAATCTTTTTCTACTGCATGTAGCTTATAGCTCATGAAAATAGCTTAACTCATTCGTAACTGAGGCTACATGCTACATAGCACATGGTTCACTCTATGTATACATAACCTATGGTACACGCTATGTAACTTACATTACAAGTTACTTTTCACTAAAACATTAAAATCAATTAATGTTTTCAATGATTTGTTACATTTTTCATTTTTAATAAAAATTAGTTACTTTTTTCAATGATTATAGAGTAATAGTATTAGATAAGTTATGTTGCTCGTTCTTTACCTTCATACTTAATCTTCTATTATTTTAGGTTGTGTTTGATTGCACAAAATTTCATTGAATTTCATTATTAATCAACTAATTTGGTGTAAAATATTGTGAATTCATGATACTTGAAAATCTAGTAGTGTGTAGCTTATGCTACAAGCTATGTAGCTTAAGCCTCACGCTTCAGGGGTGAGTGCTGCACTACATGCTATTTGCTATTTAAAACACTACCTACTCATCCCTCCCAAAAGATAGCATTAATCATATGGTGTGTGTGTGTGTGTGTTTTCTGAAATTTCCTTCTTAATTTTAGGAGGGAGCTTGTAAATTTTCTACGAAGACCAAACACCTCATATTTAAAATGCAACTATAGAAAATACTGGTTAAATTGCAATTTTCATGTCACCCAAATGCACCCTAAAGGTATGCTTTTGTTTCTCCGAGGGTTGATTTGTTCTTTTGAACAATGACGCCAACGAAGATCTTCATCATTGATATCAACGAACAAAATCACAGAGTGCTCAATAGATGTGTCATGCATAGAAATCAGAGGAATAGTTGGATCACTTGCTTGCGTATTGTGACATGGCCAAGCGATCTAGGGCATTTGGAAAGAGAGGGTTGATTAGATTTTTAATGATATTGATGCAATGATGGAAGTGGTTATTAAGAAAATCAAGCAATCATTAATTAGGCCCTGGTAAGAGTTTCATGTGACATGTATTTCGAATATGTACAAAGGCAGGAAGTTCCTTGATTTTATATTATGCTTTCGAATAAATATTTTATGTGCCTCTCTAAACTCGACTTCCTCCTTTCCAGAGCACCTTTGAGTTAAGGGGGAATGTTAAAGTATTTCTTTTGTTTTCTCCAAACTCAGGTTCATCTTTTCCAGAGCACCTTGAGTGTAAGGGGGGATGTTAAAGTACATATATATATTTTTTAAGGTTATGTTAGCCCTTGTTGCAAGTTGGGCATCATTAGTATAAGATGCTCCAGCTTGAGGGGAGTGTTGAAAGAGTGCATTTAGAATAGAGTTTGAATAAGTTGTAAATGGGCTAAGGCCCAACCCATATGTGTTGAGGAACTAAAAATTTTTATTTGGCATATAAGTTGTGCGACTGCGCAACAAGAAGTCGTGCGGCCGCGAGGAAGCAGGACCATGAAGAAAGAAATGCTGGGGAACACAGTTGGAGTTTTGGAATAAATTGTCAATTGCGCGACCGCACAACTAAGTGGTGTTCTATGGTTGTGCAATCTTAATAAGATTCGAAGTCATCCACGCAATTTGATTTAGTTGTGCGGAATTCAGATGTCGCATGTACGAATGCCTATAAATACCCCTTTGGCCCTCTCATTTGGGGACATTTTTTGAGGAATTCAGAGCTCTTTGGAGATCCTGCCCGAAGAAGAGAAAGGTATCAAGGAGGATCCGCGCAATAACTCCTCCCCAGGAGTTGTGCACTGGCCATAGTCAGTGTATCCGTGCATGAGCCCTATAAATGACTCCAAGGTTATCACCAATGATCAAAGATTATCACCAATTATCTTCGACCATGCAAAATTCTCACAAGAGATGGTATTGACTATTCTCTATAAATTCGAGGGGGTGATATTGACTTCACCCACATGGAGATGGAAGGAATTGGTGGTGGGGCACCAATAGTTTAGAAATCCTTTAAAAATATTAACATCTCAGTAGAAGTGGTCAGATGTAACCTCAACGGAATTCCAAAAGGCATATCTTGATCAATGTTCAGAGTGTCCTTTTATGATTATCTTCGCCCAAGCATTATAATATGAGTGTGGAGAAAGAAAACCGTGGGTACAGAATTCATCATTACCCCACAGGGTAGGAGCTTCATGAATGTGATACCTCTGCTTTAATGCCTTAAAATAATGCACTGGAAAGAGGTCATGCGGGCTATAATCGGGCATAAAAAAACCACATGGTGGAAAATTTCCCAGCTCTCTGCTTAGAGCCCCTCTTGACTAGTGAACCCTCTAGAATGTTGGGTTCCTTCTTGATCCAATTAGTATTGAGGAACGGCCTGCTATGAGTCATTATGTCTGTTAGCTCACTTCGCAAGATGGAGTGATGACGACAAAGAGTGAGGGGGATCGCGATCATTTTGTCTCGAAAAGGGCTTTGAAACTTGTCAAGCTGTGCGATGCTTTAACACTATCCCAGGAGTTTTGCACACATTTTTTGAACTTAACTTCTCCTGGAAGTGTTGCTCCTTACTTGGCTTCTTCTTCTTCTGCGGGCGAGCGGGAGTCGGACTATCCTCCCTAATTGTCAGCTTGGTGCTGTCGATACGTATATTGGTGGTACTCTTCAGCCACTCTACCCAAGTAGATTTAGGGCCTTTTCTGGGTGGCCTTTCTATATCCCCAATAATGATAGCTCTACTTATCGGACTTGGTAAATTGATGATGCGGTCCGAGAAGTCTTATCTTTGGTAATGTCAGCATCTTGAAGAGAGTTGGATTGCTAGTGGAAGTTTCCGTTCTCTTTGAAGGGTGCTTTGCTAATGAGGGGGATCAAGCACTGTGGAATTGTGCTTGGCTCCTCGTCTAGCGGGAGGGAGTTGAAGATTCATCCTGAGTTCTAGAAGTTCCCTTCGACTTTGTCATTTTTACAAGAATTTGTTAAATGGAAAGTGTACATAAGAGGGAAAGTGTAAATAACTAGAAGAAAGAAGTTGCACGGTTCTTACAAGTTGCGCAGGTTTGAAAAGTCGTGCGGAGTTTAAGCACTTGGGAATTTTTTTTTTTTTGCCGAGGCAAAGTAAGTTGCGCGGTTGTGCAACTATATGACAAAAGAATAGAGGAGAGGCAACGCGCGAGTGAAGTGAAGAAGGGAGGCGAAGTCCAGTGTTTATAGGCATGGACCTGCCAGATATTGCACGGACCCGGTCGGGCAGCTAGTCTCGTGCAACACGAAAAGTCAAGCAACATTGGGAAATTGTCGAAAATCAAAAACTTTTGTGAATCTTGTGAGTCTTAATTGTGAAAACAAAAGAGTATTCGATCCACCATTGATTTATCTTCAAAGAACTCCAAGGGGATCGAGGGGGCATCTATTGAGGATCAAATTTATTATTATTATTATTATTATTATTATTATTTATTTGGGATATAAGTTCCATGACTGCGAAACAAGAAGTTGCGAGGCCGTGAGGAAGCAGGACCATGAAGAAAGAAATGATGGGGAACAAAGTTGGAGTTCTAGAATAAAATGTCAATTGTGCGACCGCGCAACTAGGTGGAGTTCCGCGGCCGTGCAATCTTAATAAGATTTGAAGTCATCCGCGCAATTTGATTAAGTTGTGGGGAATTCAGGTGTCACATGTGCCAATGCCTATAAATACCCCTTTGGCCCTCTCATTTGGGGACTTTTTACAATGAATTCAGAGCTTTCTGGAGATCATGCTCTCGTTTAAGCAGGAGTCGACGTTTAAATTCTTGGTTTAGTCACCGCCTAGGTGGTCAGATTCCGGACGTCTTTCTTGACTCTTCACTTCTTCATGGATCGAGATCCCTAATTCTCTATCCTCTCTGTTAGTTTGCGACACAACCCTTACGAAAGAGTCGTATAAGGTCTACCTCCGCCGCCCCTCTTCCTATGAATGTTTTGTAAACCCCATGGCCAATCCCTATCGAAAACCCTTAAGTGACGATAAACGAGACTAGGCATCAAGGAGGATCCACGCAATAACTCCTCCCAGGGAGTTGTGCACTGGCAATAGTCAATGTATCCTGAGGGTGGACGAAATCGGAGCAGACTTGAAGCAGAAGGAAACTTCCAGAATAAGTTACGCGACCGCGCAACTTGTCAGTCTTGCACGGCCACGCAACTGCTAAATTGACTTGATAATTTTACAAGTTCAGGATAACTCCATTCTGAAGTATGCGGAAAGAACTCAGAATCCGCGCAACTCTTCTGTCATTTCAATGGACATCCAACAAGGGCTGAAATGTTGCCGAAATTATTCCATCCAATTATTATTTGATATTGTCAATTGCATCTTGTTTTAGAATCAAAAGCAATGCAAGGAATGTAATGAGAACTTAGATTAATAAAACAATGTGATGACGAATATTCTTTTATTCAAGCTTTCCTTATTATTTTTAGAATACAAATATTCCAATCTCATAAACATTATATATATATATATATATATATATATATATATATTAAAACAATATGGAAGGGCCCAAGCCTCCCCCCCACATGTATTTGACATGTTTTGAATATTATAAATAAGAGAGAGGTTGCTAGGGTTTTAAACCGAAGTAATACACTCACTTTCCTCGATTGGTATCTCTCCTATCTCTCATTATTTCTCTCCCATCTTTCTTCTTTCCTCTTATGACTGCTGCTCATCATCAGCACCTAAGAACAATGAAATGTAGTTGTTCAACAACAACTTGGACGGGTGGACCATTAAAACCAATCAGATCATTGAAATGAATCTAGATGCCACATTTGTTCTTTGATCTAGCCTAAATCTCGAACTAGGACAGTCAAAGCACTTTAATGAGGTGTATATATACAATCTAGATGTGGGATGGTCTAGGTTGTGACATGGATAGTTGGATCTAACAACCTTAGGTCAAGAACATTAGATGGATCTGACCTTTCCAATATCAACACTAATAGCCAGATCTCCCACTCTACAAAGCATGTAGCCATTGGTTGCATCAGGTACCATAACCCACATAACAATTGATGACAATTATTATTTTTCTTTTTTCATCTTAATATTCATAAATGTATTTCTATGAAATGATTATTGAATCTTTTTTAGTTTTCTTAATTGACTACTATTTAACGTCTCAAAGTTCTACTAACTGATTTTGAATGTATTATTTAAACTTTTGTTAATTTTCCTTTCTTCATTATTTTCTCTTCGCTTTCATTGAATTCATTGAGTTATTTATTTATTATAGATTTTAGCATTGGTACAGAATTGGCTTGTGTTTAGCTTTTGGAGTTTGCTATGCTGAACTCTTTTGCATAGCTTATCACTCGGTACCCGTACCATGTATATAGGTGACAATGCCAAGGATTCAAGGATATTTTACATACCCTCAGTACAAGAATCATATATTCCTCCAAAATACATTAGTTTCCAAGAGAGAAGAGATAACTGCAGCAATCTGTTGCCAATGATAGTCATGAACACCATACCTAAAAGATCTTTGAATAATCTCCAGATAGAAATTTGGACTGAGACCAGTCTTCGACATGGTGAAGATGTAACAGTGGAACTTCATTGCACATAGCAGAAAGGCTTGATAAGCATTCAATCTGACGATGGCTGGAGAGTTAATGTTGGAGTCATAAAATATAGGGTGGCACTTAGGTCTCATATAATCACACAACTTTGCCTTCAAACAGGAGCTTGGGTTAGATTGGCTGTTAACCGTAAGTGTGGAGCTCATATGTGTAGTCCAATACCTGCTCAGCAATTTACAAAACCAGTTACTCTGTGCTTGTTGATGCATAAGTACATTTATGACCATGGTTTGGGGATCCAATCCATTGAGCTGGTGGGCCCCACCATGAATGGAGGATACTCCATAAATCTTCTAGAATGGAAGATTTGAATTCTTTACTTGTTGGTTTATTCTCCATAGTATGTGGGATGTTGTTTTATTTTCCCCTTATCTATTTCTTGCTCTTCATCAAAGGGTTGGAACCTTTTATCTGAAATATCTTTGAAGCATCCACCATCTCAAGCAGGGCCATCTGATCAACACACCAGATTACAGAATAGCAGTTACACATGTTCAGAATCCTGCATCAGTGAACTAGGACCCTATAAGTGAAAACCTCATGCACAGTGAAAACATTGAATCCTGTGGTCACCAAAATCTAGTAAAGCAATGGATGACTAAAACTGTTTTCGATATAGAATTTCAACCTTGTGGTATCTGGATATGTAGTACCAGTTTGAAATTTCCAAAACTGCATACATAATTCATCCGCTGCTTTACCAGATTTCATGACCACAGCAGGCCACATCCTTATGACACGAGGTTCTGATATGATACTCATTAGTAACTGTACAGTCTGCACAGGATTTTGTACATGCGGAATCATGTTTCTATAATTTAATCCGTTCAGTTTGCTGATGCATGATTTTGCTTTGATATTTCATATCCATGGAGAAGTCATTGAAGGAGGGTAGTAGACACAGCATGGATAAATTCTATCAAGGCAGACAGTTTGGGAAAAATATCTTGTGTTAAACACTTCTAAATTGCAACTCTTTCCTTACATGCACCAAACAAGTCTGAGAACCAGACCATTCATCTTTGGGCCTGACCGGGGATGATCATAGCTGCCAGTTGGAGGAATTTTGCTCACTGACTACTAACTGTTCATTGGACTTTTCTTCGTCCATTTGTAATTGCTTGAAGTCCTCCAATATTGTTAGGATCAACCATGGGATGCATTTTTGTGGTATGGCTCACCCACTGTAGGATCCAAGAGATGAATATTCCAGATCATACATGTGTCCACATGTACAGAGATAGAGTACTTGATTACTAAAGATATAAGTGATATATTAGATCCTAACCCAATAGTTTTGAGTCATTTGGTTCTATATGCATCTTCATGAGACGATTAAAATAGTAAAATGCTCATTTCAATGGTTGGTATGTTACTGCATGAGATGTGTGTCTAATGATGTCAACCTATTGTTCTTAGGGGATGTAGTACATGCAAGCTGTAGTGAAACATTACTAAGATTCGTCGTCCTTCCAACATTTACATCTGCTGAACCACTTATATTAATGAACTGATGAGAGATACCATGGTTTGACATTCTGGCATTCAAGCTTTAGATATATGTATAGATATTCTGAACTAAAATTTCAGCAATCTCTAAGAATGCACCATATCAGCATACTAGTGACTCTGGGAAGATCAATAGTTGAAAGGATTAAGTTCCACCAACAAATAGGGAAAAGTTATTATGGCCACACTAGGCCTCATTAATGAAAGAGTAACAACAGCTCTGCCAGGTATCCCAGTAAACTGTGAAAGTAGATATTATACTCCAATTCCCAGAAACTAATGCCCCACTAATCTAGAAATGACAAACCAAGCAAACAGCAGCAGAATGCATATAGAAGTAGGTGTTTTGTGAGCAAACAGAGGGAAGATTAAGTAGCAACAGAATCCAGTGTTGAGCAAGTTTAGGAAAATTAATCTAGCCATCTAAAGGAATTTCCTGCCCAAATTGATGTCACAAACATGTACTCATAACATGAATAGAAAAAGCTACCGAGGAATCTCTGAAACGGTACCCTTGTGGAATCTCACCAGCCACCTCTATTTTAAAGAAACTCTCTCAAAAAAATTCCAATCTCTGGATGAGAATAGTAATAGAGAAACTTCATCCATCAATGAATCCCATATGTCTAATATAAGTTTATACATCATCATCATCATCATTGGCTTGTTACAACTACTTAGGTGGAGTGTTATATGAAGAATTGCAATAGGATTCAACAACTTTTGAATCTTCACCACAAGCAACATAGGTAAATAAGCAATGGAAAACACATCAACCTTTCCAAGCTTTGAGAAATGGCTTTGATAACCAATGGGATGGGACAATTCAATTGATCTTCCTTCCCAAGGGTCCAAATGCCATCCTTGTTAGGAAAGCAACACACCTCATGACCCTTCAATGTAGGACACATGATTTAATGCTAGCATGCAACATGGAAATTATGAAAGAGATCATAAAGTAATTCAATTAACAAAAGATGTTAACCCACCGGGTAATTAAGAGTAAACAATAGGAAATAAAATCTGATTTACCTAAATTACATGCCCGCATGCTAAGAAATCACATAAATCAATTAAAACTAGGCCCAATGAAAGGATAGAGCTTTCAATTTACTATATGCGTGTTCCACACTCAAGGGGATGACTTGTAGGCTCTAGGATTAGGGTTAGTAAGGGAAAAATCTAAAATTTAAAAAATTAGGGTTCATGGGAATTAGGTATTTTGGAATTAGGGCTTTTTAAAATTGAGAAAAATTGGAAATTGGGGATCTAGCGTTTAGGGTAGAGTTAGGGATGGGGAATCAAGGGGTTTTGATGGGGGAAGCAAAGGGAAATCAAGGGATTGTCCGTACGGTCAGCATACGGGCTCGCATATGTGGTCGTACGGTCGCACGTGTAGGCCGTTGGCTAGGGTTTTGGGGTCCTTAGTGGTTGATTTCGGTTAGGATTGAAGTAAGATGATGAAAAGTAAAAGAAAAAGATGATTTGGATGGTTTTGAATAGGAATGGAAGAAGAGAGATGAAGTTTTTTTTTTTTTTGGAAAAATACCTCTTTTTAGATAGAAAGGAAGAGAGAAGGAAGATGATAGATGGAAGCCTCACACCTTCGTTGAATGGGGAATGGAATCACACCACACCCAAGCTCCAAATCACATGGAGTATTCTTCAAATCACATGAAGAGGAGAAAACACAAAGCATTTTTTTTCTTCAAAATAATGGCATTATGACTCCACATACCCACCTTTCTCTTTTATAATATCAGAAAAGACCTTTTACAAAAAAGGCTCTCTCAGATAAGATTCTCAACATAAAGGTGCTTAATAAATTAAAAGTTGTTCCTAACTCCCTAATCTCAACACAAATATAAGCTATACCAACAATAACGAAGCCTGTAAGCAATCTAAACAACTAAACTCTTGTGTGGCCCATGGGGGTCCACGATCAAGATGTCCGATGATGATGATCCAATGGTCCGATCATCGTGTCCACCTGATCCAGCAGTCCGATGTGTCCATTAAGCTCCTATATGCAGCCCACGTGCATCTTCTCAGTATGGGTCTTCAAAGATGCACGAACATGCACATGGGGTCTTCAATGTGGCTAGGAATGTGAATTGAGCCAAGCGGGCCCCATGTAATGATTGTCTAGCCATAAGGAGACTGGCCCAGCCTCCCTCCTTCGATATGGTGCTTGGATGTCCTCATCACCCTTCATTAAACTGAGCAAGAACTACATTGAAGACAATTCCTGAGGCAAGACTAGCCACATTCCCTTTCTTCTTAGCAAATTTTAAGCCTCTATCAATCATTTCCTTCTTATTTTATTTTACATCGCCAAAATCCTATTTAAAGGATTTTATCATTTCCTCAAAATTAAGAATGTGTAGACAAAGGTAGAGAAGTTGCCTTCATAACTTCTCTGTCACAAAAGACCCTTACCAATTTTGTTTGGGACCATTTGTGGAGTTAAAATTTCAATCTCTAAGTCCTTTAATCTTCAAAGATCAATGCATCTATTCTCTAGTCACACATGGGATCTTGAATTCCCAAAATTCACCTAGTGGTGACTCCATTTGAATTTTCATACACCCACTATTTTCCGATGGGTAGGTTGGTCTATTACGTAGATTTCTCAAAGAAAAATGTTTTGGACTTGCTTATGGAAACTATAAAACTAGGCAAACAACCAATTGAAGCTCCAATGGAACCTAATTATCACCTTCAAATGTTGGGACAAGAGTTATTTCACAGTTAGGGAATGTATAAAAGGATTGTTGGGTAGCAAATGTACTTAACTACCACCAAAATGGATATACCATTTGATGTGGGTGTTGTAAATCAGTTCATGCATGCTTCTTGCATTTCAAATCGTGAGGTTGCCTAGCATATCTTGAGATATCTCAAGTCCTCTCTAGGTAGGGGAATATTATTCAGCTGTCTGAATATTGATATATGTGCCAATGTTGATTGTTGTTAATGACTGTAGATGTGGGTCATACAATTGTACAACCTACCTGGATGAATGTAATAAGGGGAAGTACAATGGTACAACCTACCTAGTCTTAAGTTTTTGTCCATATATCCATTTATTTGGTCTGTTAGGTACACTTAATATTCACGTCTTATTGTCAATTAGTGAGGGGTATTTTTGAAATATTTGTATTTTTACTTAATATATAAATGAAGAGAGGAGGGGCATGTAGCCGTAATTCATTCTCTCTATTCTCTTTTTCCCATCTCTTTTTTTCTTTCTCCTTTCCATTTCCTTTTGCTTCTCCATAATTCTACATGATATCAAAGCGTATTTCATTCTCATTTACACATCTCTCCTCTTCCATCTCTTCTATCTCATAAACTCTTCTTTTTATTTCCTCCTCTTTTTTATCTCCCTTGTGCTGAAAATTCTCTGAGAAACCTAGCCTTTCTTCTTTTTGGTGTGCCAGGCTTTTGTGATGATCCGTGTGAGAGGGTGAATGTTGTATTCGTGACAACTCTCATATTCGGTTGTTACGTGTGAGCTTATTTTTTATCAAGTGTAGTGTGTACATCGTATGAAGCATGCAATTAGAGCGTTCTTACATCTAGAAAAGTCAGCCCTCATTCTTTTTAGCACTGTGGTACTCTGTTTAATTTATTCTTCTAATAGAGATGAAGGGTGATAAAAGATCTGGGTTTCTAAATCCACCAAATTTTCTAGGGGTTAAAATAACGTATGTAAAATCAAATGAAGCAAATTATCTCTAGTGTTCCATATAAATCTAAGTGTTTTTTTACTGCCAAACATAAATTAAAATATCTGAGAGCAAAGAAACAAGATGAAAGTGATAGCACGTACGATTAGTATGGAAACATCTATTAGTGGCAAGTGATGTTTCTAGATATTGTAAAAGTGTGGGCTATGTTATGAGAGATGTATTCATCCAATAAAATTTTCTCCTACATATAAGTTGTTTGAAGAGATTTTTGCATTCCAACAAGGGGATAAGTCTTTTGGTGAAATATTATTTAAAATTAAAAGGAATGTAGGAATTGAAGGTGTACCAGCCACTTACTAGTAATCTAGGGCAGTGTTAGAAATATTGGTATGGTGTTACGTATCGCATCCTTGGGATACAGATACGTATCGGTTATCGCATGGGATATATCGTTTGTATCGGGTAATTTATCGCACTTGTTGAGAAACATGGGGAAACGATAGGAAAATGGTTGAATTTTTCAATGAAAATTCAGATATTGTTAGAAAAGACCTTAATATACACTTTTAAATCATAACATCTTAAAAAAGAAGTGCACATAATAGGTTTCCTTTATATAGGGTCCCAAGTTGTTCGTTGTTTGACTGAACTAATGTAACTATATTCAAATTGAATGCATAACAATTAGAGTGTGTGTGATGATGATTTCATCAAACACTCCTAAATACTTCAAAATTAGTCCCAAATGACAATAGCTGATTGAAGGGAAATTTAATATATATATATATATATATATATATATATAATTAAAAAATGATTTTTATTTTCCAAAAATTGACAAGGACTTAACAAATCAGTAGATAAGCCCTCATACATGCTTGATTTCATGTTTGGAGTGCAACATTACAAGCAACTTGGGAGAAATTGGGGAAATTTTGAATTTTCCCTAATTTTCCCCAAATCGGACTACCTACGCTCAAATTTCAAAATTAGAATGTATGTGATGATCATTTCATCAAATACTTCGAAATTAGTCTTAATTGACAGCTAGTTGAAGGAAAATTTCAAGAAAGAAAATGGAGAACATGAAGAACCAATGGATATCGAAATCAAAGCCCCACTCCATTATTTTTCATGAAAAACATGAAGAACTAATGGATTTATAACCATTTGACACTGATTTAACATAATTTCAAAAAAAAAAAAAATAATAATAATAATAATAAATAGAGAGAGAGATCGGAAACTGAAAATGCTCACCGGATCGAATGTGTGGGATATATCGGCACTACTTGTGTGTTTCAAATCGCACAGGTGGGATACAAGATATATCGTGGGATATATCAGCGAATATCGTCGATATTTAAAACATTGATCTAGGGTAACATTGTCAGCAATGTAAGGAGTTTTGTATGGCTAAATTTCTAACTGCCTTAAAATCATAATATAAACCAGTGTGTGTGTAGATCTTGTGTGGCAAGGATGTTCCATATCTAAATGAAGTTCATACTCGCCTTCAGCATCAACTCCTTGGCTTTACAGGTGGAGTCAATGATAATTCTGCTTTAGCAATATTTGTTGGACAAGGCAACGGAAATCAAGGTGGTCAAGGTGATGTCGGGTGAGGTTATGGTAGAAGTCATGGAGTTGAAGTGTATTCATTGTGAGCTTACAAATCATACTATCGAGAAATATTGGGACATCCCTGGGAAGCTAGCCTGGGCAAATCGGCCATATTATTCTGAAGAGAACAATGGGTCTTGTTTTGCCGGTTCTCCTCCTATAGGTTGGTAGCCAAGTACATCCGGTGACATAGTCATGCTTACCAAATATGAGTATTCCAAGTTATTGAAGAATCAGCTCTACTGCTACTCCCACTCCTATAACCACATTCGTGAACTTAGGTCTGACTTGTTTAGGGTCGAAGTCTTCTGCTTCATAGGTCATTGACTATGGGGCCTTTGACCATATGATGAGTTCAGTGCCTTTTCCTCTATTAATACATTATTGTCAAGTTCATCAGTCTTTTGGCAAATGGTACCCAGTCCAAAGTATGTGGAATGAGTGCCATTCATCCAAGTTCCTCTGTTTCATACTACATGTTCTCTATGTACCTGAATTTTCTTTTAGTCTTATGTGCCTGTTAGTAAACTAAAAGAAAATCATTTAACTGTTTTGTGACTTTCTATCATTCACAAAAGCGTTATTCCTTCATTATCGTCCGCATTAACTTTAGAATGTGAGGTTTGTGAGTTAAGTAAGCATCATTAAGTCAGTTTTCCACTGCATGTGGAAAAGCGTAGTCTAGTTCCATTTTCTTTAGTTCACAAATGTTTGGGAACCTGTTCAAGTCTCTAGTTTCTTTGTGACTTTCTATTATTCAGAAAAGTGTTATTCCTTCATTATCATCTACGTCAACTTTGGAATGCGAGGTTTATGAGATAAGTAAGCATCATCAGTCATTTTTCCACCGTGTGTGGAAAAGTATCATCTAGTCCATTTACATTAGTTCATTCAGATGTTTGGGAACCTATTCGAGTCTCTAGTTTGTCACGGTATATTTTATTACTTTTGTTGATAATTTTTCAAGAATGACTTGGATTTATTCAATGGCTTTATTCAATGAAAGATGAATCTAAATTGTTTTCTACTTTTTAAGTTCTTTCATATGGAAGTACATAATCAATTTAACTCCAAAGTATGTGCGTTTTATTTAGATAACGCTAAGGATTATATACCCAATTTTTATTTATTATTATTATTTTTTTAATCCAATTCTTTAAGCCTATATTTATTTGAAAATGGTATTTTGCATCAGACATTTTGTGCCTACAATTCACAACACAACAATGTTGTAGACAAAAAAATTGTCATTTGCTTGAGGTAACACATGCCTTGTTGATTCATTGAACATTCCAAAAAGAGTTTTTGGAGTGATGCAGTTTTAACAGCATGTTATCTGATTAATTTGAAAATGATATTTTGCATCAAACATTGTATGCCTACACTTCACAGCACAACCGTGTTGTTGAATGGAAAAATTGTCATTTGCTTGAGGTAACACGTGCCTTGTTGATTCATTGAATGTTCCAAAATAGTTTTTGAAGTGATGCATTTTTAACAGCATATTATCTAATTAATTTGAAAAATGGTATTTTGCATCGAACAATGTGTGCCCACACTTCACAACACAACAATGTTGTAGAACAAAAAATTTGTCATTTTCTTGAGGTAACATGTGCCTTGTTGATTCATTGAATGTTCCAAAAGAGTTTTTGAAGTGATGCAGTTTTAACAGCATGTTATCTGATTAATCAAATGCCCTCTACTATCTTAATCAATCAGGCGGTCAAATGTATTTTTCTCGAGTATTTTAGAATTCAAAGGGGTTATAAGTGTTACAGTCCTTGTCTTTGAAGACAATTTATTTGTGTCGATGTTACCTTCTTTGAGTCTACTCCATTCTTCTCAAATGATGGTAGATCTCTTTTCACCAGCAATTCCTATGCCTATTCCTGCCTATTCCGGTTAAATAAGATACTATCCAATCACATCCTTCTACCGGTTCGTCCATTGGTGTTGGTGTGCCTACACTTAAAGTCTACTCACGATGAGAATGGGCTAATATACTGCCAACCATGATGTGTCTTCCACCATAACTACTTCCAAGCCTGTTGATCCTATCACTCTGCCTATACTTCTTGATTCATCTGATATACCTCTTGCTCTGAGGTAAAGTAAGCGTGTGTGTACCAACCACCCTATCTCCAAATTTGTTTCTTTTTAGTGTGTCTTCCGCCTTTCATAAATTTGTCTTATCTTCGTCATCGTATTCTGTTTCTAAGTCATACCAAGAAGTGATTTCACGTAAGGAGTGGAAGTAGGCGATGGAAGAATAAATGGTTGCACATCGTCAAAATGACAATTGAGAGCAAACTGGTCTTCCCATTGGTAAATGTATGTACTAATGGTTGTCGGTGGGTGTATACCAACTTAATAGCACAATTGAACGATTGAAGGCTCACTTAGTTGCTAAGGGATATAGTTTGACTCTTGGTATGGACTATACCAAAATCTTCTTTCTAGTTATCATGCTTAATTCTATTCACAACATTCTTTCTGATGTTGTTAATCATAGATGTCCCCTCTTCCAGCTCGATGTTAAAAATGCTTTTCTTCATAGCGATCTCACAAAGGAAGAATCTATAGAGCAACCACCAGAGTTTGTTTCTTAATAGGGAGTCAGATAAGGTTTGTAAATTGAGAAAGACAATTTATAAGTTCTAACAGTCACTATGTGCATCATTTGATAAATTCAATAAGATTGTGATGGCCTACGGTTTTGTTTGAAGTCATATTGACCATTTTGCTTTCATAGGAAGAGGCATCTTTGGTTTGATTGTATTAGCTGTATGTATAGATGATATTGTGGTTATGAGGGGTGATAGGAAAGGAATTGATGATCTTAAGAAGTATCCTCCACATCACTTCTTAATGAAAGATTTTGGTCATATTCGATATTTTCTTGATTTAAAAGTTTCCAAATCAAAGGAAGGCATTAATCTATCTAAAAATAAATATGTTTTGGATTTGCTCATAGAAACAAGCATTTTTGTACTAAACCATCTAATACACCAATGGATCTAAATCATAAACTAGTTAGTCACCAAGGAAACATGGTTGAAGATCCAGAAAGGTATAGAAGATTGGTCAAAAAAATTATTTACCTAACAATTACTGTGCTAGATATATCATATGATTCTAGTGTGGTAAGTCAGTTCATGAATTCTCCTAGGATGCCTAATGTGGATGCAATTATTTGTAGATCACAATATCTTAAAGGAGCAACACGCTAGAAAAATTTATATAAAAAGAATTATCATCTTCAAGTTACAGGGTATTTTGATGCAGATTAGGTAGGCTCCTCGACTAAGATGAGGTTTACTATTGGATACTGCACAATTGTAGGAGGAGATTTGGTCACATGGAAAAGTAAAAGGCAGAGAGTTATAGCCTGAGAAAGTGCTAAAGCATTATATAGGACGATGGCTATACCACTTGTGATCTCGTGTGAATCAAGAAACTGTTGCAAGAAATGGCTTTTGCAACGAGCCTACTAATGCAATTATTTTGTGATAATCATTTAGCCTCCCATATCACAAAAATCCAGTTTATCATGAGAGAACTAAGCATATTGAAGTCGACTGTCATTTCATACATGAGAAGGTTTCTACTGGTGAAATTTATAAGCCATATGTTTGGTCTCAGGATCAACTTGCTGATGTGTTCATCAAACCTCTTGCCACAATCAGTTTACATGCATTTATTTCAAGCTAGAAATCAATGACATTTATGCTCTAGCATGAGGGTGAGTGTTAATGACTATGGATGTGGGTTGTACGACTATACAACCTACCAGGATGAATGTAATGAGTCGTAGAGTGGTACAACCCTAGTCTTATTTATGCAAGACACATGATTTAATGCTAGCAGGCAACGTGGAGATTATGAAAGAGTCCATAAAGTAATTCAATTAACAAAAGATGCTAACCCACCAAGTAATTAAAAGTAAACAATAGGAAATAAAATCTAATTTAACTTAAATCACATGCCTGCATACTAAGAAATCACATAAATCAATTAAAACTAGACCCGATGGAAGGATAGAACTTCCAATTTAGCATAGGCACGTTCTACACTCAAGGGACTGATTTGCAGGTTTTATAATTATAGTTAGGAATGGAAAAATCTGAAATTTGAAAAATTAGGGTTCATGAGAATTGAGGATTTTGGAATTAGGGTTTTTAGAAATTGGAGAAAATAGAAAATTGGGGATCTAGGGTTTAGGGTAGGGTTATGGATAAGGCATTAAGGGATTTTGATGGGGAAGCAAGAGGAAATCAAAGGATTGAGTGGTTGTCCATATGGTTAGCCTAGGGGCTCACACGTGTGAGTTGTTGGCTAGGGTTTTTGGGTCCTCAATGGTTGATTTTTGTTGGGGTTGAATTTAGATGATGAAAAGTTGAAGAAAAAGATGATTTGGATGGTCTTGGATAGGAAGGGAAGAAGAGAAGTGGAGTTTTTAGGAAAATACCTCTTTTGGATAGAAAGGAAGAGAGAAGGACGATGATAGATGGAAGCCTCGTACCTCCATTGAATGGGGAATGGAAGTACTCCACACCCAAGCTCCAAATCGCATGGAGTATTCTTCAAATCACATGAAAAAGAGAAAACACAGCTTTTTTTCAAAATAATGGCATTAGGGTTTCACACACCCATCTTTTTCTTTTATAGTATCGGAAAAGACCTTTTACAAAAAGACGTTCTTAGATAAGATTCTCAACATAAAGACGTTTAATAAATAATAAGTTGTTTCTAACACTCTAATGTCTACACAAATATAATCTATACAAAAAATAATGAAGCATGTAAATAATCTAAACAACTGAACTATTTCGTGGCCCGTGGGGGTCCACAATCGAGACGCCCAATGATGATGATTCAACGGTCCAATCATCATGTCCACCTAATCCAATGGTCCGATGTGCCTATCAAGATCCTATATACAGCTCACGTGCATCTTCCCAGTGTGGGGTCTTAAAAAATGCACGAACATGCACATAGGGTCTTTAACATGGCTAGGAATGTGAATTGGGCCAAGTGGACCCCATGTAATGGTCGTTTAGCCATAAAGAGACTCACTCAACCCTCCTCTAGTATGGTGCTCAGATGTCATCATCACTTATGTTTCATCCATTTGTCCCTTAATTTGGTCTATTAAGTGCACTTAATCTACATGTAATATTTGATGTTAATGAGGGATATTTTTAGGATATATCCTTTTTTGACTTAATATCATTGTTAAAAGTTTCACCAAGAAAACGATAATATTGTCGATCATTGTTGATGAATCAACGGCAATGAAACCTCAGAAATTTGTATCCCTTCCAGGTTTCAGTGACAAATCATCGAAAATATCACTGAAATCGATAACACTACGTTATCACTGAAAGTATCTCCACCTACCATTGCCAATCGAACCGTAGCCACGATGTGATGTAGGACTGATGCATGAACCAAATAACATGTGAGATCAAGTAGCAAAATTAAGACAAATAACAAAAAAACACAAACATTGCCATAATCATGATGCAGGACATGAAAATTAGATATGATGTGCAAGATTTCAGGCTTTACATCATAATAATTTAGAAACAATCACAATAATTTCACATCCCACATTAAGTCAAGCATTCAACAAGGGGAATCTACGAGGGTCCAGGCTTATACATGTTAGGGTTGAATCAATTAAAAATTATAGACCAAACAATACTCAAAGGATAGTAGATTCATCCACACATACAAAGGATTATTTCCCAATCCAAGGGATTCTCACATTTCAATTCGAGAAAACCTAGGGTTTCAAAAGTATAATAGAACTTGGGGATTTGAGATGATCTACGGTTAGGGTTGTGGAAACAAGGCGAAAGAGGAGTGAAATAGAAACGAGAGGGAACCTGTGATCAGCCCGCACATGTGGACAGCAAACTGGCTTGACACACGTGTGTGGATGGCGGCCCGCACGTGTGTGGGGCCCATGAATCTGGAATCGGCCAAGGATGGACCACCTTCCCTCCAAATTTCAGGCCAAATAGATGATCGGTTTGAACACGGTGCTTCGTCGAAGTTTCAGCCCTCTTGTAGGGCTAGATTCTGGAAATCAGTTGTAGGGAAGGATTGGCTGCAAAATACCAATGGATTTGAAGGTTGGATGGCGGTAGGAAAAGGTGAATATGGATGGTAGGAGATGTGGGCGATTTGGAATGGTTGTGTCTTTGCACCACGGTAGTTAGCTCTTCGAAGAAGTGAGGGTTTCAGACCCAATTAGGTTTTCACAACTCAGAGAAAGCAGGAAAACGCAAAAATTTTATTCCAATCATCAATGAGAAAAAAGACTACAAGTGGTGCCTATTTATAATAAAATCATATACCTCAAAACTCGCGCCATGTGCACACCTTATTACTTGGAGACGAAGTAATAAAAAATAACAACTAATCAAAGCAATCTAAACCGTCCATGATATTCCTAATAACGATAATAAGTAAAACCCAGACTACGAGATTATTTAGAAAGTGGGCCACGATCATGAGAACCCATGGTGGGATTCACATGATGATCGGGTTCACTCCAATGAACTAAAATGCAGTCCTCTAACTAGTAGGCCCTCCCTGGACGCCGTCATCGATCCAGATCGAAGATGGGGCCCTCCTTGCGTATGTGCATAAGGAGAGCATGCGTGTGCGCAAGATGTCCCCATCAACTCCCCGACTGCGAAGATTTCGCAACTGGCAAAACGAAACTCCTGAACCGCTCCAAGATGTCAGGATCAAGTTTCTGAAGCTCTTCCTCAATGAGCCACGTACTGTCTGAAGCTGGCATGACTTCCACTTGACCAAGAACTTTTGACATCTGTCGTTTGATGTCGATATTATCTGATGGTCCAGAATATCCTCTATTTCTTCTCTGGGTGTGGGAAGGGTAGGTATCGGAGGTAGAGGCCGGGAAGATGGGTCGAGAGGGGGCCATAGATCAAGGGAAAGGTCTGGGAAATCAGGATGGCTAGGTGACAGGCTAAACAATGTATCAATGGTCCCCTGAAATGCAACTAGATCCTCCACATTGAATGTGGAACTAATTCCCATAGAAGGTGAAATATCTACCACATACGCATTGAGACCGTTTCGTTTTATAATTTTGAATGGTTGAGTGCTACACGTGTGTAATTTATGAACAACTCCCTGAGGGTACCGCTCTGGCTTGATGCGGACCATCACAGTCCCCTACATTGAATTCCTTGAATCATTTATGTTGGTCAGCAGAAATTTTGTAATGTTCATTACTAGTATTGATCTTTTGCTTGATTTCTTAATGCAATGAATGAATGTAATGTGCAAAGGACTCTGCAGACTCTGATGGCCTATGGGACAGGGACATAGGGACAAGATCAATAAGCTTCCTAGGTTTATAACCAGTAACAACTTCAAAAGGACTAACACCTGTGGATCTATTGACAGAACTATTAAATACAAACTCGGCGATAGGTAGTGCAGTGTCCCACGTCCTGGTGTGCTCCCCCATTAAATACCTGAGCAAATTTCTCAGACTCCTATTGACCACCTCAGACAGGTTTGGTAGAGTTGCCCCAGGGACTAAATTAATGACGTGTTGTATATCCCTCATAAGGGGAAGCTCATCCAGTAGATCATCGGGAAAGACATCACGAAACTCATCCACTATCGGAATGACCTCAGTGGGTAACTCTGCACTAGCCTCTGGTGCACTTTCCCTAGCCACAAGGGCGTACACCATCGAGTCTGACTCAGTCTCTCGCTCAAAGTCTTTAGTATTTAAAATATGGGGAGGCTTAGACTTGGACTTCGATTCCTCAACCAGCCTCAAGTGATAAGAAAAATGGAGGTATTTTTCCTTAAGAGTTTCTTTCATTTCTCCTCAATGGACTATTAGGGGTTCCATCAACCTCTCTTTCTTTCACTCCATAGTAGCCCAAAACCTCTTTGCTTGGCCCACAAGCTTCATCTTGACAAATTAGACTCGACGAGCATCCGTCATGTCGTATCACTCAAAATAGTGGTCCATATCTACCAACCAGTCTAGAAAAGATTTAGGGCCCAAGTGGCCATTAAACGTAGGGGCCTCTACTCTAACTCCCTTGAGGAGTTGCGCATCTGAGTCATAATGATTATAATGCCCCTCGCGGGGTAGGTGCACAGGTGCACGCCCATGTCTGTTTCTTTGGCCACCCTCATTCCTTTGTCTATCCTCCTGACCACCTGCCTGAGATTTGGCATCTTCCCCAATGACGGGGTTTGCCCAGGCGGAGGTCTCTAGTTGGATAACACGCACATTAAGCTGATCCCAGCGTTGGTCAATACATTGTTCCAAGCACCTACCCAAAGACTCAAACTGCCGGGTTATGTTGTCCATTGACTCTTGTAATTGCTCTATGTTTAGTGTAGGGTGCAACCCAAAACCGCGACCAGTACACGTGGGCATACAACTACCCAGTCAACTCAAAGGTCCTCTAATGCAACTATATGCATCTAAATGGAACTAAATGCTCCTATAGGACTTTATATGAGGGAAACTAAGTAACGCTCCTAAAATTCCAGCAACATAATTGTCTAAACAGTTTGTTAACAGAAAATTCAGCAATGAAAATTGGAGAATTTCTGACAATAGATAATTCAGCAGTCTATGTTGTGAATGATGGGTCCTAAACAACCCTATATGATGAAATTTAATGCAAAAGAAATGCTAGTAGACTAAACCCTAAACATGCAATGCAATCCCATATGAAAAACATAAGCTTCGATACCAAATTTGATGCAGGACATGAAAATTAGATATGATGTACAAGATTTCAGGCTTTAGATCATAATAATTTAGAAACAATCACAATAATTCCACATCCCATATAAAGTCAAGCATTCAACAAGGGGAATCTACGAGGGTCCAAGCCTACATATGTTAGGGCTGAATCAATTAAAAATTATAGACTAAACAATGCTTAAAGGATAATAGATTCATCCACACATACAAAGGATTATTTCCCAATCCAAGGGATTCTCACATTTCAATTTGGGAAAACCTAGGGTTTCAAAAGTGGAATAGAACTTGGGGATTTGAGATGATATATGGTTAGGGTTGTGGAAACAAGGCGAAAGAGGAGTGAAATAGAGATGAGATGGAACCTGTGATCAGCCCGCACGTGTGGACAGCAAACCGGCTTGACATGCGTGCGTGGATGGCGGCCCGCACGTGTGTGGGGCCCATGAATCTGGAATCAGCCATCTAGGACCTGGTCGGCCAGGGATGGACCACGTTCCCTCCAAATTTCAGGCCAAACAGATGATCGGTTTGAACACGGTGCTCCGTCGAAGTTTCAACCCTCCTACAAGGCCAGATTGTGGAAATTCGTTGTAGGGAAGGATTGGCTGCAAAATACTAATGGATTTGAAGGTTGGATGGCTATAGGAAAAGGTGAATATGGATGGTAGGAGATGGGGGCGATTTGGAATGGATGTGGCTTTGCACCATGGTAGTCAGCTCTTCGAAGAAGTGAGGGTTTCGCACCCAATTAGGTGTTCACAACTCAAAGAAATCAGGAAAACGCAGAAATTTTATTCCGATCATCAATGAGAAAAAAGACTACAAGGGGTGCCTATTTATAATAAAATCCTATACCCCAAAACTCGCGTCATGTGCGCACCCTACTACTTGGAGACAAAGTAAAAAAAAAAATAACAACTAATCAAAGCAATCTAAACCGTCCATGATATTCCTAACAATAATAATAAGCAAAACTCAAACTACTAGATTATTTAGAATAGTGGGCCACGATCATGAGAACCCATGGTGGGATTCACATGACAATCAGGTCCACTTCAAGGAACCAAAACGCAGTCCTCTAACTAGGAGGCCCTCCCTGGACGTCGTCATCAATCCAGATCAAAGGTGGGGCCCTCCTTGTGTACTTGCGTAAGGGGGGCGTGCGTGTGCGCGAGATGTCCCCATCAATCATCACGAATACCATGAAAACCAAAAGAACATCATGCATAATCCTATCGTAATTTACTAACATCAGCACACAAGATCATTATATAAAAGGAAACTAGGATTTAATGGATGTAAGGACATCCAATTAGCATAGGGTATAGTATATTTCAAAGTAGAAGGTCTAATACAACCTAGGGTAAAATTAGGGTTTTACGAAATTGGGAAAATCTAGGAAAGTTATGAATTTTTAGATTTAGAGTTATGGTTTTGGTAGAGAGGAAGGGGGTTTTGATTTAAGGATGAAAGGAAGCCAAAAGGGACAAGGTGTGGCAATACGGCAAACCCGAAAGGTTCACACATGTGATTGTATAGTCACACGTGTGGCATGGGATGAATGGGTTAGGTCTCTTAGAGTTTGGGATTGTAGATAGGTAAAGGAAAGATGGGTTTAAGAGAAGATGAAGGCTTAGGATGAGAAAATGAAAGAACTTGAAGAAAATACCTTGATGGAGGGAAGAGAGAAGATGATGTGGGGATAGATAGAGACCTCGCACCTCCATTGATGAAGATTACCCTCACACCAATCTCCCTTCCAAATCATATGGAAATATCTTCAAATCTTATGAAGATGGTAGAAGAAGAAAAAAAAACAAAAGCTTTTTCTCTTCTTCTTTTTTAATCAAAAAATCCAATGAGGGAAGGGTCACACGCCCACCCTCTTTTATAGCTCCAAGAAAGTTCAAAAATTATGAAAAGTACCATGTTTTGTGAATTTTCACAATAAACACCATGTTTTGTGAATTTTCTCAAAAATAGCCATGTTTCGTGAATTTTGACGAAAATAACCTTAGTCTAACCAAAATCAACTAAAAACACTCATAATGGTGTTCAAAGATAACATAAACAAAAGCAAATCCAATAAGTTGATAAAATCTAAGAAAAACTATTATGGACGATCCACAATCAATGGCTCGATCATGTGATCCAACAACCCGATCGTCACGTCCCTCCAATCCAACGGTCTGGATCACTCCATAAAGCAGCCCATGTGCGTCTTCCCAGTGTGGGGTCTTCCAGATGCTCGTACATGTACATGGGGTCTTCAGCATGATCACGGGTACTCGCCTAGCCATAGGGAAATCGGTGAAACTCGCCTCCTCTAATACGTACGCAAAGGTGTATATGAAGTGATGTCCTCATCACAGTATTTTTGATAAATACCATCGGAATATCGCCCAATATCACTGAAATGCGTAGTCCATCTATGTTAATAGGTGGAAATTCCAAAAAAAAAATAATAATAATAAATAAAATAAAATAAAAAAGAAGAAGAAGAAGAAGAGGGATTTGGGGTAGAGGGGAGGCTTCCGTTGCGATCTAGGGTTTCAAAAGAGGGGTTTCCGAAAACCCTCTTTCAAAAGCAACTACTGCTTTCAACTTTTGAGTTTTTTAAAGTGTGAGTTCCACACCATTTAGTAACAGTGGGTCACCACCATTTCACATGAAAAAGCTTTTGTTTTAAGTTTTAACTTTGCTTTGTTTGTTTAAATTATGAGTTCCACTCCATTTAATAATAATGGGTCACCACCAGTTTATATGAAAATAAACTTATAGTTTACAGTTTACAGGACGCATAAAAAAATGTACATGGATAGATGAAGATATACTTACGGTTCAAAAGAAAATTAAAAAATATTTTTGCATTTAGATTTTTTCTTTCTGGATGCATGGTTGCATTTGTTGCACGCTCGGATGGATGAATGGATCATACGTGTGTAAGCATAAATGGAGAGATGATTGTGTCTATATATGGACGGATGGATGTGATGTTTGTATGTATGTATGTATGTATGGATGGATGGATGGATGCATGGATGGGATGGTTGCATGTATAGATGGATGGATGGTTAGATGGGATGGATGGATGGATGCATTGATGGGATGGTTAGATGGATGGATGGGTGGGTGGGTGGATGGATGCATGGACGGGATGGATGGGAGGTTGATTGACGGTTGGATGGTATGGGTGGATCATTGGTTGGATGCTTGGATGTTTGGTTGGATGGATGGATGCATGGATGGGATGGGATACGATGGATGGATGGATGGGACGGGGTGGATGAATAGATGGATGGATGGGATGGTTGGAGGTTTGATTGGATGGATACATCGATGGATAGGAGGTTGATGGATGGATGGATGGATGGGATGGGTGGGTGGATGGTTGAATGGTTGCATGTTTGGTTGGATGGGATGGATGCATGGATGGATGGATAGACGGATGGGATGGGATGGTGGGTGGGTGGATGGATGGATGGATAGGATGGTTGGGTGGGTGGATGGATGGTTGGATGTGTGGTTGGATGGATGGGATGGATGGTTGGATGGATGGTATGGTTGGGTAGATGGGATGGTTGGGTGGATGAGATAGATGGTTGGATGGATGGGTCAATGGATTGTTGGAGAGATGGTTGGATGGATAACATGGACGGTTGGATGGTCGGGTGGGGTTGGGATGGTCTGAAACTTATTATGTATGCATCATTTTAGTAATTTTTTATTTCTAAATATGCAAATATATGTATTTTAGCATATCTGAAGTTTCATTGAAAAATTCCATTGTTCTCCATGGTTCCCGACATTTTGACCGACAACACATTCTTTTAGGCCCCCATCAAATGGAAACTTATTATGTATGCATTCTTTTTATAATTATTATTATTATTTTTTAATTCCTAAATTTGCAAATATGTGTATTTTAGCATCTCTTGAAGTTTCATTGAAAAATTCCACCATTTCCCACATATTTCCCTGCGTTTCCAGTTATGGGAGATATTATCCGCAATAACGACATTGTTTCTGTATCCCCCAGGCCCCAGCCAACAAAACTTGTAACGATACCGATAATTCAAGCACTGGTTGAATGCACTGTTCAAATTATTGTCGATAATATTGATAATATTGCGATATTATTGCAATATGGACAATACCAAGACCACAATCTTTCATTTCCTTCCAGTTGTTGATGATTTCTCATGAAATATTGCGTTAATGATATTATAAAATACCAATGGATGTTTGGATGGGAGGTTGGATGGATAGATGGGATCGATGGGATGGTTGGATTGATTTGGGTTGGACCTAAGGTCGGGTGAAACCTGGTAAATGGCCTCGCCTTTATTATTTATTTATTTATTTATTTATTTTGCATGTAGAGGCTTTTTGAAATCACAAAGGGACGAAAATGCCCCTGCGCATTGAGCCCTGCGCCTGTCAAGACATGATGGCGGAAGGATTTGGATTGCGTACTGTGTACTCAATACGGTTTGGCATACTGAGTACAGTCTGTGGGGCCCACCGTGATTGATGTCTTTCATCGTTGTCCATCTGTTTTCACAACTCATTTTAATGCATGACTCCAAAATTGAAGCATATCCAAAGCTAATGCGGACCACACCACAGGTAACAATGTGAATTGACCCACCTACCATTGAAAACTTCTTGAGGGGCCACAAAAGTTATGGATCAAACTGATATTTGTGTTTTCCCTTCATCCATGTCTTTGTGACCTCATTAATAGGTTGGATAACATATAAACATCATTGTGGGCCATATGAAGGTTTTGATAGTGGGCACCATTGTTCCCACTATTTCCTATGGTGTGGTCCACTTGAGCTTTCGATATGATTCAATTTGGGGATCATCCCCTAAAATGACCCTTAAAAGCATATGTACGGAATAGATCAGACACATACATCTATGGTGGGCCCCACGAAGTTTACTCATCTGTACGCAATCCTCTTCCATGCGGGAGAAGCTTCATTCAAAGTGGGTCCCGATGCATGAAGTTGGATTGCATGATCATGGGGCCCATTGGAAAGCATATCCAATTCGTTGATTTTGTTCATGGCCGAGCATTTCGTTGAAAAGATGTTAACTTCACACTGTTACAACCTCTTAGTGGCCCACAACAATCAAAAACTAGCACTGATGGTCGTTCATTGCAACTGTTTCATTATGGTGTGGTCCAATTCATTGATTTTGTTCATGAACCAGCAGATCTAGCTTATTCTTCGGACAATTGGCCTTCCGCGAAATTCCGACAAGAATGGACGGATTGGATTCGACTCAAAGTGCATGACAGGACCCATAGACGATGTATGAAGCCCCGTTAGGTAGGGCCAACCTTGACCGCAGACCCCATTTGCATTCTGTAACCTCGACTCTCCCTCTTCCTTTCAAACCTTCTATAGGACCCACCACCACTCCCATCCAACAACTTTTTCTAGCGTACGAAGTCTGGCATAAGCTTCTTCGGCGTTTAAGCACCTGATTCAACATCTGCAACTGAAAAATGAAGTTTTTATGAGCTCAGGCAACCGCATTTTCTATAGATGGAGCCCCAGGTAGGTGGAGCATATCTAAAATGGTTTTTTTTTTTTTTGTTTCAAAATCGATTTTGTTATGGTTGTGAGTTGAGAGGACGATCGTGGTTGTTGTTGTCGGTAGAAGTGATTGCAGTAAGGGTTTGAGGTGTAGATGGATGGTCATGGTTGTCATGTGGAAGACAATGAAGGAGATAGAATGAGGATTTCTTAAAGTAATGGCTTGGTTGTCATACTAAAGGCAATCGAGATAAACGGTCGTGGTTGTCATGTTAAAGAGGTTTGTCAACCTTGACCGATAATACATGATAACCTCAACCCTTGACACATGGGAATCTCGACCTTTATCGACATTGCCAACCTTGAGCCTTAGCCACACTGCCAACCTCGACCTTTATCCACAGATGACAACCTCAACCTTCTGTAATACTCTGTCAATCTCGACCCTTAGTAGATGACATCCTCGACCCTTACTATTGTATTTTAGATGTTAATGCCTTAATTGCAATGCAAGCATCTCCCAAAGCACCGAGAAGGAAGACCTGCTAGGATTGTGAGATTGCAGTTGTATACCTGAAGTGCTCCATTCAATTTTTCAAGGTGCTAAAAGATGATTTTGTCAACTGTCCTACTTGAAAATAGATGTTTAGGAAGTCATGCTTCGGATATCTTTTGGACTTCTCCGTGTTTGGGTGGATGGCCAATGATCAAATAATCCACTATCTTATGCAAAGACATGTTGGTGACCTGACTTTTGATGTTCAGGGCACCATTTTAACATTCATCAAGATGAACATTGCCCTGATTATGGTCTCGAAGTGTGGACCCTATAGTTCGGAGGAGTTTGAAGTGCGTTAGGGAAGAAAGGGAGAGTGAAGAAAGGAAATTAGGGAGATTTATTTGCAGAAAGTAGGTGTGACAAAGGAGCATTTGAAAGAAGCTTTTCTTTCACTCCACGGGACAAACAAACACACAGATGCAGTTAAATTAGCACTAATGATGTGTGTCGAGAATCTGATAGTTGCATATCCAAGTAAGAATGGCTATGTACATAAGTATACAAAGTTGGTCAATGACTTAGATGAGTCTAACGGGTACCCTAGGGCATTGTGGGGTACAAATATTTGAAAGAATGAGCTAATACTGCAATAAAGAGTGACTACCCCAATTCGTACAACACATGCAGATGCTCATATGCACTACAGGTAATTTATTATTGTCTTAATTCATTAAGGGTGTTTGGGTGTTTGTTTCCTATTTTTTAAATATTCACCACATGTCCTGACTAATGTGTAATGCATCATTTTGTGTGTTCAATAGATATGGGCATACGAGTGATTCCCCGAGCTATCCGACAATAGGGGATGGGTCATAAAAAAAGCTCTCCTCCAAATTCCACGAATCCTCAACTGGAGGTCGTACAAAGTAGGATGGTACCCAGCCATTTCGAAGGTCATTAGTAACTTGCTGGTAATAGGGATTCCTTGTTATTGCTTGATATTAATGCATTATGCTTATATCTTCTAAATGATAGATCATTATTGCTCTTGCAAGTGGAGATTGTCGGTGAGCTCACACCCACCAATGAAGAGGAGGAGAGAGATGTTAGAAATTATTACTTGACGAAGGAAAAGGCTGAGCGGAAGGAAGAGAGGAGAGAGGATTTAGTGGAAGAGGTTGGGAAGAAGTATGTGGGAAGGGTATGGAGAAGAAGATGGTGGAGAAGGAATTGAGGAAGGAGGCCTGGAGGAAGGTGGAGAGGAAAAAGGTTGGAGAGGAAGTGAGAGAGCAAAGAATTGAAACTAATAAACTAAAGGTGGATTTTAGGGCCTCGAAATTGGTGAGAAAAGTATTTAGTCAACATTGAGACAATAAATTTGCTCAGAAGAATGTTTCCAATAGACTTGGGAACATCACACTAGACACTGGGAAGTTGGGGGAGGAAAAGGAGAGGAGTGAAGAAGCAAAGCAACTCAGGGAAGAGATGAAGCTGTTAAAGGAAGAGAATGCATCGTTACGTGAAGAGATGAAGCTTCTGAGGGAGGAGTTTCATGCTAGTAAGGTATGTAAATTTGCATTTGGTTTAATGTTCAACAACACACTATGAAATTGAATCTCTAACCTGTGAATCCATTACAAGCTATTAGCGCAACGACTCGACATGCGGACGTAGATGAGGCGTGTGTATAACCAGCGGACACGGATGATGCGGGTGGTGTGAGAGAGGATGTGGATGAGGCAGGTGACCAACCCATGGTCATAGATGAGGTAGGCGTACAGCTCGCTGACACGAATGAGTCAGGTGGTTAGACCGTGGACATGGATAAGACATGTAGTTAGCCTGCGGATGTTGAGGAGGTAGGTGGGCAACCCGCAGATGTGGATGCGACCGGGTTATGTACTACACCTATTGTTGTTGGCAGTGAAAGGAGGCCCAAATGCGATGTACATCCGTCGAAATGGCTCATATCCTCCCACATGGCTCCACATACCAACCCTGCTGATGTCATTGATCCTCTTGCAGGATATGTGGACCTGCATAGATCCCTGACTCTTGAGCAATACTAGGATGTGAGGAACGCTCATGATATAGGGGACGCTCGTGGTTGAAATTCCTATGGAATTCAAATACCTGGGTTGATGATGAAATGGACCTACACTTTTGTTTAATTGATATGTTACCCTGTACTATACATGTTTATTGACACTTTTTCCTCAATACATAGGGGGTCAATTTGTACATGGGATACTTGACCAAGCGGCGGCTTGAATTTCCCGATGCTTATCCCCAGGATTGTGCATTCATGTCAACCTTTTATATGGTAATGTCCAATTCCAGCTTAAAGTTACATTTTCTAACAATAATTATGTCATGGATGTTTCTTACCAGTTTTAATTGCTATGTGATAGCCTATCACGTAGCAATAATGGAGATCGAGCTAGATATAATTTGCAAGTATGGCACCACAAACCATAGGGATAGATTTGATATAGTGGAGGGAGTTGATAAAAACCTCGTGGCTCTGATTGAAGCCTTCGATCTGCGTAAGGCTTCGTGGGGATACCATTGCGTAAGCCCTTAGCCCTTAATCTTATGTACTAGACTAAATGGTATTAATTTTTTGGAGAATAGATGTGCTAATATATATATATATATATATATATATATATATATATATATATATATATATATATATATATATATATATATATATATATATATATATCATTGGATATGCTTGGTAGTTGTAGGTCCCAATCAAAGCAAGAAAACAACATTGGTTTCTGGGTGTGTACCCAAGAAGGAGAGATGTGATTTTGGTGTATGACCTTCATGATGACTGGCAGGGCCATACCGATCTCTATGTCACATCATTGGTGGAAGGAACGAGATGCCTATTTTATATACTTGACAATGGGAATCCATTTTGGGAATTAGAATAGAATGTCAAGATGATGAAGGATACCCCGAAGCATACAAACGAGGACGATTGCGTCATCTACATGTTGAAGTCTATAAACTTCCTGTGTAATAACAAGAAAATTGAATTTGAACCAGTAAGTAGAAATTTATGTAATCTTATCAATGAAATCAATATTTTGTGGCTTCTTTTAATCTTGTTTCCTTGTATTTTAACTTGTAGGAGGATGTCCCCAAATTTTGACAGACCATCTCACATAGCAGTCTCCAATACATTAGGAAGTGTGAAGTTCCAAGAAATCCCCCTACAGTGGATAAGAAAGTTGATGAAGAAGAAGAGAACAGAGTAAAGGAATTAGGATCGTAGAAGACGAAGAAGATGTTAGCAACTAAACATGGCGCAAGAAGAGTTTATCCCCCCCTACAGTGGATAAGAAAGTTGATGAAGAAGAAGAGAACGGGGTAAAGGAATTAGGATTGTAGAAGACGAAGAAGATGTTTGCAACTAAACATGGCGCAAGAAGAGTTTATCCTAGAAAGGGAAAAAAAAAAAAAAACTTAGAGTTATCTCGCTGAAAGCTCATGGAATGATGTATGTTGAAAGGAAATACAATTCTTTTGTACGTAATCCAGATGTGGATGAATGGTTGATTTTCTATATGCAGTTATCTTGAATATTGCAGGTTTTTGGTGGATGTGGATGGATGGATGGTTGTGTGGATGTGGATGTTATATAGTTTTTTATGGATGTGGATATGTATGAATGTATGCATGCAGGTTGGATGTGGATGTCTACCATGTTTTAATGGATGATAGTTTTGTCATGCAGGTTGTATGGGTCGAGGTTATCATTCATTAGGAGTTGAGGTTGTCAACAGTTCTGACAAGGTCGACCTATATGTCTTTATTTTAAAAATCTCTACGCCGTCTACTATTGATGCGTGCTTCCTCCAACTGCAACTTTCAACAGGGCACATGATCGTACATATTTGTTTGTTTAATTTCAAGACCTTATATTGGAAGTGGTGGCACATCGCATACTTGCAAAGAAAATTCTTTAGTCGGCTTGTCCTTAAACATTTATCTGATGGATATTTCAATGGGGTCATCAACCACATCCGGATATCCCTCATGTTCTGTGTTAACAAAAGTTGTATCAGCTAGATGTATATCCAGTGAAATGATATCAGATGGCAACTGCAATATCCACCGGAGTATGTATCAGTTGAGTTGATGATGCGGGAATATTTACATATTCTTCGTTGACCGATAAGCTTAAATTCAAGTTAATAAATGATAAAGCGAACTGAACCGAAGGATCAAGACATGGAGCATCAGTTGAAGGGACGGGGATATCGCAATCGTCAAGTCTTAGATCATGGCATGGATTACTTGAAGGGCCAGGAATATCTGTAGCGTCCTGACTATCCAGCAATCGAAACGACGGCAACTTGCAATCGTATAAGGGTTAAGGTTGGCATGTGTTAAGAGTTTAAGTTGGCATGCGTTAAGGGTTTAGGTTGGCATTGTCAGATTTGCTCAATGACCCTCAATTGAGTGGTCCTTTTCTTATATAGAAATCATTTTCCCTACTTACAATATATCCCTTAATTACAGCATAATAGCAGCATCTATATCCCCTAATTACAGCCCTTAATTACAGCATAATAGCAGCATCTATATCCCCTAATTACAGCCTTTAATTACAGCAATATATGGTACAACAATATATGGTAGGTTTGTTGTCTATCCTACTAACATCCCCCCTCAAATTGATGCTGGTCGATCAAGAAGCACCAATTTGCCAACAAGAAATTGATGACGTAGTCGTGTCATAGCTTTGGTGAATACGTCCACTATCTGAAGGTCGCTTGAGACATGTGGAAGAGAGATAACCCGAGTATCAACAGCTTCCTGAATAGAATGATAGTCCACCTCGACGGGATTGGTAGCGATCTGAATAGCACTCGTATTATCAGCATGAAGAGGAGTGGGAGTAGACTGAGGAAAACCTATTTCAGCAAGCCACGGAGCCACATAATCTCCGAGCAGGCTGTCGACATGGCATGGTACTCGGACTTGGTCGAAGATTTGGAAACACAATCTTGTTTCTTACTCTTCCAAGAGATAAGTGAATCACTAAGAAACATACACCACCCGGTGACAGACCGCCGAGTATCAGGACATCCTGCCCAATCAGTATCACTAAAAGCCACAAGGCGAAGAGGAGTACCATTAGAGAAGAACAAGCCACGATGAGATGAACCCCGGAAATATCGAATAATTCGGCGGACTGCAGCGAGATGAAGGTGGCAAGGAGACTACAGAAGTTGACTGACTTGCTGAACAGCAAAGGAGATGTTAGGCGTGTAATAGTGAGATAATTGAGACTACCAACTAACTGTCGAAACACCATGGGATCAGGAAGGAGATCCCCCTCCTCATGTTGATACTTGACATTCACTTCCAAAGGGGTATCCACTGAAGAGGAGTCCTACCAACCAGACAAGGAAATCAAGTCCTCCGTGTATTTATGCTGATGCAGGAAAACCCCAGAGGAATCGGACTGAACCTCCAAACCGAGGAAATACCGGAGAGGACCAAGATCCTTCATATGGAATGAATCATGAAGATGTTGCTTGAGTTGATCAATGAGGGCAGAATCAGTCCCAGTGATGACAATGTCGTCGACATAAACTAAAAGAAGAACGATACCAACAGAAGTCGTACAAAGAAACAACGAAGAATCATACTGGCTTTGAATAAAAGAAAATCGAAGTAAGGTAGCCTGGAACTTATCAAACCAAGCCCGGGGAGCCTGTTTCAAACCATACAGAGAGCACTTCAGCTTACACACATTCGACGTCGATGACGAGCAGAGGCTAGGAGGAGGTGTCATGTAAACATTTTCCTATAAATCACCGTGAAGAAATGCGTTCTTCACATCCATCTGGCAAAGGGACCATCCCTGAGAGGCTGCGATGGACGCACAATGGTCATTTTAGTGGTAGGAGCAAAGGTCTCCTCATAGTCAACCCCATACTCCTGGCGGTTACCAAGGGCAACCAAACGAGCCTTATAACAGTTCACAGACCCATCAGGCCGAAGTTTCACAGAAAAAACCCACTTACACCTAATTAGCTTGACATGACAAGGACAAGGGACCATGTCCCAAGTCTAATTTTCTTGAAGAGCTTGAAGTTCTTCCTGCATAGCCTTTCTCCAACACTCATGTTTATCAGCTTGTGAATAGGAATTAGGAATCGACATAGTTGATAAGGTAACCGTGAAGGAGGTATGAGGGAAATCATACCTATCCGGTTGATGAGAAGTATGGCCAGATAGTCGAGGAGGATGCAAAACGGGATCAGGTGACAGATCAGACTTAGGAAGGGGTAGAGTTGGTCGACGGCGTTCATACACAGAACCAGGCTTCAAGCGATCAGGAGGGCACATCAAATCATCAAAGTGAGGAAGAACAGAAACTGCAAGAGATGATGTAATAGAATTAGGAAAGAAATATTGATGCTCAAAGAAAACGACACTACGAGATATATGAAATTTATTAGAAGAAGCGTCATAGCACACAAATCCTTTTTGAGATAAGTCATATCCCAAAAAGACACATTGCACAGATGGCGCAGAGAGTTTGTGATGTTGATGCGGAGGTAGATGCACAAAACAGACGCAACCAAAAGTGTGCAAGTCAAGAAAGCTAGGGTGTTGTTTATGCAGATGATAGTATGGAGAGTCGAAATTTAGCACTTTAGAATGCAACCTATTAATCAAATATACTGCTGTAGCTAAAGCTTCAACCCAAAATTTAGGCGGAACAGAAGATGCAAGTAACAAGGTCCTAGCAATATCTAACAAATGTCGATTTTTTGCGCTCAGCCACGCCATCCTGTTGAGGCGTATAAGGACACGAGCGGTGAGAAACAATTCCTTTGTGACGAAGAAACTCAAGAAATTCATGAGACATATATTCTCCACCAGAATCAGTTTGTAAAGTCTTAATGCTAGTGGTAAATTGATTCTCAACATATGCTAGAAACGATTTGAAAACAGCAAAGACTTCAAACTTATAGCGCAGAAAATATACCCAAGTATGCCGACTATGGTCATTTATGAATTTCACAAAATATTTATAATGAGCATGAGAAATGACAGGAGTAATGCCCCGTACATCACTATAAACAAGGTCAAAGCAATTCTTTGCCCTACTCCCGGAAGAAGAGAAGGGAAGAATCTTACTTTTTCCGATTTTACACGTAGAATAATCAAAAGACAAAGCATGAGGCAAAGAAGAATCTTTTTTCCCCAACGAACCAATTCAGCAAGTGAGATAAAACAACATTGTTTGGATGGCCTAAACGTTTGTGCCATACTTCACAATTATTGGAGACAGTAGTACAAGCTAAAGAAATGATACTAGGAATGGAAAGGCATAATGGCAACAGTCTCCCAACTTTAGGCCCCTTCGCTATTGTCCTCCCCGACACCGGATCCTGCACATGACAACCATCACGAGAAAACTGAACATTATAATTATCATCTACTAATTGTCCAACGGAGATAAGACTCGTAGAAAGCCCAGGTGATACAAAAATATTAGTAAGTAATGGTGCGATATCACCAACCCCAGTAATCGGTAAACGATGGCCATTAACAACTTGAATATTAGAAGAACCAATGTACTTACGAACATTGCTAAGCATATTAGGAAAACTGGTCATGTGATTGAATGCAGCGAAGTCAACAAGCCAAGATTAAGAGGGTATAGTATGTATAGTACCCTTACCTTGCAGCCCCAAAGCAGAAAATGTCGATACTATCATTTGCTGCACCATTTCTGGTGTAAGGGCAGGTGTAGCAGCAGTGGAAGATGACACTAGAGCGAGATTTTGAGTGCTGGTTACCCCATCCGAAGTGTGGCCAGTAGCAGTAGCATGATAAGCATTCACAGGTCGGTTTTGAGGACGTGTTGGGCATTCTTTAATGATGTGCCCCTTCTGTTTACAGTAGCTGCAGAACTTTTTAGCACAATGGGCAGCTATATGCCCATAATCTTTGCAACTGTAGCACTGAACTGTATGCATGTCTTGAATCCTCCCTTTGCCTTTAGCAGCGTATGCGACAACATTCTCTTGCGGAAGCGAAGATTGAGTAAGAAGATGTTGTTCCTCTCGAAGAAGTGCTTCAAAACACACGTCAAGAGATGGTGAAGGATCCCTGTGCATCAAGTTGGAGCGAATAGACTCGAATTCTGGCCTTAATTTCATTAAAAACTGGTCTCTTTTGCTAACTTCATGGACTGCTTGAACAGCAGAGAGGGACTCGGCCGACACGTCGGCATATACAATGTCAGAAAACTTAGCCCAAAGATTCTGAAAACCACAGAAATATTCCTGAACAGAGTGTACCTTGGGAATATGCAGCAAGATCAGTTTCCAACTGAAATCGCCGGGCAGAATGATCATGATGATAGACCCTTTTCAAGTACTCCCACATCGATTTAGCCATCTTGTGCGGCCTTAAATTGAGTATAAGCAGTGGATCAATAGACCCAAGAATCCAAATCATCATGTAAGCATCTTTCACCTTCCATTGAACCAACATCGTAGGATCGGTAGGCACTGGATCACTCCCATCAACATGACCCCACAACTCCTTTCCCATGACAAAAAGTTGAAACTGAAACTCCCAGGCAGCATAATTCTTCCCAGTAAACCGAGTTTGAAAGACTTCTGAGTTGGAGTTGTTAGCCGTAACTAGAATCTCTCGAAATGCACCAAAAAAAAAAAAAAAAAAAACTGCAAACCAGAACCCGCACCCAAGAACCCAGAAAACCAGAGCCTAGAACCACGAAAATTAGACCAAAGGCAAGGTTGCAGAGAGTGACTTTGATACAATGTCAGATTTGCTCAAAGACCATCAATTGAGTGGTCCTTTTCTTATATAGAAATCATTTTCCCTACTTACAATATATCCCTTAATTACAGCATAACAGCAGCATCTATATCCCCTAATTACAGCCCTTAATTACAGCATAACAACAGCTTCTATATCCCCTAATTACAGCCCTTAATTACAGCATAACAGCAACATCTATATTACAGCCCTTAATTACAGCAATATATGGTACAACAATATATGGTAGGTTTGTTGTCTATCCTACTAACAGGCATGTTCTAAAGGTTGAGGCTAGCATGTTCTAAAGGTCAAGGTTGGCACATTTTAAGGGTCTAGGTTGTTTGTTCAAGGTCAATGTTGTCATGTGCTAAGGGTCGAGGTTGACATTGTTAGCAGATATCAACCACAACCATTAACATTTGACAAACTTAACCCTCTCAATCTTGACCTTTAACATTTGACAACGTAGAACCTTACTACATGACAACCTCGACCCTTAACATATGCCAACATGGACCCTTAATACATACCAGCCTTGACCCTAAACACATCACAACCTATACCCTAAACACATCACAACCTAGACCCTTTCCAAGATTCAAGGTTTTACCTTAACTAACGACTCCAACTGTAGTTCCCTAGGATGATAGGGAGCCCAGAGAGGACTAGTTCGCCGGAAAACATAACATACGATTGTGGTGGTGGAAGTGGTGGAAGAAGCTTTAAAGAAGACGAGTTTTTGAATGAATACTGAAGAATGCTGAAGAATTGAACACCGAAGAGAAACAACGGAGACCAACACTGGAGGAAGACAGGTAGTGGGCCCCACTAAAGAAGCTTCCCAAGAAAGAAGAACCTCCTGCAAAAACTAAAAAGGCAATGGTTGTCCTTGTATGGCTTTGGCCCTATCTAAGGGAGTTCGTACACCATTTGTGGGGCCCACTGTCACCTATGTGTGGAATCCGCTCCATCCATTATCCTCAAAATTTTCATGGAAGCCCATGGTCAGAAGAATGACCAACATCCGTCGATCATATGCACCACATCATAAGGAAACAATTGGTAGTGAACAGACACTGTTATAGGTTGTCGGGTTTTGTGGGCCACACAGAGATCGTTTCAGCGTGAGGTTATCATCTTCCTAAATAAACGGTGGGCAATAAAGAAAATGAACGAATTGGATATACCTTCCAATGGACCCAATGACCAAGCCCCATCCACATCACAGTCTCAGGATGGGTGCTACTTAGCTTCTTCCCAACACAACAGTCGTACTAGTGCTGGAATCCAAGCAAGGGCATTTTCGTCCCTAAATTTGCCACTTTTCTGTCAGAGGGCCATTTACAAAAGGTTTTGTAAAGGGAGGCCAAAAATGTGGAAACAACCTACCTTGCAGCCATTTTGGTAAAAATCGCAATTGATTTCTTACAACAACACATGCTTTCAGGCCCCCGTTAAATGGAAATATATTTTTATGCATTCTTTTTACAATTTTTTTATTCCTACATATGCAAATATATGTATTTTAGCATCTCCTAAAGTTCCACTGAAAAATTTCCACCATTTTACCCATGTTTCCCTAAATTTCCGGCTATCGACGATATTATTAGCAATATTGATATTGTTTCCATAACCCCGTAAGGCAATTGCAGCAACAATGATAATGAGAACTCCCTAACCCACCATCCCACAACATGAAACCCATACTTGTTATGACCTTCCTCCACATCCACTTCCCTAGCGATGCACTGATCATATTGTCCAGATCCCTGGGTCTTGCTCCTCCTTCGATCAATGGCTTGCAAACCTCACACCAACTCAATAGGTGGAATTTATGATTCTCTTCAGCTCCTTGCCACAAACAGTTATGCCGCAATCTCTTCATTTTGTCTAGCACTGATTATGTTCATGCAAAAGGGTAAATGAAATAAAGAGGCATAGTTGATAGGGCCACTTTTAAAAGCGTTAATGGCCCACCCAAAGAAAGGAACCAACTCTTCCAAGGAGAGAGATTAGTCTTCATTCTTTCAATAAATGTCCCAAAGATGCTTCATCGACTGGTCAATGCAAAGAATAAGATGGTATCATATGCAAACTGAAGATGAGAATTTGAATCCTCACCATTACCATCATAAACCCACTGATAAGACCTTCCGATTCACCTACATCTAACATCTTGCTAGGATCTTCCACAATCACCACAAATAGAAATGGGGATGATGGATCACCCGATCAAAGGTCATGAGAAGCTTTGAAGAACCCTTTTGGGGACCTATTTACCAAAAATAGATAACCTAGCCAACATGACAAATTCTTGAATTCATCTCCCCACATGTGCCCACAACCCAACCTTCACTACATATAATCTAAAATCTCCCTCGACGTCATCGTAGGCCCTCTCAATGTCCAACTTGCAAATTATGATTTATTTATTTTTCCTTCCTTATACCTAGAGTCAACGCAATCATGGATCACGAGTGCATTGTCCAATATTTGTCTTCCCTTAACAAAAGCACTTTGGACATTGGATATCACATTGGTGAAACCCCTTGGAACTTGGGAGCTAGGCCTTTTGCAAAAATCTTGTACGACCCCCCTAGAAGACTAATAGGCTTGTAGTCTTTCAAACACTCCACTCCTTGCACCTTATGAATAAGTGCAATGGATGAAACACCCACCATCTTACCTATGTGCCATATATCTTCCTCAATCCAATGTATACCTCTGGCCATCAGAATGAAACCCCTTTCTCTCTCTTTTAAAAGCCCCTGCAAACTGTATAGAGAATCAAAACTAAAGCTTATCTTCTCACCACAACCACAGGTAGCATGCAAAGGCGTTACATCTTGCACTTGCGGCAAAGAGACTTCCCTGCCCCTATCACCACAGTGTGCCAAGCTCTCACCTTCCTTTCCCCCATAGGCTTCCACAATATGAACCAACTCCACGATCACCAGATCTTTAATGCCGACCACACTTGGCCAACCACCCTCCCAAGCTTTATAATGAGTTAGGGCATTCTCCTTAGCAAACATCGAAGAACCGGGCCTTCAACTTCTGAAACTTGATGTAGGCAAGAATTAACAAAGATAGACTATATCCTCCCTGACTCTCCCTACACCCTCCCTCCAAAGCCATCAACACAATCAAGATAACCCATTATCCTCTACAAATACGAGAGTGGAATTATCACACGTGAGACTAGAAAAGTCACCATGCACACGAGTGGTTCGATCAACCATCCCAACACGCCCACCAAAGGACTCGTGTGAGGAGTCTTCACCTTGAGCCCCTCCCATAACATGCGGCAGCAACCTCTCCTCCCTCCGACTACTCATTAGATTGTCACCAATACTCGTGCCGCACGTGGCAGAAAGCCCTTTCACAAGAGAATTGAAGCTAACAACAATAGGGGCACATTGCGTACCTACCTTTGCTTTCTCGCAACTGCCTCCTGCGCACCCTGGTCATCCCTACATGTGTCCTGAACTGACTAAGAACCCCCTTTGAGCCTCACCCCCAACTGCACACGCGGACACACCTTTGAGGCTTAGGTGTCGAACCTAACAACATCTGAACCTCAGCAGGAGATTCTTTCGATGCCATTATACAGCCCCCCTCTTGTAGAAAGCGTCGACAAGAGAAGCAATCTCTCCACCAGCCATCAGCCCTCCAAGCATCTCAACACACCTGACACCACCCGCATTCTATGCTGCATAAGACCACTGAGATTTGACTCCTCCCTCGCAGATAACTCTTACACCTTCTGAACAATCTCCTTCCACCTTCCATCCCCTAACCTATTGTTCCTCCCCCTTTCAGTTCTCTTTCCACTTGAATTGTAGTATTGTCACTCCCCAGCACAATAGGAATCATCGTTGTGGACTACTTATACAAATAAAACCTCGCCGCTCTTAGCTCATCTCCTCCTTACATTGTCAGATCCATTGTAATGACCTCTCCGATACAGGAACCAACCACGATGAAGGCAAGCTCCAGTGGAAGCACCCACACCAAAAAAACACAACTTCGAATCCAAGCATTGATCTTTTTTACCACCAACTGATGGACACCAGCGGGCCATCATTGAAGTGGTGGCTAGCAAGACTAATGCGATCCAAATTCTCATCTAGCTTCAAAGAAATCCAATACCCATCCTCAGTATGGGGCTTGGGTATGCAATCTACCTTCTTTAGGCCGCAAGAAGGATCCATCCAAATGCGTGCCTCGTCAACCGAAGCTCCTCTCAATAGCACCACTAAGCTTCATTGCGGAACTTGCCAAGCATCATCTAAAATTCTTGGACGAACCCTAACTTCTAGGCCACCATAGACTCTACCTTCCACATGAATCTCTCCTTCTCCACCTTCATCACCTTCACCTACTCCTTCCTTCGCCTCCTTCACCTACCCTTCCTTTGAGCCATTTGTCGTGATCTGCTTCAACCCAAACAAACCAACCACCGCCACATCCTTATAAGACCTCTGATTCCCATCCCTTGACCTCTCACCCCCCATTTTCCCTAACGTAACCCCTTTCTTTTTAACACTCCACCCCATCTTCCCTTTTGCAATCCCCCACATTCATACCCTCCATTCTCATCACTTCCTTACTCATAACCCCCCTCACCTCCCCCTTCGACTTTGCCTGATTGACCACCTCTAGACCATAACGAGCCTTCTGAACCAACAATCACCTCCCCTTGAAACCTCTACCATTGAGAGTAGCCACTGCTCGAGACACTTAATTTGCCTTCTCCATCCAAACAAATGCGAACCCATGAATGGCAACCTATCAATCTAGTATACCAACCAATTACAACCAAAAGAAGAAAAGATGCAAAGGATTTTGTAATAAGCATCACAAAGACATGCATGAGGTCAACATAAAGATAGCCCTTAGCAGTTAAAACTATAATGACCAAAAAGATGCTAGCCATCATTGCATGCAATTAAAAGGAGAGGAGAGGATAATCCGTCATCATCATCATCGCCTTATCCCAACAAATTGGGGTCAGCCAAATGAATCCTTTTCCACCATTCCACTTTATCAAGGGCCATAACTTCATTTAGGCCCATAGGTCATCAAGCCTTTTCTTACTACCTCCAACCATATTCTTTTGGGGCTTCCCCTTGCCATTTTAGAGCCTTCAACTTGTACCAACTTACTCCTAATCAAACGTAATTCTTGGTCTCCCATTGCACATGACCAAACCATCTAAGTCTACTTTCCCATATCTTATTGCCTATCAATGCCTACTCTTAAATTCCCTCGAAAGCATTCATTTCTAATCCTATCCTTCGTTGTCTTACCACTCATGCATCTCAACATTCTCATTTCAACTTCACTCATCCTAGGAACATTGTTCCTTAACTACCCAACATTTTTCCCCATAAAGCATTACTGGTCCTATAACTATCCTATAAAATTTCTTGTGGTTTAAGTGGTTCATAGCGATCACATAAAATTCTAGAGGCATATCTCCATTTCTTCTACCCCACTTGAATTCTTTGGGCAACATCCTTCTCAATATCTCCACTCTCATGAATTACCAACCCAAGATATCGAAAGTGGTCATTTTGAAAAGCTTCATGGTCACCAATCTTAACTAATTCCCCGTTCCCACTTCTGTTGTTACTAAAATTGCACTCCATATACTCGATGTTTGAAATATCGGTATCGCGTTACGTATCACATCGTTGGGATACATATATGTATCGGTTATCGTATGGGATATATCGTTTGTATTGGATAATTTATCGCACTTTTTGGGAAACATTGGGAAAATGGTTGAATTTTCAATGGAACTTCAGGGGTTGTTTAAAAAGATCTTAACACACACCTTTAAATAATAACATCTCAAAAAAGAAGTGCACATAATAGGTTTCCTTTAATTAGGATCCTAAGCTATGCACTGTCTGACTAAACTAGTGCAATCATATTCAAATTGAATGCATAACATTGAGAGTGTATGTGATGATCATTTCATCAAACACTCCTAAATACTTCAAAAATAATCTTAATTGACAGCTTGTTAAAGGGAAATTTCGAAGAAAAAAAAAAAATGGAGAACATGAAGAACCAATGGATATCGAAATCAAAGCTTCAACTCCATGATTTTTCATGCAAAACATGAAGAACTAATGGATTTGTAATCATTTGACACTAATTTAAAATAATTTCAACAAAAAAAGAGATCGGAAATTGAAAATGCTCACTAGATTGAACATGTGGGATATATCGGGACTACCTGTGCATTTCGTATCGCACAGGTAGGATACAAGATATATCGTGGGATATATTGGCTGATATCGTCGATATTTAAAACATTGCATATACTATGTTTGAGTCTAACTAATTTTAAATCATTTTGATTCAAAAGCATCCCTCCATACATCTTACTATGTGTTTACACCCTCTCTCGTCTTGTCAACCAAAATTGTCATTTGAAAACAATTTACACCATGGGATCTCTTCCTACAAATACATTGTTAACTCATCCATTAACAACACGAAAGGTATTGGTTAATGCCGACCCTTGGGGCAAGCATACAATAATTGGGAACTCACTTGTCTCTCCACTAGTGGTCCTCGCCATTCTTATTGTTCCCTCATACATATCCTTAACCATGTCAATATATCCTCTTGAAACTCATTTCTTTCCCAACACCCGCCATATTAACTCCCTCAAGGACCCTATTGTAAGCTTTCTCTAAGTCAATAAAGACCATATGGAGATCCTCCTCTCCCTATATTTTTCTGTCAATTGCCCAAATAGGAAAATAACTTTAGTGGGAGACCTCCTTGGCATGAAGCCTAAACTAATTTTCTGGTAAGTTTGTCTCATGCAAGGTCTTTGCATAATCACTCTTTCTCAAAGCTTCATAGTATGGCTCATAAGTTTAATTCCAGTTCTACGATAGTTAATGAAGCTTTGTATGAGTCCTTTAATCTTAGAAATAGGTACCACCTAGTAGGGGTCCTTACTCTTGCTCCGGTGGTTGACTCTCAAGAGTTTCAACACCTGTTCAAGGGTTTGAGTACCCATAGGTGGTGAAATCCCACTACGGCGTGAGTGTGTGGGGGTGTGTGCGTGTTTAAAAAAAAAAAAAAAAAGGTGCCACCTAATATCATAGATATTATCGTTGTCGACAAACCAATGACAACGAAACCCTAGAAATTTGTATCCCTTCTAGGTTTTGGCGAGAAATCGTCAAAAATATCGTTGAAATCAATATCACTACATTACCGCTGAAATTATCTCCACCTATCACTGCCAATCGAAATGTAGCTACAATGTTTTTGATAAATACCGTCATAATATCATCCAATATCTCCAAAATGTGCAGTCCATCTACGTTAATAGGTGGAAATTTGAAATATATATATATATATATATATATATATATATATATATATATATATATATATATATATATATATACGAAGAGGGATTTGGGGTTGGAGGGGGCTTCGTTGCCAACTAGGGTTTCAAAAACTTGTCAGCTAGGGTTTCGAAAACCCTCTCTCCAAACCTCTTTTGAAAGCTACTGACGGGCTTCGTTGCGAGCTAGGGTTTCGAAACCCTCTTTCCAAACCTCGTTCAGAAGGCCATTGATTTTAACTTTACTTTTTTAGTTTTTCTTAGAAGTGTGAGTTCCACACCATATGACAGCAATGGATCACCATCATTTTTCAAGGAAAAACAGTTGTTTCCAACTTTCTTTTAATTTTATTTATAGTATGAGTTCTATACCATTTAATAACACAAGGTCACCACCATTTACATGAAAAAGCTTTTGTTTCAACTTTTAGCTTTACTTTATGTTAATTTAAATTGTGAGTTTCATGCCATTTAATACCAATGGGTAGCCACCATTTTACATGAAAATAAACATATCGTTTAAAGGACACAAAAAAAAAGTACATTCATGAAAATAAACTCACGGTTCAAAGAAAAAATAATTTTGCATTTGATTTTTTTCCTTCCTGGATGCATGGTTGCATGTGTGTGTGTTGCATGCCTGGATGCATGAATGGATCATACATGTGTGATTGTATTTAAGCATGGATGGATGGTTGTGTCTAAGTATGTATGTATAGATGGATGGATGGATGGATGTGATAGTTGATGGATGGATGGGTGGATGTGATGGTTGCATGGATGGATGGGATGGGATGGGATGGGAAGGAATGGTTGTATGTATGTATGAATGGATGATTGTATGGATGCATGGATGGGATGGTTGTTTGTATAGATGAGTGAATGTATGGATGGGATGGTTGTATGTAGAGATGAGTGAATGTATGGATGGATGGTTAGATGGAATGGAATGGATGGATGGATGGGATGGGATGGGATGGTTGGATGGTTGGATGGATGGGATGGATGTGATGGGATGGGTGGATGGATGGATGCTTGGTTGGATGGATGGTTGGAAGTGATGGATGGATGGATGGATGGGATGGGATGGGTGTATGGATGGACAGATGCTTGGATGGGATGGGAGGTTGGATGGATGGAATGGGATGGGATGGATTGGATGGTTTGGTGGGTGGGTGGAAGGATGGGATGGACGGATGGTTGGATGAATGAGATGGATGGTTCAAAACTTATTATGTATGCATCATCTTTGCAAATTTGTATTCCTAAATATGCAAATATATTTATTTTAGCATCCCTGAAATTTCATTGAAAAATTTCATTGTTTTCTTCATATTTCCCAACATTTCAACCGACAACACATGTTTTTAAGTTCCCATTAAATGAAAACTTATTATGTATGCATTCTTTTTGTAATTTTTTTAATTCCTAAACATGTAAATATGTGTATTTTAGCATCTCCTGAAGTTTCACCGGAAAATTCCACCATTTCCCCGATGTTTCCACAACGTTTTCTCGCATTTCCAGTTATCGACAATATAATCGACGATAACGATATTGTTTCCATATCCCTAGTCAACAAAACTTGTAGCGATACCGACACTTCGAACATTGGGTACCATGGTACATTTCCTCCATTCGTCTAGAGTGAGTAATATCCAACAAGATCCTATAGAAGTTTACATTTGTGAAACACATGTTCTGAAATGACTTAGAGATGAAAATGAACTTTACGAGTAGTGGTAGAAGACAAGATGATAGAAGAGTGAGCAATTCAAGTATCCAAAATGTCATGGTTTTGTAGCTTGAGAGATCAAGGATGTGCTCGACAAATGATAGTATCTAAATGTCAAGGTAGCTGTAAAAAATTCCTTGTGAAGTGGTAGGGTCGATTGAGGTTCATCTTCATATAAATTTCTACCGAAGATTTTCAATGCATCACCCAAAACTCTACAAGTACTCGTTGCAATAAACTTGAAGTCGAGTTCTTCAGGAGGATTTATTTCTCAATTTTCAAGCCAAGAGAATTGAAGCAAACAGGCCTAATTCAAATGTCGTTATCTCAATTAGTTCAACGTGAGATCACACTTGTGAGCCTCACATAAACCACACATGTGCAAGAACAGGTAAGAGGTCAATGGGCTACTGAATAATTGAATTTATGTCATTTTTAATAATGGAATTGACCAAAATACCCTTTTGTGCAGTTGTAAATTAATTCATAAGCAAGGAAATTTCGAATTTCATACCAAGGCATCCGTTATGAAGTCCATAGGGACAAAAGTTTGGTGTGTAACCCTCTCCCTCATGCCTACTTCAAATAAAAATCATGCTCAAAGCTCTTTCCTTGGTTCTTTTGGTAGGAGGGGGTTGGATGATCACTACTTTTGGAGACTAGTGAGCTTATTGAATGCATTTCCAGAGTCTAGGTTTCCTTATGATTGTTTTACAGAATTTGCACACCTGTAACAGAGGAAATCATGACTCAGCTCCAGCCAATCAACTGCCCCTTGCATCACATCTCAGAACATGGAGGGACCCATCCAATCAACAAACTGGATCACCAAACCGTGTATCCAACTAAGGAATCCCATGCTTAGGAAAGTACACACGCTGAGGTTCAGGACCCAATAATCTCTCCAAACAAAAACAGTGTTACGAGAAGATATATGCAAGGTATACAAGCTTGTCATGTCATAGTTCACTAGCATTGAGTGGATAATAGCATGAAGCATGAAGCGACCCAGCAACTAATTCAGATGTCAGAGCAGGGAAGTGTAAGTTTCAAAATGCTGGCAAATATTAAAAGCCGAGAAGTGGTAGTAGGGACGTAGGTCCGAAGCACAATCAAAGTAGGAGTGGCTCCTAATTGATAGGATCGTGCAACTGAGATCAGGTGATATAAATCCATTTGGAAACCAAGTTCGTAAGAATTCACAAGAACTAGTAATGCATTAATGCCACGTGGTCTTGATCTGATTACACACTGCCAGCATCTTTTTTTCATCCGACACAAGATGTCTACGAATATGCAGATAGATTGAATATTCAACACCCAAAATACTGATCATGGGATCCATGAGGAGTATATATGTCATCTGGAGGAAATATATAATAAATGGAGTTGCAATAGAAAACAGACCTTGTGTAATCCGCTTGAATTTCTAGGGTGCGGCAGTTGACAAGCAAACCACTCCAGGGAAGCAATGATACACCGTCTTCACCAGTATACATTGTATTTGGCAGAATCTCTGATTGGTATTCAGGATCAAAATTCATGTGAAATTTTCCATCATTCATCCAGCAGTTGTAATCTCCAAAGCCCCTTTGCAACATGGACAGGAAGCTTGTGGCCTGCTTCTTTGAGGTCGATATGAAAAGAAAGTCATCTATTAATCTAAGTAGCATATGCGTAGGTCCAGCCGAGCTTTGATTTTCATAACAATCATCACTTTTTCTTGTAACATGATCTTCATGGATGTGCAGGCATCTAGTGACATCTTGTTCTCCACAGTTTCCACATCCGACAGTAAGGAGCTCATGAGAATTTTCAAGCAAGGGAAAAATCACATTTCTTTCAAGATGGCCATAGTAAAATGAACAAAGAAGAGCGGACAACACGCTTCCTTGAGGTATACCAACTTCTTGCAAGTATAAATTCTGACCTAGCTGCAGCAGATTGTGCTTCACATGTTCACGAAGAAGGTGATGAAGTGTTCCCCGCCTAACCTGTTTACATTGGACCTGAAATATTCATGTGAAATAATGCTCAATTGTATTTTCCTACCCGATTCCAATCAGTTGTGGTAAGGCATAGTGATGATGATGAATTGTGCTGTTCTCTATAAATTTGTTGCATAGGTCCATTCAACTTTGTTCATTAAATTATCCTATTAGTACAACAACAATAAAATAAAATAAAATTCATCCACATTGAATTACCAAGTATGATCAATTCTTACTTCAGATCATGGAATAAAAACTGCAGTAAAAGCTGAGTCAGCTTGTGCAAATTTACTCAATTTCTGTGGTCATTCGTCCAAATTAACCCCCCAAACAAGGATCTATTCTGACCATGGCAGATCAGTTATAAGCACATTGGAAAACATTTAGAAACTGAATTTTGATTCCTTTCTATGAATGGCATTCTAGTACCAGCCAAAAGAAACTACTTGCTTAAGAATCTGTTAAAAAGATCATCACTTCAACCTACCGGAAGATCGTCATAATCATCATCTAAGCCTTATTCCAATTAATTGGGGTCAGCTAAATGAATCCTGCTCCGCCATTCTACTCTATCAAGGGCCAGACCTTCAGTTAGAACATAGGTAATCAAGTCTTTCGTACTACCTCCAGGCATGAACTTTTGGGCCAGCCGTTAACTTGTAACCAGTGTTCGTGTTGTCGTCGATTTGTCGATATTATCGCCGATAATATCGGTGTCGCTGCACTGGCGACACCGAAACCCCAAGTTTTCGTTTCTCTACAGAATATCGGCGAAATTTTCGGCGAAAACCCATTTTTCAGCGATATCATCGATAAAAATGGGTTCTCGCCGAGAATATCAGCATGGTGTGGCTGAAATAAAGGAAAACAAAACTTCAATGTCACGATTTTCGTACCTAATTGGAACTTGGAAGAACAAAAGCCCTGTTAGGTAAGAAAAACCTACAAATTCTCCCCTTTTTTCCGATTGGAATATCAATGTCGCAATTTCGGCGAAAAATATGAAATTTTGCCAGATTTCCCCTCGATTTGGGTCTAGTTTAGGGTTTTGAAACCCTCGGTCAAAAACCCCTCGGCGAGAAATCCTCTCGCAAAAAAATTCGAGCCTCGGAAGCAGAAGCGGTTGTGTACCGAGGGAAGCGGAATGGCTGGTGTACCTAGCTGTAGCTGCTATAGGTACGTGTCGTGCGAAGACGAGCACTGACGCTCCTCGAGCTCCAAGTTGTACGAACGGTTCAAAGGAGATCAAAGTTACATGGGCCCAATAGTGATGTATTTATTATATCTACACCGTTCATCTATTTTTAGATATCATTTTAGAGCATTATGCAAAAGATGAATCATATCCAAAGATCATCTGTACCACACCATAAATAGCAGCGTAGATAATGATTTTCACCGTTAAACAATTTTTAGAGCCCACCGTAACGTTTATTTTACATCCAATCCACTCATAAGGTCACAAATACCTGAATGAAGAAGAAAAACAAATTTCTTGTTCCAAAACTTCTGTGACCCCAAAAAGGGGTATAATGGTAGACGTTCAATCCCCCACTAGTTTTTGCTGTGTGGTCCATTTGATAGTTGGATCTGTCTTATTTTTTGTCCCAAGCCTTAAGACGATATCCCTAAATGGATGTACGGTTTGGATATAACACATATATCATGGTGGGCCCAGGGAGCATCGACCAGCAGCCAGCTCTTTACTGGCAATGTCGGTACAATCTGCATCCCCACGAATTGCCAAAGGCAAGCGGATTGGGTACAGCCCCAGCAACACCTAGCTATGGGGCCCACCGTAATGTATGATTTTTATCCACGCTGTCCATCCATTTTGAAAAATCATTTTATGTGACGAGCCAAAAATGGGACGGATTGAATGCCCACATGAACCACACCATAAGAAACAGTGGGCACCGACTGCCTCGTGCTGAAAACCTCTCGGGCCACAAAAGTTTTGGATCAAGGTCATGTGTATGTTTTTCTCACGGTGTGGTCCACCTGAGATTTGGATCTACTTCATTATTGGTCGTGCACTCAAATGATTTGGCTAAAAGGATGGACTATGTACATATACAACGCATACATTGAGATGGGCCCATGGTTATGGTCCCACCCACATCCCTATCCTTGAAAAACTTGCTAGGGTCCACTGTATTGTTTTGTTGACCCTTCAACTGTCAACGAAGTGTCATAAACTTAGAGAAACCTTTAAAAAAAAAAAAAAAAATTAGTTTGAACCAAAACTTATGTGGCCCACCATAAGTTTTCAATGGTCAATCACCACTGTTTCCTATGGTATGGTCCACATAAGATTGGGACCAACTTCATTTGTGGGATTGTGCATTAAAATGATCCAGAAAAATAGATGGACGGACATGGATATACAACACATTAAAATGGGCTCCATTAAATGAAAACTTAGTGTAATGCATTCTTTTTGTAATTTTTTTTATTCCTAAATATGCAAATATGTGCATTTAGGCATGTCTTGGAGTTTCACTGAAAAATTCCACTATTTTCTCCATGTTTCCCCCACGTTTTCTTGCATTTCTGGTTATCAACGATATTATCAGCGATAGCGATATAATATCTTTATCTCCGGCCAGCGAAACTTGTAGCGATACCGACAACTCGAACACTGCTTGTAACAACTTACTCCTAACCAGCATGGTTCTTGGCCTCCATTGTACATGCCCAAACCATCTAAGTCTACGTTCCCACTTCTTATTACCTATGCATACTACTCCTAAGTTCCCTCAAATGCATTCATTTCTAATTCTGTTGTTCCTCGTCTTACCACTCATCCATCATGACATCCTCAATTCAGGTACACCCATCCTATGAATATGTTCTTCTTTAATTACCCAACATTCTATCTTATAAAGCATGGCTTGTTTTGCCGTACACCTAGTCTTGGTGTTTGGTCTTATTTATGTGGAGTCCTATTTCTTGTTGTTTACGGGTACTTTGGGTTTTTTTTTTTATCACTTAAATGTGAGAGAGGGGGTTGTAGGGGGATGTGTTTACCCTAATTCTATACTCTTCTCATTCTCTTCTTAACAATACTTTTTCTTTCTCTTTTTTCGTCCAATCCTAATCTACATGGTATAATAGTGTATTTACTCATGATCTAGCCCATCTTCCACTCTTCTATCTCACAAACTCTCCTCTTTCTTTATCCTTCATATCTCTCTTGCAATAAAAGTTCTTAAGAAATCTAAGTTTTCTTCCCCTTATTGGTATATCGGGCCTATGTAATGGTCCACGTGTGAGTGGGTGAATGCCATGTTCATGATCATCACATCTCTTGTGTTTGGTTAGAACAAGCGGACATGTGGGCTGATTGTTCTCATCGGATGCCATGTTTGTGACCATCACCTCTTGTGTTCAATTGGAACGTGTGAATCTGTGGGCTGATTGTTCTCATTGGATGCCATGTTTGTGACCATCACCTCTTGTGTTCAATTGGAATGTGTGAATCTGTGGGCTGATTGTTCTTGTCAAAAGGGTGTACACATCATGTTCAGCATGCAAGTGTGGTGTTTTCCCACCATGAAAGGTCAGCCCGTATTCGTAAAAGCATCATGGTATTAATCTTGACCCTTTATTCTAATGAAGACGAAGAGTGATCCAAAATCTAGATTTATAAATCCATTAGATTTTCTAGGGGTTCAAATAACCCTCTATAATAGGGGTTCAAATAACCTCTATAAAAGTTAAATGTAGTAAATTATCTTTAGTGGTCTAAATCTATTCAAGTGTTTTTAGCAGCTGAAGGTAAATTCAACTATTTGACCACGAGGATGCCAAATGAGAGTGATAGCATGCATGGTCACTGATCAGTACATCCAAGAGGATGCTCAGATTATGACATAGTTGTGGAACAATATAGAAACATTTGTAAATGCCAATGTAACATTTTTAGATACCGTAAGGAAGTTTAGGATGCAACATGAGAGATGTATTCATCTGACAAAAACATCTCTCATATGTACCAGTTGTTTGAAGAGATTTTCTCATTCCAACAAGGAGATAAGTCTCGTGGTGAATATTATTCAAATTTTAAAGGAATGTGGTAGGAACTGAATGTGTATCAGCCTCTCAGTAGTGAGTAGTGACCTAGAAAAGCAACGTCAACAATTTGACAAGTTCATATGGTTAAGTTCCTATCTAGTTTAAAACTTGAATATGAGACAATTTGTGTACAAATCTTAGATGGCAAGTGTAATAGCCGACTCAGCCTAAAGGTATGACCAATTGGTTAGTAGATGAGACTCACCTTCCGAAATAAAACCCGGTAATGCTTGCATGTACAATTTAAATACTCGAAAGAACCCCTAATAGTACCTAGGAGGTGCACCCCTCATAATGCGACCGTAAATAACCGAAACTGATACTATGATGACCACCCCATCAAGATGAATCCAACGATAACTTCCGCTCGTAGGCACGTGACCCCGAACGCATGCTATGGCGTGAAGAACCGACACTTTTCATGTGCAAATATCCATAAAATTATATATGAATGACACCATCATGAAGTAATGATGAGGTCATATTTGGAACTATTCCATTAAGATTAGTTTAAATTAAATATAGACTTAAGTGTAAGCTAACCTATTCCATGCCTCATAAAAGTCAATTTAATGAGGTAAGTTACTTTATTAACTAAAAGTCAAGGCTCTTCCTTATCAAGGAGAGCCAGGACACCTAGCATGTGAGGACCCTAAAAGTCAAAAGTTCTTCTTGATTCAAGGAGATCATACCACCTCACCTAGTTCTAGAATTCCCTAACCCCATCTAAAAGGTCATTAAGACCCCCCTAATCAAGCCCTAACAAGATATATGTGGCTAATAATTGAATTAATAAAGTACACATGAAGAAAGTCAACAACACAATTCCTTAAATTAAGGAGATGCGTACACCTGGCTAGGATATTTCTAGAAAAGGTTTGGAGGCCATTTATGATGAGCTAAAAAGTCCCTAATTAGGGAATTATCATGGGACAATCTTCCATGAATCAAGGAGGGCCATACACCTCATAGATGATAAGATTAAGCTCTTGTCTATATAAAGTAGGCATGGATGAAACTTTGGGCCCTTAGTGCTCAAACTTCCTACATCCCTTAGCTATTTTCCAGCTCTCCTTAAGTCTTTAAACCACTCTCCAAATAACTCCAATTAACCCAAGGTGTCCCGTATCGGTATCGGTTGGCGTAACGGTGACCTCCAAAACCGATACGGATACAGGGGCGTAATGGCCCGTAACAGCGTTAAAAAAAATTTTTCAAAAAAATATAAAAATATATGTATTAAATCCGGAATATTCTAAGCATTTCAAATATGCATTCATTTATAAATTGGAACATGTTTATGGTGGTATAACGGACCACTCTTTGGTGAGAAGCTGTGTCGGACTGTCTGATTAATTTTTAAACCAGGTAACCTGAATTTGACTACAAAATGTATATATTTAATTTTCTAAATATCTAATTTATATACTTAACAATTTAATATCTTTCTCCCAGTAGTTCTTTAAAAAAATGAAATTAAATTCACGTAGATGGCGTTGCCAATTTCGGGCTGACTTGGAGGACCAATCTATGCCCCAAATTAGCCTCAAATTCATGCAATTTATTGTCATTATCCCACTTAAGTATTAGTGGACATTTATTGGATAGTGAATCATGAAAAAAATCAAAAGACCCTATTTAAAAAAATAAGAGTACACAAAATAACAATTAAAACTATTCAAATAATTTGATTTTGGCATTGTGAGTTAGCAATTGCAGTTTATAATTTAATTGGTAAATTGTAAGTTAATATATGTCTTTCGTACAATTTTTTAAGGGCTCAAATTAGGCGGGACTCGGATTGTGAAGTGTAGCACACATGTCAAAGTTTTTTGGGCCCCACCCATGATGAATGTGTTATATCTAAACCGTCCATTCATTTGACGAGATCGTCTTAAGGCTTGACACGAAAAATAATACTGATCTAATTATCAAGTGGACCACACTACAAAAAGCAGTGGGGGATTGAACGTCTACCATTGAAAACTTTTTTGGGATCACAGAACTTTTAGATTAATATGAAATTTGTTTTTCCTCTTCATTCAAGTCTTTTTGACATGAACAGATTGGATGGAAAATAAATGTTACGATGGGCCTACGAATTGTTTAACAGTGAAAATCATCATCTCCGCTGCTATTTTTTGTGTGGTCCAGACGATCTTTGGATACAATTCATTTTTTAGGTAATGCTCTAAAATAATATTTAAAAATAGATGAACGGTGTAGATATAATAAATACATCACTGTGGAGCCCATAAAACTTTGATCTCCTTTGAACCGTTCGTACAACTCGGAGCTCGAGGAGTGTCAGCGCTCGTCTCAGCGTGACACGTACCTACAGTAGCTTACGCCTGCAAAAAAAAAGGAGAGAGGGAAACCGAAAAGAAAAAAGAGGGAAAGATGAGAAGAAAAAGAGGGAAAGAGGGAAAGAACAGAGAGAGAGAGAGAGAGAGAGAGAGAGAGAGAGAGAGAGGAAGAAGAAGGAGGAGGAGGAGGAGGCCGCAGCCGCAGTCGTAGTAGGGCCGCAACCGCAGCCGCAGCCGCAGCAGGGCCGTAGCAGGCCGAGAAGAGGAAGAAGAAGAAGAAGAAGAAGAAGAAGAAAGAGAAGAAGAAGAGGAAAAGAAAGGAAAAAGGTAAGGTTTTTTTCTTTTTTTTCTTTTTTTTTTTTTCCAAGGCCCGTAACAGTCGTTACGCCCGTAACGGGCCCGTAACGGCCGTTACATGTACAAAAACGGGACTCGGCCGATATGGCCCCGTATCGTGTAACGGGTACCACCGTTACCGTTACGTATCGGCCGTTACGGCCGATACGTAACCGTTTTGGGACACCCTGAATTAACCCCTAAAGTCTAAGTTAAAACATCCCTTATAATCAAGGCCATCCAACCATTCAAGGAAGATCATCCCTCTATCAAGGCGAGTGCTCCCCCCTTCATCTCATTTGCTATCCTCATTTTATGTTAATTTCATTCTCTGAATGATACAAGTGTGGAACCCATTGATGAAGGCCCCACTTAATGATTATATGCCATCCCAATAGCCCAATGGTTTGGATGATTCGGAAAATACTACAATCGGCATCAATTCAAGGCTTGGGTGGGATCCATTAATCATGGGCTCCACCATGATGTTTATCAGCCATCCATCATGACCATAAGGTCACAAGCACTTGGATGGAGGGAGCACATAAATATTGGATTGATCCGAGACTTGTGGGCCCACTACAATGATCTAAGGCATCAAATTGATGGGCCCCGTTAAGATGGTCAGTCCCTCACACTCACACATGTGCACCTTGTACCCACACATGCACACACAAAATAAATGATAATATTAATAAATAAATAAATAAAAGGGTTGGATGCTGATTGCTGCCAGCGTCCAAAGGAGGCTGCAACAAGCAGCGTCCCTGCTACCTTTTTGGGAAAACAAGGAGTGTGGGACCCACATCAGGCCCCACCATGATGTACATGTCTAATCCACACCGTCCATCAGATTTTTCAGATCATTTTAGGCCTTGGGCCTAAAAATGAAGCTAATCCAAATCTTTGGCAGGCCACGTCATAGAAAACGGTGGTAATAATGATATTTACTATTGAAACCTTTTAGGGCCCACTGTGATGTTTCTATCACCTAAACCTACTAAATATTAGGCTCATTAGACCTTCCATGACTTGGAGAACCTGATAGACGGAGTGGATCGTCCTCATGTGGGCCCCCACTTAAGAACAAAATCAAACACAAAAAAAAGGTGGAAGCAGCGTCCCTGCTACTTTTGAAAGGCAGGGACCGTGGGACCCACTATAGGCCCCGCCATGATGTATGTCAAACATCAACACCGTGTATTTGATGGGTCCCCTTTAAATAATGGGATATCCCAAAAAAAATCAGTCGTATATGGAACTCAGGTCGCCCATACCATCTAAGATCATTTGAAGACATGGCTAATACATATAAAAGCACTTAGTGGGGCCCACCTGAAATTTAGATGCATCTGAAACTTGGTCTGACCCATCATCCAAGTAGGACACACATAATGGATGGGCTGGATTTGTGAACCAGTTCTCAATGGACCCAACAAATGATTATGAATATTTTACTGGAGGGTGACCCCTCTCAACTTTGGTATGTGGTGTGGCTGACACAAGACACTCATTGACTTGATTTTTAAGCCCTAGGCCCACCATGGAATGGCGCATCTGACTGATGGGGTAGATGTTCAACACTAATCACGGTGGGCCCACACAACTCGACCTCATGGGGAGTTCCCATGAGCTGGACCGCATAGAATATATATATATATATATATATATATATATATATATATATATATAACTGGTGGAAATAAATTTTGGGCCTCTCAATAATTTTATGTTCTCCTCATCAAAGCCCAAACCAAAACCCATATAAGCTCACCATGAATACTTCGATCTGTATTGGACTTAAGGCCACCCTACATGACAGGAATTTGTGGCCCAATTTCATGGATATCTTAAATAGTCATACTAGGCATCTAAATCGCCCAATACCATATAATGATCAAATCATGCAGTATGCAATTAGATTGTTAGTAGGGCATTCATACATAAGAAGGGATGTTGATTGATAGAAAGGAGTAACAACTAAAATTACGATCAAGTACCCTAGTTTAGAAATTACAAGGACTACAATTCGATTAGTCATGATCAAGCAAGAAGAGAAAAGTATTTCGTAGTCGAAAGTATCAAGCTACGAGGCCACAAGTTAACAGCATCACATAGGGATTGGTTACCTAGGTACACGGCTCTTTAATAATCTTGCGCCCTGCATATCGGCATACCTTGAGTTCTAGTTATCCTTGAGTCGCTTGTCATTAACATCACCATACATTCCATGGCATGATATATGATGAGAAATAGTATCCGAATTCTCTACAACACCACGGATTGACTGTATTACGATAAGGATGATGATATTGAATCATGGACACCGGGAATATGAAAATAGTAGGGGATGATGTGCGCCTTGGGTTGAGAGACCCTAAACCCCAATGGTACCTAGGGATGCCTCACCGTTGGGCCGAGTGGACACATGGGCCATGGATTTGACTCCCGCTAACGAGGCCAGGTTGAGAAGGGGTATGTCTGACCCGCCTTAGGGCTAAGGTGGCAAACGAGGACCGGTTTGACCCACCGGCGAGGAGAAGAGCGAACGAGGTCCGCTACTAGTGTACACAATGGAGTTTGTAACCCCACTGGTGGGTAGCGAGGTCGATTGCTGGTGTCTGGTGCATGCACATAGACCCTGGTGGATCCTAAGTTCCAACAGTACATTGATCATATTTGAGACGATGATGATCAGGAGTAGTGCGGTCAAGTCCGTGGTGAGAGGACTATTGGTAGATGTTTCTACGGCTAGCATACAGTCATTTTATGCATCTCACACATAATCACCCTCCATCATTCATTAAGTCGTCACTTTGCATAGATTATCTCTTTTGGCAGCTCTTTCATTATGTCTTTCATGTTAATTTATCTCGCATACTTATTATGAGGACTTTGCACTTGTTAAGTTATAAAACTTATTTGTCTTTTAACCACTCAAGTAAAGGATCTAAAGAAGAAAAACAAGTAGTGACTACGAGTTAGGCGTCACGTCGGGGGACTGAATTGACTTTTGAAATTTTGGATTGTATATAATGTATATATGTATCGTGCAGACAAATGATGTACTTTTGGAATTTTGTAGTACCCAATTTACTTGTATACAGATATCACCTATCTTGTCTCTAATGTTCCTCTTTTGTGAAGAATGCATGGTGAGATCTATTCCTTACATTACCTAGCCAGACACCAAGCTTGGGACTTAGTGTGTGGTCATTGGGTACCAATCCCAAAGTTCGGCTTGTCGCACGTCATATCCAGTAGATATAGCAGTCGTACAAGGCTATCGGGTCTGGGGTGTGACAGCAAGGATGTGTCATCTCTAAATAAAGTGCATGCTCTCCTCCGACATGTATCTCTTAACTCTATAAGTGGAGTCAATAAGCACTTTGCATTGCCATCATTTTCTAGATGAGGTAGATAAGGTGGTGGTGGCAAAGTAATCAAGGTGGTTGTGGTAGAGGTCATGAACCTAGGAAGTGCATCCATTGTGGGCTTACAAATCACTCCATTGACAAGTGGTGTGATCTCCACAGAAAGCCAGCTTAAGCTAATCAGACATCTTATATTGGGGAAAGATTGTACATGGACTCTACAAATGACAAGGAAAGATTGTACATGGACTCTACAAATGACAACCTTGTCGAATTGAGCCTTGTTGACACGCCTTCTCGAGATGCTTCTTCAATGCTCTCCCGTGCGTTGAATCAGATTCTCGTTACTCCCCCAATCGTTGATGCCGATGCATTGTCAATGCTTCAGCTCCATGATCAAACATCATGCATGTGATGCTCCTTTGTGGTGACCGAGGTGATGGGAGTTAGGTGAATCTCCTACAACTAATGATAGGATGCGGCTCCTAGTAAGGATTCACATAGATTGCCATTCTAGAGGTTGTTTTAGACAAATGATGCACCTATTGGGTTTAGTCTAGCCTCTAGAGGATGTGAGATGTCAAGTTCTTCCACAAATGGAGCATTTGAATGCTCATAGAGTGATGAACCATTTGGAAGAAGGCATGGATCTCAATGGGTGAGAGCTTTGAAGGATTTGGAAGTATTGGGACACTCGAAGGTCTTTTTCTCACTCAAAACCAACATTTGTCCAAAGATCCGAATACAATAATTATAACAAAAAGGCTCAAACAGATCTCTAACGGCTAGGCTCAATCGATCAAGCCTGATTTTCGATCGATCGAGCTTGGCCGAAAATGGTCTAGTGAAGTCGTTATACTGTTTTGGCCATGTTCGATCGATCGACCTTGATCACTTGAGAGGAATTGAAGATTCCTCGATCGATCAAGCTCATGTCTCAAGTGCCCGAACTAAATCATATTTAGGCCAGCTGCTTGATGGATGTTTTTTGCCATATTCGGTTAATCGACTCAATCGATCGAGCACACCACCAAGACTATTGGTTTTGGGCAGTTTGATTTCCAACAGCTCGGGACCTCTAAGGCATATCTTATCATGTTTCAACAAGGCTCCTAAGGCTAAAGGATGATCACACAAGGTTTCCCTATTATGGCAAGGATTATCTAAAAGCTTAGCTTGTTTTGGGTCAAGGCTAGGGTCACCAAGGCACCTCATTTACTTGTTCTTCACTTCCTTGATGCTCCAGTCTTCATGCGTCTTCGGTCTTCAGCTTCCAAGGACTCAACCGACTTCCTAACACATAGATGCATGTGATTGACAAACAAGGAAACAAGGTGCACAAATCAATGCATTATGTGTATGTGTGTGTATTGCTTTGAAAAAAATATGATCGATACGGGCCGACGCAGCCCAGATACCAATACGCAACACCGTATCGTATCATTTTTCCGCCAAGCCGATACATCAACCGATGCTGACATTCAGAATCATGAATGAGATGGATATATTAGATGCACTACCCTAGGAATGTCCTTAAACGTATATCGGGTGTACTGCCTTGGAACCTAAAAGCAGTGTTCATATTATCGATACTGTCGGCCGATATTATCATTATCGCAGGCTAGCGATACGAAGCTCTGTAGAATTCGCTTAGAAATGAAAAAAAAAAAAAAAAAGGAATTCTTTGTATCATGCAATATATTGCACGATATCTCAGAATATCGTGCAATATCGGCAATATAGACGATATATCACAATTTATCATGCTTTTTTCAATGATTTTATACGCGAAATTGTCGATATCGATGATATCTTCTGTAGCCACCTACCATGAAATGTTTCTGTATCTAGTTACCCTTGCTATTGATACAACAGGCATCGTTTTCGGCGATATGAGGCAAAATCCTCTCTGCTACCCCACAAATTTGAAAAAATATATAGATATAAAAAAAATCACTTACCTCAAGATTTGCATCAGGTAGTCAACTTCGACCGGATTTGGTGGGCCAAATATCGAGTGCGTCAAATCAGGTAAGAAAAACTTAGAACCCTTTTTTTTTTTTCCTATTCCGGAGAGAAATCCTCTGGAAAAAAAAAAAAATGATTCCTACCAAGGTTTTGGGGGCTTTTGTAGGGATTTGAAAGAATTATGGAATTCGGGCGAGATTTTTGGGGATTTTGAACGGATTTAAAATCGCACAACCTTCGGAGCCTATGGAGAAGAAGATGAGTCCGAAGGGATATCGTCAACTCTCTTCCTTATCTAAGGAATGGATTTGGTGCGCCTCTGGTTTATTTAAGACAGTGCGGACCTTACGATGGGGCCCACCTTGATGTATATATTTTATATCCATTCCGTCCATGCATTTTTAAATCTCCATTTAGGTCATGAGACTGAATGAGGAAAATCCAAATCTCAAGTGGACCCCATTACAAAAAATAGTGGGGATTGAACGCTTACCATAATAAAACTTCCTACGGACCAGAGGAGTTTTCGATCACACTGATATTTGTGTTTTCCCTTAGTCCATATTTGCCTAGACTTATGAACAGGTTGGATCACAAATAAACATTATGATGGGCCCTATGAACATTTTAAGTTTCAACGGTGGGGCGTCATGTCCCATTGTTTTCTATGGTGGGGTCCACTTGAACTTTAGATCAGCCTCATTCTTTGGCTAATCCCTAAAATGATGTCTCCAAATGGATGGATTGTGTGGATATAACACATACATCATGGCGGGTCCCACGGTCAGGGGCGCGGACTGAGAGCAGATTAGTTGTTACCCCAGGAACAGCTTAGTGGGTGTTACCCTAAGGTCCCTAACCATGTGGGGCCCATCTAATGTATTTTTTTTTTATGTATCCATGCCGTCCATCTGTTTTTCCATTTCATTTTAGGACGTGATACCAAACCCTAAGAAGATCCCCACTGTTTGATACAAGACTTTTGTGGCCATATGAATGGCTCAATGGTAATTGCTTAATCCCCATTGTTTCCTCTTGTTTGGCCCACTTGGCTCTTAGATCTAGCTCAGTTTTGGCCGCATGTCTTAAAATGATCGGGCCAAATGTATGGACAGGGTGGATTCATCAAAAACATCACGGTGGACCCCATATAGGTTCTCAACGTATGTTTTTTAAATTCTACTAAACATCACAGTGGGCCCAATATAGCCAATCATACTATTGATAGGTACGTTTTTTAAAATCTACTAAATTCTTTGCTTTTGAATGCATTGGTTATGTTTTCATACATGTCTTGATACATTTATAAATGTTATGCATAATATTTGAATATAGTTGCCTTAGTTCAATCAGACAGTGCATAACTTAGGATCTGATACAAAGGAAACCTATTATGTGCACTTCTTTTTTGAGATTTTATGATTTAAAAGTGTGTATTAAAGTCTTTTAAATAATTCCTGATGTTTTATTGAAAAGTTCAACCATTTTCCAAATGTTTCCCAAAAAGTGCGATAAATTACGCGATATAAACGATATATCTCGTGCGATACGTATCTGTATCGCAAGGTTGAGATACATTGCGCGAAACCGATATTTCAAACACTGCCTAAAATTATAAGCAAGTAGGGCAATTGTGTCCCTTATGTGAAAGACCATAGAACTCATTGGATATTTCTAAGTCTTTGTTATGTACAATGTATGAGTACAATTGTGTGCGTGGAAATATCTTAAAGTACAACTGGAGCAATAGTCTGACTAGCTAATGTATGAATGGGTCCCTCACCATCAGTGTTCGAAATATCAGTATCACGTTACGTATTGCACCCTTGGTATACAGATACGTATTGGTTTTCGCATGGGATATATCGGTTGTGTCGCGTAATATATCACTATTATTGGAAATATGGGGAAACATTGGGAAATTAGTTAAAATTTTCAATGAAACTTCAGTGATTGTTAAAAAAGAAATCTATACACACTTATAAATCAAAACATTACCAAAAACAAGTGCAAATAATAGGTTTTATTTGTATGGGGTCCTAATTGATATGCTTTGTCTAACTGAATTGATGCAACTATATTCAAAGTCTATTCATATAATGTATAAATGTAAGAAGACATGTGGAAACATAATGAATACATTCAAAAGCAAAGGAAGAATCACAAGATCAGGTTACATACATGTTTGATTTTATGTTTGGATGCTAAAATCGTAACCGATTTGTGAGAAATTAGGAAATTTTGGTTTTGATTTTTTCGATTTTCCATAACTCAGCCCATCTCCTCCAAATCTCGAAATCGAAGATAAATCATGGGTTTATAACAATTTAACACTGATTTAACATGATTTACAGAATTTTTAAAATTAAAAAAAAAAAAGGATCAAAAATCGAAAATGCTCACCAGATCGAACATGTGGGATATATCCCACTACTAGTGTGTTTCGCATCGCAGATACAAGATATATCATGGGATATATTGGCCGATATCGACGATACTTAACACATTGCTCACCATGAGGTACTACTGCATGGGTGCTAATGCAACGTGGCCATCCACTTGAGTACAGTGATGTAAGAGATTATGATTATTTAATTTATTGTTTATGAGAATTCATGGAAAGTATTCATAGCATTTTTACAATTCCAACATTGCATTAATGCCATCTTTAAGATTCAGTATTTTGATTAGTGTTTGAAATTTTAAATAAAATATTTTCATTGTTTATATAATTGATATAAATATAGAGATTTTAGATTTTTGTTGAATGTGATCCCACTGAGCGTGTAAGATCACCCCCTCTTGGGTAATATTTTAGGATGCAGGATTTATCTTCCTCGTTGTATTCTGTTAAAAAAAGTGTATAGTGGAAGTTAAGATGAAGGTCTAGATTATTATAATGACATTCAAGTAATTTAATGGATTTAAGGAATTGTGATTTGTTAATGTGTGATATACATGAAATTTTGGTTCTAAATTGTTTAAATTATTGAGTCATGCCTTGAGATACGGAGTCAAGTTTGGCCAACCCAAAAGCCAGATTTTGAGGCGTGACAGGGGGGAGGGTTGGCATCATGGAGAGGTCGGCACTAGTAGCATTGGAGGAGATGGAGCACCAACAGGTCCAGGATATCAAATGACTTACAGATAGTGGATATGAATATGACTATGACCATGATAGTATAGGGATCATGTTGAGCCATTTTGATGTTGGGCTAGTCTTGGTCTGGGGGGGCATCATGGAGAGGTTGGAACTAGTAGCACTTGAGGAGATGGAGCACCAAGAGCTTCAGGACATCAAACGGCTTACGGATAGAATGGGTATGAATATGACTATGACCATGGACAATATAGGGAGCCTGTTGAGCCATTTTCATGTTGGGCTGGTCTTGCTCAATATATTCCATATATATACACATATTTGGATCCAAATCTGTGTTCTTCATTGTCATAGTCTCACTCTCAGCAAAATGAGTACTAGTAGCAGTACCAGGGGCAACCACGGTACAGGTATGACTATGGTGGGCGTAGTGGCAATGACTATGTCATTGGTGGATATTCTTACTCGGGGATGGGGTCGACACATTAGATGCCTAGTGAGGATCGTGACCAGTCATCCTCCTCAGCTTTCATTGGCTTTTTCTTTCCCTTCGATTTTGGCAATTGTGGATATGCACCCAATTCTGGCTATTATGGATATGCACCCAATTCTGGCTATTGTGGACATGCACAAGGTATGCCGGTGCCACTACTACAGCCAAATAATAACATGGACATGGAGGTTGAGCAACCATAGGCAGCAAGATTTTCATTCTAGTGGTGATCGATTTGTAGTGAGTTTTTACTTAGAATCCCTCTTCCTCAGGTAAGTACTTTTCTACACAAAGTCTTTTGTACACCACTCACAAAGCACACACTACTCAACTTGTACTTAAAGTAACTCCTCTAATTAACCATCAAAGAAGGTACAATCAAATTACGAAACTCACACAGGGTAGTTCATCAAAAAATACTATTTTTTCTCTTAAGGATGACAATTAAAAGGACAGGACAAAAGTTTGGACCAATTTAGCCGATGTACCTGAGGTAGGTAATAGTAATACCTTGGAAATGAGATATTTAGTATTACATTCAAGCTAATATATTTATCATAGATATTAGATATTTAGAAAATTAAATATAGGAGTGTTGTTGTCAAATCAAGGTTACCAAGTTCTTAAGATCATCAAACAAGCCAATACAACATTTCACCAAAGAGTGGACCATTACACCATCATAAACATGGTTTACAAAAAAGAATACATATTTGGAATCCGCTAAATATTTGGGATTTAGAATATTATAATAATAATCATTACAGGGGCGTAATGGCATCGGTGTAGACCATTAAGCCAACTGATATCGTTATGGCATGCCTTGAACCTCATAGACTAATCTTATTAAAGAAAATTGCACAAAAATAGCCATAATTGAAGATATACAGAAAATAAGAGATGATGAGCCATGTTAAGGATATTTGTATGAAACAGGATCAAGAATCCTCTAGATGGTGCATGTGCATAGGCAGCCAAGTGCAAGATGCAATGCAAAACTTACAAAAACGCACTAGATCATTTCTTAAATCAAATATAATTATGTAATTGTATGAATGAACAAATGTTAATTGAAGCATATGAACAGATGTTATTTAACACATTGAAAATTAACACTAAGAAACCAAGATATATGACATGCAAGCCATATATAATTAGCCGAAGAAATAACTGCAGAAGTGATTAAACTGCATGAATATCAGCCTATTTTAAATATGTTGAAAGAAACCAATACAAAACTAGGACACTTCAACAGCATTAAATAACTCTCAAATATAATACCTGATCAACAAGAACACAGTTTGATGAATGGAATGGAACAGAAGGCGCAAATTTTTTTATATCAGTGACACTGCTTCTTTCAACACATACTTGCTCATAATGGACCCTCAATGACTTCTTCGTGCAGGAAACTTGTGCATATTTTTTTACATGATATTCATTGTTGTGTATGAGGCATTTCATCACGCTGAGCAGTTTATCCTGGTCAATTGAATCAAACGCCTTGGATACATCACAAATGACAATAAACACCCTCGGCATAGTCATGGATTGATTCCTCAAACCAATAATAAATGGGCACAGCTTTTTGTATATGTCATTATAATCGAACACTGATGACCCTAATTCCCATGGATGCTCTGCCTTTATTCCATTTAGAACCACAAATAACTCACGAAGAACTGAATTCACGGACTTGAAATGAATAAGCTTACATTCATTCAAGGGAATCTCCGGTTGGAGTCTGACTCCTGCTTTCCTATCCACCCGAAGAGAACAACATTTTGAAGAAACCCCTTGGACAGGGAGCAATATTTTAGATGGTGCTTTAAGATTCGCTAGAGGCCTTACTCCATTTTCTTTCGGAAGAAATCTAACTTTTGAGAAACCAAACGATCTTTTCCTTATGATATTTCTGAAAGAAACAAGATCCACTGAGCGATAATTTCGTTTCCTCAAACAACTAATAGACATCTTCATTAGTTTCTTCCAAATTGGCTTCCGATAATAAAATATATCTTGTTTTCCAGCTTCACTTTCCGTGACATAGAAGTTGGATTGTATGATGGGAATCACTAGACTTGAAAACAACCAAAAAATCCAACTTTCAAAAAGCTTATTTCTCAGAAAAGCTTTGGCATCACCTGATTTCTTGTTTCCTTCAAACATATTTGCACGCTTTCCAAGCTCATCTTTCATTGAAAGATTAAACATGCAGGAAGAAGATACTCTTACTTTCGACAGCAACGGAAAAAATGATGTTTTCAATCTATGCATACATTGGTTGAGAGAGATTTTTTCATATCTCCTCAATTGGACAAACTTTGAAATATTTCTTCTTAAAGCTCTCCAATTAGAACTGCACCCGAGTAAATCAAGAGGAATTATACTCCTGCAAGCAGCCCATATAAATGAAACTACCTGTTTGTGTTTACAATAAGATCTGCTTAGCTTCAACTGATTATGATAGAGTCTGGAAGTTTCCAAAGGAGATCCCTCCTGCTGTATATTAACATGGCCATAAGATTTTCTCAAACAAAGTTTACTCACTGACTTCAACCCAGTATTTGTTTTCTTTCGTGTCAGCACCCGAAACAATGATAATTTCATATGCATTTCACGTTCCTGGAAAGAAACCAAGATATAAGCTATGAGAGAGAAATGAAAGTACAGAATTATGCAGATTTTGACATTAACTATGAGATATGTAAATAAGAGCACATACTTATGCATATTTGCCAAATCACACCCATGAAGACAAACCACTAGATGTGCTGCCCTGTCCCACTCATCATGCGAGTCCCTGCATCAGGTAGCTAGAATGTACAAAACAAATGACAGCTAAAGGATAAACTTGGACAAGTTCAACTTAGCCATCCATTTGTTTTGTACACTGGCCAGCCTGGCAAAGTCATTTTAGCCATCCATTTGTTCTATAGCAAGGATATTTCATCTTGCTTATCTCCCTCCATCATAAGACTAAGAATGTCCACCTCTCATGCATATATAATGACATATCTGAACAGAGACCACAGAATAAAATCATAGGATCTGTCCATGTGACAAATCCAGACAAAGATCTGAAAACATATAACAAGTCCGACTTACAGTTCGTTCAAAAACACTAGTCTGAATTTTACAGAAAATCTTACCAACAGTCACCATGCCCTGTTGAAGATTGCTTAGGAATGCAGATTCAAAATTTGACGCAGATCTGACAACTCAGTGGGATCATGGATCACCATCTGACTTGAAGACCATGTAAAACAGTATCTGAAATTTTGGGGTGATCTAATTGTTATTGACCAATGGATCGCTGTCCAACTTGAAGATCGCGTAAAAACATAGATCCAAAATTTGAGTTAGACGAATTTCGGCATAGGTCGGGTCATGGATCACTGATCTGATTAGAAGAGTGCCTAAAAATGCAAATAAAAAAATTGGGGCACAGAAGGAGCATTTATTGGGACACAATCATCAATCCGACATGGAGATCGTGTAAAATCTAAGATCTAAACTTCAAGACAGATCTGACTGATGATTGGGTCACATAAAACACGTATAAAATCTTGGTTAAATATGACTGTTGCATGTGTCACAGATCACTAATCTGACTTAAAGATTTATAAATAAATAAATAAATAAAAATGCAAATCTGGATTTTAGTAAGACCTTACCATTGATTTGGCCATGGATCAACAAAACCATGTAGGATATGCATGCCATGGAAAGCCAACCTATTTACTATGATTGTATATTGATTATCTATGAATCCTTTTGATGAATGGAAATTTACCTCACTTATGTTAATTGTGTGAAACTTAGTGCTTTACATTTGAGGGTTACAAAGGTTTTGATGCAGAACATGAAATTAAATATGACATGCAAGAGCTCAAGCTTTAGATTATACTAATTTTAAACAATCACAAAATTCCACATCCTACATACAATCAAATATTCAAAAAGGGGAAATCTATGGGGGTCCAAGCCTACACAATTTTAGGGCTAGATCAAATTAAAATTATAAACCAAACAAACCCAAAGGATTGTTAGAGTCATCCATTCTTGCAAAGGATTGTTCCCCAATTCAAGAGATTCACCATGTTTCAATTTACAGGAAAATCTAGGGTTTGAAAATTGGGAATAATTAGGATTTGGGACTCTTAGGGTTAAGGATCTGGATTAAGGGGTTTGATTTAAGTCTAAAGAGAAGGAAAATAGAGGAAAACAAAACCTGAGATGAGTCACCTGTGCTGGACAGCAGATGGCCCTAGGCGCACGTGCGTGTCCAACCGTCCACACGTGTGTGGGGCCCACAAAGTCAGAAACTAACTTCTAGGCTACGATCGGCCAGGGTAGGACCATGCCAAATTTCATGTCGATCCGTTGCACAGTTTGTGCGTAGTACTCCGCCGAAGTTTCAGCCCCTTAGATGGGCCAGAATATGAAATCTGCTTGTGCCCTGCTGTAGAAGAGAACTTGGGTATGAGAGAGGGTGAATCTGAAGATGGAAGGGATGTAGAAGAGGATGGATGTAGGGTGTAAAGAGGTGGGGGTGATTTGGAACAGGTGTGGCTTCACACCAAAGTAGTTAGTGCTTCAAGGAAGAGAGGGTTTCGCACCCAATTTGATTCTTCAACCCAAAGAGATAGAGAGAAAGTAAACACAAGAATTTTATTCATAAACTTCATTCCAATACCTACATGGGGCTGCTTTATTTATAAGAAAACCCTAAACCCCAAAAGACGATTTTACCTTTGCGCCATGTACGCGCATTAATACCAAAACTTAAAGCAAATAAATACTAAGCAATCAAACCCGTTCATGAAGTTTCTAATAACAAAAGTAATCAAAACTAAAAATCCTAGATCATCTAAAGTAGTGGGCCACGATCATGAGATCCGATGGTAGAATCTATGTGATGATCGGGTCCACTCCAAAGCCCCATACGCAGCCCCTAACTGTGAGACCCTCCAAAAATGTCGTCGTCGATCCAGATCGAAAGTGGGGCCCGCTTCCTCTTTGAATATGTGCATAGGGTGGGGGGCATGCGCATGATGTCCCCATCAGGTTCACTAAGGGGGTCTCTTTAGTGGGTCCCATGGGGAAAGAGTGTAACGGACACAATGGTCAATGAGACCAAGAGAGTTGTGGATATATCATTCTTGAATACCCCAAAATCCATAACCACTTAAACGAATTTAGGCTAATCAAGATCAGTGTTGTGGCTATCCTACATGATGTAGAACCAACAAGTTGGGATGGACTAATCTCCACCATCATGCTCAATGTTGGCTATGCCCTTCACACGGAAGTGTGACTGTTCACATGTATACGAGCACTATTACTAGGATCAATTTGACACCAAGGTGTTCCGTAGCGGTAACGGTGAGCGTAACGGTGCCCACCGTTAAGGATACGCTGAATCAGTGTAACGGGCTATACGCCCCTGTAACAAAAAGAAAAAAAAAAATTTCATTGCTCCAAAAAAATCTGGAAAAATATTCAGAAAATCTGAAAAATTATAAATATTCCAAATATACATTCATTTATAATTTTGAACATGTTTATGCTAGTGTACCAGTCCAATCTTTGGTGAGAATGCTATATCGGGCTATCTGATGGATTTATGAACCTGACAACCTGCAATTAACTGCAAACCTTTTATATTTAGTTTTCTAACTATATAATATCTATATAAATTTACTATAATAAATGTAATACCAAAACATCTTATATTTTCAAGTTTTACTTTTTTTTTTATAGTGCTAGTGCATTGCATATTCTGTGACTCACATACATTTCATTTTAATGTATAGAGTTTAGCGACTTTTGTGTCCTATTATGTAATTCATATACCTAACAATTTGATATCATTTTCCCCGATAGATCTTTAAAATTAAATTAAATTAAATTGGGGTAAATATTGTTGTCGATTCGAGGGCTGATTTGGGGACCATTCAATGCCCTAAACTAGCCTCAAATTAATGCAATCTGTTATGGGTAAAAATAGACTGACCGAATAAAAGAGGTCAGCTTGGACCTCTGTGCTCGTCATGTGATCAACTAGAACAACTAGAACTAGTCACGACCAAGGAGCTCTTCAACGGCCAAAAAGCGATAACATACTACTGAGGAAATGGCCTACCCCTCGAGCTCGGCTACCAGAAGATGAAGTACCCCCGCTTCCATCAGACACTGGGCTCTTCCACGGTCCCATACATTTCCGAGTTTCTACTCGGATCATTTCTTTGGAAGAGCCCTTGAAGCATGGCCTACTACGAGACAATACTCCGAGCTGCTACACCCGGCAAAGCCCTACCCCGCACAGTAAAATGAAGAGAATGGTCATCCCCGATTTCATCTATATTCTACTAAGGAAAGGAGCTTGCTCTCAATACTCGAACACTACTCCCAAGGGCAGGTCGGTCGGTCGATAATCTGCTCAGTGCCGAGGGAAAACTCAACCATGGCTCACTAGAGAATCCAGGTCGGCAAACAACCCTTCAGAATGCCTATGTCAGCCACCTTGGACTCTCAACCTCAGCCTCCTACTACATGTTTCTACTGGTTCCGATCGTCCAGATCTTATCAAAGATATCTACTCGAGATCTCAGTCGAGGATCTCGGGAGACAATTGCAACACGGGACTGTCCGATATCTTGCCGAAGATCTCGGAAGATCACCACGATATGCTCAGGATACGATTCCCTCTATGACACGCACCTACTAACTAGGGAAATAGCCCTCTACGCTATTGCCCCCTTCCAGCTATAAATAGGAGCATCTCTAATGGTGAAAGGTACGCACAACCTTACACTCCCAAAAACCCTATGTTTTACAAGACCTAGCTTGCCTGTCCGACTTTGGCATTGGAGGGTCCCCTGCAGCAGCAAGGGTCTCCATTTGTCTTCTCTTACAAGTAATGGGTGGTCTAAGGAGGAAGTCCAGATTTTTGCACCAACGGTTTAGCACCGTCTATGGGAACGACATTAAAAGTGGTTCTCATCCTCTACAGTGATTCAACAATGGCGAAAGGAATAAAGAAAGCCCAGACCATTGTTGTTGAACCCAGTCCTACGCTGCCAGAACAGTCTATGGACCATCGGGACTCATCTTCCCAACCTCAAGCTGATTCACCCACGAGCACAGTGCAGCGGTCCCGGAACCAGCGAGGTCGGCTTATCTCTCTAGAGCATCAAGTTGAGGCACTAACTAGCAAAATCAATCAGATAAGGCGAATGCTAGAGCGACGGATCCCTCCTCCCGACCAAGGGGCCGAGGAAGCTATCGCTTAGTAGCCATTGAAGTTTTAGCACCATCACAAGCACTTGCCTGCTCCCGGAGGAGCAAGCAGGCCTGTGAAGTACCAAGACATGCGCCCTCCCACGCTTCGGATACTGCTGCGTTGGTTGCCTTCGACCTACACCATGAGTTGGCGAAGAAGAGGCATGGTAAAGCTCCCGAAACAGTGGTCGCTCCTGAGACAGTGGCAAAGAACGAGGACCCTTGGGAGTCCAAGCTCAATGAATTACAAGGCGGGATCGGCGAAATAAGACAGGCCTATAGCATGCACACTCTGACCTCGAAAGAAGCTATGCTGGAGGAGACTGAACTGCCATTCACCGACAATATCATGCAAGCTCAGCTCTCGCCCAGATTCAGGATGCCCTAAATTACTCCCTATTCCGAGTCCACTGACCCAGCCGAGTGTCTAGTTCTTTCAGGGCGTGGATGGAGCTCCATGGTGCCTCGACCGTGGCAATGTGCCAAGCATTCTCCTTAATTGTATCAGGAGTAGCTTAGAAGTAGTTGCGGCAATTGAAACCGCAATCCATCAGCTCGTTTACGCATCTCAGCAAAACCTTCATCACTAATTTCATTGGAGGCAAAGAAAAGTTGAAGCCAACAACTCTCCTCCTCGCTATCACTCAGAAGAAGAACGAGTTGTTGAAGGACTACAGCAAACGCTTCAACCTAGAAGCAATGCAAGTGGAGGGCTATTTAGACTAGATCGCCCTAGCCGCTATGATGGTCAGCCTAAACGAGGGGAGATTACTCTTCACGCTCGGCAAGAATCCCCTAACCACATTGGCCGATCTCCTCAACCGAGCTCAGAAGTACTCTAATGCCGAAGAACTTTTTAGCTCACGAAAAGCCACAAGGAATGGAGGAAGCTCAACTAGGGAGAAACGACCTAAAGAGGAGCAAGGATCCGCTCACGGCAACAAACGTAGGAGGGACAACAATCCGACCAGGGGTCAACGTCCGAGCAAACGACCTAAGAGCAGATTTCGCTCCTACATTCCCCTCAACTCTTCGCCCGAGCAAGTCCTCATGGAAGTTCAGGACAAACGACTCCTTAAATGGACAAACCAAATGAAGATCGACGCCGACAAGCGGGATAAAAGAAAGTACTGCAACTTCCATCGCGACCACAGCCATTCCACTAGCGACTGCTTCAACCTTAAAGAAGAGATCGAGGCCCTCATCCGCAACGAACATCTGCGGGAATACGTCGATAGAAGGGAAGAACGGTCAAATCGGAACAACGAGCAGCCCAGCGATGGCAGAAATAACGAGGCTATAAGAGAGATCCACACCTTTGGTGGGTCCGCAAGAGGAGACTCGAACCGAGCATGTAAAGCTCATGCTCGGATCATCAGCAACGGTAGCTCCGAACATCAAGTCCACCTCACATCCCGACCTCCGAAAGAGCAAAAGATGGTCCCCAAGGAACTGACCCTCACCGAAGAGGACGCCTAAGGTGTCCACCACCCCCATGACGATGCATTAGTGGTGGCCATGACCATAGCCAACCACAAAGTGTTTCGGATTTTGGTGGACAAAGGTAGCTCGGCCGACATCCTCTTTGCCGACGCCTTCGATAAAATGGGAGTCGGAAGGTCCCGACTTTGACCTGTCAAAACTCCTCTGCATAGATTCGCAAGGGACAAAGTCACCTCCGAGGGATCTATACTACTCCTGGTCACCACGGGAGAGGGACAAAATCAGACGATGATGATGATTGACTTCCTTGTGGTCAACTACCCTTTCATCTACAATGTTATCCTCAGACGACCACCTCTCAACACTCTACGAGTAGTAGTATCGACATACCATTTTACAATGAAGTTCTCGACTGAGCACGGTGTCGGGCAAGTCAAAAGAGATCAACAAATAGCTCGTCAGTGCTACTCCACAGCTTTAAGGACACAGCATCGCACGATGGCCATCACTACCAGTCTTGAGGCATACGCGACGTACACTACCTATGTGTAGTGTACGCTAGTGGAAACCGCTATTTCCAAACGCTACATACGTTTTTAGAACGCTACACTAAATAGTGTACGCTACAACGCTATTCACAACACTAGTATAAATACACTACTTGCAAAATGATGAAATATTAAAATAAACATACTACTAATGATATATACATTGATTCAATTGCCATTGTGGCATCTGATCATCACCATCATGATCGTCGTCATTGCCATCAAAGTCGTCTTCATGTTTGATGTATGCTTCTTTTTGTTTCTTAATCATTTATATACACTAGAACTTCATCAACATCTAATGGTTGATCTTAATCATCTCCTCCTTCAATACCGCCCCCCCCCCCCCCCCCCCCCCACAAGGGGCCAATCCGAATATGACATTTGGGCCCATGTTAGGTCCTTGCCAGGAAAGACCAGGTCCTCTGTCTTTACGAGGCACTGATTATCTGCAGCCAAATGATCTACACAGATGGTATTATAGAAACTAGGCTTTTGTTGCCTAGCCTGGAATCATTCTTGCAGCTTCTGGTTTGTATTGGAAGAAGACCAAGTTTCTGAGCTTCTTTTGTTCAAAATGATTCCTTCTTTTTTTTTTTAATCTACATTAAATTAAGTGCATCAGCTTACTTAGTTTTAACTTTTTACTGCATAACTCCAAGATTTTTCACAAACTTTAACATAAAAGAGTGAATGGCCAAACTTATCGCCACGAATGTGCTTTAGCTGCACTCGCAACCGATAGCAGAACATGGGTCCAAGAATCTTCATGGCCAGCTTCTTTAATGTTGGAACCTTCTTATTCGGGTCCACTGCATAAACTACCCACTAGTCAATTGGAACAATTTAAGTATAGTAGACTCTGTAAATTGTAAGAAACTATTTCTAAGTTACTTAGACATACTTGCTAAGACATTCATACTGTACAATTTCATTGTCCTATGCCTGATGACCATATTTCTTGAGAATATACCCTCACTATTCATATAGAAGTCCAGTAGAGATGAAATATTGTCTTGTTCTTCTCAATCTAGAACCAGTGTTCGAAATATCGGTATCACGTTACGTATCGCATCTTTGGGAGATATATACATATCGGTTATCGCACGGGATATATCGTTTGTATCGGGTAATTTATCACACTTTTTGGGAAACATGGAGAAATATTGGGGAAATGGTTGAATTTTTCAATGAAACTTTAGGGATTGTCAAAAAAGACCTTAATACACACTTTTAAATCGTTACATCTCAAAAACGAAGTGCACATAATATGTTTCCTTTGTATATGGTCCTAAACCATGTGTTGTCTGTCTGAACTAATGCAACTATATTCAAATTAAATGCATAACATTTAGAGTGCATCTAATGATCATTTCATCAAGCACTCCTAAATACTTCGAAATTAGTCTCAATTGACAACTAGTTGAAGGAAAATTTCAAGAAAAAAATAATATTTTATTAATTTTAATTAAAAAATTATTTTGATTTCTCAAAAATTGACAAAGACTAAACAAATTAGTAGATCAGCCCTCATGCATGCTTGATTTCAAATTTGGAGTACAACATTGTAAGCAATTTGGGAAAATTGGGAAATTTTCGAATTTTCCCCAATGGACCACCTACATACAAATTTCGAAATTAGAGTGTATGTGATGATCATTTCATCACATAATACTAAATATTGTGAAATTAGTCTCAATTGACAACTAGTTGAAGGAAAATTTTGGAAAAAATAAATAAATAAAATGGAGAACATGAATAACCAATGGCTATCGACATCAAAGCTCCAATTCCATGATTTTTCATGCAAAACATGAAGAACCAATGGATTTGTAAACATTTGATACTAATTTAACAAAATTTCAACTAAAAAAGGGGATTGGAAATTGAAAATGCTCACCGGATCGAACATGTGGGATATATCAGCACTACCTGTGTGTTTCGTATCGCACAAGTGGGATATAAGATATATCGTGGGATATATCAGGGCATATGAGATCACATAATCACATATGCAACCGCATATGTATTTTTTTATTTTTTTCAGAAAAAAAATTTTAAATGAAAAATTGCAGGAAATTTTTAAAATGTAAAAGAAAAAGAAAATTGGGGAAGCTTCCCTAACTGATTAGATAACTTATTTTACTTATTTCAAGTTCATTTAAGAGAAATACAATCAACTAAGCAATGAAGTACATCAACAAGCTATTTAATGTACAAATACAATTTATAATCTATTTAATTATGAACAACTTCAAACATAGAAATTTTATTGATAATGGAACTCAAGTTTTAAATTACAATTTCAACTTACAACTTAATGTACAAATACACTACTTGCAAAATGATGAAATATTAAAAATAAACATACTACTAATGCTAAAAGCTTAGTGGGTGTTACCTTTACCATGTGAGGTTCACCTTGATGAATTTTTTGTACATTCACACCGTCCATCCGTTTTTACAGTTCATTTTATGACTTGATCTAAAATACTAATCATATCCAAATCTCAGGTGGACATGGACCACACCACTGGAAACAACAGTGAATGACCATTGAAAACATTTTGTGGGCCACAAAAGTTTTACATCAAGCCAATCTCTATATTTTCCCTCCATCTAGGTCAACTTGACCTTATCAATGGGTCGGATGGCAAATAAACATAATGGTGGGCCTTAGGAAGTTCTTAGTAGTCAGCGTTTAATCACCATTGTTTCTTATGGTTTGTCCATCTAAGATTTGGATATGCTTAATGTTTGGGACCATGTCATAAAATGGGCTGAAAAACTGATGGACGGTGTGAATATATACAAGTCATCAAGGCGGGCCCCATGGTAAGGGTAACACACACTAAAGTAAGGGCGTAGATTGGGTACTACCCCCACCAGGACCTAGATAGATACGGATGGTCCTGTTAGGGGCTTTGTGGGGCCCATCATGATGTATGTGTTTTATCCATATATCCATCCATTTTAACATATCATTTGAAGGCATGAGCCCAAAAATTAGGCAATCTAAAGATCAAGTGGACCACACCATAAGAACCAATGTGAATTGAACGCCTACCGTTAAAAATGTATTGGGGGCCACAAAAGTTTTGGATCAAACTAATATTGATGTTTTCCCTTCATCAAAGTCTGCGAGACCTTATGAACAGTTTAGATTGCAAATAAACATCACGGTGGGCCCTTCGAAGGTTTCAACAATGAGCGTTATTGTTAGCACGGCTTATTAATGTAGAACCCAAAGAAATGCAATAAAGAGAAGTAAAGAAGAACTTTGTTGTTATAATTTAGATCAAGAGTACATAGGTCAAAAGAAAATGAAAAAATGAGATAGTTTGGGGATTCACTCACCCAAGGAGTTGGGGAATCACTCACCAACAAGAGATAGCTTGGGGACTTACTCACCCAAGGGTTAGGGAATCACTCACCCAACAAGGGATAGCTTGGGGACTCGCTCACCCCGGGATTAGGGTATCACTCACCTAACAAGAGAGGAATCACTCAACTCGCAAATACAAAACTTGGAAAAAATAACTCTAGAATACCCTCCTATGAAAAGACTACCACATATATAAGAGGAAATTTTGAGTATGATAGAGTACTTGTTAGTGTACCAAGGGCTACATCAATCTCCTCCCCAAAAAAAGAACTTGTCCACGAGTTCATCTTAGTAAATCTTTCCTACATTCTTTCATCGGGATCCCATAATTCCTCAGCATTGATCCAAATATCTTTATATTGAGGCATGTTCTTCCGTCGGAAAAGATATTTAGTATACGCATCTTGCCCTATATTCACAAACCGTTGGTATAATGTTGTTAGGCTCTGGAAGCATCACACTTTGATAACCGATTTTGGAGTTGGTCACTAAACACTTGAGTTTCTCTTCATCTACTAAGATGCCTTGAGATGAGACAACATATCAAAAAAAGACTATATTGTCAACCATGAATAAGTATTGTTTGAGGTTAACATATAGCTTCTCTTCACGCAAAACACTTAGCCAATGGTCTTTGGGTACTTGAGGAACGGCCAAAACTTTGGAAATAGCAAGACTTTTACCTTCATTCGGTCTAGTCATTTCATTAAGCATTTCATGAGAATTTTGTCATAAGTCAGCTCGTCATCATTAAATCACGTACGGTCTTCATTCACTCCACCTCCATTTGGTTCAGTCATTTCATCAAACACTTCATAGGCATCTTTGTCATAAAACGGCTCAATATCATTAAATTCCGTGTGACCTTCATTCACTCCACCTTTATTTGTTTTGAGCATTTAATCGAATACTTCATAGGCATCTTCATCATAAATCTGCTCGTCGTTGTCAAATTCCATGTGTTATTTGTTACCTTTAATCGGTTCGACCATTTCATCAAACACATCATAAGCATCTTCATCTTCATCATAAATTGGAATACTCGTAGAAGCTTGTGCGGCAAGTCTTCACAAAACCTCCTCCATCATGTGTTGTAGATTGTTGTTGGCATGCCTTAATTCTTTAATATTTTCAAAACGGTGGACATCTTGAATTAAAGCAATCATTTCAGCCCGATTTCCTCTTCCTCTTGCCATAACAAAAACAAGCCGGATCCAAGAATCGAACTTCCTCTAATATCACTTGATGTAGAACCCAAAGAAATGCAATAAAGAGAAGGAAAGAAAAACTTTGTTGCTATAATTTAGATCAAGAGTACATAGGCATAATGAAAAAAAAATAAATTTGAGGAGATAGCTTGGGTATTCACTCACCCAAGGGGTTGGGGAATCACTCACCAACAAGAGATAGCTTGGGGACTTGCTCACCCAACAAGGGATAGCTTGGGGACTCACTCACCCAAGGAATTAGGGAATCACTCACCTAAAAAGAGAGGAATCACTCAACTCACAAATACAAAGCTTGTAAAAAGCAACTCTAGAATATCCCCTTATGAAAAGGCTTCTACATATATAAGAGGAAAATTTGAGTATGATATAGTACTTCCTAATGTACCAAGGGCTTCATCACTTTCTGTGGCGTGGTGCACTTGAGCCTTAGATCTGCCTCCATTTGGGCTCATGGCCTAAAATGACCTATCAAAATGGATGGGCAGTGTGGATAAAACATATAAGTTATGGTGGGCCCACAAAGCCCCTAATAGGACCGTCCATCTCTAGCTAGGTCCTGGTGAGGGTAGTGCCCAATCTGTGCCTCTGAAGTAACATGTTACTAGGAAACATGTAATCCGCTCCTCTTAAGTTGGCAATTGCTAGTTGCTACTTGTGGCCGCTTCTGTGGGGCCCACCACCCACCTCATTGTATGAGTTATATATCTACGTCGTTCATTCGTTTTGCCATATCATTTAGGGCACGGGACAAAAGACAATACAAATCCATATCTTAGGTGGACCACACCACAAGAAACAATGATCATTGAATACATACCATTAAAAACTGTAGGGTCCACCGTGATGTTTAGTTTGCCATCCAAGTTGTTCATAAGGTCACACAGACCTGGATGGAGGGCAAACACAAATATCAGCTTAATGCCTTGATCCAAAACTTTTGTGGTCCAGAAATTTGGTAAAATAAATTTTCTTCCTTAGTCTCTATAAATATGGGTGGTTAAAAATGGTGACCTGTGAATCTGTGTTTACAGTTGTTGCGATTTAGGGATGCTAGGGGTACATTCTCATCCGCACTAGCAAAAGCATCGACAAAAACGATGATATCGTGCATTTCAATTTATTTACTTATGTATTATGGTATATAATTAGGTAACTACATTGCCCGTTTAAACTTCAAACTAAAACAAGCTCCTCGAGGATATATAGGCGAGTGGTGGGTGATGTACGGAGGCGACACACCTGCACTGCAATTATTGGCAATCTGTGTTCTCACTCAGACCATATCGCCTTGACCATGCAAGAGGAATCGGAGCACATGGTCACTCATACATACTAGTAAGAGGAGCAGGCTAGCATATGAGAAGTTGCATAAGCTCATTTATGCCATTACAATAGGAAGTTAAGAGAGGCAATTGCGGCCAGACCGAAACATGGAGGCAAATCCGAACTCTCTTGACCTGTTGTGGTAGGTACCACGGCACAGATAGGTGGCGATGTTGAAGACCCACTTTATCAGTCAGTCAAGTTAGATGACTTAGATGATGCGAAGGGAGGCCCTGCTCCACAGGTAGCCAATGGAGCAACTTCTCTTGGTATCAATGTCGATCAAATAGTAAGCCAACAGAGGGTAGATACGGACTCATTTGATCTGTTGGTGAGGAGTTTGGCACCCTCCTCATGATCAAGTCGTAGTGAGTGATGATGATGAGACTCAATCCTTACTCAGCACTGGTTGTGGGGACGATGGCGATAACGATAGTGGTGATGAGGGAGGGGACGGAGGCACTGACACTGATGTAGGTGGTGTTATTGGGAGCGAAGGTGGCAGTGGTGGGGGGTACACGACAGGTCAGAGCCTGTGATCAGTTGGCCAGTTCACCGAGGAGCAATACTTTGACCATGCCATTTAAAAAGAGGACCGTGGATCTCGTCCACCATCCAGGGTGAGAGTATCAAAGCCCACACATTTTCAAGCGTCGTTCGAAGAAGAAAGCCTGACACGTTGCGGCTGACCCTCTCGCACGCAGCTTGTCATCTATGGACATCAGTTCAGAGCAAGGAAGCTCCACCTCCGTCCCACCTTATGCACATGGGGGATATCATGGGTATGGACATTGCGGCTTCGACATTCAGTAACACTTGTCTACCCATGGGTATGGGCAGCCAACAAATAGCTCTTCCAGTTATGGCCCTACAACAGGAGGACATTCAAGGTACCCATATGACTAGTGACAACACTATTAGGGAGTCGGGGTTGGACTCGATGTGTTCCCTTAAGACCCTACTCAGCCAATGTCGTCAATGTATGTCACACACTACCGATGCCTAGGCATACTCGTATGGTTCGAGGAGGACGAGTATCAAAGATACATAGGACAGTTCATCCATTGGTATGAGCAGAGGATGACCTAGGAAAATACTGCCAACATGTTAGGCAAGAGTACTACGCCAAACTGCAACGGAATCCGGATGATGACTATGAGCCACCTCGTCACTCCATGTAGGGATGAAAGATGGCCAAAAATGTGAACCTTTTAAGTTTATTTGCTTTTATGTGTCTTAATTATTGTATGCTAGCTGGATTTGTATTATATAAACTCAATTTGGTTACTATTAGAGTGATTTGTTATAGCAGCGCATGCTTCTTGGGCCGTATTAAATGAAAATTTATTATCTAATCCATTCTTTTTACAATTTTTTATTCCTAAATATGCAAATGTGTACTTAGGCATGTGTTTCACTGAAAATTCCACCGTTATCCCCATGTTTCCCCTTCTTCCTGCATTTCTAGTTATCGGTGATAACGATATTATATCTTTATCTCCAGCTAGCGAAACAAGTTGCGATACCGACAAATCAAACATTGTCTACATTAACCATATCTATATTCTCATATGCTTCTTGTTCCATAAATTCTTCTCGAAGTACGGCATTATCTTGGGTTTTCTTGATTATTTATACATGTACTCAATGATTTCCCTTCCGATTTATGGAGTAATATTGAGACATGCTCTTGCATTTGATCCCAACATATGTGCAAGGTGTTACTTGTGTTGTGCAACACCACTGGCACTTAAAAACCTGCTTAACTCACACACTATGTTAGTCTTTTCAGTAGCATTACAATAGTGTACATACTTCCAACTTGGGTCATTTGACTTGGGTTTCAAAGATGAAGATTGGGAAGAAGACATGATTCTTGTACACTTGTAAGTTAAAAAGATAAAGAGAGAGAGAGTTACACACCTACACTTGTAGAGACCAGAGAGAAGAGAGAGACAAAGTGAGAGAGAGACGGAGGGAGGGAGGGAGCTACTTACACTTATAGTTATGGAGACTAGAGAGAGAGAGAGTTACACAATTACTCTTGTAGTTGTAGAGACTAGAGAACAGAGAGAGAGAGTTACACAATTACACAATCTTGAATCTTGAATCTTGTCTAGAGTCTTGACTCTTGATTCTTGAATCTTATAGTTTGTAGTTTGTACTTTAAGCCAGCACTTGTAGATTCTTGAACCTTGTAGCTTATAGCCATGTACACTTGTAGTCTTGTTTGGTTTGTACACTTGAGTTAAAAAATAAAACACTTGAAAGAGAACACAAATAATAGTACAATAGAGAATGCAGAGATTAAAGAATGTTGAGGATGTAGAGAATATAGAGAATGAATGCGAGATTAGAGCACGTAAGAGAAAGAGAAAGAAATGTAGAGATTAGAGAATGTAGAGAATGAAGGGGGAGAGAGAGAGAGAGAGAGAGAGGGGGGGAGGAATGTAGAGAATGTAGAAAAGTATGGGAGATTAGAGAATGTAGAGACTAGAGATTAGAGAATGAATATTAGTATATTACTATTACTATGATTATTGACCTAATGAGATGAATAAGAATAAGAATTAAGAAATGAAAGTGTGGGAGGGTGTATGATTGTATGTAGTAGAGAATGTAGAGACTTGAGTCTTGAATCTTTGAAGTCTTGTATGCTCTTGGAAATGGAAATGAAAAAGAGATGTTAGCTTCTTAATCTCTTGTAGACTTGTTGATGGGGACATCGAAGGACCTGCTAGGATATACCAGAGACAGAGACGAACACCCACATCAGCGCAACTTTTTTTGTGGATGGGAGACGAGTTCCAGATGGGGCCCACCAGACCATTTTGAAGACCCCACATGCATTAGACATACATCAAGAAAACCCCATCTTGGGATGATGCATGTGGGCTTCTTAGGAGATCATTTTTCATATGATTGCTATTTCGTGTCGATCTGACCATTGGATCTTGTCGATCAAGCCATCGGGCCACCAGATTTTTTAGATTTGGGCCCCCTGGACTCTAATCTCGCTTTCTTTATGTTTTTTTTGTTATTTTTCGAATTTATTTAATGGTTAAGATTGACAATAAATGTTTTAGTTTTCTAATTTTGGACGATGGGCCACTTCACTTAACATAAGGGGGTGGAGATCCAACCCTCATTGGATTTTGTGATTAGAGAGAGAGAGAGAGAGAGAGAGAAGCTCTTGCTTTCTCCTCCCATCTTCATGTGATTTGAAGATACTTCCATTCGATTTACAAGGAAGATCAGTGCAAGGCTAATCTTCATCAACAGATGTGAGAGGTTTCCATCTACCCCTACACCTTCTCTTTTCTTCCCCATCCAGGTATTTTCTTTAGGTTCTTCATTCTCCCCATCCCAGATCTTCGTCTTCTCCTAAACCCAACTTTCTCAAACTCATCCACGATCCAACTAACCGACCTAAACCCATCCTCTCACGCCATACGTGTCACCATACAGCCACACGTGTGAATCCCACCTGCCCCTTTTGGTTTCCCACCATCATTATATCAAAACCCCTTTCTTTCATCCCCGAAACCTTAACCCTAAACCTAAAATCCCTAACTTTCCTAAATTTTCCCCAATTTCTAAAAAACCCTAATTCCAAAACTCTCAATTCCCACGAACCCTAATTCTTCAAATTTCAGATTTTTCCCATCCTAACCCTAATCATAAAACCTACAAATCTGTCCCTTGAGTGTGGAACGTGCCTATGTTAAATTGGAAGTTCTATCCTTCCATCAGTCCTAGTTTTATTGATTTATGTGAATTCTTAGCATGCGGCCATGTGATTTAGGTTAAATCAGATTTTATTTCTTATTGTTTACTCTTAATTACTTGGTAGGTTAGCATCTTTTGTTAATTGAATTACTTTATAGACTCTTTCATAATCTCCATGTTGCATGCTAGCATTAAATCATGTGTCCAGCATCAAATTTGGTATCAAAGACCATCGGTTTAGCATAGGATTTTTGTGTTGCATCTAGGTTAGAGTCACAGCTGTCAGATTTGCTCAATGACCCTCAATCGAGTGGTCCTTTTCTTATATAGAAATGATTTCCCTACTTACAATATATCCCTTAATTACAGCATAACCACAGCATCTTTATCCCCTAATTACAGCCCTTAATTACAGCATAACAGCAGCATCTATATCCCCTAATTACAACCCTTAATTACAACATAACAACAGCATCTATATCCCCTAATTACAGCCCTTAATTACAGCATAACAGCAACATCTATATCCCCTAAACACAGCCCTTAATTACAGCAATATATGGTACAACAATATATGGTAGTTTTGTTGTCTATCCTACTAACATCTCCCCTCAAATTGATGTTGGTCGATCAAGAAGCATCAATTTGCCAACAAGAAATTGATGACTTAGTCGTGTCATAGCTTTGATGAATACGTCCGCTATCTAAAGGTCGCTTGAGACATGTGGAAGAGAGATAACCCGAGTATCAACAGCTTCCCAAATAGAATGGCAGTCCACCTCGATATGTTTGGTATGCTCGTGATAGACGGGATTGGTAGCGATCTGAATAGCACTCGTATTATCAGCATGAAGAGGAGTGGGAGTAGACTGAGGAAAACCTATTTCAGCAAGTAAGCTATGGAGCCACATAATCTCCGAACAGGCTGTTGACATGGCACGGTACTCGGACTCGGTTGAAGATTTAGAAACACGATCCTGTTTCTTACTCTTCCAAGAGATAAGTGACTCACCAAGAAACATACATCACCCGGTAACAGACCGGCGAGTATCAAGACATCCTGCCCAATCAGCATCACTAAAAGCCATAAGGCGAAGAGTACCAATAGAGAAGAACAAGCCACTGTGAGAGGAACCCCGGAGATATCGAATAATTTGGTGGACTGCGGCAAGATGAAGGTGGCGAGGAGATTGCAGAAATTGATTGACTTGCTGGACAGCAAAGGAGATGTCAGGCCGTGTAATAGTGAGATAATTGAGACTACTAACTGTCGAAACACCATGGGATCAGGAAGGAGATCCCCCTCCTCACGTCGATACTTGACATTCACTTCCAAAGGGGTATCCACTGAAAAGGAGTCCTGCCAACTAGATAAGGAAATCAAGTCCTTCGTATATTTATGCTGATGCAGGAAAACCCTAGAGGAATCGGACTGAACCTCCAAACCGAGGAAATACCGGAGAGGACCAAGATCCTTCATATGGAATGAATCATGAAGATGTTGCTTGAGTTGATCAATGAGGGCAGAATCAGTCCCAGTGATGACAATATCGTCGACATAAACTAGAAGAAGAACGATACCAACAGAAGTCATTCGAAGAAACAACGAAGAATCATACTGACTTTGGATGAAAGAAAATCGAAGTAAAGTAGCCCGGAACTTATCAAACCAAGCCTGGGGAGCCTGTTTCAAACCATACAGAGAGCACTTCAACTTACACACATTCGACGTTGATGACGAGCAGAGGCCAGGAGGAGGTGTCATGTAAACATCTTCCTATAAATCACCGTGAAGAAATGCGTTCTTTACATCCATCTGGCAAAGGGACCATCCCTGAGAGGCTGCGATGTTTGGGAATGTAGCCCCAATCGGGCGGTAAATTCCGTCCAAGGCTAAATACTGGCGAGAGACCGATAGCGAACAAGTACCGCGAGGGAAAGGTGAAAAGGACTTCGAAAAGAGAGTCAAAGAGTGCTTGAAATTGTCGGGAGGGAAGCGGATGGGGGCCGGCGACGCGCCCCGGTCAGATGCGGAACGGCGACGAGCTGGTCTGCCGCTCGGCTCGGGGCGCGGACCGTTGTCATTTTAGCGACAGGAGCAAAGGTCTCCTCATAGTCAACCCCATACTCCTAGCAGTTACCAAGGGCAACCAAACGAGCCTTATAACGATTCACAGACCCATCAGGCCGAAGTTTCACAGAAAAAACCCACTTACACCCAATTAGCTTGACATGAGAAGGACAAGGGACCATGTCCCAAGTCAGATTTTCTTGAAGAGCTTGAAGTTCTTCCTGCATAGCCTTTCTCCAACACTCATGTTTATCAGCTTATGAGTAAGAATTAGGAATCGACACAGTTGATAAGGTAGCCGTGAAGGAGGTATGAGGGAAACCATACCTATCCAATTGATGAGAAATACGGCCAGATCGTCGAGGAGGGTGTAAAACGGGATCAGGTGGCAGATTAGACTCAGGAAGGGGTAGAGTTGGTCGACGGCGTTCATACACAAAACCAGGCTTGAAGCGTTCAAGAGGGCACATCAAATCATCAAAGTGAGGAAGAACAGAAACTGCAGGAGATGATGTAATAGAACTAGGAAAGAAATATTGATACTCAAAGAAAACAACATTATGAGATATATGAAATTTATTGGAATAAGCATCATAGCACAAATCCTTTTTGAGATAAGTTATATCCCATAAAGACACATTTCACAGATTGCGTAGAGAGTTTGTGACGTTGATGCGGAGGTAGATGCACAAAACAGACACAGCCAAAAGTGTGTAAGTCAAGAAAGCTAGGGTGCTGTTTATGCAAAGGATAGAATGGAGAGTCGAAATTTAGCACTTTAGAATGCAACCTATTAATCAAGTATACTACTGTAGCTAAAGCTTCAACCCAAAATTTAAGAGGAACAGAAGATGCAAGTAACAAGGTCCTAGCAACATCTAACAAATGTCGATTTTTGCGCTTAGCCACGCCATTCTGTTGAGGCGTATAAGGATACGAGCGGTGAGAAACAATTCCTTTGTGATGAAGAAACTCAAGAAATTCATGAGACATATATTCTCCACTAGAATCAGATCGTTAAGTCTTAATGCTAGTGGTAAATTGATTCTCAACATATGCTAGAAACGATTTGAAAATAGAAAAGACTTCAGACTTATAGCGCAGAAAATATACCCAAGTATGCCGACTATGGTCATCTATGAATGTCACAAAATATTTATAATGAGCATGAGAAATGACAGGAGTAATGCCCCATACATCACTATGAACAAGGTCAAAGCAATTCTTTGCCCTACTCCCGGAAGAAGGGAAGTGAAGAATCTTACTTTTTTCGATTTTACACGTAGAACAATCAAAAGAAAAGCATGAGGCAAAGAAGATTCTTTTTTCCCCAACGAACCAGAATTCAGCAAATGAGATAAAAACAACATTGTTTGGATGGCCTAAACGTTTGTGCCATACTTCACGATTATTGGAGACAGTAGTACAAGCCAAAGAAATGATACTAGGAATGGAAAAGTATAATGGAAACAGTCTCCCAACTTTAGGCCCCTTCGCTATTGTCCTTCCCGACACCGGATCCTGCACATGACAACCATCACGAGAAAACTGAACATTGTAATTATCATCCACTAATTATCCAACCGAGATAAGACTCATAGAAAGCCCAGGTGATATAAAAATATTAGTAAGTGATGGTGCGATATCACCAACCCCAGTAATCGGTAAATGATGGCCATTAGCAACTTGAATATTAGAAGAACCAGTGTACTTACGAACATTGCTAAGCATATCAGGAGAACTGGTCATGTGGTTGGATGCAGCGGAGTCAACAAGCCAAGATTGACAGGGTATAGTACGGATAGTACCCTTACCTTGCAGCCCTAAAGCGGAAAATGCTGATACAATCATTTGCTGCACCATTTCTGGTGTAAGGGCAGGTGTAGCAGCAGTGGAAGATGACACTGGAGCGAGATTTTAAGTGCTGGTTACCCCATCCGAAGTGTGGCCAGTAGCAGTAGCATGATAAGCATTCACAGGTCGGTTTTGAGGACGTGTTGGGCATTCTTTGATGATGTGCCCCTTCTGTTTACAGTAGTTGCAGAACTTTTTAGCACAATAGGCAGCAATATGCCCATAATCTTTGCAACTGTAGCACTGAACTGTACGCATGTCTCGAACCTTCCCTTTGCCTTGAGCAGCGTATGCAACAGTATTCTCTTGTGGAAGCAAAGATTGAGTAAGAAGACGTTGTTCCTCTCGAAGAAGTGCTCCAAAACACACGTCAAGGGATGGTGAAGGATCCCTGTACATTAGGTTGGAGCGAATAGACTCGAATTCTAGCCTTAGTTTCATTAAAAACTGGTCTCTTTTGCTAACTTCAGGGACTGCATGAACAGCAGAGAGGGACTCGGCCGACACGTCGGCATACACAATGTCGGAAAACTCAGCCCAAAGATTCTAAAAACCACAGAAATATTCCTGAACAGAGAGTGTACCTAGGGAATAGGTAGCAAGATCAGTTTCCAACTGAAATTGCCGGGCGGAATGATCATGATGATAGACCTTTTTCAAGTACTCCCACATCAATTTAGCCGTCCTGTGCGGCCTTAAATTGAGTATAAGCAGTGGATCAATAGACCCAAGAATCCAAGTCATCACGCAAGCATCTTTCACCTTCCATTGAACCAACGTCATAGGATCGGTAGGCACTGGATCACTCCCATCAACATGACCCCACAACTCCTTTCCCATGACAAAAAGTTGAAACTGAAACTCCCAGGCAGCATAATTCTTCCCTGTAAACCGAGTTTGAAAGACTTCTGAGTTGGAGTTGTTAGCCATAACTAGAATCTCTCGAAATGCACTAAAAAAACTGCAAACCAAAACCCACACCCAAGAAACCAAAAAACCAGAGCCTAAAACCACGAAGATTAGACCAAAGACAAGGTTGTAGAGAGTGGCTCTGATACCATGTCAGATTTGATCAATGACCCTCAATCGAGTGGTCCTTTTCTTATATAGAAATCATTTTCCCTACTTACAATATATCCCTTAATTATAGCATAACAACAGCATCTTTATCCCCTAATTACAGCCCTTAATTACAGCATAACAGCAGCATCTATATCCCCTAATTACAGCCCTTAATTACAGTATAACAGCAGCATCTATATCTCCTAATTACAGCCCTTAATTATAGCATAACAGCAACATCTATATCCCCTAATTACAGCATAATATCTCCTAATTACAGCAGCATTTATATCCCCTAATTACAACATCAATATCCGCTAATTACAGCCCTTAATTACAGCATAACAGCAGCATCTATATCCCCTAATTACAACATCTATATCCCCTAATTACAGCCCTTAATTACAGCATAACAGCAACATCTATATCCCCTAATTACAGCCCTTAATTACAGCATAATAGCAACATCTATATCCCCTAATTACAGCCCTTAATTACAGCAATATATGGTACAACAAGATATGGTATGTTTGTTGTCTATCCTACTAACAACAGCTAGGGTTAGTAGAGTATGGATTGCTTATAGGATCATATTGCTGAATTTTCAGTTAGCATCCCCACTTGTACTGATGCAGGACATAAAATTAAATAGGACATGCAAGAGCTCAAGCTTTAGATTATACCAATTTTAAACAATCACAAAATTCCACAAGCTTTAGATTATACCAATTTTAAACAATCACAAAATTCCACATCCTACATATGATCAAACATTCAAAAAGGGGAATCTATGGGGTTCCAAGCCTACACAGGTTTAGGGTTGGATCGAATTAAAATTATAAACCAAACGAGCCCAAAGGATTGTAAGAGTCATCCATTCTTGCAAAAGATTGTTCCCCAATTCAAGAGATTCACCATGTTTCAATTTGGGGGAAAATCTAGGGTTCAAAAAATGGGAATAATTAGAATTTGACACTCTTTAGGGTTAGGGATCTGGATAAAGGGGTTTGATTTAAGTCTAAAAAGAAGAAAAATAGAGGAAAACAGAACCTGAGATGAATCACATGCGCTGGACAGCAGATGGCCCTGGGCGCACGTGCGTGCCCAACCGTCCGCACGTGTGTGGGGCCCACAAAGTCAAAAAACAGACTTCTAGGCTAGGATCGGCTAAGGTAAGGGCTGCCTCCATGCCAAATTTCGCATCAATCTGTCGCAAGGTGTGTGCGTGGTACTCCGCCGAAGTTTCAGCCCCCCAGATGGGCCATAATCTGGAAATCTGTTGTAGAAGAGAACTTGGGTACAAGAGAAGGTGAATTTGAAGATGGAAGGGATGTAGAAGATAATGGATGTGGGGTGTAAAGAGGTGGGGGTGATTTGAAACGAGTGTGGCTTCACACCACGGTAGTTAGTCCTTCGAAGAAGGGAGGGTTTCACACCCAATTTGATTCTTCAACCATAAGAGATAGAAAGGAAGAAAACGGAGGAATTTTATTCATAAACTTCATCCCAATACCTACATGGGGTTGCTTTATTTATAAGAAAACCCTAAACCCCAAAAGACAATTTTACCCTTGCGCCATGTGCGCACATTAATACCAAAACTAAAAGCAAATAAATACTAAGCAATCAAAACCGTTCATGAAGTTTCTAATAACAAAAGTAATCAAAACTCAAAATCCTAAATCATCTAAAGTAGTGGGCCACGATCATGAGATCCGATGGTAGAATCTATGTGATGATTGGGTCCACTCCAAAGCTCCATAGCGCAACCCCTAACTGTGAGGCCCTCCAAAGATGTCGTCGTCAATCCAGATCGAAAGTAGGGTCCACCTCCTCCTTGAATATGTGCGTAGGGTAGGGGGCATGTGCATGATGTCCCCATCACATACCATTACTAAAATTTCAGCATAGTAATTTCAAGTTGTCATATTGCTGAATTTTCAGCTTGTAATTTTCGAATTACACCCGTGCTGAATTTTCAGTTTGGCACCCTCAAATTATTATCTTGCTGAATTTTCAACATAAAATTTGAGGATAGCGACTTGCTGAATTTTTTTGGTTAGTGTGTCTAGCGTGATCTCTATGTTAGTACTATCAGCGTCATCACATTATCTTAGGACCTAGGGTTTCCTTTAGAGTGTCCTTGTGTATGCCCACTCGTTCAGGATGTGATTTTGGCCTACATTCCACTATGAATCGAGAACAGATTGCAGAGGCCCTTAACGCTATCAATAATCATCTGACGGCTATTGAAGCGCACAATAAGACTACCGCGACTCAATTGACCATGACCAATGCGCGTATCAATCAGCTTGAAGCCTCCCTTCAGGCGAACCCCGACACTGGGGAAGATGTCCAATCACAAGCCGTGGATCAAATTGAAAGAGTTGAGACTGTGCCACTTGCAATTATTAGCCGTGCCCAGTGTTCGAAATATCGGTATTGCATTACATATCGCATCCTTGGGATACGGATACATATCGGTTATCGCATGGGATATATCGGTTGTATCACGTAATGTACTATTGTTGTTAGAAACATGGGGAAACATTGGAAATTGGTCAAATTTTTCAATGAAATTTCAGTGATTATTAAAAAAGACATCGATACACACTTACAAATTAAAACATTACAAAAAAAAAAAAAACTGCACATAATAGCCATTCTTTATATGGGGTCCTAATCAATCCGTTGTCTACCTAAATTGATGCAAGTATATTCAAAGTATATTCATATAATTTATAAATGTAAGAAGACGTGTGGAAATACAAGTAATATATTCAAAAGCAAAAGAAGAATCAGTAAATCAGATTACATACATGTTTGATTTTATGTTTGGACACAAAGAATGCAACCGATTTGCGAGAAATTGGGAAATTTTAATTTTTTTCAATTTTCCGCAACTTGATCATTCTCCTCCAAATCTCGTAATCAGAGCTCTCAATCCATGATTTTTCATGCAAAACATGAAAAAACATGGATTTGTAACAATTTGACACTGATTTAACATGATTTACAGAAGGAAAAATAAAAAAAGGATTGAAAATAATTTTATTTAAAAAAAAAAAAAAATGATCACCAGATTGAACGTGTGGGATATATCCCACTATTTGTGCGTTTCATATCGCACAAGTGGGATATATCGGCCAATATCGTCTATATTTAAAACACTGGCCACGCCTTAAGCTAAATTGTAGAAAGTGATGATTAGCGCAGGAATTTAATTTTCCACACTTATGCTAAGTGTGGTGGCAAAAACTGCAAGGTGATCATTGATAGTCACAGTTGCATTAATGTGGCATCTGCTTGCACTGTGGACTACTTAGGTATGCTAGCCGTTCCTCACCCTCAGCCCTATCGAGTCTCATGAGTTGATGCATCTTCGATTCCGGTTTCTCAGCGTTGTCCCATTCACGGACACGTTGTGGTGTGATGTTTTACCTATGGATATAGGCAACATCATTTTGGGCAGGCCTTGGTTGTATGACAGGGACACAACACTGTTCGATTGCTCGAATACGTGTTCGTTTCTATATAAAGGCAAAAGGATTGTGTTGAAGCCTCTCCCGCCCAAAAGCGCCTCGGAAAAGGAGGACGTCAAGAAATGTGTCCTGAAGGTGTGATAAAACTCCAGCTTGAGTCTCTTCCTATAGTTAATGCCAAAGAGTCTGAAAGTGAGACTAAAACTAATTTCACGTTGTATGCCCACAAGGCAAGTGATGTCACACCTAAGGTTATTATGGAGATGCCACCTGAGGTTACACCTGAGGGTAGTGTAGAGTTACCATCTGAGGTGAGTCCGGTATTGGAGGAGTCTAGTGTTGTTATTCCAGAGGGCATACCGGATGAGCTTACACCCATGCGGGACATTCACGCATTGACTCTACCAAACCTTCATCAGGATTAAATTAGTACTAGCGAGGAAGTGGGTTTGGAAAGACAAGTAAATGATCCTAGGGCCCCTATAGATTGCATACCCATGTCTGTGTTCCATAGGCCTTCAGAGTCTGCACATGCATCTACACAACATATGCATGACTTGCGTGTGGAGATTAGAAAAAGAATCAATCCAAGCAATGAAACATACAAAATGATTATTGACTCATGCCATAGGTTTAAAGAGTTTGTTATGGGTGATGAAGTCATGATTAAAGTACGTCCAAAAGGATTTCACAGAGAACCATAAAAAAATTACAAGCCCGTAACGCTGGACCATATAAAATCTTGAAAAGACTAGGTTCGAATGCTTACTAGGTAGATCTTCCACCTAACATGGGTATCGGTTCCACATTTATGTGGAAGATCTTGTACCGTTTTATAGACATTCCCCTAACCCTCACATGAACTTTAATAATGATGCCCCTGACCTATCCCAAAACCCATGGCCATTACCTGACCCCTCTTCTCAACCTTTATCATCAGTACTATCCATACCGATGAGAAGAGAGGAGATAGAGGATATCTTAGATGAAGAAGCAATTTACCGTGTCAAGTGGAAGGGCAAACCAAAATCAGACAGTACGTGGATCACAGAGGCAAAGCCTCAGCGACAAGACCCGGATCAACTCGAGCATCACTGCAGCTTTATTTCGCCAAAGGCGAAATCTCTCCAGCCGAGGGGAATTAATGAGGACATCGGAGGACCTACTCAGATGTACCAGAGATAGATGACCACCCACATCAGGGCAGCTTTCTTTGTGGATGGGAGATGAGTTCCAGATGGGGCCCACCGGGCCATTTTGAAGACCTCACATGCATTGGACGTGCATCAAGAAGGCTCCATCTTGGGATGATACATGTGGGCTGCTTAAGATATCATTTTAGTCATGGGATTGCTATTTCGTGTCGATTTGACCGTTGGATCCTGTCGATCAGGCCAACAAGCCACCAGATTTTTTAGATCTGGGACCCTTGGACTCTGATCTTGCTTTCTTTATGTTTTTTGTTATTTTTAGGATTTATTTGATGGTTGAGATTGATAATAAATGTTTTAATTTTCTTATTTTGGACGATAGGCCACTTCACTTAAGTGAGTGGCATAGTTGTAATGATACTGAATTTTTAATTCTGAATTTTTGATAATAAAAGTACAATGGGGTGGAGATCCAACCCTCGTTGGATTTTGTGATTAAAAAAATAATAAAATAATAATTTAAAGAGAGAGAGAGAGAGAGGGAGAGAGAGAGAGAAGCTCTTGATTTCTTCTCCCATCTTCATGCGATTTGAAGATACTTCCATGCGATTTGGAAGGAAGATTGGTTGCGAGGCTAATCTTCATCAACGGAGGTGTGAGGTCTCCATCTATCCCCACACCATCTTCTCTTTTCTTCCTCATCCAGGTATTTTCTTCAGGTTCTTCATTCTTCCCATCTCAGATCTTTATCTTCTACCAACCCCAACTTTCCCATACCCATGCATAATCCAAACCCTAACCGACCTAAACCCATCCTCCCACGCCACATGTATAACCGTACGGCCACACGTGTGAATCCCACCTGCCCCTTTTGGTTTCCCACCATCATTATATCAAAACCCCTTTCTTCCATTCCCGAAACCCTAACCCTAAACCTAAAATTCCAAACTTTCCTAGAATTTTCCCAATTTCTAAAAAAACCCTAATTCCAAAATTCTCAATTCCCATGAACCCTAATTCTTCAAATTTCAGATTTTTCCCATCATAACCCTAATCAAAAAACCTACAAATGTCCCTTGAGTGTGGAACGTGCCTACGCTAAATTAGAAGTTATATCCTTCCATCAGTCCTAGTTTTAATTTATTTATGTGATTTCTTAGCATGCGGGCATGTGATTTAGGTTAAATCAAATTTTATTTCATATTAGTTACTCTTAATTACTTGGTAGGTTAGCATCTTTTGTTAATTGAATTACTTTATGGACTCTTTCATAATCCCTACGTTGCATGCTAACATTAAATCATATGTCCTGCGTCACTAGAAGAATGCAGAGAGATTTAGAGTGTGTGTGTGTGTGTGTGTGTGTGTGTGTGTGTGAGAGAGAGAGAGAGAGAGAGAGAGGGAGGGAGTTTAGAATGAACAGTAGTGAAAATGGGGGGATTTGGGAAAAGTGATGAAATTGCAAAAACAATGCCCCAACAGTCAAATTTCTAACCGTTAGGCCAATATGTGATCGCATATGCTGTATGTGATCGCATCAATCGCATATGCGATTACATATTGTCGCATATACCACACGCGATCACATGTGCTGAAATCGCATATGCCACCATGCCATATGTGATTTCTTTACACAAATGCGCATATGTGATCCCATTTGACAACATTGATGTTCGGCAATAAAGAAACAACATGTTCAGAGGATGAGTATAGCTGACATAAGGACGTTGAGAAGGATGAGTGGTAAGATGAGGAAAGAAAGAATTAGAAAAGAATGCATTCAAGGGAACTTGGGAGTAGCACCAATAGGTAAGAAGATGAGGTAAAGTAGACTTGGTTTGGCTAGGTGCAACAAAGACAAAGAACCATGCGAGTAAGCAGTGAGCTAGTACAAGTTGAAAGATCTAAAGCGGCATGGGAGGCCACAAAAGGGCATACATGGATGCCCTAAGAAAAGGCTTGATGACCTATGATCTAACTAAAGGTATTGCCCTTGATAGAGTCGAATGGCGGAACAAGATTAATGTCGCCGACCCCAATTAATTGGACTAAGGCTTTAAATGATGATGATGATGATGATGAACCTGGTTACCTAATTAAGTAAAAAAGCATTGTACCTCAATCAAGTGCAAAGCTAAAGTATAAGGTAATGGCTCAAGCTGCATCTAAGCTCATGTGATTGAAAACATTGTTGAGTGAACATGGGTTGTAGGTAGATGAATCCATCAAGCTGTTTCTACATTACTAGTAATTGATTTTTTTGAGAGAACTAAGCATATCGAAGTAGATTGTCACTTCGTTATGGGGAAAAGTTGCTGCAAATGAAATTTGTATGTCGTTTTTGAGATCTCATGATCAATTTGGCTGATATGTTTGCTAAGCATGGTCAGCCAAAACAGTTACGTGACAGCTTGTATGTAACAGTAACGGTGGTAACCGTTACGTGTTACAGGGCTGAAACAGCCGTAACGGCCGCCATAGAAAAAAATGACCCATAACAGTCCTGAAACAGATTTATTATTATTATTATTATTATTATTATTATTATTATTATATTTTATTTTTTGGTTAAGGCCGTAATGGCCATTACGGCCTGTATCATAACGGTGATAGCAGTAGCCATTACAACCACCGTTACTGTTATGGAACACCTTACTAAGGCTCTCAAGCGAACACGTCTGAAACGTCCCTTCACCAAGCTAGGCATTCATGACATCTATGCACCAGCTTGAAGGGGAGTATTGATGGAGCATGATGGTCATACATGGTCCATGTTATGTGTGGCTCACCTCGTAAATGGGCTATGGTGATCATGAGTCTCCCACATAAAGCCTTTCCACATTGATTACAATCTTTGGGGTGTAAGGTTAAGATAGTGTGTGATGTTCTATGGTCTATATGCTTACTTAAATGAGAGGGGTATACTAACGATTCCTTTGCAATTATGAAAACCCTAATAATATTAGAGAGTGGGGGCATGTGACCCTATTGCTTTGTTGTTATTCTCTCTTCGCCTCTCATCTCTTTCACTGCTTCCTTCTTTTCTTTTATCACAAAAACACCAACCACCCTTGCTTTTTCAAAATTGGATAGTGCAACTCCCAACTTTTCACTTACAACCTTTTGGTGGCCAAATAGAACTTTGTCACTGTGAACACCCATCTCAGATGTACCTCCCATTTCAAAGTCCCTCCACCCAAACCTTGGTGCTAAACAAGTGTAACTTTGCTATAATCCAACAAACTCCTCACTTTCTATTTCCAATAAATCCCATGGAACCATGCACTGCAAACCTGCTGTCTATCTTTAAAACCTATCCATCGCCACCCCATATAGGTAATTGACTAGGGACACAAATAGGGAGTCGTCAAACCATCTATCCACCCAATACCTGATTTTTCTACCATCTCCCATCACATAAGAGATGCCAATGGAGAATTCATGTCTTTCCTCCATCATTTTCCATAAACTTGGCATCTGATAAAGGGTTCCTTTGTGAACCATCCACCCTCTTCTAATCCATATTTCCCAACCACCACCTACTTCCAAAGTGAATCTTCTTCATTCTCAAACCTCCATAACCATTTTCCAAGGAGCTTCCTGTTCATGATTTCAAAATCTTTGAAAACCCATGCCTCCTTGACGACTACATACCTCCCATTTTACCAAATGGAATCTCTTCTTATCATCGGTTCCTCTCCAAATGAAATCTCTTTACAACTTCTCAATGTGTCTTACAATGCTACCAGGATATATATATATATATATATATATAGGCAAAAAGTATACCATCATATTTGCGAGGGCTGCTCTGATGAGAGTGATTCTACAACAATTTGAAAGATCTCTCTCCCGTGAGGATAATTTCCTCTCAGTTCTTTCAATCCCTACATCCCAAAGCTTTTAGTTGGCATGCATATACACAACAGCAGCCAAGGAACATCAAAGCTAGCCTTCCTGCCCTAAAATCAAAGGTATCTGCCATCACCCGTGGTTGATCTTCAATGAGATGAATAACCAGCATCTCACTTTTCTGCCTATTGACTTTCTGCGCCAATACCATCTCAAACAATGCAACAATCATGCGTAGATTGTCCACCTGCTCCTCATTGGTTTTGCAAAACAAAAGCATATAGTCAGCATATTGGAGGTGAGATAAGTGGCATGCCTATCTTATTTCCTGGAAGCCACGAAGTAAGCCTGCATTAACCACACTGCCCATTATTTTGCTAAATGTCTCAGCAACGATCATGAATAAATAGGGTATAGAGGATCTCCTGGTCTAATTCCACTGGTGCCTCTAGAAAACAAACCCTTTTGGGGAACTAATAAACCAAGAAAAGACAATTCATCCCCCGCCTCCATTTCTCACCAAACCCATTCCATATATGAGGTAAATAGAAAGTCCCTAAAAACATGATCATGTACCTTCATCCGCCATCACAGTTCTTAAGATGATTGTACATTTTCAGTCTATCAGGCTGCCAGCGGCACAGAACGAACTAATCGGCGACAGGCAAGTTTTCCGAAACTGCCTTGGAATTGTGGCCATTGAGGCAAAATCTGGATTAGAGGGCAGAGAGGAGGGAAGAAAGAGGAGCAATTGGAATCTCATAGTATAAAAGTATGCATGAAAGGGAAGCACAAAATGAATTTCAAGCAGCTGTAGGTTTATCATAGATCTCTTTCAAAGGTAACTAACCTGTGAGGTGGATCCATCTTCTACATTGGTACACGAATGTAAAGTTGGAATTGAGCAATGTCTACCCAACAATTTCAAGTACTGGCAATGTCGAGCTTTCCGTATGAGGTTTTTAAGGGAGTCAATAAGTGAATGGTATCTGTAAATCAACAAAATAGCAAGCAATATGAGAAAAGGTAGCTAAACAGTACATTGTTTTAAAGGGAATCCATAAGTGAATAGTATCTGATAAAGAAGGATATATATATATAGATAAAAGACAAAACAATAGAAGAAAAGACAGCTTAAAAATATATTCTCTTGAACATTAGTTAATGATCAAGACAGTTGTAGGATGCTTCTAACAAGGTGTCGCTCCCACTTCCTAGCCATTTATACTCTATTACATTTTGAAACAAGCACTTCCCAGAAAACACATACAAATATGTTGATGTTTCGCTTCACGCAATGTATATGAGTATATAGTAAGATAGACGATGCTGCGCACCAGTGAACAACAACGAAATGATTTTTCCTTTTTTTTCTTTTTTTTCTTTTTTTATTTAAGATGAACAATAAAATGAATGTGACATGAGCTAGGCATTCACCACCCTAGCAAATAACTAGAAAGAATCATGAGGATTATTAAAAGTAAGAAATTAGTTTTAAACTCTTAAGAAAGAGGGCTAGTGGGTATAGTCTGTTAGAAAATCTGGCCACTTGTCACAGCAAGTAGATGAACTACAAGCATCTTCACAATGAGTAAATGCCTCATCATAGTCAATCCTACACTCCCATTAATTGTAAGCATCTTAACAAGTAAATGCAATAGCCAAAATCTCACCTTCAATCACAAATCATAATTCAGACTGGCACTCCTGCTCCTGCTTCCTGCCCATTTATAATGGATAACACTTTAAAACAGATGCTTCCCCACTCCCACACCTGAATATATTGACATTTTTCTTCATGCTTTGTTCAACTAATATAGACAGAAATTTATCATTAGCAGCTGGCTTCCAAATGGGAAAATCATGGCCCTGGCAGAAATAGATAAACTTGTTATGGATATATCCATTAGAATATTGTTGGGAATCAGATTATGGACCAAAGATACGTTATAGGCACCATCCCAATTTGGATCATCCTTCTAATGGAGATTATGAACTCTATCAAAGTGCCATGATCTACATCAATGAGTGGACCATCATCCCACTTATATCATCTTAGAGGCTTAATGTACCGTTCCCCGCTGGCCATTCATTGTTTATAAAGAACTGATTCTCCAGAATAAGAATGACTTTCCACACTTTTGAATAGCCTCTGATCATAGGCACGATATAAAGATGCTTCTCATTTAGATATTAGCTTTGAGAAAAACCAACCATAAGCTATCTTCAATAAACATGACATCATTTTTAGTCTGAAACTTCTCTCCACATTAACCAAGGCCCCCTTCATTTATAGGCCTGCAGATATTTTTTTTCAAGATATCCAATGGTAGTAGGCGCATATCCTGACTCCCCAGAGCAAACAAGAAAAAAAAAAAAAAAAAAAGCTTCCATTTCTGTGTAGAAGATATTTTGAAGCAGAAATAGCATAAAGAATGAAAACCACCATGCTAAAATGCACATGCATTAGAAGAATCGGTTTTCCCGTCTGAAAGTGTTTGATTTCCAATCCAATTCATATCTCTTTGATATTTTGTGCATTATGAGTACTACTTTCTTTCTTGATGGAGAATATAAGTGAGACAAACAATTCCATTTTGGCTTGCTCTAAATCTCATGGATTCCAAATAACATCTACAACATTAAATGGCATGAATTACCTACAGCGGGCAACATCTGTTGAAGTTTTTTTCTAATTGGCCAAAGCAAGTTAAATATATTACATCCACTAAACCTTAGGAAGGTAATACTGGTTACGATGATAGGATAGCGGAACATGCCCAGATTCGTACTCCAGTGGATAGTATGGAACCCAGTATAAGTGCCAACACTATATTCTTCAAGACTTCAAAGGAAGTGTCAAATACTTCAGAAGAATGTATTAGGGGAGAAAAATGTAAGTTGGGCATATGAGTTGTATGAGAAAATTTTAACCCAAACTAGGTGATAGAGTGTTGGAGAGTATTGCTCTACCCTGAGGGATGGCCTCTCTAACACTAAAAGGAACAAAATTAGAGAAATATTGGAAACAAATGCACAATATGAAAGTGAAAGTGAGTAATATGAAACAAAATTGGTACCCAACGAGGTTTGGGCGAATGGTCTTCACCGTAGGTTTGCTCCCTATAGGTGAGGGTTCGATTCCCCTCCTTGGCTTTACCCAATATACATGGTTGTGGGTGATTGCGTGTATCCGCAGGGATTAGTCTCACTTCAAAAAAAAGGTGGGGACACCCTGTGTCTTCAAAATATATATAAATATATATATATATATGAAACAAAATTGGTAATTGGATGAGCGGAGCATGAACTCTTCCCTTTACACAAAGCAATGTGAAAAATCCATTATTGAAGCAGAGCTAAGGGGCATGCTTTGTTCTGGAACAGCTAATGATGAGTAGTCATGAGGTGATGGTGGATTATATTTCTTCTATCGGACATGTTTTCAAGATTCTGATCTGCTATGGAGTAGTTGGGCCAGAATGCTGGGAGAGAAGATGAGAACCACCATTAAAAATAAATATAAATAAATAAAAAAGGAGAGGAGAGGAGAGCATTGGAAGAGGCAAACAATGAGAGGACTCCCCCTAAATTGGATAAACAAGAGACTTCACTTGAGATGAATAGAACTATCTTCAAAGAATGTTAAAATCCATAGACACAAACCATTTAAAAATGATGATAGATGAGTAACACTTGTATCCCTTTTGACTACATGAGTAACCTAAGAAGATACAATTAAGAAGTTTGGCATATAATTGACTCTGTAAACACTATAAACATCAACAAAACACATACAACCAAATACTCTAGGAAGAATAGCAACAAGTTTGATTATAAAACTTGAATTGGTATCTTTCCTCTTGAGATCCTATTGGGCATTCTATTTGATCAGGTAAGCAACACTTAAACACCATCAACCCAAAAACCCTTTAGAACATTCATTTCAAGCAAAATGTCACGGGCTACTTCCAAAATATATCAATTCTTTCTCTCAGCCAGCCGATTTTTCTATGGGGTATATGGACAATCAGTTTGAAACTCAATACCATGGTGTAGCAAGTAAGATTAGAGGCAATATACTCCCCCCATTGTTCGAACGCAGGACTTTGAGTTTCGTGAAGATCTGAATGATAACAATCTTATGAAAGATCCTAAATACAGAGATAACTTCATCTCTAGATTTCATAAGATAGATCTACATGGCATGAGAACAATCATCAATGAAAGATACAACCGAATGCAGACACAACTGGGGAAGGACCCTACAAATCTAAGTGAACCAAAGAAGAAGGAACATCACACTTTTTGTTCAAACTGATAGGATAAGAGTTCAGACAATGTTTTGAAAGCTGACAAGTATCACACTAAATATTACTCTTGTCAGAAGTAGAAGCTAATGGAAGAAGTAACTTCAGGCAAGGAAGAAGTATATGTCCCATTCACGATGCCAGTACGTGACATGTAGACTAAAAAGCAGTATTTGACATCATTCAAGCAATCAAACAAGTACATCATACTCATGGCCATCCCTTATCTTTAATCCAGTCTTCAGGTCCTGAAATACACAAATTAAAAAAGAAAGTCGCTCTACAATTATGTGACTAGGTGAGTTTGCTAATAAGTAATAGACTAGTAGATGATTTCAGAACATGGAGGACAGAAGACGGACAATGAAGGAGACGGACCAATGGTATTTCTTCTCAAAACATGAATATATGACCCATTAACAATTTTTACGTGATCAGATTCAGAAGGAAATGAATATGACGAAAATGAGAATGCACACGGCAAACCGAACAAATGACAATAGATTAGCAGATAATTTCAGAACATAGAGGATAAAAACAAAGACAATGAAGGAGACAGACTGATTGTACTTATTCCCTCATCATGATTTATGAGTACATGACCCATTAGCAATTTTTACACAACCAAATTCAGAAGGAAACAAAATCTGATGAAAAATGAGAATACATACCTGTCATACGATCAGACACTCTGGAATCAATGATCCATGATAAACTAGTTGGAGCATTGGACACTAGATTAACAGAAGCAGAGATACCTAGTTGAACTGAGACATACTAGAGAGCTGAAGCACCCTCAAGAATAGTAAGACAGCGATTGAGTTTAGAAATTTCATCCATAAGAGATCTATGAGGAACACCAAGAGAATGCATAACATCCAAGTTTGTATGAACAGGTCCGTTAATGCCTGCACTAGCAAAATGGGCCTTCTTACAAGGATTACTGACTAGACGTCAACAGATCATTCTCGCGTGCCAAGGTCAAGTGTAATCAGTGCAAACAAGTTCATGTATGGCACTAGCAGGGGAATACCACTGTCATGGCCTATACCATGAATACGATCACCACCATCACCATGCCTACAAAAGCCACAACAATGTTTGAAATATCAGTATCGCGTTACGTATTGCACCCATGGCATACAGATACGTATCGATTATCGCATGGAATCATGGTGTGCCATAAAGGCCATTACGGGGCCGTTACGTAACGGTAACGGTGGCAACCGTTACATGTTATGGGGTCATAACAGCCATAACAGCTGTTATGGAAAAAAAAAATGACCCATAATTGCCGTTAACGGCACATTACATCCCCTATAAAGACTATAATAGCCCCATAATAGTCTATTACAGGACATATATAGGTTTTTCATACTTTTTAATCAACATTACAGGGCAGATACAGGTTTTTCAGGGGTTTTTTCAATAAATAAAAAAAATAAAAAAGAGAGACCGCAACGGCCATTATGGGGCCGTAACAGCCGTTATACCCCGTATCATAAAGGCAACGGTGGTAGCCGTTACGGCCACCATTACTGTTACGGAACACCTTGCATGGGATATATCGGTTATATCGCGTCATGTATCGCTATAGTTAGAAACATGGGGAAACATTGAGAAATTGGCCGAATTTTTCAATGAAACTTCAGTAATTGTAGAAAACAAAAAAAAAAAAAAGACATCAATACACACTTATGAATCAAAACATTACAAAAAACAAGTACACATAATAGGTTTTCTTTGTATGAGGTCCTAATCTATGCGCTGTCTAATTGAATTGATGCAAGTGTATTTAAAGTCAACTCATATAATTTAAAAATGTAAGAAGACATGGAAACACAAGCCATACATTCAAAAGCAAAAGAAGAATCACTAGATCAAGTTGCATACATGTTTGATTTTATGTTTGGACACAAAGATTGCAACCGATTTGCGAGAAATTGGGAAATCTTGATTTTTTTTTCAATTTTCCGCAACTCAGCCCATCTCCTCCAACTCTCAGAATCGAAGCTCCCAATTCATGATTTTTTATGTTTCGAAAAATCATGGATTTGTAACAATTTGACATTGATTTAACATGATTTACAAATAAAAAAAAATAAAAAATGGATCGAAAATAAATAAAAATGCTCATTGAATCAAACATGTGGGATATATTCAAATACTTGTATGTTTCGTATCGCACAGGTGGGATACAAGATATATCGTGGGATATATCATCCAATATCATCGATACTTAAAACATTGAGCCATAATTCATTCTAATTGCAATAAAGCATCACAAGCACCTACAAATAATAAATTTTAATGGTACAAGTCCAGTCCACACTAGATAGGACTCAACACATACCTAGATTTCAATCAAGACATACACTGCCAACCAAGCATGAATCACAAATGAGCATACACACAGCCCATCACACCTTTTCACCTCTAAGTATTGAATTCCATAGAAAATAAATAAATAAATAATAATAATAACTCCAATAATATGACTAGACAAAAGGCACACATCACAAAAACCTTCATATCTCTCTCAAATCTCATCCAAATCACAACAAACTTGTATCTATGCGAAACACTCACCCTCACTAGATCCATTTGAAGAAACACCACAAAAATCCTATAAAAAATAAAAAAAAAAAAATAAAATAAAAAAAAAATAGTGCAACAAAAATATAGAAAGAAAAATAAATCTAAATCGTCTCCGAACCTTCCAAAACACCAAGGAGCCTGGTTCGGATACTCTGGGGCCGAATTGGGAATGACCCTACAAAATAACAAGCATGACCCAACTTGGGACCTATCGACTTGAAGACATTAAGGGACAACCTCTGCCGCATCCATGGAACACCGAGCATCTGAAGACCTACTATCCGTAAAGACCGATCATATCTCAGATCAGAACCTATCAATCTATTGTTCGAAATCTACAATAATTGACATGTTAGGTCGAAATCTACATGTCTATTCTTCAGAATCTATAATAAAAATCCTAAGGCTGGAAACTTTTAAATTCTATTTGTTGTCTACAATGTTCGGTCTACATAATCTACTAAGGACTTCCCTTAAGTGCAAGGGAAAATAGCCCTCTCACCAATCGTCCGACCCTTAGAGAAGAGGTCGGACCATTAATCGATTCTACTACATGGCCTACCGAGGACTTCTCTTGGTGCAAGGGAAAAACAGTCATCACCAGTCATCTGACCCTCAAATAAGAGGTCGGACCACTAATTAATAATGCTACTTGGATTGTGTGATCTACAACGAGGATCTCTTAGTGCAAGGGAAAACAAATCCTCCTAAGCAAATTGCTCGGCCCTCTATGAATGGGTCATTGCAACTAATCCATATGTTCTACAAAGGCAGAATTCCCTTAATGAAAGGAAGAGCTCAAGAGCTCGCCCCAACACTCCTACTCAACTAATATGTTCGGCCTACCACTGTGGTCAACGAACGGCAAACCGACATGCTAAATCTACTTGGAATTCCATACACGACAATTGCTACAAAAAGCTCTCTTTTCATTGATATAAAAGATATTACATGTGTGAGAGGAATACAAAAAGGGGCTAGAGAGGTATGCTCAAAATCCCGCTGAGGTCAGTTGTTCAACTTCAGCTGGGATCGAGGCATCAGCTCCCAGAGACACCAGGCCCTCAGCAGGGCTATCTTCAAGGTTGCTAAGCTCAAGCTCAAGATATTTTTCCTTAACATCCTCAAAGCATTTCTCGTACCCGAGGTTGTAGAGCAGGTCCTTCTCCTCTATCCATTCCTTGGAAGCTTTGAACTCCTCCACTGCCACTGCCCGAGCTGCCTGGATAGATGCCTCGGCTTTCGTCAGTTTTGCTCTAAAATTGACCCTCACCTCAGCCAACTCGGCCTTCCACTGAGCAGCCTTCTCCAAGTCATCCTTCAGAAGCAAATGTATTGCTTCTAGCTTGGCCTTCGTCTGAGCCTATCTCTTTCGAGCTTCTTCCACCTGCACCTCCTTTCAAGCCTCTTCCGTCTGAGCCTCCATCTGAATCTTCAGAGCTGCAAGCTCCTCCCCAGACTCCTTCAAAGCATATCAGAGTTGCTCGGTCTCGACGGTCTTCCCTACAAGACTCGCCACTACCTCCTCACACTCCTTCACAACGCGTATCATATCACGACAAGCAGACAAGACGACAGGGGCGAACTGAAAAAGAGACTCATGTCAATTTAAGAGCAAAAGGCAACTACTATGAAATAAGGGAAACGTCTTACCTTGTAGAAAAGCGCGGCCACCTGGCCCATAACAACGACAGGGTGCGTCTCCATTGCCTTAGTGATCTCGATGTCAAGAATATGCCAAACTATCCATAGAAGGAGGCCCTCTGTCGCGATGGATGCGGATTAAAGAACCCCCTGAACCTTGCCCTCTTGGCGACAAGCCGAACTGCTCGCCTGAGCTGAGGCTATGGGGGGCTGAGCCTCAAAGATAGGCTCTGCCCAAACCTCAGAGGGTTGGGCTTCGACATCAAGGGCCGCCTCCCTTGCTGGGGCGACCTCAACCACTTCTGGGACCACTGGCGGGTCTGAGGTGATGGTGGCAAGAGTGACGGAAGGGTCCGCAGTCGAGCTCAACTGACCTGCCGTGGATGAAGGAACAGTTCTCGTCCTCTTTGTGGGCAATTTCTGCTTCTTCTGAGCCAATTCGGCCTCAGAAGGAGCACGGCGTTTGAAGCGAGGCTGGTCAGTTATCCCTGCACAGCGAAAGTAAATAATCAGTAACACGAAGAGATAAAATAATTTCTGACTAAATCAACCTGGATATACCTGATACAGACGAGGAAAGAACAAATTGGTAAAGCAGGCCGGGCATGATCAACAACTTCCAAGATCTCGACCTAGCATCCACCGATCTCGCCTCAGCAATCCGGTCACGCTCCGACTCACTTACCCCAGAAGGATACTTGGGCAAAACTGCCAAAGACCACTACAGTTAAAAACAAGACAATAAAAATATAGGCTGAAAGAAATGATAGTTCGGGTTTACCCAACCTTGATGAGCAAAGCAGGTCGAAACCTGAGGTCGTAGCCCGGAAGTTGTTGGAGCCTCCCAGTCTCTTGACACCCAGAACCATTTACTCTTGCAGTTCTTATTTGAAGTCGGGGCGTCTGTAATAATGGCCTTGTCTATCTTCGGCCAGGACAAAAAATAATACCAACCCTCATGATGGGGGTTAGACTTCACCTAGTACAGGTGGAGGAATTCATTCACAGTCAGCTCGAGTTGTTCGAGCTAGAACCACAGAATAAACGACCCCACCAAGGCTCTCCAGGCGTTCGGAATTATCTGCCCAGGAGCCAGCTCTAGGTGCAAGAAGACCTCCCTAATAATGCGATGGAAAGGAAGTCTCAAACAACACTGCAGGGCGACCAGGAACACGGCCACCTCGCCATCCTTAGGATCGCTTGGAATCTCGCCAAGTGCGGGAACTCAGAGCACCACTGAGTCCAAAATGTGGTACTCTGACCTGATCCGCACCAGGTCGGATTCCGTCAGAGTTGACCCAATCAAGTCGATGACTTCTAACTCCGACGGGGACAGGACGGCCTCTTCCCTTGCTGAGGCGGACCCCTCAACACTCATGGGCCGCTCAGCTGAGGACTGAGAAGCCATCCTCGATCCATGAGACGCCATGAAATCCACATTGCTCATCATCACGAGCGGAGACAGCGGATCCTCTAGTAAGTCCCAGTTCTCCGGCTCCTTATCACGCTGGAAATTCGTTGATTCCTCCCATTGGTCCGACGGATTTGACATATTTGGTCGGGATTGTGGTCGGAAAATGGGGACGCGAGAGAAAATAAAAGAGAGGAAATGGAGAAGATGAAGCTCACCAGAGAGAGAGAGGATTCTAACTCGATGGGAATCGCCAAGTCCGGTTGGACATGCAGAGAGGCGGCAGGAGCAAATGCCCCTCACGCTGCTAGGGCATCCCCCTTTTATAGGGAATTCGGCCGTACGGCAATGACTGCCCACATTCAATACGGCAGCCAAAACGGCTTCTCGACGCTCGTGCTCAACCACGTGGGGCTCTCCCAATCGTTGAACGACTCGAATACCCAGAAGACGCCACATGCCAACGCGCGTGATCTCGAGCCAACACACGCTACCTCATTCGTGACGTACCATGATTGTTGATCTGCTCCAATTCCCCCGCATACCGCCTTATTCCGCATTAATGACGAGCAGGCTCGACGCCCCACGCACAAAAAGGTCTAACCTCACTAAACCAACTTACTTCCCGAGGTTATTACGCGAGCTCGGAAGTACGGGTACTGCTATGGGTAAAAATGGGCTGGCTAAGGAAGATAGGTCAACTCGGACCTCTGTGCTCATCGCGCGATCAGCTAGCACCAGTTACGACCAGGAGCCCCTCAACAGCCAGAAAGCAGCAATCCATTGCTGGGGAAACATCGTACTCCTCGATCTCAGCCATCAGGAGATGAAGTATCTACACTCTCATCAGATGTCGAGCCCTTCCACAGTCCCATCCATTTCCGAGCTGTTGCTCGGAACGTACTTTAAGGTGGCATAAAGTATGTGTTGTCATAAGAAATCAGTCCAATAGTAACACAATAATCACTTAAATCTCGTAAAACCAATTAATAATCAAACAAACATACATAATGCATTCATACGTTATACATCCATGCATAAATAAGCATATAAACACAATACACATGCATGATGATCCAACCATCCAACCATCAATCCATCTATCCCATCAAACCATCTATCCATCCCATCCCATCCATCCATCTATCCAACCTACACATCCATCCATCCATGCAATCATCAAAAAATCCATCCATCCCATTTATCCATCCAAACATTCATCCATCCATCCCATCAATCCATCCAACCATCCATCCATCCATCGAAAGATTTTAATAAATAGATTTTTGGCGACATAGATACAGTGGCGATATTATTAAATATCGTCGATACACTGACGATCAAGCGACGCTTGGAATTTACATAGTTGAAAATATCGGCACCATACATTAGTGATATTGATATATTGGTGATACAAGCGACACGTGGTACACGGTCGAAAATATTGGCGATCATTGGTGATATCAATATATCGGCGATACTTAGCGATATATCACTGATATATGAAATTGCTGATACTACCAGTGTTATCAGTATCACCAAGCTAGAGATACTAATAATATCAAGAATTATCGTAATATCGGGGATACTCTGATGCAATGAGATCAAGACGGATGGCCTAGTGTAGAATGATGTGATGAGATCATCAATGGATTAACTAGAACAATCTAAAGCACAAAATAATGCTAATCAAGCACAAGCTTAATGAATTCAAGTATTTAACTGTACTCCGATTCAAGACTAAATCACAATCCGTCAGTTAAATCTTATAAAACATGATTAGATAGGACCTATGGAATGAAGTACTTATCTTTATTAGGGTTGATAGGCCAGGGCTGATTTAGAGGTTTATGGAATTGGAAAATAAGTTCAGATTTTCAGATTTGGGAAAAATAACATTTAAGGATTTGGGGACTTGGCATTTGGAAATTAGGGTTTGAGCATTTAGGGATTTGGGGTTAGGGTTTTAGGGATTTAGGGTTTTTTAGGAAACTAGGTTTAGATTTGGGATTAGGGTTTGAATAGAGTAAACAAAGGATGAAAGAAAGGGGGAGGTCGACCGTACAAACAGCCCTACAAGTCTGCCTGTACGGTTGTACGAACATGTGGGTACGGTCGGGTATGGTCGTATGTGTGTACGGGGGGGGGGAGTTTGGGACGGGTAAGGTTGTGGATGTATGGGTTGTGGAAAGAAGAACAAGGATAGATGTGGGGATTGTTTGTTGATGGAGAAAGAAAAGAAGAAAACTTGAAAGAAAGAGAAAAGAGAAGGAATGAATACCTTTTGATGGAAGAGAATGAAAAGAATGATAACTAGGAATCACTCCATGGCATCACACCAAATTGCTTTAATCACGGGAGGTTTTACTTCATTACAAAGAAAAAAGAATTTCTTTTATTTCATATGCAATAATGACTAGGGTGGGGAAGTCCAACCCTTTTACGGTCTTAGAAAAGACTATTTACAAAAAGATGTTTTCAAATAAAAAGTTTCCCATAAAGACGCTCAATAAAACAAAATTTGTTCCTAATTCCCTAAACTCAACAAAAATATAAACTAAATCAAAAATAACAAACGAATAAACAATTAAATTGATGGTCAAATGGAGGTTGTCAATCGAAGCTTAGGAAATCTGCTACGATGTCTGGTGGGAGATCATATTAGGACCTGAGATGCGGTTTTGCCCATAGTTGAGTTTGCATACAACAATTCAATCAATAGGTCCACAGGAATGAGTCCATTTGAGATAATATTTGGGTACAAGCCTAGAACGCCTATAGATCTCGTACCCATGTCCATTTCACATGGGCTATTTGAGTCCGCAAATGCATTTGCACGGCATATTCATGATTTGCACAGTGAAATCAAGAAGCGCATTAATGCTAGTAATCAACATTATAAAATCTTTGTAGATTCACATCGTAGGTTTAAGGAGTTTCAGGTGGGTGACTACTTAGGCCCGAACGATTCCCACAGGGAACCATGAGGAAATTGGATGCCCGTAGTGCAGGTCCATATAAAATTTTGACAAGAGTGGGCCCTAATGCGTATGTGGTCGATCTTCCATCTAACATAGGCATTAGTGCAACATTCAACGTGGAGGACCTTGTGCCTTGTGATGAACCCACACATCTATCTTCTATCCCTCCTGCAAACCTTTCTCCTATCCCAAATGATGGTGTCCCTTACCCTATCCCCAGCCCATGGCCTTTACCAGACTTTACTTCCCACCCATTGCCTTCTCTTCCATCACTACCTGGTTGGAAATAAGAGATTGACGATGTTCTGGACCACCAAGCAATCTCTACCCGCCATGGAGGATATCAAAAATACCTTGTGAAGTAGAAGAACAGGCCAAAGTCAGACAACACCTGGATTACAGAGGCGGAGTTCCATCGCATTGATCCTGACCTCCTCGAGCATTATCACAGCTTTATTTCGCCATTGGCGAATTCTTCTCAACCGAGGAGAATTGATGGAGACATCAGAGGACCGACTTGAGTGTACCAGAGATGGAGACGATCACTCACATCAACACAACTTTCTTTGTGGCTGGGAGACAAGTTCCAAATGAGGCCAGCCGGGCCATTTTAAAGAACCCACATGCATTGGACGTGCATCAAGAAGACCCCACTTTGGGATGATGCATATGGGCTACTTAGGAGACTATTTTAGTCATAAAATTTCTATTTCGTGTCGATCCGACTATTAGATCTTGTCGATCAGGTCTTGTCAATCCAACCGTTAGATCTTCCTAATATGGGCCCCTCGGACTCTGATCTTGCTTTCTTTATGTTTTTTGTTATTTTTATGATTTTTTTTATGGTTGAGATTGATAATAAATGTTTTTTTTTTCTTATTTTGGATGATGGGCCACTTAAGTGAGTGGCATAGTTGTAATTATGCTGAATTTTAATTCTGAATTTTTTAATTATAAAACCATAAGGGGAGTGGAGTTCCAACCCTAGTGGTGTTATTGAGAAGAAAGAAAAAGGAGAGAAGCTCTCTTGTGTGAAGTAATTTTCCTCCTTATTTTCTAGGGTTTTTTTGAAAAAAAACCATCCCTTCCAATTAAATTGTGGAATGGTAGAAGCTTGTTTGGTGGTGGATTCCCCAAGGTATATCATTCCTTTTTCTCTTCTTCGAAAGGTATTCTTCTTCTTTTTCTCTTGTCTTCCTCTTTTCCTTTTCATTACAACCTTCTAAACCCTAGATATTCAATTTCCTATTTTCCCCAATTTCTAAAAACCCTAATTCCAAAATCCCCAATTCACATGAACCCTAATTTTTCAAATTTCAGATTTTCTCATTCCTAACCCTAATCATAAAACCTACAAATTTGTCCATTAAGTGTGGAACGTGCTTATGCTAAATTGGAAGTTTTATCCTTCCATCGGTCCTAGTTTTAATTGATTTATATGAGTTCTTAGCATGCGGGTATGTGATTTAGGTTAAATCAGATTTTATTTCTTATTGTTTACTCTTAATTACTTGGTAGGTTAGCATCTTTTGTTAATTAAATTACTTTATGGACTATTTCATAATCTCCACGTTGCATGCTAGCAATAAATCATGTCCTGCATCATAAATAAACTAAATTATTTCATGGCCCACAATCAAGATGTCCAATGACGATGATCCAACGGTCGAAATGGTCCAACTAAGTAGCCCACATGTGTCTTCCCAATGTGGGGCATTCAAAGATGCATAATCATGCATGTGGGGTCTTCAACGGGCTAGGCACTCGAATTGGGCCCATGGGGCCCCATGTATGCATCACCTAACCATAAAGAAATGAGAGCTCTCCTCCTTCTCTGATATACTCTAATTGGTGCTTAGATGTACTCATTGGAAGGTACTCACAAACATGAACCTATTAATGGATCCAACTCCAATACATACAGACAAAACAAAGTGTTATGCATCTCTTTGAACAAGTCATCCATACTTTAACAAGACACATGCAAGTTTGATAATTACTAAATATTAAAGGAAGTTCTCCATTAAGAAATGAGGCCAACAAATGCTCCATAATATTTTCGAGGAGATTTTCACCAAATCACTTCATCTCTAAAATCTATAAGCATTCACCATTCTCTTCTAGAGGGGAATGATTAGAAATATGAAGTAAGCTTTAATGTGGTGTAAGGGCTTCTTTTTTTTTTCATCAGACTCAGAATTCAAAAATAAATAAATAAAATGACTCTTGGTGCTTAAATAATCCTAATAAATTGTAGTTACTAAATGCCACTTCTCATTCTTCCACCAACTGTTGCTTAAATTTTTTTCCTGACATGACAATTGATACATTGCTAGAAATCTTGAAGCACTGACCATGTGAACATGAGTAACCCTTTCCAGCCACTTTTGTAGCTAGACTTGCATAAATTCCAGATTCAAAAATGGGAGGTTTCCCCTGGGAAAAATAATTAAGGTCAGGTTCTATCGTATACTGTGGGACACACTAGCATGCCACTACTTATCCATTATAAACATGGCATACATATATACCAATTTGAATTGTTCAAACCATTGTCTCCAATGTTCATGAAGCACATCCCATAAACACACTGAATGAATGATCTAAATGCATTATCTTGCTCTTTCAAATTTCAAGCACTAGAAAGTTTTACTTTAAATTTACTATTTGACTTTCACCACCTGAATGGTTACCATCATTCAATCATTGCAATTTTGCACTATCACCATCACAATGGACCCCCATGCTTTGTGTTCACTTCAGATCGCTGTAGATGTATGCTATATATACAGTGGATGGGTGTAGCACCCTCATGAGTTCTGGCCAAATAGATTTTAACTTTTCCAACAAATAATTACCAGAATCCATACCATCATTCAATCATTGCAATTTTGCAATATCACCATCACAATGGACCCCATGCTGTGTTCACTTCAGATCGTTGTGGATGTATGCTATATGTACAGTGGATGGGTGTAGCACCCTCGTGAATTCCAGCCAGATAGATTTTAACTTTTCCAACAAATAATTACTAAAATACACAAACCAACTTAGCCAGAAAAATGGGCATTATCTAAAACGGTTTTCCAACAATACAAATAAACAACTTTAGGACAAATGGCACAATTTTTGGAAACATTTGCAGTACCGTAGTAACGTTTTCAAAAAATATTATGCTTTACTTACAGGCATTCAGATTTGATGGGACAAGCGTTGTTGTCATGACAACAAGGCACAGAATCAGCACCTTTATGTTCATCAGGTAAGCCAAAGATACACCTCATAAGAGTAGTTGCACCAAAATCATTGGGCTTCAATTTGTTTAGTATATCTAAATATGGTAAAGGACATATCAGATAACAAATTCTACAACAATATCAAAAATCTCTAGTCAAGTAGTATCATAAACCTCTAATAAAGTTGAATCTTGACAGGACCAAAAAAAAAAAAAGAAAGAAAGAAAGAAACTTCCGATAAAATTTAAATGTGCACTTTCAAGATGTTGAAATTCAAATTTTCTAAAACAGTAGATGTCTGTCAAAGAAACAGCCCATGGAGGAGGAGAATTGTGAAGGGTCTCATAGTATTATAGTGCAAGTCAGGACGATCATAGGAAGCATATGTAGGCATGCCACCTGACAATAGAAGACCTGAAAAGTCATCTGATCAGATCGGATCCAAAGGGCTCACTACCTGACGAAGGACAACCACTTGCAATAAAAGCTCAAACTGATAGAGCGTGGCAAATCAATCCCTTTATCTCATAGCCGAACCCCCCTCGTGGGCCCCACTTCACATGGGTCTCCGGCCCACCCCGAGTGTGCCTTTGCTTCACACAAGCCACCCCACTCGAGCCCGGTATGAAAACGCCTCTTTATTAATCACCCCCGGTGACGAGTCTCGAATACGAGACCTCCTGCTTTGATACCACTTTCGACGCAGAACAACTAACCACTTGCTCTAAAAGCTCGAACTGATAGAGAGTAGCGAATCAATTCCTTTATCTCATAGCCCAAGTCAGGCCCTTGGCCGAACCCCCCTCATGGGCCCCACTTCACATGGGTCCTACCACACATGGGCCGCCTACCCTGAGTGTGCCTCTGCTTCACACATGCCACCCCACTCCAGCCCAGTGTGAAAATGCCCCTGCATTACTACCCACTCGCGCTTTGCAACCCTACCTGGTTTTGAGCTAAAACCCAAAAATCCCAACTCGACACAAACCCAAGTCCACCCCACTTTTATTTTTTATTTTTTTCCAAAGGATGTGGGTGCAGAAATCAATTTCCAAATCCATGTGTCAGCGTGCTTTGTGTTCACTACAGATTTTGCACTATCACTGCTCTCCAATTCGGTTCACCATTGGTTTCGATTGTTGTGTGATCCATATAATGCATAAGGTGTACCTAACAGTATGTGTATGGCAGTGAGGAAGGCGATAAGTCAATAGAAATATTTGATTGCTAGAATGAATAGAAAGCAATCAGACAAAGGCACTAACGTATTTGGAAACAAGAGAGAAAAAAGGATACGATTTCTTGGAAAAATAGAACGAGACAGACTAGAAGTATAGAACATGCACTGTCTCTTCACTTGAGCTCCCCTTTCAACGTTTCGTGGCGCTTGCAGCATCAAACAGTAAAAGCACTGTGATTCCATGCCCAAATGGAAAATAAAAAATAAAAAATTATACATATGAGATGTAACAAGACAATATACAAATGAAGAAAACCAAAGAAAATACCTAATATATTACAAGAATAGAATTGCTGCAATATCTACATAACAGGTATGGTTTATGAAGATTAACATGGGTTGCACTCACAAATGTGCAACATGGGAAAAAATGAACATGAAAGAATGTTTCTATATTATCTTAACTCGAAGGGAGATAAACTCCAAGATGTAACCAAACATTGCCTAACAAACTGAAACAGAAGTGGCAAACTTTCAATATGTGACCAAATTACATTCGAGCCGTTTGTGCATCGGGGCAAATCCCTACTATTCCTGATTTTTCACCTAAATGGATTCGAGTAAGGGAAAAAGGGAGTTTGGTTTCAAAATCATCAAGGTCAGAAGCTGGAAAAGGTGCTATAAAGACAACATTTCCCAATCCTTTTCCATTCTTCTCTCGCTCGAAATGAAATAGATAGGGGCTATCCAAACTTATCTAAGCTGGCCCCATCCAAACATGCCTTACGAATTGACCACATGCAACAAATTTATATGAAAATGCTAAAATTCCTCTCTATGGGAGGATGTAGTTCTCCATTTTAATTAAGAAATTTTTTTATTGATGTACCAGATTTAACAAAGTAGGATTTATCCAACATATAAAAATTTTAAAAAAAATAAAAATAAAAATAAAAACAAAAGTGCTATTTTCATTCATTTTTGTTAGTGTGTATAGATGGTGAACCATGCAATACATCAACTAGTTTCAGACTTAATTCCAAGTCTAGGGAAAAAAAAGTTGTTGAGATTGGATGACAACTTTGGAGAATTAAAACTTCTTTCCCATTGACTTCGATATGTTGTTAAGTTCTGAAACCATATAGGGGTTAACATTCATTCAATTGAGAAGTGACACACATACAACTCAGATAATAACAAATTTGGAGAAATGAACAAAGACAAGTATAGGAAGTACTACAATGGAAGTAACCTTGTAGAGTTGGTAAAGTAAATTACAACACATCAAACAGCCAATTATACTATCTCTAACCATAAGAACGTGAGTTTTGTGAGTTCCATTGCAAAAAGGCTCAGAAACTATTCTGGACTTGGCATTTCATGTGAATGGGTTCGCCAACTATCACAATATCAGGAAGGATTCCACACAAGTTCTATATGTTTATCGTTGAATAAGCATGCAACAGTTTTAGGCTTCCATGCCTCTAGATGTGTGCCCCTGACGTCTTGCCTATGACATTCAGGCCCTCCAGAAATGGGATATGGGCTCCTCACTATGGCTTATAAGTCTCTCCACAATCTTTAGAAATAATCTCACAAGCTATATTTGTTATTCCTAAAGAAAAAGAGCAACGCACATGGAGAAAATATGCTAACATGATATACCAAAATGCCTCCTACGTGACCATGTGTATTTTGTGCACATCGACATTTAGAAACGTTCGTTGTGTGCGCCATTGAAGTCCAACCTTTTGTTGATTGGAACTTAGTCATGAGTGACCTTTCATGATGAATGAATTTGGTCATTAGCAAGCTATTCAATAACAGAAATGGCTAACCATTCAACCGTTATGTTGCAGGCCAAAGTGGTCAAAAATAATAATAATAATAATAATAATAATAAGACAATCTGAAAAAAAAAATTATTACAAAAATTCCAAAAAAAGAAATGAGAGAATTCCAAATATGTATTCTTTTCTAGTTTTGAAAATACTAATGACGGTGTAACTTCCATTCTTTGGTAAGAATGTTGTCTCAAGCTGCTTGATGATTTTATTAACCTTAAGAGGCATAGACTGACTTCAAACCCATATATTTAATTTTCTAAAAATCTACTATGAATGATCCAATATAAATAAGATTATATGAGCATGAATTTAATGATGAGACAATTATATTTAAAAATTAAATTCCAAGGAATAGTGTTGGCCTGATTTAGGACCACACTAATGCCTCGAAAATAGCCTAGAATACATGCAATATTTGGAACTATCCCATTAATGCATATCCCTAACCATCTGACACCATTTCCCTCAAGAAATTTGAGGAAATTAACTATTAAATTCAGATGAATGGTGCTGGCCAATTTAGGACCACTTGTATGCTCCTTAAACGGCACGAAAATCATGCAATCTGTGGAACTCATCACACTAATGAATATCGCCTTTGACACCATTTCCATAAATAAATTTGAGGAAATTTTTTAAAATTAAATTCAGATGCATATTGTCAAGCCAAATTAGGACCACTCAAAATTCATGTAATCAATAGGATTCTTCCCACAAACACATTATCCCTAAGCATTTGACATCATTCCCTCAAGAAATTTGAGGGAAAAAAAAAAAAAATTTAAATTGAAGATTAATTAAAAATAAATATAGCACTACTCATTCTAAAAATGACCCAAAATTGTAAAAATAAATAAATAAATACCAAAAACGGAAATGAAAAACACTAAGGGGGCGTTTGGCATATTTACAAATAAGAGTTTATTGGCTTATTTCTAAAAAAAGAAAGCTTTTAGACTATTTGGTAAAAGTTTAATCAGAGTGCTTAGTTGTTTAGAAAGTAGCAAATAAGCTCCGATTTTGTAAGTTGGGGAGGGGTTAACATTTTAAACCAAGCTTATTTGGCTTAAGCAAGTAGACATTTTGGACTATTTTTGGACAAGTTTGTCCTTAAACTTTCCGAGAAATTCCCATCTTACCCTCTTCTCATCTCTTTACAATCACTTCGAGGTAGACCCACATGATGGACGACCCATAGTGAAGGTGGGCCCACATGATGACTGATCCACATCAAAGGTGGGCCCACATAATGCATGGTCACATCAAAGGTGAGCCCCACATGATGGATGATCCACATCAAACAGGCCCTACCTATTGATGGTCCACATTAAAGGTGGGACCTACATGATGGATGGTGGACATCAAAGGTGTGCCCTCATGATGAACGACTCATATTGAACGTGGGGCCCCACATCAAGGTCGGCCCATGTAATGAATGGTTCACATCAAAGGTGGGCCCCACATGATAGATGGCCCACATCAAAATGTGACCCAGCATGATGGAACATGCACATCAAGTGGGTCCCATTTGATGGGTAGTCCATCAAAGGTGAGATCCACATGATGGATGATGGTCATTGAAGATGGGCCCACATGATGGTCGGTTGACATCAAAGGTGGGCCAACATGATGAACGACCCATATTGAAGGTGGGGCCCTACATAATGAATGGTCCACATCAAGGTGGGTCCACATAATGGATAGAGTGGGCTTCACATGATGGATGGCTAAATCAAAGTGTAGCCCCTCATAATGGACGGTCCACATCCAAGGTCTCACATGATGGATGACCCATATCCAAAGTGGGACACATGATAGATGATCCACATAGAAGTTGCGCCCCACACAATGAATGGTGGATATCAAAAGTGGGCCTCACATGGTGAACAATCCACTCCGAAGGTAGGGCCCACACTATGGACACATCAAATGTGGACTCCACCTGATGGGTGATGGGTAGTGGACATTGAGGGGCCCCACATAAAGGACAATTAGCATTGATGGTGAGCCCCACATGATGGATGACCTACATCAAGGTGTGTGGGCCCCTAATGATGAATGGTCCACATCCAAGACGGGCCTTGTTTGATGTACGGCCCACTTTGAAGGTTTGGCTCACACAATGGATGATCCACATCAAAGGTGGGCTCTATATGATAGTTGATCCACATCTAATGTACCACATAATGGATGGCCCAAATGTCTTAAAATATGAAGATTGTAGTCATCCATTCTTTTGTCATTTAGGGCATAGTTCATCTTTGGTGAGATCCACCAAAACAACCATTTGGATTGCTCTTATAATAGAGTAGTTGTAATCTTTAAAAATGACGTCGACTACCCCTAAATATAAATATAAATATGTATGTGTGTGTGTGTGTGTGTGTGTTTATATTTGAAAGCTTTACCAAACGTGCTTATTTCAAATACGAGCTTTTTTTGGACTTGAAAACGTGACTTTACCAAACGAGCTTATTTAAAACGAGAGCTAAATCAAAAAGAGCATATTAGAGTAGCTCTTATTGAATTAGAGCAAAGATGCCAAGCGAGCCCTAATTTAGTGCATGCATATGTAGATCTAAACTCCATACATGTATTTGAACAATCTATACTCCAAATATTTTACAAAAACAAGACAAGGACATAGGTAAATGAAAGGGGGGGGAGGGGGTTAAAATTTGAAAATTACAAGAAATTACATAAAATCAGCAATAATACGAAAAAATTAAAAATTTTATACAATCATGTAAAAATTGAAAATTGCTAAAAAGTACATAAAAACTAGCAATAATATTTTTTTTAAAATGAAAATTTATATAATCACATCCAAATCAAACTCAAATCTAGAAAGATTTGGTTGATTTGGTAATATGTTGAATCGATAAATTTGTATAAAAAATAAAATAAAATAAATAAATAAATAAACAGAGAGATAAATTTTACCCATTTTTCAATTTTTCCCAAATTTGACTCTAGATCTTTGCTTCTTCAAAAATGGCTTAAATCATACATCTAATCAAAATGGGTTAAGACTACTCTCCATGGAGCTAGGTCTAACTTTGGGAGTCAACGCAAACCCTCTACTGGCACTCAAAATAACCAAAAGGACTTTAAGGGTAATGGGGTCGCCAATACCAATTCGCAAGGAGAATCTCGGCGGTGCTATAACAACCAAGGATATGGCCATTTCGCTTATGAGTGTCCCACAAAAGAGCAAACTAAGGCCCTCATGATTGCAAAGCAAGAGGAAGATGAAGATGACCAGGGTGATTGTGAAGAAGAAGAATATCACCCTGTAATTGGTGCTAGTGATGAAGATGAAGAGGAGACCGTACCACTTGCAGTTTTCAGGTGTGCTTTATATCAGGCTAAGGGAATTGATGATTGGCACAGGAATAGCATTTTCTATGCTTCACTAAGTGGGCCGAGGCCGAGCCCCTGGCCAAGATCACCGAGCAAAAAACTACCGACTTCATCTAGAAAAGCATCATATGTCAGTACGGAATCCCGCACACAATCGTCTAGGACAACGGGAAGCAGTTTGACAACAATCAATTCCAAGGTATGTGTGAGAACCTCAGAATTCGAAACGTCTACTCGTCACCCCGACACCCCCAAGCTAAGATTACGTCTAGGCGGTCAACAAGATCATTAAGAACCACCTCCAAACCAAGTTCGAGAACGCTAAAGGGGCCTGGGCGGAGGAGCTTCCCCATATTCTTTAGGCATACCGGACCACAACCCGAACAGCCACAGGAGAAACCCCTTTCTCCCTAGCCTTCGGAGCAAAGGCCATTGTCCCAGTCGAGATTGGGCTCCCAACTGCTCGGACCCGCTCCTACGACGAACATCAAAACGTCGAGCAGATGGTATTGGACCTCGATCTGATCGAAGAAAAAAGGGAGCAAGCCCAACTCAAGGTAGCGGCTCGGCAACAGTAGGTCGCCCAGTTCTACAATTTCAGGTTAAGGACGAGGAGGTAGCGAACCGGAGATCTATTACTCCACAGGACCTTCTAGAACACTAAGGAACTTGACTCAAGGACCCTAGGGTCGAACTGGGAAGGGCCCCACAAGGAGCGTATCGACTTGAAGACATGGAAGGGCGACCTCTACCGCATCCATGGAATGCCGAGCACCTAAAGATCTACTACCCGTAAAGGCCGACTAGGTCTAAAGTCAAAATCTACATGTCTGCTATTTAGAATCTACAATAAGCGACCGACCAAATCGAAATCCAAATGTTCCCTTCAGAATCTATAATAAAAATCCCGAGGTCGGGAAATTTTACTTTCTACTCTTTATCTACAAATGTTCGGCCTACATGAATCTACTAAGGGCTTCCGTTACTACAAGGGAAAAACTGCCCTCACTAATAGTCCGACCCTTAGAGAAGAGGTCGAACCGTTGATCAAATCTACTATGTGGTCTACCGGAGACTTCCCTTAGTGTAAGGGAGAAACAGTCCCCGACCAGTTGCCCGACCCTAAAAGAAGAGGTCGGATCACTAATTAATAACACTACTCGGACTGCACGATCTACAATGAGGACCCCTTAATGCAAGGGGGAACGATCCTTCTAAAGAAAGTTGCTCGACCCTCTATAAGGGAATTAATGCAGCTCGTGCATCAACTCTACGAAAACAAAAATCATCACGAGGGCCTAAGTGTTAGCCCACGAGCTCCTGCACGGCCTAAAGGCTCGACCTACTAACGAGTACTAGACCGACCTGACAAAACTACTCGGAAAATTCACTCGCAACAATCGTTAAAACAAAAGCACCTTCTTTCCATTAATAACAAAAGGAGGTACATATGAAGGCATAAAAAAATAATAATAAATAAAAAAATAAAAAAATAAAAATCATTACAAAGGAAGAAAACATATCAATGCCCCTCCAAGGTAGGTTGCTCAGCTTCTAGAGGAGTGGGCTCTTCCGCAGGGCTATCCTCGAGAGAGGTCAGGTCGAGCTCGGGATACAACTCCTTCACATCCTCGAGGCACTTGTCATACCCGAGGCTGAAAAGTGCGTCCCTATCTTCCTCAACCTCCTTGGAGGCCTTGAACTCCTCCACGGCCGCCGACCTAGCCCCCAGAATAGTTATCTATGCTTCCTTCAACTTCACTCCAAAGTTGTGCCTCGCCTCGCTCAACTCTGTCTTCCACCTCGCACCGCTCTCCTAAGCCTCCTTAGAAGCAACTTCAATGCTTCCAGCTCGGACTTCGCCCCCTCCGCCTAGGCTTTCAGAGCAGTGGCCTCTAAACGGTGCTGCTCGGACTCGACGGTCTTCCACAAAAGAGCCGCTTATGCCTCTTTGCACTCCGTCTCGGTGCGCAATATCTCGCGACGACCGTTTAAGAGGACGGGGCCGAACTGAAAAAAGAGATCCACGTCAGAAGAGGAGAATAAATTCTTAAGTAGTGAAGATGACTATAGAAAAGAAAATTTCTCTACCTTGTAGCAGAGTGCCGCCATCTGGCCCACACCGGCCGCTAGAGGCATCTCCATCACCCTGGTAAACTCGGCGTCGGGAACATGCCAAGATATCCAGGGCAACATGCCTTCTGTTGTGGCCAAGACAGATCAGAGAGATCCCCGAGCCTTAGCAACTTGGCCTCCAGACGGACTATCCACCCGAGCCTCAGAGCCAGTAGCGGCCCGAACCTCGAAAGGTTGGGCCTCAACAACAGGGGCCACCTCCGCAGAAGCTCCGACCACCCCAGAGACCGCTGGCAAGTCTGAAGGAATGGTAGTAAGAATAGTGCTGGGGTCGGCGTCCGCGACCGCCCGACCAGCAGAGGACAGAGGCAACAACCCCTTTCTTTTTTTAGGTTGGCCTTTGCTTCTTCTGGGCCAGTCATGGAAGGAACTTTGCGCTTTGAGCAATTCTGCTCAAGCATCTCTACACAACAAAAGGAAATGATCAGCAAGCAGATGAGAATGAAATAAATTCGACTATCTCCTAGGGGTATACCTGATATAGACAAAGTGAGACCTGATTTAAAAAGCAGCTCAGGAGTAATCAGTTGCCTCCAAGACCTCAACACAGCATCCACCGACCTCATCTCAGCAATTCGACTAAGCTCCGCCTCGCCCACTCCAGCAAGGTACTTGGGCAAAACTACCAAAGACAATCACAATCAGAGATGAAGAAAGGAGAATAAGTTAAGGAAAATGCAGTTCGGATATATCGACCTGGTTTAGCGAAGCGGGTTGGGACTCGAGGACGCAACCCGGGAGCTCCTGGAGCCTCCCAATCTCCCGACGCCCATAACCATTTACTCTTCCAATTCTTGTTCAAGGTCGGGGCATCCATAATTATGGCGTTGCCAGTCTTCGGCCAGGCTAAAAAATAATACCAACCCTCGTGGTAGGGGTTGGACTTCACCTGGTATAGGTGAAGAAATTCATCCACAATTAACTCAGGTTGGTCGAGCTTGGACCATAGGATGAATGTCCCCACCAGCGCCCTCCAGTCATTTGGGATTATCTGCCCAGGAACTAACTCTAGATACACGAGGACTTTTCTGACTATGCGTTGGAGAGGGAGCCTTAAGCCACATTGGAGGGCGACCAGGAATATAGCCACCTCGCCGGCCTGGGGCTCGCTCGGAAGCTCGCCAAGTACAGGAGCTCGGAGTACCACAAAGTCTAGTATGTGATACCCCGACCTGATCCGTACCAGGTCGGCCTCTGTCAGCGTCGACTCTATTGACCCATTTTCCTCTGCCTCTAACGAGGATCCATTGACCTCCTCCGTAGCCAAGACAACCCCCTCGGTGTCCTCTGGTCGCTCAGCCGAGGACCGAACGACCATCCTCGACTCATGGGACACTTGGAAGTCCCTATCACTCATCATCAGCTGCGGTGAGGGTGGGTTCGACATAGGGTGAAGATCATTTAGCCCACCATCACGCTAGGACGACTCCCCCCGCTGGTCCAATGATCTCGACATCCCCTTTAAGTGAACAGCCACCGGAAGCCGAAACTCAGAAGAAAAAGAAAAATGAAAAGGGGAGGGGAAGGATAGGAACAGAGCTCACCGAAGAAGAAGAGGTTGGAAGTCGTAGGAAATCGCCCGAGTCTAGAGAGAGCAGAGAGAGGGGCAGAGAGACAATAGAGAAAATAGCTCAAAACGGTGCTAGGGCACCCCCTTCTATGGATGACTCGACTGCACAGTATTTAATGCCCACACTCATTACGGCAAATAAATCGGTGCCTCAATAATTGCGCTCGAACACGTGGAGCTCTCCCACTTGCTGACTATCCCGTCTCTCCAGAAGACACCACGCGTCGACACCCCGTAGGCCAGAAGCCGAGCAGGCATGCTGACAACTCACGTGACCTCGAGCGGCGCGCATTATCTCGAGCACACTTTACCATGATTACAGATACACCCCAATTCTTGTGCACGCCGCCTTATCCAACATTAATGACAAGCGGACTCAACACCCTGGGCACAAAATGGTCCAACCTCACTATTATCGACCTGCTCCACGAGCCCTCTACACGTGCTCGGAAGCAGGGGGGCTTACTGTTATGGGTAAAAATGGACTAGCCAATGAGATAAGGTTAGGTCGGACATCTGTGCACACCGCAAAGCTACTCAAAGACGGTTATGATGAAGACCCCGGTCCGAGCAGGAAAGGAGCTCGAGCTCGGCCATGATGAAGACCTCGGCCCCATCCCCAACCTGAGCAGGGAAGCAGTTCGGTCTCAAACGGTTTAAGGTTGGTCGGCAGATTGGCCATCCACTTAACACCAAAGGGAAGCACGACCATGATTCACCAGAGAATTCAAGTCAGCAAATCACTCCATGAAGCAATTATATAAACTCTCTTGGACTCTCCACCTCATTCCTATGTCGACTGCCTCCATTGGTTCTGACTTAGTTCCGACCGACCTCATCCGCGATTCCAGCCGAGGATCTTGGAAGTCGAGCACAACACGGATCCCCTCCGGGATTTCAGTCAAGGATCTCGACGGATATACTAGCATTCCCAGATACGAATTCCACTACAACTTGGTATCTGAATCATACTACAATACACTCTTACTAAACAAGCAATATCCCTCTACATCACCGCCTCTCCTAACTTATAAATAAGAGCACCCCTAATGGTGAAAGGTACGCACTGTCTTCGAGCCAAAAAACCTTGTTTCCTACCCATATTCCCTACCTGACTTAGGCATCGGAGGGTCCCCTGCTGCAGCCAAGGTCCCCATTGTCTTCTTTGTGTGCAGGTATTCCAAGGACCAAGGAGGGTTAACCAGATTTTTGCATCAACAACCTTAATGAAGATGAAATACTGGAAGAAGCTTTGGTTGTAACTTTGCTATGCGCAGAAAAGATGGGGAAAGGCTCTAGTCCTATTTGTGTATTCGGCTTGGAAGCTGATGTGGCGCACTGAGAGGCTAACAGTAGGACATTTCCGATTACAAAGGAGTAATTCAGATGGACCAAGGATGTTATTGAGAGGGTGGGGGGACTAATGAGGATGTCTTATGGGACTCGAGATGAAGACGTTTATGATTTTTATTTTATTTTTTCAACTTGCTCAGGATAAAGCTTCTCAAGGACTACAAGATTATCAAAATGTGAAACCCAAGAGATCTCCCAAAGGCTAGAGGGAGCTGTCAAATTTTGCGTGCACCATTAATTATGACTCTACGGCTAGAGCAAGCAGAGCCAAGAGGGAGATATCAGGAAAAGGTGGTGATCAATGATCATTATATCTTGGAACGTTAGAGGCCTGGGGAGCATAGCAAAGAGGGCTCAGGTCAAGAAATTTGCAGAAAATCAAAGGTTGATATCATCACCATCTAAGAATTCAAGCTGCAGTCAATGAATAGAGGTATGATCAATTACATATGAAGGGTAAAAATTTTAGATTAGGTGATTGTTGATGATGAGGAAATTTTGTTGCGTGGACGTTTGATGTCTGGAGACAAATTGATTCCTTTTCTGGTAGTTTTTCTATTTGACTTTTTCTATTAGAGATTTCTTCAGAATTCCAGTGGGTCTTTATGGTTGTATATGGCCCTTGTTCTTACAATCTACAAGATCAACTCTAGGAAGAACTAGACAGTGTCGAGCAGAAATGGGCAGCCCCTTAGTGTCGTAGAGGACTTTAATGTCCTTTGTTATTCCTTCGGAAAATCAGGAGGTGGAAGGCAGGAAGGGTGACCAATAGCATGTTAAGTTTTTCTAATCGGGTGGGCCACCATTATTTGGTGGACCTGCCTTTAGGGGGTGGCAAATTCACATGGCCAATAGCCAAGAAAATCCTATCATGTTGCAGTTGGACAAATTTCTAGTTTTTGTGAATTGGATTAAGCGATACCCTTTGGTTAGTCAGCATGGTCGCCCGAAGGTTGCTTCAGATCATCAACACATAATTTTAAAAGTGGATAGTGAAAACAAGGGGACATGTCCTTTCAAATTCAAATTAGCCTGGATGAAGTGGACGGCTTTGATCAACTGGTTGCAGATTGGTGGTCACCCTTTACAGTTGATAGTTATGTTAGGATCGAAATTAGCAAGAAATTTAAAATGTTGAAAGAGAAGCTCAAGTTGTGGAAGAAAGAGGTCCTGGGAGGAAGAGAGGAATAGTTCAATAAAATGGCAGAAGAAATTCATGAACTTGACCTTTTAGAAGAAAGTGAGAGCCTATCTCCAAAAGATAGGTTGAAAAGGACTGACACATCACTTAAGTATGCTAGTAAGGCTAATGAAGAAGAAATTAAGTGGCGCCAAAGATCAAGAGCAGTTTGGCTTAAGGAAGGGGACAAGAATACTCGTTTCTTTCATAACATTGCTAGCACTCCCGCATGTGGTAATAGAATCTCCAGTCTAATTGTTGATGGGGGCCAATACATCGAACAAAGATAAGATTTGCAACAAGATAGTTTCTTCTTACCAAAAGCTACTTCCGGTGAGAAGTGGGTGCATAACCGAGTTTGGATATTCTCCATTGTCACCGACTATATTCTGAGGACGCCTCCTAGTTTGAAAGGCTTGTCCCAAAGGAGGAAGTGCCGGCTCTAGGATTGTGCAGGGATAACCCCCCAGGTCCTGACAGTTTTCCTATAGCTTTCTTCCAAAAATTTTGGCATATCGTGAAAAAAGACGTCTTGGACTTCATTGTGGAATTCTCAGAGGGAGGCCATGCATCTAAAGAACTCAGGGCCTCGTTTATTGCATTGATCCCCAGAGTCGAAGGACCCAAGCGGTTTTCAGATTTGAGAACGATTAGCCTCATTCAGGGTCCTTACAAAATATTGGCTAAAATACTTGCTTTGAGATTCAGGGATGTTCTTTCGAAAGTGATTTCAATAAATCAAGGTGCCTTTGTGGCAAGTAGGCGGATTTTGAATAGTGCTCTTATAGCTCATGAATGCATCGACACCAGGTAAAAGGAGAAAAAGAGCAGATTAGTTTGCAAGTTGGACATCGAGAAGGCATATGATCATGCCAATTGGGACTTTTTAGACTATATACTCGATGGATTGGGTTGCACTCACAAGTGGAGGAAGTGGATTAGAGCCTATGTGCAAACTGCTCCTTTTCTTATTCTGGTTAATGGGTCACCAAACAGGTACTTCAAGGCAACTCGTGGTCTCAAGTAGGGTGACCTGATTTGTCCTTACCTATTTGTTGTTATTGGATAAGCTCTCAGCATGATGCTTCAAAAAGGCGAGAAGAATGGGCTCTTTGTGGTTTCAAAGGTTCAGGCCATGGGGATTATTTCAGCTATCTTCAATATGTTGATGATATATTGATATTTTGTGAGGAAGAGGCAGAGTTAGTGGACAACCTTCAGAAAATTTTAGTTTGCTTTTAAGTAGTTTTGGGGTTGAAGATTAACGTGGCCAAGTCCGGAATGTTGGGAGTGCATGTTTAAAGGGATGATGTAAGTCATTTTGCAAGAATCTTTGGTTGCAAAACCAGGGTTTTTTCGTCCTCTTGCCTTGGGCTTCCTCTTTGTATCGGGAAGCCGGCCAAGCACCTATGGGGCAAAGTTATTGAGAGAATCGGATAGAAACTAACTTCTTGGAAGTGTCGTTATCTTTCTTTGGGAGGTCGATTGACTCTTATTAAGGTGGAGTTTTCCAATATGCCGGTTTATATCATGTCTATATTCAAATGTCTCTCGTCGGTGCTACATAGACTTGGGAAGTTAAGAAGAGACTTTCTTTGGAAAAGTACAAATGATGGAAGGAAATTTCATCTTCTTAAGTGGGATGAGGTGTCCGGGGGAGTGGGGGGATTGTGAGTACTTCCTCTCTCCATAGAGCTTTGACAGTTTGGAAAGCGATAGCAGCCACCGAGCATATAGTTTGTAGGGTTATTTCGTATACACTAGGTAATGAAAATTGTATCTACTTCTAGGTTGATGCGTGGTGTGGAGACAAGCTGCTTCAGGATCTTTTCCAGAGAGTAGCCCATTTAGCTTCCGACCGCTTTGTTGTTGTTGTAGATTTCTTTTCCCTTGACGGAGTGATGGTTGTGTGGTCCCCTCCTTGCCGGAGGAACATGACGGACAAGGATATAGTCGAGGTTGCTGGTTTGTTGGACTTTCTTAAAAACATAAAGCCTGTTATTCAGATAAAGGATTGGATTTTTGGAGGTAGCCACAATGGTTGAGGGATATGGTCCGCTTGGGTGCATTGATGTGGTGTACACTTTTGATGATGTAGGTAATATCAAAGTGCACAAGGTGGTGGACTTCCATAATCATGGTGAAGCACCAAAACCCTAACCTCCTTTATTTATAGATCCCATTCTCAAGAGAGAAGTGCTCTAGAGAGAGAGAGAGAAAGCATCTCATCTCGTGAGAAAATGAAAAATTTTCCAAGGACAAGAGGAAAGAAAAGAGAAAAAATGGTAGCGAAGAAAAGAAGTCAGTCTTCTCCTTCTCGCATCACATATGGTACATCTCTTAGGTTGATCTTAGCCCATGGATTTAGATCTCAGCCCTATAGTTAGATCTAGATTTGTTTGGGCATCGGTTCTTAATTGAGGATAGACCAAAGAGAGATTTCTTTGATTCAAAGAAGAACGGCATCATCAATCTCTTCTTCGCCGCATCAATATAAGGTATTAAATCTAGATTATTTGTTCATTGTTTTTTTTTCTGGAAATTTGAACATTACCTTCTTTGGTAGGTCCTGATCCAAAGAATGAATTTCGAAAGTTATGCTTACCACTACTGTCTTCCCAAAACCCCATCAAGCAAACATGTTAGTCAAGGTATAAATTTCCATAATGTGTAAATGAACGTTGGAAAAATAAATCAATAGTCTAAGGGGAGGAATTATGGTGATCTATGATGCAAGGCCTTGCGCAATTTACTCAAGATTTCATTTCTGACAAGTTGGGACACGCCCAAGTTTCAATTATCCATACCAGGCGCCTACCATCCCACCATGGATGGACCATGTCCTAAAAATCCCTACATAGTACAATACTAAAAACTGCAGATATATGATACTCAGTTATCCACATTATTGAATGATAATTGATAATAACATTTATCAATTCATTGCACAACTTTGGGGCATTCAAAACTGCAGATATATGACACTCAGTAAAGGATGCAGGTTAAAGTAAAATAACCGGTAACAGATAGCAATGTCAGTTGGTAGATAGCACCAGTGTTTTAAATAGTGGTAGCGGGACGCGTAGCACTCAGCCCTCTATAGCGTGTAGTGTAAATATGTAGCGTGTAGCATAAGCTACACGATACTTCTATTTTTTAATTTAAAAATAGGACAAATATAATAAATAGTGGAAAAAGGAAAAGAAAAATATAAAAATGCCTAAAAGATTATTCATTTTATCAATTATAAACATGTTCAAATGATTTATTAGTTATCATTTATCAAAAGCCAATCCACGTATATAAGTCAAATCAAATAATTATCACATCAACAATTTTCTAAGCAAAGCACTTTAATTAATAATGTCTAATTAAAACGATAAGTCACAATTATGAAAAGAAATAAAAATCCCATAGGTTAAAAGTATCAAGTACAATACAAGTGTCACATTCCTCAGCATTGGATACAAAGAAAACATGAAAAAAGTAATAACAAAATAAAATAGTAAAAAAATACGTTGTAGCTTACGCTACGCGTTACGTAGCTGTAGCGTACGCTACGACCCCTGTAACGCTACAGGGGATTTATGCTATTTAGGATGCTACATAGCGCTACAGCCACGCTACGCTACGTAGCGTACGCTACGGGCGCTATTTGAAACACTGGATAGCACTAAAACAATCATTGAATATTGTTAGCAAATGTATCCCTCAGATTACCTTCTTAGAGGGTACCAGACAAGGACATTGCTTCTCAAACTCCTGGGAGGGAAGCACCTTTTGGGGGAAATCAATTCTTGAACCAGAATGTGTGACATCGCAGGATGATCCCTTCGACAGATTCGCTGAAGTCCCTTCCAAATATAGCGATTTGTTAAAAGCATCTCGTCTCAAGTTGATTTCTGTACTAATCCAATTGGAATCGATAACAATTCCTGAAGACAGAGACTTTTTAAAAGCACCTTGTTTCACTTCTAATATTTCTGGACTAACGTGAATCAAATCAGAGTCGATAACAATTCCTGAAGATTGGAAGATTACTTCTTCCAGATACATCTCTCTGGGATGTGATCGGTGCAGACTTACACTGACAATCGCTTCATCATTTTTCAAAGCATTGGATTCAGTAGTGCAAAGTTGTTGTCCTTCCAAGGCATGTTTCTGTGTCACTACATCGCATGACCACTTGCGTTTCCCAGAATAACTTAAGTCAGCATTAGAGCTTTGTTCTAGTTTTCCACTTGAGTTGTCTTTAACATTATTAGAAGTGAAGTAATCATTCAGAACATTTACTTCTCGGAAATCCATCATCCTGCGCTTTCTACATCGCTGCCAGCGAAATCGCCTGACACGCTTTTTGGGCTTACCTCCAACATCAGTGATAACAGAACCTGTCAATTTATCAGTGCATAGTGATGTACTGGGCTGCTGCATAGATACAGTAGCATCACACATAAACTTATCATCAATTTCCATTTCAGCTCGCCTCTTCTTTCGTTGTCCTAATGAAAAGCACAAGATCAATCATAACCTCATCAAGTCCTACAACATATATGGAATATAATGGTCCAATCAATTCCCTAAGAAACTAGATGTAGAAGAATGACTACAAGACAAGTCATTACGATGAAAAGAGAATGTCACCCAACAAATTCAAATTCTTGAAACCACAAATCCATCTTTGTAGGGTGTATCGTGGTTCTTAGAAGAATCTGAATTGAAAGCACAAATCCATCGTTCTAAAGTGAGAACATTAGATAAACAGAAGAATCCTACAAGCTCATAGGTCTATCATTTTCTTCGGATCAATTTTTATAATTCTTACTGATATTTTAATGATTGAACTGTGCCAGTCAGAAGGAGAAACTTGGTACAAGTTGAAGGCTCTAAAAGGGCAAGGGGAAGGCCCAAAAGGAAGTGGGTAGAAAAGACTTGATGGCCTATGGTCTAACTGAAGTTATGGCCCTTGATAAGTGGAATGGTGGAAAAGGATTCATGTAGCTGACCCTAATTAGTTGGGATAAGGCTTAGATGATGATGATGATGATGGCTGATTTTTTAATGACTTCTACAAAAGTATTTTTAATGTTTGAGTTTAGGTTTTCTGACTCAGTCAATGTCAAACATGTCTATCAGTTTTGTTGAAGTGACCAGTTTCAGACCTGGACAAGTCATTCCCCAAAACCAAGATTTTGAACCATGGCCATGACAGAGGCTTGCATTGATACCAGTCACATGCAACAATAGTCTCACCTAGTATTAACCCCAGCCCAACAACTAGTACATGCAGTTCACTAAGGAGAAGCAAGCAAGGTAGTATCACAGACAGCCATCTAAGCAATTAAGATCAAAGCACCACACACAGGAAGAGTTTTGCTCGAGTCGTTTTCTGGGCAAACATAAGGGAACCCACCAAGACATGATTACCAACACAGCACATAATAGGACCAAATCCTAAGATGGTATCCCATTCTAATGTATCCAGAGCTTGTTGCGACATGCGTGGAGGCTAATCTAGGGACAACCATTTTTTGCTCTACTTGTGCGTATATTACATACGTATCTATGTACATGCATACATACATATATGTATATATGTATATGTGTGTATGCATATATATATATATATATATATATATATATATATATATATATATATATAGACACACACACACACATACATGATTACATACACATATGAGGTCACAAGTCGGACCACAATTTATCGTCCACCAATGAATAACTTCCCTTCTATCATGTACGTGCGGCATCCAACCCTTCCAATAGGTTGGGCCGACCATGAGGATTATTTTGTGCAAAAATCAGCCCTATCCATCCATCAGGTGGAACATACCATAGAATGCACTTTCTAACCATTGACAAATAACAAAATACATGTGGTACACACAATGAGTGGATGCGGCTGATTTTTATGCAAGTTGGTCCTCATGGTCGGCACAACCTATTGGAAGGGTTGGATGTCACATGCACATGATGGAATAGAAGTTATTTGGTGGGTGGACTATAAATTGTAATCCAACCGGTTGGACTTGAGACCTACCACACACACACATAGAGGTTGTACATAGTAGAACAGTGTAGAGAATTCTACAATAGGCTAGAGTTTTGTAGAGAAGTGTGCAAATCTGTCCAAGGTTCCAGAGTTTTCAGATAAAGTCTTGTAGCTAGATGAGAGTGTAACAGTCTAGAAGTTCTAGAGTGTTTCATGATCGTAGGGTGAATGCTACATAGCATAATCCTCGCCACTTATAGAAGATACCTAGCAAGGTATTCCAAAACGGTTACATAACGGCCGTTATGTAAGAGTGACAATGGTAACCGTTACACATTACAAGGTCATAATGGCCATTACAGAAAAATTGGCCCGTAATGGTCCATTACGAGCCAAAATGGGCTTTTTTTTTCAAAAAAAAAAAAAAAAAAAAGCCATAACGGCCATTGCATTTATTGTATGATATCTTCTCTATAGTTAAATATAAAAGAACTCTCCCTCTCATATGTTCTCTAGCATTTTTCAAACACTTGGCCTCATCCCCAACATCCACACCCCACCTTCACCCCCTTGATGTCTACACCTCGTAGGTGCCACCTACTCCCATCGCACCATTGAGAGAAGAACACGTGTTCGAGCGTCGATTCGGTGCCCCGCAAGAGAGAAAATGGCATTCCTTCACCCTACAGGCTCTCTCTGCTACTCCAACTACTCTTTACGCTTCCCTGAGCTTCCAAACCTCGCCCCACCGACAATCAGACACCTTTTCCACCTTGATAGGAATAACCACCTGGTCCACTTTAAGCTTAATGGAATTAGGAACAGACATCTCCTTCCTCTTAATAAGCAAGCACTGACCTTTGAACCTACTTCAGTCTCCTCATCGACGGCAATGACCTCCCCAAACAAGATCCTAACTCCCTAATCACCTTCGAGGACCAAAGTTCTAAAGGAACTCCCCACAAAAGGAACCAGGCTTCTTCTTCTTCTCTGAACTTGGAGACCTCCGACCACCTTTTGCAATCCACCGCTGCAAGAAGAATAAAGACAGCCGATGTCGACCCTTAGCTTGACTACGACCTAAATCTCGTTCTCCCCTAACGTGCACAAAGAATATTGGCCATCGAATAGACCACAAGATTCTTTCACCCATTTTTTAATCTCCTCCAGACCTGGCTCGTCTTTGGTATACACCACCGTCAACCATTTAAGTAGCTTACTTGAGTCCTCCACTACCTGCGAAGTCATACAGATGGAGAGGCTCTGCCCCGAAGACTCCATATCCAATGGTTCTAGCTGATCCAATTTTGAGTAGCCAATTGAGCTAAAGGCCCTACCTCTAGAATCTTGTGAATGGACAGCCTTACCGCCAACTCCGTGTGGAAGCGGTTCCCCACCACCTCTTTCGAAAGTTCCTTCGCAGATTTTACTTTAGGTCTCGAGTCCTTACCTTCGAGAATCTCCTTAGGGGGAGGGATGATTCCCCCCTCCTTTTGAGTTGACCTTCTATTGATCTCCCCTGAACCATATTTAGCACATTGGACAAATTCTACAACCTCTAAAGCTTCTACCGTAGAGGGTATCAATCACCCTCTCCACCTATTCCTCCATCAACATACGCACAAACGCAAAGCCCATCAGGTTTGCGGTCTTCTTGTCTCTAGGGATGATTACTTAACATCTCTTGCTCTGGTGAAGACCCTAGTGAAGGAATATCGATCCCACTTTACAGGGAAGGATTCCACAAAAAAGCATCGAAAGTTCCAAAAGAGGCGCTCCCAGACGACCCCCTCTCCTTTGTCCTAGCTTCTTCTCTCTCCCTACTACTTCCACCCACTCCTCTTCAACCTCCTCTCCCTCTAAGTCAATTCGATTCTTGAAATCAGTGCCTTCAATCTTCCTTTTCCCTTTCTCTTTCCCTTTCGCATTGACTGCCTTCCTTCCACTAAACCCCTTCTCCATGTCCTTTCCCAATTTTTCGCTTCTATTCCATCCCTAGAAGCCTTCTCCCCCTACCAACTTAGAAGATTGTGCATCCTTCAACTCCAAAGGATAGCGGAACTAACCATGATTTCCACTGCTCTCCATCATGGATGTCCCGACAATCCCTTTCCACCTTTTCCTTTCACATGATGGCACTGTCAATGTTGATCTCTAGGCTCCAAACCCTCACGCTGAATCTCTCCTGAGTGATTTCTCCACAGAACAAATTATGAATCTACGATTGATAGCTGATGTGCTTTAAAGATACTAAAAGTGCGTTCTCAGTCACACCTACAAAAGCATCAAGGGAAATGATGATGTCATGTGAGTGAATTTATTACTTTAAGTAATTAAATAGTATCGTTAGTGATTAACAACTACATTCCCCATTTGCACTAATACATACTTCTGATGGATTGGCAGGCGACTGGTGGGTGATTATGGATGTGACGGTCCCACACTGCGGTAACTTGTCACCCGTGTTCTTGCCCTGACTATCTCCTCTTTGCCATGCAAGAGTAATTGGAGCATATGGTTGCTCATGTACATAAATAAGAGGAACGGACTAGGTTATGAAAAGCTGCAAAAACTCGTATACTGCCACTACAATATGAAGACAAAAGAGATGCAGCTACAGGCAAAGTGCGACATAGAGGCACATTATGACCGGCTAAACATGTTATCAATGGACACGCACAAGAACATCTCGCAGATGACACTGAGGACTCACTTTATGAGTAGGTCAAGTCAGCAGATTTAAATAATGTTGGAGGAGGCCCTACTCCACTATTAACCGAGGTAGTAGCATCTCCTAGTATTTAATCCACCAAGTCATGAGCGAGCAGAGGATTGAACCCGACTCCTTCATCACGTTGATGAGGAGTCTTGTATGTCCTCATATGAGTGATGCACATCACAGCCTACTCCTTTTCGGATAGTCTTGAGCGATGATGAGACTTTATCAACATCTAGCGGTGGTGGGTGACAGCGATGATGGAACTGATGGAGGTGGTGACGGCAAGGATGGAGGCTAGTCCAGTGGGGCAGCAATGGCGACAACAGTAGGGTGGGTGGAGATGGTAGCGCTAGAGGTGGAGGTGACAACAAAGTGGGTTACACAACATGTCAAAGTTAGTGATCTATTGACTAGTTCACTGAGGAGGGCCACTTTGGCAATGCTACTCAAAACGAAAACCATGGATCTCATCCATTATCCTTGCGAAGAGCAACAGAGCCCAATTAGCATTTCCAACGTCGAAAGGGTGGGAAGAAGGTCACACTCGCTGAGGAGTCTCTGCATGCAACTTGCCATTGATGGATATCAATTTAGAGCAAGGAAACTCCACTTCCATCTCAACTTATGTGCATGGAGGGTATTATGGTTATGGATATGGCAACTCTGACACTCAGTCACAGTCGTCCAACTACAGATACATGCAACCACAGGAAAGCGCTTATAGTTATGAGTATGAAGGGGGTAATCGAGGTACCCGTCATATGATTGGGCTCAGTTCTATCCTACAGTCAAGGTTGGAATCAGTATGTTTCCTCAGGACCCAACTCAGCCACAATCGATTACCATCACACAATACCCACATCTTGTCATGCTCGCATAGTTCAGGGAGGATGAGTACCAAAGATATGTGAAAGAGTACCTCCAGTGGTATGAACAGACGACAACCCAAGCACAGTATTGTCGATGCGTGGAGCAGCGGTACTTTGGCCTACCAAGTGGGGACGGCGATGATGACTTCGAGCCACTTCGTAACTCCATATGGGTATGACATATGAGGGATGGCTGGATAGGTATGTTTTTTAGTTCCTTTACTTTTTGAATGTCTTAGTTATTGTTTGGTACCTACATTTGTAAAATATAAACTCATTCTGGTAACTATTGCACTATTTTTTTACAACAACACATTCTTTAGGCCCCTACTTAATGGAAACTTATTATATATGGTTCTTTTTTGCAATTTTTTAATTTCTAAATATGTAAATGTTTCTTTTAGCATCTCCTAAAGTTTTATTGAAAAACTCCACCGTTTTCTCCTCTCTTTTTTCTTTTTTCTTTTTCTTTTTTTTTTTTCCTTTTTTTTTTTTTTTTTTTTTTTTTTGAGAGAGAGAGAGAGAAACAACCACTTTATAAAGAAGCTCACAAAAAGTGAGAAAATAATACAAAAGACACAGAGGAACTAAATGTGCAAAAAGGAACCAGCCATAGTTGGTCTAACAAATAAGGCCCAAGACTCAATCAAAACATTAATTCTTCTAATGACCTCATCGTGGTCCACACAGCGATTCCTGAAGCATCAGTCATTCCTAGCCCCCCACAAGGCCCACATCATTTTCCCCATGTTTATCCATTGCAGCCATACATTACCTAATATTGGCAATATCGATAAATGTTTTCATATCCCCGGTCAGTGATACATATAAAGATATTGATACTACGAACATTACTGATATGTAACTATATTTTAATTTCTTTCATTTGTTAAAAGAATATAGAATGTAACATCAAAACAAATTTAATTTTCTTAATTAGTGTAAATATGTTTTTTTTTTGTTTTTCTTTTTGTCTCTCTCTTCAAATGATAAACAAGAACTGATTTTTATTTTTATTTTTTGTCTTTTTCAAATGACTTTTCTTCATTACCTTTCCTTGCATCCAACCAAACATCAGAGAAGGGAGACACCCATGTTAAGGAATAGCATTTCATGCAAGAAAAAAAGGTGAATTATTATATTCTCTTTTAGGCATTTTTCTGCAATGCATGTTTCACTCAGTTTTTTGTCTATTTTATATTATAGCCTAAAAAAGATATTATTGCATTAACAATTTTCATGAAGAATAACAAAATGTACTAAAGAGGAAAGAATTCTCCCCACAATTAGATCCATCATGAGTTTCGCAAACCACTGTTATCAACCAGCACTCTAACAGCTGAAGTAATCTCACATGACGCCTGCTTACCATAAGAAATAATTACATAAGTGAAATCAAAATACTTCAGTATTTTGTGATTTTATGTAGGAAACCTTTATGAATCAAGCACCAAGACAAAGGGAATATAAATATACAATGGAAAAGATTATTTACAATAACTTCCAAATGAATCCAATTATCCACTAAAAACAGAATGATACCTAAGTATGCACATCTACCACTTCCGAAAGAAGAAAAGATAGACCATTGTAACTCCACTGAGAAACCTATGATACAAAAACGCTCTATTACCATATTCAGCATGGTTTGCTACAGATGAAGGTTGAAAACTTTTGACCCCTGATTGAAACCCAAATGTTTTATGCTCCGGAACCTTGGAACGTTGACGTCGAGGAGATTCATTGATAGGAGGACCAGTGACCTGAAGGTGGTTCTTTCTAGGAAGGGGCAAAAATATAGATGCATACTTCAGGAGGTGAGCCATGAGACAATCCCCAATCTGGAAGTATCATTTTGAACCCAGTAAAGGAAAAGAAATGAAGAGTCCAGAGCTCAAATATCATTTAATCGTGAATATAGCATAGATCACTTACCCTTGTTAAAAGAAGACACCAAGCTGATGTAGTAAGAACATCAGCAATGGGACTGAAATGATGTTGCTGCTAGAAATAAATGAACATTTCAATTGTGTCAGAAGACTTGAAAGTGGTTGGGAAAGAGAAAAAGAAAATGACATCAGCAACACACGTCCTATGAGATTTAAAAATTATGCCACGAAGTAGAACTCGTTAAAATATTACAATCTCATAACTATAAGAAATTTGCATACGAAGCTTGATCAGTGCCAGAAAAATCAGAAAGTCCATACTTCAATGGTTAGTAGTTCTTCAAAGCAGAAGCAAGCTGAGAATTTTACCATCCATGCTGTTAGCGCATAGGTGTCCATGCCACAAGCTCCATTCCTCATCCACATGCAATATACATTTTTCTCCCAGACATGTGAACAGAAATTCTTTTTCATGTATTAGTATGCATTTCGAATTGATTGTGTGAAAATAATGTCACTTCTAGCCCATTGATGTTCACCAGGTTGGGCACATCAGCTTCCCACTACCCAATATGTCCTAGGTTTACAATAAATTGTGCTTTAATCTCTTCTATGATATCATTTCTAATCATCATTATCATCTAAGCCATGTCCCAACTAATTGGGTCAGCTGCATGAATCTTGTTCCGCCATTCCACTCTATCAATGGCCATATCCTGAGTTAGACCAAGTCTTTTCTTCCTACCTCTACCCGTCCTTCCCCTTGCCATTTTAGAGAGATGATTTCATTACTAATGATGATTTTTATAATTTAAAATAATAATAATAATAAAATAAAAATAAAAATAAAAATGTATGAACACCATATCCAGCTTATAGTTGCACGAAGCATCAGGGAAGCACCAGTCGATCGGGATGCAGGAGCAGGGAAGCATCAATTCCAAAATGTTAGCATCAATAAAAGGCTTGGAAGCAGGAGGGAGAGCATGGATTCAATGCGCAAGCACGAAGTAGGAGAAGCCTGGGAAATGGTTCCAACAACTAAGATCGCTCCGCCTTCTTGACAAAATGTGATGCAGTTTATCAATCAATCAGGTCTTTAGCTGGAACTAAGATGGTCAGACCTATTATGCATGTCTAAGAGGATGACTTAGACCTATTATGCATGTCTAATAGGTTGACTTAGTTAACTTTTCAGCTGAGTTGATTTTTAAAAAATGCTTGTCACAAATTGTCACTTTTGAATGACTCCAACATGGCAATCTAATCACCATTTGTTGAAGCTTTGGCAACAAACCTAAATGTCATTGATTCTTCACAAGCCACATGTGGGAACTTCATACGCTCTAGCCGTGGCTAAAATTATACAGTAAGCTAAAGTGGTTGTTAGCAAGCTTATATGGTCCTTTAGCTTTCCTGGTAGCCATGTTTTGCATTCCTCAACTTTCTTCTGGACAATTCTTAAAATGGGAAGGGCTAGTCACATTCAATCTTTTACAAATACACAAGTGTGACGCCAAAGAGATGTTATCTTTTAGATCAATGCAAGAAGTAAATAGGATGAAAACCATGTAAAGATAATATGGCAATGAAATTGCTTTTGGTGATTTTTTTTTCAAATTAACGACTCTTATTCTCACAAGATGAAGGAAAATTCAGCTTGACAGGACAGAAAATGGCCTTTCATTTTTCAGAATAGAGTGGGGTTCTATGTGGTTCCTGCAACTGAGTTTGATATGGGTTGAAGGTTCCTACAAGAATCCAGTTGTATATTTGGTCAACAATTTGTTCAGGTTATACCCTGAGAAACCATTTATGTGTCAATATCTCGTGACCCCACAGTGTTGTCAACAAGGACATGGACATCACAATTCCCCATTCTAATCTATGATCTATGAACTTGAAAGCAATCATATCCATCTTTTTTCATGATCAATGCAATTTTAGCAATCACTGGTCGAATAGATTGTGCTCAGTGTAGCTCACCAGTCCCATCTTTGATGTTCAGTGCAACTTTTGGGAACATTTTTCTCTATAGTTGCCTAACTGGCTTGGCATTTGCATCCAAAGGTGACAAATGCCCAACAAGGTGCAACCATGTCCCAGATGTCTTCATGGGAGAAACATGGTGGAACCATGCCCTCACATGTCTTCATAGGAGACTATCCATTGGTACTTCCTGCTAGGCATGAGTCCCATGTGGGACTTCTTTTTAGACACAAGGGACTATCCACTTCCTGTTAGACATGAGACCCATGCAGGATTTCGTGTTAAACATGAGGGACTGTCCATTGGGACTTCTTGTTAGACATGAGACGCATGTGGGTCCACACATGTGACATCCCCTATGGAGAGTGGTGCACGTGTAGTTTATTCAGGGTAGGATGTGGTGGACTGTTCATATCTGGAGAAGATTCCATGATCGTGCCTTCCTAAAAACTCCCTCCCTCCCTCCGAGTCCATGAGCTAACCCGTTTCTTGTAAACCCTACCACTAGAGAGAAAAGGGAAGAGATTGCATATCCAATCATCCCTCGTTCACTATTGCAACATTTAGAACTTGGATACAATCCACCAGTGGCTATCTTAGCCATAGGATCAAAGGGATCTGCAAAAAGATTCCTTCCTGTGTGTTTGGACCATTTGAAAGCTGCCAATGGGATCAGCTGAAAATCTTTGATTATGCCACAGAAATCCACTGCATCAAACAACACCGGACAAGCGACAACTACACTTTTGTCATCCTCTTTCTTCCCTATTCAAACGCATGTACAAATCACAATAATCCTAGGATTTCTTCCAGGCCCACATCAGTGGCTTCATTCATCTCAGTTGCAGCTTCAAAATGCAATTGAATCTTTGAACTACCGATCGAAATTCTGTTTATAGATATGGATCTTCCTCCTTACTTTGTTAACTCATGCATTCCCATTCCATAACAGAAAAGGATGCTGAGCGATTTGTTGGATCCTCAATGTGTGAGACTGTATGAAGAAGCCTCGCACTTAAATTCATTTAATCTTCTTAATGCTCTTTCAGACATGGGTCGCTTTCAACAGTTTACGTGCGCACAAAGAAAAGAAAAAAAAAAATCTTTCAATTCATATAAACCTAGCATCATGGGAAAGTGGGATCTAGATGGGAAAAAAATTGTGCATTTTGTTGATGCTTCAGTTCATGAACAAACAATGGATACCAAGAAATAAAATCCCAATCTAGAACCGTTTTAATTTCTTTTACTATAAAGCATCCCCATGTCCAGAACTCTTAATGGTTGCTTAGCAAATGTTTTTAAGCAGATCTAAATCTGATATATCACCCAATCAAAAAAACAGCATAAAGAACAAGAAAGTCCCAAACTTGCCTTGTCATAACCACTGCATATCACGTTAGGAGGTTCAGATGATTTGACCATTATCATCTCTATGGTATTCTGGACAATCTGTAACAAGTCATTGATAAGGACTAGATTAGCTAAAACTCCAAGAAATCACTCCGTGCAACTAACATTCCATTTAGCAGAAGAGTAAATTCATACACTGAAAGACAGGAATAATATGTGGTTAGCATGGTAGGAAAAAAAAAATTTGTTGAACAACCAACAACTGATATCTTCACATTCATTAAAAGAAAATTTGATAGAAAATCAGAAACACAAATGATGACATGTCTGTGAATTACAGGTATTAAAATTAGCCAGAAAGAACAAATGCCGCAATTGAAAACCAAATCACTCATAACTCAATGTATGTTTTCATCATTTTGAATGAATTCATCTAATTCTACAACATATTAGGAATTCCCTTTAATTTGCCCTTGAAAGTACCAGAAGTGTTAGAATTCACCAAAAAGGAAAACAACAAAGAAAAGCCATTATCAAAAACCAAAAATGGAAAAACAAAATAAATAGATGATTACTTCCTTGTGATTTCTTCCTGTGGCAACAGAAGAACAAGTCCTAAAAATTGATAAAGATATTTAGCAAATAAAGAAAAAAAAAAAAAAAATCTCAACAGGAATAACACCAAAACCGCACTGCACAGATCCCTATTTTTATTAGTATATTTACATCATTCCCAACTTTCAAGCAAAGTGGAAAAAAATCTCATTCCACTTTCCAACCCAAAGTAGTGAAGAGACAAGAAAGTCAAGAGGGATTTCTTGTGGGGCAGGAAAGAAGGCAGGCACAAATCCATCTCGTTAATTGGGGGATCTCCAAAAGCCCAATAAAGAAGTGGGTATTGGATTGGGAGGATTACCGAGAACTTAGCTCTTTTATCGTAATGGTGGAGGTTCAAGAGTGGAAGAGAGATGCTATTGAGGGTTGGGATCGCTAGCCAAAAGAAAGAGATTTGAGTTCCCAAAAGGGTGGTGAGAGGAGGAAGAGGTTCTCTTGCAAAGAAGGTAGGGTTGTCGACAGGTTGTGTTTGGATCGGATACCAGTGAACCCATATCCGGACCCAACTAAGAGAATTGAACTTGGGTCCTGCCGTCCTGTAGGATTCAGATATATGCACCACATATCAGGCCTTCGATTAGGGCTGTCGATGAGTAACGAGACCAGTGGGTACCAATGGACGCAACCCAATGTTAATGGGTTCAAGTCCAATTTCTCAAACCCGTTTAGTAATCGGGTCATGGTTGGGCTTGCCATTTGGACCCGTAGAAAAACTGGGTCTAGTTGGGTCCAAGTCCGGGTCCACATCTTGGACCCGATTAAAATCGGGTCAAATCGGCTCAAGTCTGGTTAATTTAATGGTAATGCTATATTATTTATCCTTGTAAAGGAATGAGGTTTGCCAATCCATATCACCTTGCATGTGTCGTATCATATGGATATGACATATAATCCATCCATTCAACTGGGCCGACCATGTGAATGTCCTTATTTGATATGGGGTGCAGCCCAAACCTGACTCAAAACCAAGGCCCAAAGACCCAATGGGTCCCTAAGGGGTAAGCAAAAACCAATCAGATCCAAGTCCGGGCCCTAAAAAAAGACTCAAACCCAACCCAGCAAGACCCAACTCCGATTAGACTAGGTCAGAGAACTCTAGGGCCTGACATATTGACATTTGACAGCCCTACCTTGGATCCAAATCCAATTGGATTCGGGTATCCCATCAGGACCTGTCAAGTAAAATTAGGATTTAGAACGGATTTGGATCCAAAATCAGCTCCAAACTCACGTAAAAGACCAAATCATGGTTCAGGTCCATACCAAAGACATGTCTTTTGTATGGTTTTAGATAATAAATACAATTAAATGAAGGATAAAATTTTAAATACATATATCTGAGTATCCAATCGAACCAATTTATAATCAGATCCAAGACCATGGACCCAAATATGACCCGACCACTCATCAGGCCCGAAATCTAGATCAAAATCCTATTAAATCATGCCAGATACTTTGGGTATCCACGCATCTGGGTACGCATTAACAGCCCCAAAGGAAAGCCATTTCAAGTTTGGGGATGTTTGAATTGGGGTCACATAAGCTTTTGCTAATAGGATGAGAGTCAAAGTAAGAGACAGCAACCTTCTTCACGTCTTGAGGATTTTTGGGTTGGTGAAAGACCTCTTGCCAGAAGATTCCCCATTCCTACTCTCATTCCTCAAGAAATACTCTCATCAAGGATAGTTTCAAAATTCTTGGAGGAGATTAGTGAGAAGCTTAAGTTTCAATAGAAAATTATGAGATAGATATATATATATATATATATATATATATATATATATATATATATATATATATATATATATATATATATATATGTATATCCTAGGGAAATGGTACTCTAAGGTTGGCCTCATGGGAGCTTGCATGCAGTTGAGCTGTGTGGGCCCCACCATGATGCAAATTGAACATCCACATCATGCATTTGGTGGGACCCCTCTGGGTTAAGGGATATCCCAAAAATCAGCCATATCTGGAACTCAAGTGGGCCATACCATCTGAAATTGTGCAAAATCATGCCTAAAACATCTCAAAGCACTTGGTGGGGCCCATTTAAGTTATGGATACAGCTGAAACTTGGTGTGACCCCTCATCCAAATGGGGCACACAATGAATGGGCTGGACATGTGAACCACAACTCAGTGGACCCTATAAACGGTCATGAAGGTTTCAATGGGTGGGTATCCACTCTCAACTGTTGTCTGTAATGTGGCTCACCTAAGTTATGGATTGGTCTGATTTTTAGGCCCATGGCCCACCACGGAAGGGTGCATCTGACTAATGGGGTGGATGTCCAATACACATCACGGTGGGGCCAACACAACTCGACCTCATAGTACCTTTTCCGTCACACACACGCACGTGCACGCGCGCACGCGCACACACACACACATATAGAGACCTGCTCGAGAAGGTAGAGGGAGCTCATCTTCCTCTAAATGAGACAAATGTTCGTGTATAGGCACCTTCCCCATACAAGAATTTTTCTTCCGAAGAAGGTATGTTATTGATTTGCCATTGGAATCCTTGATTCCCTCTCATGTCTTTAGCCGAATCACCATTAATAATGGGTGAAGGGGCTTGAACCCATACAAGCTCCTTGAGAACATGCAAAAGAGCTCAGATTTCTGCCTCATTGGAGCCAGCAATCCCAATAGGAGCACTGAAAGTGATGCAAGGACATGTGATGACCTAATCCTAGATGCATGTATAATCAGGTTAAAGAATGTTCAAGTAAATACACGAATCAACTAACCATTTTCAATCAAAGAGATTAGGTAAATTTTAACACAAAAATGAGGTCGTTTCATCAGGATCACGCCCCTTAGCATAAAATCGCATAAACAGTAAAAAAGGAGGACCTAGGGATATGAGGTTATCCCAAATCTAGCATAAGTCAATCCACGGTCAAGTTTGGATCTGATTCTAATAACTAACCATCCCTCTTTCCATTCAAACAGGAAAGGGGTATCCAGAGAGGAACGAAAGGGGTGAAGAATGACGGGTTCGAGATGAAGAAAGTATGAGTCCTTTTGTCGTCAAAAGAAAAGGATGATGATTCTTACCTTTTCCTGCACCTCAAAGATCTAGAAAGAAGGAAACCTAAAATCGGGGTGGAATCCTCAACACCCAAGGGTCAATCCTAAAACCCTAATCTCTTAAATAAAGAAGAAGAAAAGAGATAAATTTCTATTCATTCAATAATAATGAAAATAAGGTTTCTCATAACGTATATATAAGCTATGGAAAAGTAAAAGTGCACTAAAGCCCCTTGAAAACAAGAAAAATAATAAAAAAGACGAAAAAATAAAAAAAGTGCAACAAAGCCCCTGAAACAAGAAAAAAAAAAAACAAAAACAAAAACGCCTAAACTAAAACACCCGTGTGGTAGGGTATAAAATCCGACCCATGGATCTATAGTCAAGGTGCGGTCATGCCGCTCCTGTACTCGTAGCATGTCAGAAAATGGGTCCGATGGACCCAGCGTCCATCCACATCAACTCCTCCACTCCGGTACTCTGTCGGCAACGCCTCCTCCTCCGGTACACTCTAAAGGGTGCACCATTGATTTCCGCATCAGAAAGTGTCACGCAAGTCACCCCTAATCATCACTTGCAGTTTCACCTATCCCTATCAGACAGTACTTATTCCTCGAGCTCCTCTCAATATATAGTTTCCACATCCCACTTGGCAAAGAGAACCAAGAGTGGTGAGGGCATAGAGATTCCACTCAGTTCCTTTCATGACCTCGGCCGATACATCTTCTCATATGATTCCAACTTTCTTTGTTTTCCTGAACAGTAATTTTATTAGAAAGCATATCATTAATTATAGCATATGAACAGAAAATCAAGGAAAGGTGGAGAAACAAAAGTATCACACCACACTACTCAATAGGGGAGAAATCATGTATTCACAGCACACCTTTAATATTTCAATCTTATAACCCTTAGAGGGAAAATTCCCAATGCCCAATAAAGCATTCTCCCTTTTACCCTTTGGAACATCATCTCAATGGATACTAACCTATGTTAAATGTCCTGTTATAGAGTTCCCTCCATAGAGACCATATGATCAATAGTATAGACAAAAATCACACACACACACACACACAAAAAAAAAACTCATTTTACCAGACATCAGCCCCCTCCAAGCTTGAATTAGTCTAGTCACGCATTACCCATTGCACTTTAAAGTGGCCTAACATCCTTCCTAATTACTAGGGAGAAATCCAAGTGACTGAGTAGATGATTTACAGACTCCTCCGCCTTCAAACATAATATACATATGTTTGTATGTTCGCTTTTTAATCGCCTGTTGATACAACTAATTTCTTCAAAAGCCTTAAAAGTTGAAGCCTAGGAGATGAGCGATTCCTTAGCCATCTCAACCACCTTATAGATGCTTGAGCACTTGTTTCTGAAAGCCCTGTTGTTCATTCCCTCCACACCGACCACCAAGTCACAGTACGAGCCAAACATCAAAGGATGTTGCTGCTTTCCAATCTGAAACCCAACTTCCAAGCCTAAAGAAGACCACCCACTATTTTTGGCATCACCCACACCACATCAAACAAACTAAATATGAATTGCCATAATCCCTAGGAGTAGACAGCATGAATCAAGAGATAGTTGACAGTTTCCGCATCTTTCAAGCATAAAAAGCGCCCATTGACAATAGTTCTTTGTCTGTTTTCAAATGATCCAAAGTACGAATTTTGTTAAGGCCAGACACCCAACAAAAAAGCAATGACCCTAGGGGGACATGCAAGCTTCCAAATCATCTCAATTGGCAGCCTTTTGATGAACCACCCACCACAAAAAGCATACCATAAAAGAAAGACATGGAGAACATGCCAAGAGTGTTCCATATCCAGATTCTCCTATCCTTGCCACATGAAGGAATGAACAGTCCTTTGAGAAAGAAAAGGAAGCAACATAAGAGTCAAACTTTTCATCTGCAAGATTTATTACAAGCAGAAGTTCCAAACCAAACGTCCTCCCCATCATGAAAAGCAACGATTCACTATAGCGCCCCTTTCCCTAATCAAAACATGAAGATTATGTAATGAAAGGGGTTGTCCTCCCAAATTTGAACTTTTGCATTGTTTCCAACAGCATAGTTAATGCCTGCCTTGAAAATAAATTACATCCTATAGATTGCCCTCCATGTTGCTGAGACTAATTGAGGCAACGGCAACCTTCGTAGGGGGTCCCAGCCATTTTGACTCATTCCATATTTTCCACTTATGACCTTCTTCCACAACATTTCATCCTCCTAAGAAAACACCTTAGCCATTTCCCAAGAAGAGCAGCATTCACAGTTCTAAGTCTTCCAATTCCCAGTCCCCCAAAATTTCTAGGTTTATAAAGCCCCTCCCATTTCACTAAGTGATAATTCCCCTTGCCTTCTATCCCTTAAGAAAGTCCCACTTGAATTTTCTCCAACCTTTTCACCCCACTAGCCTGCCACTTAAATAAAGACATAAGATACAAAGGCACTTCTGACAAAGCCGCCTTTATGAGAGTACTTCTACCTCCAAATAGTAAGTATTTACTTTTCCAAGCTGCTAATCTTTTCTCCATTTTCTCAACCTCTGGGAGACTGGGACCAATAAATGTTTGTTGGGATTCCCACTAACAAGGATATGACTAGTGGTCGACAAGAACAAAGCAGCCTTACAACCCCATCATAGAAGCAATTGGCACTACAAAGCCTAACAAAATCTGATACCCAAACATCAAACTTCTGCCAATTAGAATTTCTAATGTAGAGGGTCTCAAAATTTCTAGTTAAGTGGAGAAGCCGGTCGAGATCAGACAGCATGTGGAAGTCAACTAATGATTCCAAGTGCATCATCTATGAATATAGTGCCATCAAATCAATGAAGTCGAGTTCTTTAAGCCAGGGGAATTGATGCAATCGCACTCCACTGCAAATGTACGCTCTACACAAGTGCACAAAAATAGGTGTAGATGGGGACCCACTAGATCAAACGTGGCAGCCTACCAAAAAGAGCTCTCTATTACATACATCATACATGTTCATTTTATAGAAATTTCCTTATTATTTCTTTGTTAGGAAGTTATATGTTATTAGGCGTTCCTTTTTCTTATGGCCATGTTTCAATTCATTGAGGAAAAAATTGAGGAAATGAAAAGCCATTTCCTTTGATAGTTTTTGAACAGGATTTTCTTGAAAGATGTTCCTCCATTTCCAGATCTATTGTTTTGAAAAGGAATTTTTTCATGAAAAGTTTTCTTAAAAACAGAGGGTTGCACATGTGCATTGAAGATGGATTGTGACACGTGTCACGTTGTTGCATGTGAAATATTGGCACATGTGGGACATTGATACATGTGGGATTCTTGAATATGGATGGTGGCACATGTTGCACATGTAGCATGTTGGCAAGTGTGGTGCATGTGGATTGTGGAGTGCTGAAAGATAGATAGCGGCACATGTGGCGCATCACATGTTACACATTAGCACATGTAGGATGCATGAAGATGAGAGTGGCACATGTTGCACATGTGGCACATTGACACACAGGGAACTTCGAGATGGTTGGTGGCACATGGGCAAATGTATGGTGCATTAAGATGGATGGCAATATATGTGAGACACTTGAAGATGGTCGGTGGCACATGTCACACATGTTAAGTGCTTAAAAATGGACAGTGACCATGTCGCACATGTGGCTCAATAGCACGTGTGGCACATTGGCACATGTGGGACGTTTGAAGATGAGGATGGCACCTGCTGCATGTGGCACATAGAGACATGGGACACTAAAAGACGGGTAGTGACACAAGTGGCATATTGGTGCATGTATGGTGCTTTAATGACGCAGGGGAGGACGTGAGGTCGAGCACCGTCTTCCTCAAGGGGATAACTATCCCGAATCCATGGACTTCTCTAGACTCCTCACAGAGACTCCTTGAATCCACGAGGAAAAGAACAAGAAAATAGAAAATAATTTCTATAAAATTCGAAATTGATTGATGAATGAAATAAATGAGTTCACAACCCTTTAAATAGGGATACTAAGTGATGGGAGAGAAATCAGAATCAAAGTACAACTAAAACTCCCAGAATTCACGACTTACTATAAATAGTAAACTTACTATTTATGGGTGGTCGTGATGTCTACTAGTGCGCAAGGTTTTCGGCCAAAAATAGTAAGTGTCCTATTTGGCTTCACCAAGCTGTTCTCCTAATTATTCTAAGCACTTTTCACATTGGGCGCAACTCCTAAAGCCCTACAGATGAAGAGTTATAATCAAGCTAAAACTTACTATTTATAGTAAAAACAGAATTATAAAAATTTAAAAAAAAAAAAAAAGGGAAACGACAGTTGATCTGATGGTATTTCGCAAATCCGGCTTGCGCAACCCGGTATAGCTGGGTTGTGTGGCTAAAGTAGCTCGTTCTACCCCAAAATCATATATTTTACGTTCGATAACTCATATCGGATAGCAAGATATGCTCGATTTAAGGTCCAATAGTCCGGATCACTTTTGTCGTCGACCGGGCCTTTTCTGATCCATCTTGACCATGAAACTGTCCGTGACCCACTCTACATCATTTAAGAAGGATGGTGACACATTGGCACATGTAGGGCACTTTAAGATGGACAGTTGCACGTATGGGGCACTTAGAAGATGCGTGGAGGAACATGTGACTACCATGTGGGCCACTTCTTAAGGAGGGATCATTTCCTCTCATTTCCCTCAATTTATTGGAAATAACATTTCTTAAATACGGGTAAGGAAATGGAAAATGAGCATGTTTCAGGAAATGAGAAGGAACGGGAAATTTACGAAAACAAACTATGGAAATGTCGTTTACATGGAATTTCCTCAATTTACATTTCAATGAATCCAAACAGGCCTTATAGGTTCCTTGTTTTTATAAACTCTAGATTATGCTAGGAATAGAGATCTTTTCAAAAAAGGAAATCTCGTATGCCTCTCTTTATAAATAAGGCACAGACCATAACAATAAAGAAGACTGATGATGCTTTCTTTAAGCCAAAAAAAAAAAAAAAAAAAGCCATGAGCTTTACTTCTATATGGTAGCAGTATTGAGGGAGGAATCTTGTGATCTCCAAAGCAAGACTAGTGGGAAGTCAAGCTTGTTCACAATCTTTTGTTTCTTCTTTCTACTTGTATGTGGATCTTCGAACACTCTTGTTAATGATTTTGATCATTCGATCTAGTTGGTAGAATTCAATTCCTGAAATTTGTTTCTTTTTCTTGATCCTATTTGCATTACAAATCAAAAGCAACAACTACACAAGCAACCTAAGCTGGTACACCTAGGTCTTCTAACTCTCTACTTTTGCACCAAAAATTGTGTCTGTAACTCCTCTAGCACACAGACAGAAAGAACCTCACCCAGGCCCCATACTTCCCTTCTAATTTATACCTGGAACGCAATACCCACAAAACCAACTTTACATTGTCGGAATTCAATGCCTAGTTTTCATGTTAACATTGAGCCAAATGAAGCTCATCTCATCCCACTTTCTAGCAATCATAAGCTTTCTTCCATATAAAGCTTTCCACAACTATAGCAAGGCTGGAAATGGCCCCGACCTAAAGGCCCAACCTGATCAATTCAAAATCCAAGCATGGTGTGTCGTAAAGGCCGTTACATAAAGTAATGATGGCAGCCATTACACGTTATGGGTTCATAAAGGTTGTACGGTCATTACAGAAAAAAAAAAAAAAAATGACTCGTAAAGGGCGTTACAGCCCCCGTAATGGCCCCGTAACAATCCATTACGAGGTTGATACAAGTTTCTTGTTTTTTTTTCAATAAGAAAAAGAGACCGTTACAGCCGTTACGGCCTCTGTAACATTCGTTACAGCCCATATCATAAAGGTAACGGTGGTGGCCGTTACGGCCATTGTTACCGTTACAAAATACCTTAAATCCAAGCCCAGCCATTGCCAAGCCTAAACTATTGTGACTATACCTACCTTAACACTCTTGATCTTGGAATTGATGCAAGGCTTAGCAAAGAATGTGTTCCATCTAGGATTTGGCAGTCTCTGATGATGAGGGTTCTTCTTTGACGATGAAGGATTTGGCAAAGAGGTTCCAAGGTCCTTACCTCTAGGCTTCAACCAATTCTCTCAGGTAATGTCTCTGAAGCCCAGTGTGCTTTTGTGGATAATCGGCAAATCCTTGACTATATCTTCATTGCCGACAAATGTATCGACCCTCATAATTGGGAGGGTAGGAGCATAGTTTGCAAGCTCGACACTAAGAAAGCTTTTTTATCATGTAGATGGGGGCTACCTCGCCAACTTATTGAGTCGGTTAGGCTTTGGTTCTAAATGGCATAGATGGATCTGTGTCTGCATCTCCTTGGCGTAATTCTTTGTTCTAGTTAATGGATCCCCAAAAGGATTCTTTCAATCGATTTGAGGCAGGGTGACCTACCATCCCCCTTTCCTTTTCATCATTGCTATCGAAGACATTACGAGAATGTTGGATAAAGGAGTGTATGTTGGCCTCATCAGTGGTTTCAAAGTGGCGAGTGCAAGTCCCCTCGTCACCCACATTCAATTTACTGGTGAAACTCCTCTTCTACGATGCTAAAGAGGTGTCTGTCAAAAACCTCCGAAAAACTGTGCCTTGTTTTGAGGCGATCTCTGGCCTTAAGATTGACCTATCCAAAAGTGAGATGCTTAGTATCAATCTCTCTAGGTTGTCTTCAGATGCAAAGCTGGCTCCTTCCCTTCCTCATATCTTGGCCTATTTTTGGGCATTGGCAAGCATACCAAGCATTTGTAGGATGTGGTCATTGACCAAGTTGAACAGAAGCATTCTGGCTAGAAAAGTCGTTCCTTGCCCCTCAGGGTCGTGTTTAACGCTCATTAGATCTACCCTCTTCAACTTGCCTATTAACTTTTCATCTCTCTTTCGATGCCTGTAGTCTGTTTTTAACAGGTTAGATAGGCTCAGAAGAGACTTCCTGTGAAGCGGAAGTTCAGATAGCTGCAAATTTCATCTCCTTAACTAGTTGGAGGTTTGCAAGCCAATCTTGGAAGGTGGCACAAGCATTTGGGAACTTGCCTCGATGAATTTGACCCTTCTTGGTAAACGAATCTGACACTTTGGCTATGAAGCAAGTAGCTAGCGGAGAGATCATCGCCAATAAATATGGGGCATGAGGAGGGTGGAAAGCAAAAATTCCTCTCTTTATAAAGCATCTTTTGTTTGGAAGGACATTGCCAAAATGGGCCCTCAAATGCAACAACTGGTTCACATCACCTCAAACAGGTCCATTTCTGTAGCCAGTTACTTCTCTGATGTTGTGTCTAGGGTGCAACTTGTGTTGTCTCCCTTCCTTAATCCTTCATGTGGTCCTACGAAGCTCCTCGGAGAGTTGTTGCCTCCATCCGGCTTATTGTTAGCCAGATGGAGATAATGTACATATGGCAAGAATATATATATATATATATGTTGGGGAAAAATATGACAAGTCCGGAGACTCGGTTATGGAATGGACCAACTCTACTGAAACTGTCCGAGGGATCCGAGCCAATAGTTCGGACTGAGATAAGATAAAGCCTAAAAGAGAGACTTGCTCGGATTTGTAAGAAATGAATCCCGACCGAAGCTGAGAGAGTCGAGAGCCTTAGGCAAGTATAAGACACATCAAGTTGACTTGGTTAACGAGGCAGCAATGTCTAAAGGGACCTATTAAAGGCCTTAAATCGGAAAGCCACCTGACCGATTATGAAACCGACCTATGTATGGTTGGTTGTGGTATCGGCTATCGGATAGAAGAAAAACATCGGTCTTGAACCAACTCGGTTTCGTCCGACAGTAGGAAAAAAGTCTCTTCTGTAAGCCAGCCGAGATTACGAATCTATTGAGGCCGAGCCAAACAAAGGAGAGACGGTGTAATCTTAAACACTGTCCCGAGAATCTTGTAAAAGGATTCCCGATCCCAGAAATCTCGGGATCGGAAAGTATCCGTAAACAAAACATCACCTAAATCAGATCTCCCGGAAAATCAGGAGAGAATCCCCTTACGCTGGGACCTCCCACTCCTATAAAAAGAGGGCTCTCCAGGATTAAAGGTACGCAAGAAAAACCCTAAGAGACTCCTCTTCCTGAGCCCTTACTAACTTAAGCATCGGAGGATCCCCAGCTCAAGCCAGGGTCTCTCTTTCTCCCTCATTGTGTTGCAGGTCGAAGTACAGGAAGAGGTTGACCCAATTTTTCACTTCAAATATATATATATATATATATATATATATATATATATATATATATTAGAACCATGAAAATCAAGGAAACCATTGTGGATGTAGCATAACCAAATATACATTGATCAGGCAATTATAACCATCCAAATGGTGGATATTATAGACAGATATACGAACAAATAAAAGCCTTGTAACCGGATTGCGAAAATTGTCAGATGAGTGTGGGTTTCAGCCATACTACATCCACATAGGCTCCCATAAATGGAACGGTCCTGATCGCTCTAACCAACATTTTGAAATCAACAACTACGTAAAACTAGTATCATAATGGTGACAAAGGAAAGAAGAACTGACACTATGCTGTGGCCACCGCTGATCAGGAGAGAATGCGGCAATTAGAGGCGTGTCGTCAGATAAGACGGCGAAACCTTGCGTCAGAATCCGGCGATAGTCAGAGGTGTCCCCGTCCCTCACAAGGAAAGGCCGTCCACTGCAGATGAGGCAGCACCGGCCTTTGCACCGGCATTCTTCTGCCAAAGGCAGTGGCAACAGAGATAAGATTGTATCTGCTAACGTGCGCACGCGGCTACCATACGCCCTCCGGAGGACCTCAGGGGCGGCTCTCTTCTTCTTCTTCTTCATGGAGAGAGAGAGAGAGAGTGAGAGAGAGTGTGTGTGTCTGTGTCGCTGTTTACTAATAAATAAAGCTTCTTTCTTTTGAACCCTTTGAAACCGCGAAGCTCCACAAACCGACCAACGACCCTCCGAAGCTAGGTCGCGCCCACCGTGCCCACCGCGATGTTCGTGAGAAATCGACCATTTCCAACTGTTTTTTTCCGAAAAAAAAATGAGGCACATCCAAGAGTCAAAGTGGGACATGACAGGAAATGCCCACCGTTGAAGCCTTCCTCGGGTTCACACAAACCGTTCATAACTCTATTCCAGTTGTGATGAACTTCTCATCTAAGTTTGAGATCCGTCTCACTTTATTTGTTTACGATGTCCTATGGTGAGCCGAAAAAAATGATGGACGGGATCGATTTCTCATAAACATCGCATTGTTCATCCACATTATACTCGTTTCATTAAAGAACCAGTCGGGGGGACTACATGTGATCTATGCGGATCCGGGCGAAGCATTGAAGATCCGCATACAGCTTTTACTATGTGCTCGACCTCACCATTAGCTCCCGTGAGGTCGAGTTGTGTGGGCCCCACCGTGATGCGTGTCGACCATCAACACCGTGCATTTGATGGGTACCCTCTAAATTATGGGATATCCCAAAAATCAGCCGTATACGGAACTCAAGTGGGCCATACCATCTAAAATCATGTGAAACACCGTTAAAACATATAAAAGCACTTGGTGGGGCCCACCTGAGTTTTGAATGCTGCTGAAATTTGGTCTGAACCCTCATGCAAGTGTGACACACATAATGGATGGGCTGGATTTGCAAACCACATCTCGGTGGGCCCAAAAAATTGATTATGAATGTTTTAATGGTGCACGGCCCCTCCCCACTTCTGTATGTGGTGTGGCCCACACAAGTCAGGGATTGACTTGATTTTTGAGACCTAGGCCCATGATGGAATGGTGCATCTGACTAATGGGTTAGATGTTCGAAACGCATCACGGTGGGGCCCACACAGCTCGACCTCATGGGACGGACTCGTGAGGTCGAGCGCATAATACCTTTTCCCTATATATATATATATATACACACACACACACACACCCCACCTTTTAGCAAGCTGTTTTTATGAAAGAAGACAAACCTTCTTTTGCAACTTAGACCTACACATGCATATTACGAATTACAAGACGAAAATATCCCTCCTTTTCACTGTTGTTTTTCTTCTCCCTTTCAATTGTTTCCTTTTCCTTTCCCTTTCCATTGCTACTTCATTGCCGTTGCTTTCACCCCTTTTCTTCGCCTGGTTAGAAAGACAAAAAAAAAAACCCTTTTGTGAGCCCCTCTTATCAACATTTGTCTTCTTCTGAAAATGGTCGGTCCAGCGAAGAAAGCACGTAGCACAAGTATATTTTAAACTCAGTTGGGCCCACATTGAATGTATGGGTATAGGAAACAGATTGGCTACTCCTCCGGTGCTCTGTGGGCCCCACCATGATCTACGTGGCTGGTGGTCAGTGCTCTGTGGGCCCCACTATGGTGTACATGGCTGGTGGTTGGTGCTCTTTGACCCCACCATAGTGTACGTGGCTGGTGGTCGGTGCTCTTTGGCCCCACCATGGTGTACGTGACTGGTGGTCGTTGCTCTGTGGGTCTCACCATAGTGTACGTGGCTGGTGGTCGGTGATCTGTGGGCCCCACTATGGTGTATGTGTTTCATCCATTTTGTTCGCTCAATTTCCATCTAATTTAAGGGGTTGAGCCCCAAATTAAATGGAAATTTGGCTGGTGGCCCGCTAGAGGAAAACAATGGTGATTGGATATCCATCATTTACATCCTCCTGAGGCCCACTGTACTGTTTGTCTAAAATCCAATCTGTTTTTTAGGTGATAAAGACCCAGATGAAGGCTAAAAACAAAGATCATCTTGACCAAATACTTTTATGGCCCCCAAAAAGTTTTTAATGGTTGATGTTCATTAAACACTATTTCCTGTAATGTGGTCCAATTGAGATCAGGATATACCTCAATTTTCGTATAATATGATAAAATAATCTATAAAAATAGATGGATGACAAGGATGAAACACATACATCATGATGGGGCCCACAAAGCACCAAACACTAGCCATTGGCTGGTGGCAAGGGGAGTAGCCAATCCGTTTCCTGTAGTATATCCACGCCGTCAATCCGTTTTTCCATCTAATTTAAGGGGTTGAGCCCCAAATTGAAGCATATCAAAATATCAAGTGAATCATACCACGGGAAACAGTGGGCATAATGATTTTCTAGTTTGCCCCGCTGATTTCATGTTTCCCCGCTCAATTTCATGTTTGTCCCGCTGATTTTATAGTTTGCCCCGCTGATTTCATGTTTCCCCTGCTCAATTTCATGTTTGTCCCGTTGATTTTCCATTTTGTCCCGCTCAATTTCATGTTTACCCCGCTTAATTTCATGCTTGCCCCGCTCATTTCCGTGTTTGCCCCTCTCAATTTCATATTTGCCCTGCTCAATTTCATGCCTGCCTTACGCATTTCCTAGTATGACCCGCTCAATTTCATGGCTGCCCCGCTCATTTCCTAGTTTGACCCGTCAATTTCATGGTTGCCCCACTCATTACCTAGTTTGCCCCACTCAATTACATGCTTGCCCCGCTCATTTCCTAGTTTGCCCCACTCAATTACATGCTTGCCCCGCTCATTTCCTAGTTTGCCCCGTTCAACTTCATGTTTGTCCCGCTCAATTTCATGTTTCCCCTGCTCAATTTCATGTTTGCCCCGCCGATTCTCTAGTTTGCCCCCACTCAATTTCATGTTTGCCCCCGCTCAAAACCTAAACCTAAACCTAAACCTAAAACCTAAATGTATTCTCAAATCCCTAAACCTAAACCTAAAGCTTAACTTATTCTCAATTCCCTAAACCTTAACTTATAATCTAACTTAAACCTAAATCTATATTGTACACTTGTAACCTAAAACCTAAATGTATTCTCAAATCCCTAAACCTAAACCTTAACTTATTCTCAATTCCCTAAACTTTAACCTATAACCTAACTTAAACATAAACCTATAACCTCCACTTATAACCTAAAACTTAAGGGCCCATTTGGCCGGTCAAATTGGAAGGGATTGGATGATATTGGAAGGGATTGGAAGTTAAATCCCAGGATTGGCCGGGCATGCCAAACACAGCCGGTGATCTGATCCCAATCCCATGGGTCTTAAGACAATCCATTGACAACACCATCATTACCTTTAAATCCCATCCAATCCACCTTAATCCATTCAAATTTGCTTGAGACGTGTTTACTTTGAGGGATTGGAAGGGATAGGAAGGTTTAATCCCGGGATTGGCCGGCATGCCAAACAGACTGGATATAGCAATCCAGGGATATAGCAATCCCATGTATCTCAAGACAATCCACTGACAACACCACCATTACCTAGAAATCCATGCCATCCACCCTAAAACCATTCAATCCCTTTTAATCCACCCGGCCAAACGGGCCCTAAATGTATTCTCAAATCCCTAAACCTAAACCTACACCTAATCCTAATCTCAACTCCTTAACCTAAACCTAAACTTGAAAACCCAAACTTAAACCCGGTCCCGAACCCGATTTCCTAAACCTAAACCTTAACCTATTATCAGTTCCCTAAGGGCCCGTTTGGCTGGTCGGATTGGAAGGGATTGGATGGTATTGGAAGGGATTGGAAGTCAAATCCCGGGATTGGCCTGGCGTGCCAAACAGAGTCAGTGATCTGATCCCAATCCCATGGATCTTAAGACAATCCACTGACAACACCATCAATACCTTTAAATCCCATCCAATCCACCCTAATCCTTTCAAATTTGCGTGGGACGTGTTTGGTTTGAGGGATTGGAAGGGATGAGAAGGTTTAATCCCAGGATTGGCCAGGCGTGCCAGACAGACTGGATATAGCAATCCAGGGATATAGCAATCCCATGGATCTCCAGACAATCCACCGACAACACCTTCATTACCTAGAAATCCATGTCATCCACCCTAATACCATTCAATCCCTTCCAATCCGCCCAGCCAAACGGGCCCTAAACCTTAACCTATAACCTAACTTAAACCTAAACCTATAACCGACACTTATAACCTAAACCTAAACCTGTAACCTAAATGTATTCTTAAATCCCTAAACCTAAACTTACACCTAATCCTAATCTCAACTCCTTAACCTAAACCTAAACTCGGTCCTGAACTCGATTTCCTAAACTTAAACCTTAACCCATAACCTAACTTAAACCTATACCTATAACTGACACTTATAACCTAAACCTAAACCTATAACCTAAATGTATTCTCAAATCCCTAAACCTAAACCTATACCTAATCCTAGACCTAAACCTAAACTTGAAAACCCAAACCTAAACCCGTTCCTGAACCCGATTTCCTAAACCTAAACCTTAACCTATTCTCAGTTCCCTAACCTTTAACCTATAACCTAACTTAAACCTAAACCTATAACCGACACTTATAACCTAAACCTAAACCTGTAACCTAAATGTATTCTCAAATCCCTAAACCTAAATCTACATCTAATCTTAATCTCAACTCCTTAACCTAAACCTAAACCCGGTCCTGAACCCGATTTCCTAAACTTAAACCTTAACCTATTCTCAATTCCCTAAACCTTAACCCATAACCTAACTTAAACCTAAACCTATAACCGACACTTATAACCTAAACCTAAACCTGTAACCTAAATGTATTCTCAAATCTCTAAACTTAAACCTACGCCTAATCCTAATCTCAACTCCTTAACCTAAACCTAAACTTGAAAACCCAAACCTAAACCCGGTCCCGAACTCGATTTCCTAAACCTAAACCTTAACCTATTCTCAGTTCCCTAAACCTTAACCCATAACCTAACTTAAACCTATACCTATAACCTACACTTATAACCTAAACCTAAAGTTATAACCTAAATGTATTCTCAAATCCCTAAACCTAAACCTACACCTAATCATAATCTCAACTCCTTAACCTAAACCTAAACTTGAAAACCCAAACCTAAACCCGGTCCCGAACCCGATTTCCTAAACCTAAACCTTAACCTATTCTCAGCTCCCTAAACCTTAACCCATAACCTAACTTAAACCTATACCTAGAACCGACACTTATAACCTAAACCTAAACCTGTAACCTAAATGTATTCTCAAATCCCTAAACCTAAACCTACACCTAATCCTAATCTCAACTCCTTAACCTAAACCTAAACTTGAAAACGTAAACCTAAACGCGGTCCCAAACCCGATTTCCTAAACCTAAACCTTAACCTATTCTCAGTTCCCTAACCCTTAACCCATAACCTAACTTAAACCTAAACCTAAAACCTACACTTATAACCTAAACCTATAACCTACACTTAGATGGGGCCCACATTGAATGTATGTAGTATATCCACGCCGTCCATCTAATTTTAGCGGTTGAGCCCCAAATTGAAGCATATCAAAATATCAAGTGAATCATACCACAGGAAACAGTGGGCATAATGATTTTCTAGTTTGCCCCACTGATTTCATGTTTCCCCCACTCAATTTCATGTTTGCCCCTCTGATTTTATAGTTTGCCCCCTTGATTTCATGTTTCCCCTGCTCAATTTCATGTTTGCCCCGCTGATTTTTCAGTTTGTCCTGCTCAATTTCATGTTTGCCCCGCTCAATTTCATGTTTGCCCTGCTCAATTTCATGCCTGCCCTGCTCATTTCCTAGTTTGCCCCACTCAATTTCATGCTTGCCCCGCTCATTTCCTAGTTTGCCCTGCTCATTTCCTAGTTTGCCCTGCTTAATTTCATTCTTGCCCCGCTCATTTCCTAGTTTACCGTTCAACTTCATGTTTGCCCCGCTCAATTTCTAATTTGCCCCACTCAATTTCATGTTTCCTCCGCTGATTCTCTAGTTTGCCCCACTCAATTTCATATTTCCCCTGCTGATTCTCTAGTTTGCCCCCACTCAATTTCATGTTTGCCCCCACTCAAAACCTAAACCTAAACCTAAACTTAAAACATAAATGTATTCTCAAATCCTTAAACCTAAACCTTTACTTATTCTCAATTCCCTAAACCTTAACCTATAATTTAACTTAAACCTAAACCTATATTGTACACTTGTAACCTAAAACCTAAATGTATTCTCAAATCCCTAAACCTAAACCTTAACCTATTCTCAATTCCATAAACTTTAACTTATAACCTAACTTAAGCCTAAACTATAACCTACACTTATAACCTAAAACTTAAATGTATTCTCAAATCCCTAAACCTAAACCTATACCTAATCCTAATCTCAACACCTTAACCTAAACCTAAACTTGAAAACCCAAACCTAAACCCGGTCCCAATCCCGATTTCCTAAACCTAAACCTTAACTTATTATCAGTTCCCTAAACTTTAACCTATAACCTAACTTAAACCTAAACCTATAACCGACACTTATAACCTAAACCTAAACCTGTAACCTAAATGTATTCTCAAATCCCTAAACCTAAACCTACACCTAATCATAATATCAACTCCTTAACCTAAACCTAAACTTGAAAACCCAAACCTAAACCCGGTCCCGAACCCGATTTCCTAAACTTAAACCTTAACCTATTATTCTCAGTTCCCTAACCCTTAACCCATAACCTAACTTAAACCTAAACCTATAATCTACACTTATAACCTAAACCTATAACCTACACGTAGATGGGCCCACATTGAATGTATGTAGTATATCCCGTTCAATTTCATGTTTGCCCCGCTCAATTTCATGCTTACCCTGCTCATTTCTTAGTTTGCCCCGCTCAATTTCATGCTTGCCCCGCTCATTTCCTAGTTTACCCCGCTTAATTTCATGCTTGCCCCGCTGATTTTCATGTTTGCCCCACTCAATCTCGTGTTTGCCCCGCTGATTTTCTAAGTTGCCCCATTGATTTTTAGTTTACCTCGCTGAATTCATAGTTTGCTCCGCTGAATTTCATGTTTTTCCTGCTGATTTTCTAGTTTCCCCTGCGCAATTTCATGTTTGCCCCGCTGAGTTTCTAGTTTGCCCCGCTCAATTTCATGTTTGCCCTAGTTGATTACATATACTTATTCGATCTAATACGAATCCAACCCATTTCATGAAGAAATTGTGACCAATTAACCAACCAACAAAACTAATTACAAATAACATCTTCTTGTTGCATCGAAACATATATGTGTTCACTAATCTGGCTAACGTTGAACTTCGTAAAATGATATGGTTGATTAATTGAAAAATGAGATTAATCAGGAATACACATCGATCAGGAGATTATGCATTAAATTTTTTATAGTTTGCCCCATTGAATAACTAGCTTGCCCTGCTCATTATGCAGTTTACCCCGCTCAATTTCATGTTTGTCCCGATCAAATTATAGTTTATCTTGCTTACGTTGGTTGTTTGGCTTGCACAATTTTCGGTATTTCTCGTTCCAGTTCTATCTCCATTTCATATGAAGCTTGTTCAAATTAATGAAATGCTACATTCTTTTCAACGTAGTCTGATTTTGTCTACAATGTTTATCTTGTCAATTTTATGTTTGATATGTTTTTTAATTCATCTTTGCAGGCGACGAATATTCTGCTGTAATCCCCAACCCAACATGTAGGTGTTCACTCACATGGTGGTTTGACAAGGTGAAGGGTGGAGTGGATAAGCACGATAGTCGTCTAAATTTGTTTAGGCAATCTCCTTTCTCGTTTCTATTGCATGTTACATCTTTTAGATTTTTAGGGGCTCTATTTCACCTTCTTTTTGTAAGATACAAAGGTGATCTAGTATTTGAAATCAAAGGGAGGCGATTGCACTTTACCGAGATGGACTTCGCCCTCATTACCGGTCTTAAGATTGGAGATCTAACTATACCAAAGAATCGTTGCAGTACGGGTTCATTAAGAGACAAATACTTCAAAGAATATCCAATATTAAAGAAGCAACTAATGGAGGTGTTTGAGAGATTAGTTGACACCAATGAGCATGAGGATGTCGTGAAGGTTGCCCTACTTCTAGTTGTGGAGCACTTTCTTAGGGGAACCGAACCGAAAACCATATGTAACATGGATTATATTTACCTAGTTGACTCGCTAGATGATTTCTATAGGTATCCCTGGGATAGTTTGGGATACTATACAATGTCGCAAGGAATCGAATCTGCTGTAGCTGCATCAAGTTCCCCTCGGTATACTGTATGTGGTTGTGTCCTTCCTCTACAAGTAAGAACACCTTTTACTTTATATATGTTTTCCCTCTATAATCAATTATGGATTTTTAACCTGGTGTAATTTCATTCTAACAGCTATGAACAGTAGAGATATTACCGGCCCTACAAGACTGTATTGTTTCGTACGTTCTGCATCAAATTTCACGCTTCATTCAATATCGAGGCTGGAAGGGTTAGAGGTATAACAAAATACATGCTATTTTTAAGAGTAAATGATGGGGATATATATATATATCCCATCATTTACTTTGCTTAACTTGACATCTATGTTTTTTTATTTAACATTACTCTTTGTTCTTTTGCAGACAACAGTAGTAATGAAATTAGAACCAACGCTACGAGAATGGGAAACGGATGCCGTTCGCTTTGTGCGTGACAGTTTCTAGGTGAGATGTTACGGAAAATGAACTATAATTTCATGTCTGTTATTGTAAAGTTATCCTTACTCTTACATATCCATCTATATATTTTTGTAGCTTACTGAGACCCAGGAAGATGATGAGGAGGGTAATGAGATTGATCACGAGAAGGGTGACGAGTCAGATGATAGCGATGAGAAAGGCGAGGAGGGAGATGGACCGAGGGGTGGTAGACTGAATGTTGTTCTTATGGAGGAATTTATGATTGAGAGGGAAGAGTTGAAGAAGGAGAGAGAGGAATTAAAAAATGAAAGGGACGAATTGAGAAAAGAGAGGGCAAAGATGAGAAGGAAAGAAGCATTGTTTGATGACAGGGAAACGTTACTGAGGAGGGAGAAAGAATTATTCTTTGTGGACAAGGAATGGTTCTTCAAGGACAAAGAAAAGTTAGCGAATGAGATGGAGGAGTTTAATAAGGAGAAGGAAGGTAGTCGTACATAGAGGGGACGTAATGTGATGGAGGAGGAGGGTGAGGAGTTGAGGAAGAGAGTGGAAGTAAATGATATTGAAAATAAAGAACTTAGACATGTGGATCTTGATGTGCAATCATATAGTAATGTCAAAGGTAATGTATGGAATGAATCCACTTCTCATGCCGTTTATGAAAGGAGAGCCAAAAGGATACCGAAGCCATCATATTACAAGATTTCTCCATACTTGTCCTTGTTTACATTCGATACAACCCCTGGGGTTGACAAGGAAAAGTTAGCGAATGAGAGGGATGAGTTTAATAAGGAGAAGGAAGGTAGTCCTAAACAGAGGGGGCATTTTATGATGGAGGAGGAGGGTGAGGAATTGAGGAATAGAGTGGAAGTAAATGATATTAAAGATAAAGAACTTGAACATGCATCCACTTCTCCTCCCGTTTATGAAAGGAGAACCAAAAGGATACCAAAGTTGTCATATTACAAGGTTTCTCTATACTTGTCCTGTCTGGATTCGATACAACCCCTGGGGCGGTTCGTGAACCCGAGCAAGTAACAGCTTTTGTTACTTCTCCGATACCATTTCCTGTACAGATGGATCCTTTCAGGATACTATCCGCACAGGAGGTGAAAGAGGCAGAGGACTGGTATGAAGCAAACAAGGACATGTCAGAGGGGAAATGGTTCAGAACGATATGGATGAAGGATGCCTGGGTTGATAGCCAGGTAAGCATTACTAATTTATTCTCTATATGCATCGATTGCCATGTAATTAATTGTTATATAAATATATGACGAAATTGTACTATTGTATTGATTAGGCTATCGACACATACATCGACTTCCTTGAGAAAAGGCATAACGCCCTCTCAATAGCATATCCTCAGGATTGCAAGTTCTATCCTACGTATTTTATGGTAAATGTTTATTACGGTAATCCTTAATCTATTTGAAAATTTTATTTTATTACATGTATTGAACTTTGATCATGTTTGTAACAGTAAAGCCTCGAGGGGTGTTTGCTGGTTTTGATCGCATACCGGGCCTCCAATTCGGCGTAAGAACGGTCGTCGCTAATAAGTCAGCTGACCACGGCCTACGCAATTACCAGGCAGCGAGATAAACCATACGCCAGAGTGATTTGGTGTTTTGAACGGGTAATGCACTCGTCACAGAACATCATCTCTTACTGTTACATGTTCTATCATGTTTTGACAAATATATTATTTTGTGAATCATGGACAGGTTTATCCGCCAATAAATCATGACAATTCACATTGGTTATTGCTTGTCATCTATCCTAGAGAAAGAGAAATCGTTATTGTGGATAGCTTATACACATATCTAACGCCGAAGTTCAAGCATAAGATAAAGAATATGATTGATGCACTCCCCGTTCTCTTCCATGCCACTGGAGATAGTACTGCACTTGAAGGGAAGAAGTGGACCGTTAGATTCGATGAATCCGCGCCATAGTAGGAAATGGTTATGACTGCGGCATATTCGTGATGAAATTCATTGACATTTTGTGTAGCGGTCTCACCTTGGAGGAAATAGACATGCAAAAATTCACCTCTGATTGGAGAAAGTCAATAGCATATGATTACTTGTCTGTAGTCAGGATGTGATATTTGTGCAGTGCAAGGGAGAAAAATTTTGTAAGAATGTATTATTCAGAGGTTTACAGAAACCTTGGAGTGCTGAAAATTTCCAAGTATGTGCATTTCAGTGCGAGTTCCTTCTCTAATCACGATAGCCTTGGGAGGGTTGATCTAAATTCCTCTCAAGTCTATCGTGATTAGAGAAAGAACTCACACTGAAATGCATATACTTGAAAATTTTCTGCATACTCACCGGAAGTGCAAGTTTCGATGTATAGCATACTCTGTAATTTTAGTGAATGATGAAATGAACTTTATACTGTCCCACAATATTTTCAGTTTATCTCGATATGCTCGTCGATCAAGTACAATGCACATGGAACTTGATGCTTGGCAATTGCTCTGGATCAAGTTCAATGTCTCGATATTACACATTGTATGGATTTTATGCACAATGATGCAACCACTGTAGGGCACTTCCTACTCTTTTTTATTGCAATGGGGTGATTTTTAAAGGGAGGTCAGGGATGTTTGTGTTTTTTCTAGGCCATGTTTGGAAACTATGGGTTCATGCCAAACTGCAGCAGAGGAAACTGGGTGAGTATTATGTGGGGAATATTAAAATTGAAACTTGTATGATCATTGTGCTCATTCTTCCAATGCACCCAAGTGGAATTGTATGATCCTTTTACCCATTTACTCTTAGTTGGATGCTTTTATTCACTTTTGAGATGGGACAAAGGGTTGTCATTCAATCCCATAAACACATGACAAGGGTGCAGGGGATTAGGCCTCAGGATATAGGCTATATCAGTTCTCTGAGTAACCCCTTGGAACTAGCCTATCAAGACCTTTATCAGGACCTGTGCAAATGATGCTCTCCCTAAAGGTATCCTCGGTAATATGATCCTTGCCAGATATTCATAGAAATTGATGGATTGCACCATACCAACTTTTGAAGCACTACTTTCCATATAGAAAGTGTTTTTGGAAGTGCAAGAGCTGGAACTCGTGTCATGCACATTCGTCCTGCACCTTGCTGAAAGTGGGGTCCTCGATGTATTTCTAAATCGTGGTTACCCATCCACTACTAGTAATAGTTTGGACTATTGTGAATCATGAGCCCCATTGTTGATGGAGAATATCCAAAAAATTACACTAATTTAACTACCCTAACCATTTGATGTTACTTATTGAACTTGGACATCTGAATATTTTATTATTTACCATAAAAATTGATAGTCACCACTAATTGGATGGTGTGTTTGGGACATTATTTGTATGAAAATTGGTTTGTAATTTCTATCCCTGCCTAGACCCAAACTAGACCTGACTTGAACTTGACCCATGTAATGAACGGGCTGGTTCTAGGTTTAGGAAGACCAGGACACAGCCCATGAAATTAATGGGTCTGCTAATTTTGACTTGGACATGACCCATACCTGACCTGAATTTTGATGGGTTGGGTTTGGGTACAAAATTCTGATTTGATTCTTAGTTTCTTTTGGGTCGGTTTGCCCCCCAACTCGACCTGACCTAAGCCATATGAAGCCCTAGTCATTAGCTTAATGAAAGCACTTGGCGTATTTGGAAGGTCGAATGTCATCACATGCCCACTTGTGCAACCCATTTAGGTTATAAACGCAGTCTTCCATTCAAACTCATGTTGGACGTGAATATTGTTGTCCACTCCCTAGGTCAATCTTTAAAAAGATCTTTGTTCCATACAATACGTCCAATATATTATCTAGTCATAGAATTAGAAACTGGTATTTGATATTTGATAATGACCTGGTTAATCGCATGATTGTTCATATACATCCTCTAAGATCCATCTTTCTTAGGGGTTGATAATGCAAGATCGGGTTGTCGCGTCTGAACATGCATCTCGACATGATGGGAATTTTTTTGTATTCTTGTTTTAATCCTCATGTCGTTATCTAGTCTATGAAGCTTTCTTTTTTAGTTTTTGGGACATTTTGCTTGGCATATCGGAAAGCGATGGAAAGAACTTGGCGTGAAAAAGGAAGAAGGGGTTTTCGAGAGAGATGATACATCTGGGTTGGAAAAGGGGGGAAATCATCGAAATGGGAAACATTGGTTAAGAAAAAGCTACTGTCTCTGTCGAATGGGAGGAAGAACTCACCTAAATTGTCGGAGTAATCAACTATGTTTGTTGAAGGTTTTCCGGAAGGGTGGAAATTGATCAACTTTAAGAGGACTTTCGCTTGTGCATGTATTATTATGGAAGTTGTCATACCTCGGCATAGAAATTCAAACGATGTTAGAGGCTTTGCTTTTGTTCGCATGAGTTCAGAGGATGAAATCGTGAAGGCGGTCCACGATCTAAACAAAGAGAGTTTTGGGGATAAAAAACTTAGGATTTAAAAGGCAAAATTTGGGCCTGATACGAAGAACAAAGAGGATATGGAATAGGAAAATCAAGGGACAATAATCCCAAAACAGAAGAAGGACGGCCAAAGCATAGAGGGAAAGGACATGGCGAATCCTTCAAGGGCAGTTACAACACTAGAAAATGGTAGGTCTTTCAAAGATATGCCATTTTAAACAAAGTAGGGCAAGCAATCAGTGTAGAAGAGGTCAAAGAAGGCTCAACGAACAAATGGATCTGGAGGGTGACCACAGGTGAGGTACCAGAAGTGAGGATCCATTCTAAAGTTCTTGATGATTTTCTAAAGACATTCGAACATTGCTTTGCAGCAGTTGTTAGATCGGGTACTACAAAGAGGGATCTTATCGGTTGATTACTTTTTCACTGTAGCGAAATAGAGGAAGTTGTGGTTAAAAAGCTTTAGAAGGATGTGATGTTGGTTTCCCTAGGATTCCAAGATCATGCAGCGGTGGTATTCACAGCATGTAGGTTGATCAATGAAGGAATAGTCATGAAGTTAAAAAACTGGGGGGAATGGTCAGTCTTTGGGTGGGAGGAGCATTGGTACCAAATATGGTATAACCTATTAGAATTTTGGATTGATGATATATTCAGAGAAATCGGTGCTTGTAGTGGGTCAGTGGTGGAAATTGATAGTCAAATAGATAGAAGTGAGGAGCTGCGTTCCGCTTGAATCTGAATTTAAAAGAAAAAGTTAGATTCGTGATAAATGGGGGGGAGTGGTGCATATTATTTAGGACTGTCCATCCATCTAGTGGTTTTTACTGTGGGTAGACAATGGCTAAAAATCAATATGGATGGACTAATCCTACCTAATCTGATAAATGGCCTTCAAAGCTAATGGTAGAAACAAAAGTTGCCGTCGACTATCAACCATTCGCCCATGCAAAGCTGGTGGCTAGGGCTGTACGATGCGTTCACAAGAATGAAGAAAATGGGCTCCGGTGAGTGTGCAGCACGTTACTGCTGCAGAAGACCCACACATCTCACGCAACTATGCTTGTCATTCCTGCAAAGAAACATTTCCAATTTGAACAATCACAAGCATGCATTCCTATAATTTGGCAATTGCATACGAACCCCTAGATTTCTTGACACCCAGTACATGTCCCCATCGCTTTCAACAACACATCTAATAGGTCTTAAGTACAAAACATACCTTTCAATGCAATGTGCTTATTGGAACGAACATTTCGAGCATCATTCAAAGCATTACTCAAAAGATCCATCAAAATTTTCTTTTGGGACACCTCCATAGTTTAGTAGTGAAATTAAAGTGATATTTAGGTACATTTTCCTTGGCTAGTTGCTAAAAAATACAAGCAGTAAAAGAAAAAAAACTAACCCAAACATAAACAATGATGGAATTTATTCATGTTCGTATCGATCCCTAGTGGGGGTGGCTAACATGGAGGATATGTTCAACAAACTAACCCAAACATAAACAAAAGAAATACACCAACAAAAATGTACATGAATAAATTTTAAAAAAAATACACAAAAAAAATAGCAGACGTATATCGATATTGCATTGTATATCGATATATCGACACAATGTCGATATATCTATAGTAGAAGACATGTCGATATATCGACATCTTGTGGATAATATCAAATTATGTCCTCATTTGTTTAGCGACCAAACCCAAAATTCCATATTTAATCGATATATCAATAACTTGTCGATATATCTATAGCAGAAGACATGTCGATATATCGACATCTTGTGGATTATATCGAATTATGTCCTCATTTATCCAGCGACCATACCCAAAAAATCCATATTTAATCGATATATCGACAACATGTCGATGTATCGATACCAAATGACATGTCAATATATCGGCATCTTGTTGATAATATCGAATTATGTCCTCATTTGTCCGGCGAGCAAACCCAAAAAATTCATATTTAATCGATATATCGACAACATGTTGATATATCGATACCAGATGACATGTCGATATATCGACATCTTGTGGATAATATCAAATTATGTCCTCATTTGTCCAGCGACCATACCCAAAAAATCCATATTTAATCGATATATCGACAACATGTCGATGTATCGATACCAAATGACATGTCGATATATCGGCATCTTGCAGATAATATCGAATTATGTCCTCATTTGTCGCGCGAGCAAACCCAAAAAATCCATATTTAATCGATATATCGACAACATGTCGGTATATCGATACCAGATGACATGTCGATATATCGACATCTTGTGGATAATATCGAATTATGTCCTCATTTATCCAGTGAGCAAACCCAAAAATTCCATATTTAATCGATATATCGAGAATTTATAGATCATATCGACATAAGTGATGATACATCGACGATATGTCGATGATATCTACGAATTTAACAACCAGAAATGTACGGTCGATGTTATCGATATATCGTCGATATGATGCACGTAAGTTGTAGATATGATCGACATATCATAGATATAATCGACATAAGTTGTCGATAATATCGATAATATCGACTTTGGAGAGTAAATGTGCAGTGAATTTTTGATCCATTTTCATAATATGTCGATATATTGACAGCTTGTCGATATATCTATTGTAGATTTTTCGCCACTTATCGATATATCGACAGATTGTCGATAATATCGAATTACGTTTGAATGTATCTAGTAACAAAACCCCAAGAATTCCATTTTTACTCGATATATCAACATGTTCTAGATACTATCGACAACATATTGTCGATATATCGACTAGTGGTTGATAATATCGATTAAAGAACTGAACTCTCCAGTGCTCTGACTGTTGAAGTTCTGATTGTGTCGATATATCGACAACTTGTCGATATTATCGACGATGCTCGGTTTTGAACAAAACACAGCATTAACTGCTTTCACCAACCATCCTTTATTTCTCTCAAATTCCATTTTTAGAATCCTTCTTCCAAAACGTTCCCTCCACTTCATCTTAACCGGATTTCTCCACATTAGCAATGGGGCTCTTCGAGGGATTTCTTCTTTGACGATCTTGGTATGTTTGTCTTCATTACAATCGATATGAAATGCTGTGTTTGTGTTCTACAGGTTCTTGAAGCACTGATGGTGGATAAGTTCTTGATCTTCTTGTCATGGTTATGATTTGGGAAACGTGCCATACAATATATATGATGGTCGTGTCCCCACCATTTTTGAAATGGTGGTGAAGTTTCATTGGAGTCTATCTCATTCATCATTCCTATAGAGAGATGCCCTAATTACAAATCTATGAGCCTATGATGATGGTCTTTGGTTTAAGAACAGAGGAATGTGGTCTAACCTGCCTTTGTCATTGTAAGTTATGTGAAGAAAATCCGAAAATAAAGGGAAAAAAATCATTGCTGTTGTTAGGTGTGTTTGGTTGGACCAAATATCTGAAATTCGTGTGAACTGTGATATCGACGCTATCAAGATTGCAAACACTAATCATATGATTTGGGGAGCAATGATTTGACTATGTGTCCCCGGATTACCTTAATTGCCTTGGTCGGCAAATGAACAGTTTGGTAACATTAGGGGCACAGATCTTCATTGGGTTGATAGGATGTGAATGTTGAATATGTACCATTCTTTTATTCTAACAATATGTTTTTCTCGTATATGTTATGTCAATCTGCATGCATATGTTGACAGTGCACGTTTTCATTAATATACTTATTCACAGCATTTCAGAGGTGAATTAGTTTATTTAAAAAATTGAGAATTATTTTCTAACCGTTGTGTTCTTTTGTTACAATTTAAATGTATTGAATGATATTATTTAATTGAATTGTTTCTACTTTTTCATGTCTCAAGTAATATGGGTAGTGAGTGACCCATTAGTACTGTCAATCACTAGCTGTGGGAGCAGGTGGCCCATAAACATCATTGATTCATTGATTGAGCTTGCAACCGGCCAAAAGTTCTAAATTAATAGAAATATAATTAGGGCTGTTGGAACCAATTCATTTCTCTTTTAAACTTTGGTGATCCAATTCTTTTTTTTTTTTTTTAAATTTTTAATTCCTGGTGATCCATCATTGGTTTGTTATGTTTTGATTCACCAAGTGTTGTTTGATCTATTGCTTTCGAAGGGACTAATTGGGTTGAAGGGTGTGATGGAAAGTAGTATTTGACCATTGCAAGGATCCATGTGAAGCAATGACGATCATGTTTTGTAGAGATGCTCATCAAATGGCCAATCTTGTGGACGGGGGATTAGCCATACCTTCCTTGTCATTGAGAATTCTTTCCCTTCATTATGATGTGTTTTCCTTTCTTTAATGAGAAATTTCTTAATTGAATATAGAAATCTTTAAATGTTTCTTTTTTAAGAATATGGTTGCAATCAAATTTCATGCATATGAACCACTTACTGATTTTGAGTAAGTATTGAACAAAGGGAACATTCTCACACATAATATCGACAGATTTCCTTCAGATGGTTTTATTACCATAATTACCTTAATTGCCTTATTTTATCATTTCCTTTGTTTGTAACAGACACTATCATCTCAACCGTCATAATGCCTAAGAATAAAGGAAAAAAGGTCATGGTTAGAGAGTCATCTAAGGGAGATCGTACCAAACTCCGTTCAAGACGTAGATCGGAACGGGCAGAGGAACGGACTTCCCCGACCGAATCGCCGGCTAGGCGAGCTCGTACTCAAAGGAGTACTCCAATTCAGGATCCTCCTCCACCAATACAACCAGAACAATTGATCCCATAGGTTCCTCCCCCTGCGAACATATACGACAAATATCGCGTCCGAAAAATAGTATATGAGAAAAAAGTCGATCGAGCGTGCATCCAGCAATTTGAGATTCTACAGATTTTAGAGAATGTTGGGTGGAGTAACCTGTTAGATTTTGGAGGGACAGTTAGAAATGAGCAAGTGATCATATTTCTATGATACTGTTACTCACCGGTAATGCACCCTACTTCATTTCAGGTGACCATTGGAGAGACAACCACCACCATTGATACTGGGGTGGTTGCACAGCTTTTAGGGATTCCAGCCACAGGTCGAGGCTTAACAGATCACGACATTGATGACACGACATTGATGACCCAGTTGTGCGGCTAGAAATGACGAAGTATTTTTGTAAAGGACAGAATGTTCCTTAGCATAAGGGTAATGCACTGTGAGCAACGCACCTGGAAGACAAGTACAAGGTGATACACAGTATCTTCACCTGGAATGTTTATCCGAGGGACTCGAACAAGTCTGACATTACTTCGTATATGTTAGATATTTTATACAGCATTTGTTATGGTATTCGTCTATGTCTACCCACCATCATTACTCAAATAATTGCCGATAACATAATAACCACGAGAAGGGATGCCATTCCATTCCCACACCTATTATGTTTACTCTCCCATCATGTTAGCCTGATGCCCACCACTGACCGACCCTGACCCGTGAAAATGTTTACACAAAACAATATTAAGCGCATGAAACTAGGGTTGAAAGGGGCTTCGACATCAGTAGGGCGCAGTGAAGATTTTATGGGAGAGACAGAAGTAGAGGCAGCGGAGACAGAGGCTGCAGAGATAGACGTGGCTGAGATAGAGGCAGCCGACACCGACTATCCTACAGAGGGAGAGCAGCCACGATCCTCGTATGGTCATACTAGTCGAAGGATGCCATACTGTAACCGCAGGGCATACATTGTCAAGCACATGGATGAGTAGGACAGACGACTCACGCGACTGGAGTGGCTTTCTTAGGCCATCCAGAAGGGTATGGAATGGGTCGAGCATAAGATTGACACCCTTATTGCCACAATCACTTGCTGGCATGATGATATCGCTCCACCGGATGGCGGTCTGTCCAGCTAGATTGCATTTAGTCATGTCTGTTGACTTGTGCATCAAGTATCTTTTTGGGATGCTAAGCCTATCAGATATTATTGTCGAACTGTTTCTTTAAATAATGGCGTTAATTTTACTTTGACTGATGTAGGGGACTATGATTTTAGTGCCTAAACTTGGGGTACTTATTTTAATTATAGTATTTGGTGTTATGATGAAATTTATTTATGCACTTCCTCTGGACTGTAGATGGACTCAAGAATCTCAACCATGCCATTCACCTTTATCAAAGAATTCATTGTTCATAAACTATCCCCTCAATCCTCTGCCACACTCGACTGCCACTCTTATATCAATCTGCCCATTCGACAAAGCTGAAAAAAGAACTCAGCCCAGCCTTAAGTTTACTACAGCTCGCCATCTAAATTTTTTTTTGGTGAACCATGTTGCCCATGGCCTCACCATGTCCCCTTCAAACTATTTATCTCTAACAACAACCAAGTGTGATTATAAATGAACTTCCTCGCTGACCTTGCATCTTCACCTCATGACTTTTGTGATTACAGTACGTGGTGTTATGAATTTGTTGTCTGCTTGACAATTTTAAATGTTTTCTCATGATATGTGAACTTGCTACATTTGATGCCATTTGGATGCTTATTATCTTCTGGCTCTGATTGATTCTAGTCAGGTTTCGGATAGTTATCAATGTGCATAATGAAGTGCATATATGATTTCTTTCCCTGAATTTGGTAAAGATTCAACTTGTTCGTTTCCCTTACATATTTTATATTTTTATTGTACAATGAAAATTTTCAAATTTGGATCTGATCATAATAAGATTACTTGATACATGCTATATCTCCTGTTCATGCTCTCGATCTCTTCTTAGCAATAGACAAATTACCCATCTAGGAACCCTACTACCGAATCAGTTACAGGTTTGCTTGCTTTCGTGGTCTAGGAATGCTGATTATAGCATTTTATTCTCCATTAGGAACGCCGATTAATGCATCAACAACAACAATGGTAGCAGCAGCAATGGTGAGCTTCAAAACCCTCTTCCCTTCCCCTCCTACTAACATGCGTCTTAGGTGCATTGATGTTTTGGTTATCTCTCATTTTTCTCTTAGCAAGGTATTTCCTTTTTTTTTGTATTTTTTTTTTTTTAATTTTCATAAGGATAGAGCTATTTTGGGTTTTTGTTCTTTTGTCATGGGTGTGCAAGTAATAGGCATTTTTACTTTGCCTTGTTATTATTATTTTTAAATTTTTTGGAGGTATAAGGGTAGAGTTGTTTTGGGTGTGTCTTAATTTGTCTTGGTTTGGCTTGTTTTGGTTTGAATTTGATTCATATAGGTTATTGTATGTTGTCATCAATGTTTTGGTATCTCTCATATTTTTCTTTTGGTAAGTTATTTTCCTTTTTTTTTTTTTTTGAATTTTTTAAATTGTGAAAAGGACAGCGTTGTTTTGGCCTATTGGGTTTTGTTATTTTGTCATGGATGTGGAAATTTGGCATGTGTGTGGCATGAAAACTGTCCTGTAGGGTCACATCCCCACTGTGAAATAGGATGCCTTAAAAGACAGACCAATCCAATCAGCCACACCATAGAGACCAATGGACAATTGCCCAAAAACCTTCAAATTCATGTGGGGCCATTCAATAGTTGTACTGGCTAGGTATTTAAAGGTGTCCTGTTACAATGGTGGGGTGACCCACTGGAGGATGGGTTATAGTTGCAATGACCTCATTGGCATTTCCATCACCCATCCAAACTGTGCATTAGGGCAAGTGAACTCTCCAAGGCTTCCTTGAAAAATTAAACTAATTGATGATTTATGTAGAACAAGTGACATAACTTCATGGATGACCATGATCAAAAGAAATCATGCAGGAAAGCTGGATTTAAGGCAAAATTAGCCTAAACCCAAACTAGAACTTCAACATGGAATTGATCCTTCTATCTGTTATAAGTGATTCATTGAAGTAGTAGTAATTTGGTATCCTACTATAAATCAGAGGCGTTTTCTTTAAAGCCATGTCATATGTTCCTTCCTGATTATCTATACTCTACATTAGCAAATGATTTCAGATAATCTTTATGTTAATCATGCATTTTGATGCAATAATATGCATAACGATTATGTACTGAATGATGTAATGTGGCATAGAGAGATGTTATTATGTTGTGCTTCGTGAAGTTCTATTAGGTGTTGCTCCACCACCACACCCATCGCAAACATGTATGCTGATTGGGACCATCGATCTGGTCAGATGCCTTGCTGATGGGGCACTCGGGACCTAATTTGAATCTCTCTATCTTTAGGTATGAAGGAGGTCCCATTTATCTGTTGTTATAAATGCAGTTTCCTAGTTGCTTCTCAATGTGAAATTGTTAAGTTGGATTCGTTCTTGAAAACTTTTAATTGAATTTATTTTTTCCAAAGTTGGGCCAGTGATCAAATCTGTTTTTAATAGTTACAATGCTTGCATCTTCACATACGGACAAACAGGCACCGGAAAATGGGTGGAAAGGTGTGGTTGCCCATCAATGAGAACTAAATGGTTTATTTGAACTTTCAATTAAGTTCATCCAATCGATTTGTGGAATCCCTAGCTAATAAGAGCGTAAGAAATCTTCTAATTGGATTAATTATCTGTTCTTGCTTTTAACATATGCATGGATAGCAATGGGCTAAGTGGTGAGATTCCTTCAACATGTTCTAACGTGAGAAACATGAAGATCAACTAGGAGCAATACATAACTTTCAATTGTATGTATCATACAAAGTATGAGGAGACACACTCACAGGTAAAGCATATGCATGATTTCTTCTTGATTGGTGATGACAAATTTTTTTAGATGGGTGGCTCAACCTATTCAGTTGCTTTTTCCATAAATATTTCAATGTGGACTGTGACCTAGACCAGACAGACACATTTAGTTGCCCCTCTTGACATGCATTTTTTAGAACTATATAGCATTCTCATATAGCATATATCAGAGGATATTGACCATAAGGTATGCATCATTACTTCGTAACAGTTACCGGAATTAATTTTACTCCTCTTGCCAAGATTCTTTAGTTCGTAACCTCTAGTTTATACCAGTCGAAGTTAATTGCAGTTTCTTGTCTTTTGTACTACTGCAATGGTCACAAGACTGGTTGCTAACCTTCTTTCCGAGTTGAACCTGAATGCGCGGGAGATCCATTCTAGAAAGCCGCAGAGCTATAGAACTAGGGTTGGAGATGAGTTTCGGAAGTCAAAAGGTCTTATTCTTGTGACTTTTGATGTATTTGCACGCGGTGTTGTTTATCTAGATGTCACCCTTATTATGTAGGTAATATGGTGGATAATTTCTTTTTACAATATAAGGGGGCATTATGGAATGCATGTATAGATAGGGCTGACAATTGGTGCATTTTTACACGATATGCTATACATGAAGATCAACTAGGAGTAATAATATATAACTTTCAATTGTATGTATCATACAAAGTACATAAATTACACGATATGCTACACACCGGGTATCGGAAACTTGCACGACCGGCGATTATGCCCGGTTTGTTTGCATCACCTACACTTTACTGTTTTGATTCCTCTCCACATGATGAATTCTAAGCTTTTTGGGTCTTCCAGTTGACCTCCTCTATCTTGGGGTTTAATCTACACACAATATTCCTTCATCCCCGCTGAAATTTCCCACTCACTATTGTCGCGTACTAGATACACCAATTCACTATACGTGGCCAGGTAATTATGTACCGTGTAGAATGGGGAGCAGTATAAGTAGTGATCCAGATTGTAGTTTATGCAAGCTGACAGGACATGCATGCAAGGGTACCCCTTCAAGCCAAACTCACAACATGTACATGAAAACTCACTGAGCTTCACCGTATTGTTATAATCTCCAATGACATAGTACTCATCTCACGAAATAGCATGGCAACGAACATCTCGTGCCTTCTGTACGATATCCTTTAACTGTTTCTCCTCCCATGGTGTCAATGGACCCACAAATGATGCCGCAGATTCTCGTCTCTTGTAAAACAATTCCTGTATCTTCAGTATTACAGCCTCTATCAATTTCATAACGGGGTATTAGCATGCTTCTTTAAAAAGGGCATTAATGCACTCAGAAATGTTCGTTGTGACTAAGTTGAATCTTCTTCCTGGAAAGTGCGAAGATGCCCATCTCTTGTACCTGATTTCTGTCAGCCATGCATGTACTGGGGGATTGGCCATTTTGATATCATGCATTATTTTTTCAAATTTGGCCCTCCTGCAAGTCTTCACAACCATCCAGTAATATATCTCCAATGACTTGTCCTTGAAAGTGTCCACCAAGTTTCTGTAGATGTGGTACGCACAATACCCATGGATTGCACGCGGGAAGACTTGGGGAACCTCTTTCATTAGACCTTTATGTCGGTTGGATATAATGACAAGACCCTCCATAGACCCTAACACATTGTTAAGGTGGGTAAGGAACCAATTCCAACTACTGCTATTCTCTGATTCCCCGATGCCAAACGCAAGTGAAAATATATGATTGTACCCATCTAAGGTTGTGACGATGAATAGCATACCTTTGTATTTGCCCTTTAAGTTTGTCCCGTCAAAAGCCAATACCCTTCGTAATGATTTCTGAAAACTTTGTATGCATTGTCCGAGAGCTAGAAAACATCTCTTGAACCTCCAAGTCTGTTGGTTTACAAAAACGGCAGTAACTGTCCCTGGGTTGGCCCTCCTCAACTCATGCAAATACAAAGGGAGTTGATTGTAGGAGTCTTCGTAAGACCCCATCACGTGATTAATTACAAGCTCCCTAGCTTTCCATGCCTTCCAATAACTAATACAAATATTATATTTCTCTTGCATGGCGAAGATAATGTCAGCTAGCCTCAACCTAGGCGTTGTTCAATGCGGCTAATAACCAGATCACACGCTAGCTTACTGCTGGCTTACCGGTGATCGCTCTTCATCCATGCCATGCCGCACGTGTGTTTTGATTCATAAGTTCGTATTTTGAATATATTCGTATCATTCTCCCGAGATGCATGAACCCTCCATTCGCATGCATCTTCAAAGCACACCATGGTAAATCTCCTGGAATTTGAGTATATTACTCTATACTGGAAATTATTCCGAATTGCAAATTGGCTCAAAACATACTGGCACCAACTCTTGTCCTTAAACGTTTACCCAACAGCTATATCAGTCGGTTCACATAACAAATCAGTATATTCCAGCATTTTTGCATTGGTGAATGCATCATCATCAAATGGCGCGAGAACTTGACGAGTCATGAGGTTTGATATATGGGGAAGGTCTCGAAGCGGAATGTCGCTTACACACACGCATAGATGGGAGGGTGGATGATGATGGCAGATCCGCTGTTGATGCTAACGGCGATGTCTTGTATTCATAATTACTTTTAATGTCAACTGCACCACTAACTTGCGTAGTCACGACGTTTAATGTTTATGGCAGCATGGGTAATTAATCATTGCTTACTACGACTTGTAATGGAGAGCGATTGTATTTGAATTCCACGCCATGCTCATCAGCCACACTGTCCACGTATGTTGTGGTATTAATGTGTTGGATTGTTTCGATGACTAACGGGATGAATTTATCCGAATGCTCAAACTGGTAAGACAAGAACTCTTTGACGTCATCGTCGTCTTCGATTTCGATTGGAGGCATTGATTCGTTAGTGCAAGGATTCAATACTTTCGTCCTAATATCACAATTTTTAATAATCATGTAAATTCTAGATCGAAGCTCCTCGTACGTAGTCTCGAGACGTAGCGTCATTTGTTTTGATGTTCCACCCGTGTACGAGTATCACTTATTTTCAAATTCTAACTCCCCGCCAAAAGAGCACATGATTCTTGCAGCCATTATCTGAAAACCAATACAATGACACATTATAAGTGAATCATAAATCAATGGAACCATGCCATATGACAAAACTAGATTAAATAATGAAGGACCTTCGTCGTTAACAAATGGTTTCAAGTGGTGCTTATTTAATTTTGTGACGCTATCTATCATGCCATTGAGCGAGGGAGGCATTATCAGTTTGAGCGGAGCACACATGAAATTCAGCAAGGCAACCTGAAAATTGAGCAGGTCAAAATAGAAATTCAGTAGGAGTAACCTCAAATTGAGCGGGGCAAACTAGGAAATGAGCGGGGTAAGCATAAAATTGAGCAGGGCAAACATGAAATTGAGCAGGGCGAACTAGGAAATGAGCGGGGCAAGCATGAAATTGAGTGGGGTAAGTTAGGAAATGAGCGGGGTAAGCATGAAATTGAGCGGGGCAAACTAGGAAATGAGTAGGGCAAGCATGAAATTGAGCAGGGCAAACTAGGAAATGAGCGGGGCAAACATGAAATTGAGCGGGGCAAACTAGGAAATGAGCGGGGCAAGTATGAAATTGAGCGGGGCAAACTAGGAAATGAGCGGGGCAATCGTGAAATTGAGCGGGGCAAACTAGGAAATGAGCGGGGCAAGCATGAAATTGAGCATGGCAAACTAGGAAATGAGCGGGGCAAGCATGAAATTGAGCGGCCCAAACTAGGAAATGAGCGGGGTAAACATGAAATTAAGAGGGGCAAACATGAAATTGAGCTGGCCAAACTAGGAAATGAGCGGGGCAAATATGAAATGAGCGGGCCAAACTAGGAAATGAGCGGGGCAAGCATGAAGTTAAGCGGGGTAAACATGAAATTGAGTGGGGCAAACTAAGAATTGAGTGGGCCAAGCATGAAATTGAGTGGGGCAAACTAGGAAATGAGCCCGGTAGGCATGAAATTGAGCAGGGCAAACTAGGAAATGAGCGGGGCAAACTAGGAATTGAGTGGGGCAAGTATGAAATTGAGCGGGGCAAACATGAAATTAAGCGGGGCAAACACGAAAATGAGCAGGGCAAACAATATTTCGAGCTAGCATAGCATGATATTGAGTTGGCCAAACATTTCTTTGAGCAAGCATAACATGATATTGAGCGGGGCAAACATTAAATTGAGTGAGCATTGCATGGATATCGAATAGGCAAACTGTAAATTGAGCGAGCATAGGATAATATTGAGCTAGGCAAATAGTAGATTAAGCAATCCTAACATTATATTTATCGCAGCAAACATTAAATTGACCTTATTTACCATGAAATTAAGCTGGGCAAACATTACATTGAGCGATCCTAGCATGAAATTTATCGCAGTAAACATTAAATTGACCTTATCTACCATGAAATTAAGCTGGGCAAACATTAAATTGAGTAAATCTAGCATTATATTTATCATGATAAACATTAAATTGACCTTATCTACCATGAAATTAAGCTAGGCAAACATTAAATTGAGTGATCCTAGCATGAAATTGAGCAGGGTAAACATGAAATTCAGCGATTGTAGCATCAAATCAAGTGAGCCCTAACATAGAATTGGGTGAGCTTCAAATTGAATTGAGCAAGTTTGACATGGATTCAATCGATCAACACATAAAATTAACTAAGCCTAACGCATGAAATTGACTAAACCTAACACATGGAATTGACCAAACTTCGCATGAAATGCTATTGTACTGTACGAGTGTAGCTTTTTTTTTTTTCAAGATCTTTACCTCCGACTGCTGCAGTACCAGTCAAATGCAGGTTGAAGAAAGGTGCTTTGGAGTGAGGGAATATTTTGAACCTTTTCAAGGAGATGCAACAAGTTCGTTGGATTTCACGTAACCCTAGCCAAGATGAAATATGGAAAATGTAGAATAATGATATCTAGATGGATATCTAGATGCTTCACAGTTTGTTAAGGGGAGTGAAAGCAACGCTGAAAAGCAACAACAGTGAAAAGAATATGTAAAAAGGAGGGATATTTTCGTCCTGAAATTCATAATCCACACGTGCAGGTCTAAGTTACAAAAGAAGGTTTGTCTTCTTTCATAAAAACAGCTGGCTAAAAGGTGGGGTCCACAGTCCTAAATCTCTCTCTCTCTCTCTCTCTCTCTATATATATATATATATATATATATATATATAGGGAAAAGGTACTATGCGCTCGAGCTGATGGGAACGACTCATGAGGTTGAGCTGTGTGGGCCCCACCGTGATGCGTTTCGAACATCTACCCATTAGTCAGATGCACGATTCCATCGTGGGCTTAGGTCTCAAAAATCAAGTCAATCCCTGACTTGTATGGGCCACACCACATACAGAAGAGGGGAGGGGCCGTGCACCATTAAAACATTCATAATCATTTTTTGGGCTCACCGAGATGTGGTTTGCAAATCCAGCCCATCCATTATGTGTGTCCCACTTGGATGAGGGTTCAGACCAAGTTTCAGCAGCATTCAAAACTCAGGTGGGCCCCACCAAGTGCTTTTATATGTTTTTGGCATGTCTTCACATGATTTTATATGGTATGGCCCCCCTGAGTTTCATATACGGTTGATTTTTAGGATATCCCATAATTTGGAGGGGACCCATCAAATGCACGGTGTTGATGGTCGACACGCATCACGGTGGGGCCCACACAGCTCGACCTCACGGGAGCTTATCCTGAGGTCGAGCGCATAGTACCTTTTCCCATATATATGTGTGTGTGTGTGTGTGTGTGTGTGTGTGTGTGTGTGGAAAAGGTTCTATACCATTGAGCTCATGGAAACTCCCCATGAGGTCGAGCTGTGTGTGCCCCACCATGATGTATGTTAAACATCTACCCCATCAGTCAGATACACCATTCCATAGTGAGCCTAGGGCTCATATATCAAGTCAATCTATGACTTGTGTGGGCCACACCACATACAAAAGTTGAAAGGGCTTACTCTCCATTAAAACATTCATAATCATTTTTTGGGCCCATCGAGATGTGATTCACAAATCCAGCCCATCCGTTATGTGTGTCCCACTTGGATGAGGGGTCAGACCAATTTTCAGATGCATCCAGATTTCATGTGGGCCCCACCAAGTACTTTTATATGTTTTAGGCATGTCTTCACATGATTTTAGATGGTATGGCCTACTTGAGTTCCATATACGGTTGATTTTTGGGATATCCCATAATTTAAAGGGGACCCATCAAATGCATGGTATTGATGTTTGACATACATCATGGTGGGGTCCACACAGCTCGATCTCACGAGGAGTTCCCATGAGCTCTACCGCATAGAACCTTTTTCCTATATATATATATATACACCATGATACGTGTCGAACATCTACCCCATCAGTCAAATGCACCATCCCATGGTGGGCTTAGGGCTTAAAAATCAAGTCAATCTGTGACTTATTAGGGCCACACCAAATACAAAAGTTGAGAGGGGTTACCCTCCATTAAAACATTCATAATCATTTATTGGGCCCACCGAGATGTGGTTCACAAATCAAGCCCATCCATTATGTGTGTCCCACTTGGATGATGGGTTAGACCAAGTTTCAGATGCATTCAAATTTCAGGTGGGCCCCACCAAGTGCTTTTATATGTTTTAGGCATGTCTTCACATGATTTTAGATGGTATGGCCCACCTGAGTTCCGTATGTGGCTGATTTTTAGGATATCACATAATTTAAAGGGGACCCATAAAATGCACGGTGTTGATGTTCGACATACATCATGGTGGGACCCACACAACTCGACCTCATGGGAAGTTCCCATGAGCTCGACCCCATAGTACCTTTTCCATATATATATATATATATATATATATATATATATATAGAAGATTTCTCGATAATCACAATTGGAGCATATCCGATGGTGCCTTGTATTACTTGAGCGGTCAATGAAGAAGTAATCGTGTGAAAGCGGTTACATGACAGGTGACAAGAGGATAAATAGATAAGTTCAAAGTGGTGGTTGTTATAGGTAAAATATGCCGACTAGTGATTAAAGGTCAGGTCGAACCCTCGCATACCTCCCCAAGTCGAACACCACAACAGGTTAAATCCCATATTCAAAACCCGAGCTCAGGGGAAGATTGAGCTCGGCACCTCATCACCAAATCAGGACATCTACCGACCTGTCCATGCACCTGAAAGAGCACTATCTCCGCCAGTTCCAAGATCCCTAGAGTTCTTCAGGGACATCTCGCCCCGTTGTCTAACTAAGGAGATAGGTCTGCATAGTGTAGGTTGGAATGACACTCCCAGGTCAGGTCAGCCAAGACCAGCTCAGCCTCCCATTGCACGTCTCTAATGATCGCGAATAATCAGGTCGGGCTCATGAGAAATCCGGCTGGGGTCTTCTCATAGGATCTCAAAGGATTTCTACGACATGCTCGGACCCCCGGGATCTTTAGTGAGTATCTCAAAAGATCCTCCTACTAATTTGGGATATGAATCCACTTCCAATATGTATCTACTAAACAGGGAAATTCCCTCTACACCACTGCCTCTCCTAAACACTATAAATAAGATACCTCTAACGGTGAAAGGTACAGACAATCTCTAGTCCTAAACCCTCGACACTCAACTAGACTTAAATTCCTAACTTAGGCATCGGAGGGTCCTTGACACATGCCAGGGTCTTCCTTGTCTATTCTTTGTGTAGGTTCGCAAGTCCAAGAAAGGTTAATCAGATTTCTTCATCAATAGTTTGGCACCGTTTGTGGGAACAACATTGAAAGCCATTCTCATCCCACCGTATCTCAACAATGGCAAAGGGGAAGAAGAAGGCTCCCACCTCCTCTGTTGCACCCGATCTCGTGCCATCAGACCAGTCCGCCAGCCACAATGATTCCTCTTCCCAGTTGTAAGCTGATTCAGTGCCTGTGGGGCTGGCTCAATGATCTCGGAGTCAAGGATAACTTGTCTCCCTCGAGCAACAAGTTGAGATGTTGAATAATAACATGAATTCTACGAAGTAGCTATTGGAACAGCTACAACCCTGCCTTGCACAAGGGGGCAGACTAATGGCGGGACCGACGATTGGAGAACTCCTCGAGCCATCTGAGGTGTTTGCCTCCTCGTGCAGGAGTCGACAGCTTGAAACATCAAGGTCGGTACCTTCTCATGCATCTGGCACCACCGCTCTAGCAGCTTTCAATCTGCGTTATGAGTTGGACAGGAAAAAGTGCAGCAAGGCACCTAAGGCAGCCTTTGAGGCCATAACTGAAAGCGGAGACCCTTGGAAAGCCAAGCTTAATGACTTGTGAGGTCAGATCGATGACATCCAACAAGCTTATCGATCGAACGTCCCGACCCCCGGGAAGCTGACCTCAATGGAGGCAATACTAGAAGAAATTGAGCCTTCGTTCACTACCAACATCATGCATGCGCAACTCCCACCGACCATCGACCCTGCTGAGCACTAAGAATCTTTCAAGGCTTGGATGGAATTACACAGTGCATCCACCACAATTGTGTGCCGTGCATTCCCGCTAACTCTGATAGGAGCAAGTCAGAAGTAGTTCCGACAACTGAAGCTGCAATCAAATAACTCTTTCACATAGTTGAACAAAGTCTTCATCACCAACTTTATCAAGGGGAAAGAAAGCCCCAAACTGGCTTCCCACCTCCTCCATATCGTTCAAAAGGAAGGCGAGCTACTCAAAGACTATATTAAGAGTTTTAACCTAGAAATGATTTAAGTATAGGCACATTAAGAGGAAATTCCTTTGACTGTCATGATAGGAGGTCTAAGAGAAGGAAGGTTTCTCTTTTCACTCAACAAAAGTCCTCCTACGACGATGGCCGACCTCCTCAATGGAGCTAAGAAATACTCCAATGCCGAGGAAGTAGCTAGCCTACGGAGGGCAGCTCGGCATAAGGAAAGCTCAGCCAAGGAGAAGTGACCCAAGGAGGAGCCAACCTCGACCAAAAACAATAAGAGCAGGAAAGCCGACGAACCTCCTAAAGGCCAATGCTCCGGCAGACAACCTGACAGTAGGTTTAGTTTGTAAAACCCCTCTCAATGCGACGATCGAGCAAGTTCTTATGAAAGTCAGAGATAAACGTATCATCAAATGGCCAAATAAGATGAAATCCAATGCGGGCAGACGAGACAAGCAAAAATACTATCAATTTCACTAAGACCATGGTCACTTAACTAGTGGTTATTTCGACTTAAAAGAGGAAATTAAAGCTCTCATCTGTAACGGGCACCTGCGTGATTATATCAGTAGAAAGGAAGAACAAGCTAACCCGAAAAATGAGCAGTCCATCAACAATGAACCAACTGGGGAAATTCGCACGATTTTTGATGGGCCTGCAGGAGGAGGTGACTCGAACCAAGCTCGAAGAGCCCATGCCAGAAGCATCAACTGCACCAGCTCAGTACACCAAATCCTCGTCATCAGCAGACCCCTGAAAGAGCATAAAGTAACGCTCTGCGATCTAACTTCACTAAAGAGGACGCCCGAGGTGTTCACCACCCTCATGATGACGCACTCATAGGGACTATGACTATAGCTAACCGCAGAGTGTTTCGTATCCTAGCAGACACCGGTAGCTTGACAAATATCCTCTTCCCTAAAGCATTCGATAGGATGGGAGTTGGGTGACCTCACCTCCAAGCCGTCAAAACTCTCCTGCTCGGATTTACAAAAGACAAGGTCACATCGGAAGGGTCGATCCAACTCCCTATCACGATTGGAGAGGGGCAGAACCAGATAATGACCATGATCGACTTCTTAGTGGTAGACTGCCCCTCCGTCTATAATGTTATTCTCAGACAACCTTCACTTAACGCCCTTCGGGCTGTCGTGTCAACATACCACCTCACGATGAAATTCCCTACCAAACATAGTACCGGACTGGTCGGAGGAGATCAACAAGAAGCTCAACAGTGCTACTCGATGGCACTAAAGACTCAGCATCAGACAATGGCCATAACTTCTCTCGATCCCCGAGAAGACTCCATTGAAAGAGGGCGCCCCATGGATGACCTCGTACTCGTCCCACTCAATGACTTTGATCCGACTCGAACGATAAAAATTGGTTCATCCCTGACGCCACCATTACGAAACGAAGTTATGGGCCTCCTACAATGATATGCTGACATATTCACATAGTCTCACCAGGACGTGCCCGACATTAGCCCGAAAGTTATGGTCTATAGATTGAATGTCGATCCCGACTATCAGCCAGTTCGACCGAAACAAAGGGCATTCGAACCCGAACGATACATTGTAATCGTGGAAGAAGTCAAAAAGCTCCTCAAGGCCAACTTCGTGGAGGAAATTTACTATCTAAACTGGATAGCCAATGTCATCCTAGTTAAGAAGTCCAATGGGAAGTGGCGGGTCTGTGTTGATTACACCAACCTGAACAAAACATTCCCCAAGGACAACTTCCCCCTCCCTAGGATCGACTAGCTAGTCGACAGCACAGCCGGACATAAACTCCTAAGCTTCATGGACACCTACTCAAGCCACAACCAAATAACCATGCATCCATATGACAAACAGAAGATGACTTTCATCACAGACAAGGGACTCTACTACTACAAGGTTATGCCTTTTGGACTGAAGAACGTTGGGGCTACATATCAAAGGCTTGTCAATAAAATGTTTGCCCACTAGATAGAATGCTCCATGGAGGTTTACGTCGACGACATGCTCGTCAAAAGCATTAAAGCCGCGGACCATATCTCTGACCTCGAGGAAACATTTATGATCCTGTGAGAATATCATAGAGGTTGAACCCTAGCAAGTGCGCCTTCAGCATCAACTTGGGGAAATTCCTCGGATTCTAGGTCAGCTAGAGAGGGATTGAGGCCAATCTCGAGAAAATCTAAGCTCTGCTCGACATGGGCTCACCTAGGAAGATGAAAGAGATCCAGTGTCTTACGGGACGAATAGCCACCTTGAACCGCTTTGTATCCCGAGCAACCGACAAATACATTTCATTTTTCAAGCAATTGAAAGGAAAATAGAGAACATAATAGACAAAAGAGTGTGAGCTCACCTTTCAGCAACTCAAGCAATACTTGGGATTGCCACCACTGCTCTTTAAGCCCAAGTAATGAGAGCCATTATTGCCATACCTAGCCATGTCAATAGCAATAGTTAGCTCAGCCCTTATTAGAGAGTAAGAAGGGACACAACTTCTGGTGTACTATGTCAATAAAGCACTGGTCCCTGCTAAAACCAGGTATCTAGACATAGAAAAGCTGGCCCTGACTCTAGTCTTCTCATCGCCTCACTTACGACCATACTTTCAAGCCCACACCATCATCGTCCTAACTAACCAACCTATAAGACCCCTATCCTAGCCCGTACTATTCCATAGGCTTCTGTGGTCCTCCTGGTCGAATTCTAGTGACCCGTGATGCCTAGATAGTAGTTGTGCGTGACCCTGAGTCGTATCTTGTATTCTAGAGTCAGCTCGACCTGAGACTTGTACCCTAGTGACCACGCTGTCGCCACAGTTCTGACATCGCATCTCGTGCCCTGATGCGATACCTAGGCCAGGAGATGTAGGCCCACGTGTAGTTCGAGGAAAACACCGCGCATTTACTATTCCAAGAGAATCTCTACAACATGTGCCATCAATCAAGTACACATCAATCACTTCATATGTTAAGTACATATCCCATCACTCCCTTACCAAAGCAACCCTAAAGTCAAAGCAACCCATCCCTTACATGTCAAGTACACATCACTCACTCACCCATCACTCCATCACCCATCCTTCTCTCCTACAACTTCTCTCTCTCTCTCTCTCTCTCTCTCTCTCTCTCTTTCTCATTCCCATTGCTAGCCATGAACGTCCAAGCTCCCTAAGAGAGAAGCCATGTGTGGCCCACCTTCCTACCACCCAATCTCACCATCCAAAGTCCATCTTAGCTGTTGAAATTGTCCCCTTAGAGCTCTAGGATGCATTGACGGAAGAAGGAGGTGGAGATCTAATGGTGGGTGATTTTATTATTTGATTTGTGATTTGAGGGCCCACATATGTGGGACCCATCTTGATGTATGTGTTGTATCAAAGAGGGACCCATAGTGGCGGGGTCCCTCCGCTACTCCGATCTCCATCTCTCTCTCTTTCTCTTCTCTTCTCTCTCTCTCTATTTTTCCATGATGATGTATGGCCCACCTGATGTACACATCAGACCAGGACCGTTCATCAAGAAGAACTGTCTAGTCGGCCCAACCTTACCGACTGTCCAGCAGCTTTCTTGGCTCCCTATTTTGGATAGGCCTGGTTGAAAGGAAAGCACAAATACCCGCTTGATTTTGGGATGGCCCACTCACGTGGACCCCACCTATACCCATAGGCCAGCAAGGCCGTCCATCTATGTACGCAGGGCCCAATTCGATGCATTTTATCCATGCTGTCCAGCAGCTGTGGGACCCATCTGATGTGAGTGTGGTTTTCTCACCGTCCAGCAACTGGGACAGTGGGACCCACCTGATGTATATGTTTTATACCCTCGCTGTTTAATTGTTGGGCCAGTAGCTGCAGATGCTGTGCAGCGTCAGTAGGACTGTGGTTCTGGACGTGAGGTATGTGTGTTATACACACCGTCCATCTGCTACAGTGACATTAGCAGAGGGGCTGACAAATTAGGTATGTATTATCTAACATTGTCCATTTATTTTGAGGTGTGGGCCCACCCCACACGTTGACACCTGTGGGTGTGGTGGGACCCACCTTGATTTATGTATTTTGTATCCACACTATCCATCTGGACGGTGTGCTGAGTAGGCTACTATGATTTATGTATTTATCCACCATCTATCCCAGGACGGTGGGACCCACCCTGATGTATCTGATTCTGACTACGTCGTCCATTGTATGGACGTGGGACCCACCATTATGTAAATGTTTCATTCATCCAGTTCATATGCGTGGACCCCACACCATGGTGGCATGCCATCCAGACCGCCCATCCAGTAAGTTTTGCGGGCCCCATCATGAGATATATATTATATCCCAACCGTTCGTTGCTGGGCAGCTGCATTGAATATCCAACCGTCCACCATCTGGATGTTGCGTGGGCCACCCCATGATGTATGCGCTATATATGCACACCGTCCATCTTGACGGTGATGCGTGGATTCCCCCTTGATGTATGTGTTTTGCCACATCGTGGGGCCTGCCGTGATGTATTTGTGTACCCACACCGTCCAGAACACTAGACAGTGGAGCCCACCTTCTGTGTGATGGCCACACCATCTACCCGTCGGGCCCACTTAGGTGGCATACACATCGTCCATACCTTTAACAGTGGTGGGGACCACCAGGATGTATTTGTTTTATCCCTGTTGTCCGTCCATGGGACGCACCTTGATGTATGATTCCACCCATGCCGTCCACGAATGGGGGACCACTGTGATGTATGTTTTATCCCTGCGTCCATCAGTTTTCAGGGCCCACTTGTCGCATGTGCAAGGCCCACCTGTGTTGTATATTTGAGTCCCACCTATTATATATATTAGGCCCATCTATTGGGGCCCACCTTGGGGTATGTATTCTATATTCACACCGTCCAAGGGCCTACCATTGATGCATGTATTGTATATTTACACCATCCATTCGTGCGGCCCGCTGTGATGAATGTATTGTATATCTATGCCACCCATTGGTGCGGCCCATTGATCAGTCCACTTAACATGTATGAGGCCCATGGACAGGGCCCACCTGTTGTATATTTGAGGCCCATGTGATGGGGCCCACCTGTCGCATATTGAGACCCATGAAATATGACCTAGTGTGATGTACATATGAGCCCATGTGATGCGACCCATCATAACGTGTAATAGGCCCATGTGATGCAGCCCAATGTGATGAATGAGAGGTCTATGTGATAAGGTCCATCATGATGTATATGTGGCCCTTGGGTGAGGCCCATCGTGATGTATATTAGGCCCTTGTGTGAGGCCATGGGCCCATTTTATGTTTGGCTTTATGTAGGTCACTCCTTGGGAGAAATGTTGGTTAAATGACCACATTGATGGGCAATGATGGTTAAATGTCCACATTGTGACCTTCCCTTACACCTTGTTAGGCCCATTCTCACTGATTCCGATTATCGAGGCCAATTCCAATTGTCGAGGCCAATTCCAATTATCGAGACCGATTCCGATTGTCGAGGCCAATTCCGATTATCGAGACCGATTCCAATTGTCAAGGCCGACTACCGAGGATGATTCCGATTGTATAGGCCGATTCCGATTGTCGAGGCCGATTCCGATTATCGAGTCTGATTCTGATTGTTGAGGCCAATTTCGATTATTGAGACCGATTTTGATTATTGAGGATGACTATCGAGGACGATTCCGATTGTATAGGCCGATTCCGATTGTCGAGTCTGATTATTGAGGTCAATTTCGATTGTCGAGACTAATTGTCGAGGCTAATTGTTGATGCCGATTATTGATGTTGATTATCGATGCTGGTTACTGATATTGATTATGAGTATGTGATATCGAGGCTGATTATCGAGGCCGATTGTCGAGGCCTATTGTCGAGACCAATAGTCGAGGTCGATTATCGAGGCCGATTGTCGAGACCGATTGTCGAGACCGATTGTCGAGGCCGATTGTCGATACCAATTATGAGTATGTGACAACATAGCATCATGATACATGCCTATACGCATCGTCTGCATGTTTGTTATGAGATATAGTTGATCATTGCATATGCCATAGGGTTGAATATTTACAGGACTCCCTGATAAGCGGAGTTGCCCCACATGTGTGCGTGGTACGCGCAGGTTTGATGCATGACTGGATGGTATGACTCATACATCTCGCATTTGTCTGATATGACCACCGTACGCTCTAGTGACATCAGGGCCATAGCCTCCACAGGTATATCATGGATGACTAGATGGGACACCAGAAATTTGTTCTACATGGGATGCTCCCTGGGTGAAATTTCCTAAATCCTCTTGGTTCCAAAGGTTGATCCAACATCTAGACCGAATAGATGTATGAGCGCACCGGGGCCGTATACTATTAAGCTGCGTCTCCCACTGTATTGTGGTTAGTTGGAAGGGGGTGCGGCCTTACTTGCTCGAGAGGAGGGGACAAAGCTAGACTAAGTTTGACCAGCTCCAGCAATGGGTCCGCTATCGACAAGTCGGGCACGATATTGGTAGATGGATAGTGAGGTCTCTTCCACTCACCTTGTTGCCCGCGATGGGGTGGCATTCTGGTTTGCAGTGTAATAGACCCCGATAGTTTCTTAGAGAGAAACTGTACTGATATGTGGACTTATTGAGCAGGAGTTGCATACTCATTCATTTATTCATTCACTATTCACTCGGGCTGGTGGTGCACAACTAATTGTTGTGTACCTTCGCAATGACAAGGATTTCAGTTGGGGCGCGCGACTAACCTGAGGTCAGGGGTTTACCACATTGAGTCTGGCTATCCAAATTTAGGTATGGGACTGGTTTAGATATAAGTCCCTTATGATGGACCCCGTAGCCTGCGATACTACGTACTATCATCTCGACTTCACTCCAGCTTAGTCATTTTCTTCGCACCGCATATTGCATTGCATTCGCAACATTTAGCATTTTGGGTTATTATGGTTCTGCATTTATATGGCTTGGATAAGGTTGATGGTATTCGTGGCTCTTCAGGATCTGCATATTGCATTGCATCCTCGGTATTTGATATTTGGCTCTCTATGTCTCCACATTGCATAATCTATCTGCATTGCATACTTTGATATTGTATGATTTATAGATTTGCTAGTATTTTCGACATTATATGATTTATGGACCTATATTGTATACTTGGCACTCACCTTGTGCACACACTTACACCACCCTCTAAGCTTTCTATAAGCTTATGTACGATAGATGCGTGCAGGTGGCTTTAGGTCGCAACAGCATTGAGCTTGGAACGTGTAGCCATCTTCTGGAGCTTTGATTTCGATATATGTATTTTCCTTTCAGCATTATATTCAAATGTTTATATTAGTGGATATGTGATGATGATGTTGTCTTTATGATTTGGGTAAACTTATGGTTATGCCTGTTATGAAATAAATGTACATTAAAAATCCTCCTTGTAGGATCCCAGGATCGGAATCTGACATATGGACATTGGAAGCCAAGAATGGGGTACTACGGAGGTTGTTGGCACCGGATTCAGCGATCGGGAATTTTGTGAGCCCGTTTTCTGAGTTTAGGGCATGACACAACCTCTCTGCCCGGTGCTCTAAAAGCTTGAGGTATCCAGAAGACTCACAAAATGGGTAATTGAACTAAATGAATTTGACATCAGGTATCAGTCCCGGACAATAATTAAAGGCCAAACAATGGTCGACTTCATCGTTGAGAACATACCCGATTCTGACCTAGGTCCTGCCGAGCTAAGTCATGTCGAGTTGGGACCATGTTCTATCCCTGACTCGGGTCATGTCGACCTGAGGCAATTCGAGCTGATCGAACACCAGACGACTGACCTAGGACTGTCGACGTGGAAGCTGTATGTTGATGGTTCATCCAATTCTAAAGTCAGTGGGGCCGGTATAATCCTGGAGGCTCCTAACCAGACATGCATACAATATGCCTTGAGATTTGGATTTCAAGCATCAAACAACGTAGCAGAATATGAAACATTGTTAGTCGGGCTCAGGCTAACATAGGCCATGAAAGTCCAATGTTTAGAGATTCGCAGTGACTCACAGCTCGTCGTCAACCAGGTAACCAGCGAATACCAAGCAAAAAAAAAAAAGAATGAATGAAAGCCTCTCTGGAGAAAGCCCGAGAGCTGATTAGGAAGTTCCCGAAGTGCAACATCAACCTGATCCCTAGAGCAGAGAACTTTAAAGCATACATGTTTGCAAAACTAGCCTCGACAGCCGAGGATGACATCCCAAAACTAATCCGATTGAGTTTTTAACCGAACCGAGCATTAGCGAACTCGACCCAAGTGCGGTCTTAACGATAGGCTTGGAGCTGACTTGGATGAACCCGATTATTAATTACCTCAAAGAGGGAAGGCTACCTAAAAGTCATCCAGAGGCGCACAAGCTTCGAGCAAGAGCGGGCCGCTATACCATGATTGGAGACATTTTATACAAAAAAGGATTCTCTCTCCCATATCTCAGATGCCTCCGACCTGATGAAGCCGAATATCTTCTAAAAGAAGTCCATTAAGGTATTTGCAACAACCACTCTGGTGAGTGAGCTCTCGACCACAAGGTCATCCGATAAGGATATTTCTGGCTAACCATCTAATCAGACGCACAACAGCATGCTCGGAAATGCGATAAATGTCAACGGTTCACTACCGACCTCGACAACCACCTGAGCAGCTGACTCCTATGATCGGATCATGGCCATTCACCAAATGGGGGATCAACATTATTGTTCCCTTACTGATTGGTAAAGGACAAACTAAATTCGTGGTTGTCACAGTTGACTACTTTACTAAGTGGGCCGAGGCCGAGCCACTAACTAAAATCACCAAGCAGAAAATCACGAATTTTGTCTAGAAAAACATTATATGCCGATGCAGAATCCCCCACACTATCATCTTAGACAACGAAAAACAGTACGACAACAAGCAATTCTGAGGTATGTGCGAAAATCTAGGGATCCGGAATGTCTACTCATCACCCCGGCACCCGCAAGCCAATGGACAGGTCAAAGCGGTCAACAAGGTCATTAAGAACCACCTCCGAATGAAACTTGAAAAAGCTAAAGGAGTCAGGGCAGAAGAGCTCCCCAATGTCCTCTGGGCATACCAAACTACTGCCCGGATGGCCATAGGAGAAACCCCTTTCTCCTTGACCTTCGGCACAGAGGTTGTTATCCCAGTTGAGATCGGGCTATCGACTGCTTGGACCCGCTCCTACGACAAACAACAGAATGTCAAGCAGATGGTACTAGATCTCTACCTCGTTGAAGAAAGAAGGGAATGAGCCTAGATCAAGGTCACAATCTGGCAACAACAAGTCGCCTGTTTCTACAACTCCAGGGTGAAGACAAGAAGATTCTGAGATAGAGACTTGGTTCTCCATAGAACCTTCTAAAACACCAAGGAACTTGGTTTGGGAACCCTGGGACTGAACTGGGAAGGACCCTATGTGGTAACAAGTACAAGCTGACTAGGATCCTACCGACTTGAAGACTTGGAAGGACGACTGTTACTGCATCCATGGAATACTGAGCATCTCAAGATCTACTATGCATAAGGGCCGACGTGGCTCGAGACCCCCAAATCTACTTGTTTACTATTTTTAATCTACAACGTTGGAACTATTGTAATAAAAATCTCTAAAGTTGGGACAAGTTTTACTTTCTACTTCCACGTCTACAAATGTTCCATCTACTAAAAATCTACTAAGGGCTTCCCACAGTATAGGGGAAGAACAACCCTCTCTAATAGGATGACCCTTCAAGAAGAGGTCGGGCCATGAACTATCACCACTATTCAAGCCAAACAACTTGCAGAAAAAATGATACTCCAAAAATATAGGAGTATCCGACCTATAGAAAGGCTTTACTGAGAATTATAGATTCATATAAAATGACTAAGGGTTCAACCTCGACATAGGATGTCAACGTGCTCGTCACAAAATCTACTAATCCGCTTAAAACAACCAATGCAATAAACCAAAAGTGTCATTTTATTAAAAATGATCTGGGAGAGTACATCGTAGAAAATAAAAAAATTACAACGAGAAGGAAAGAGGAGAAAATCACGGTGTCGTGGGCGGTGGTTCGGAGGGTGAATCCTCTGGAGGCACCTCGGGATCTAAGTTGGCCTCCTCATAAGCTGAAAGGTCAAGCTCAAGATGGGCCTCCTTTATATCCTGGAGGCACTTCTTATACCCGGCACCGTATAGAATGTCCCTATTCTCTGTGTATTCCTTAGAAGACTTGAACTCCTCCATAGCGGCCACCTGGGCCGAAGCGACAACTGCATGGGCCTCTTTGATGTTTACATCGTAAGAGCACTTTAACCCAGCTAGGTCTGACTTCCACCGAGCTCCCCTCTCCAAAGCCTCGGTGAGCAGCTTCTTCAAAGCCTCTAGCTCAGCTGTCAAACTTTCTGCCTGAGTCTTCAGGTCGGATCGAAGATGCTTGACTTCAGCGCTGGACTGTGTGGCCTCAGTGGGAAGTTGCTCCGCTTTGATCCCCTTCCACAACAATGCGGCCTCCGCCTCCTTGACTTCTGTTTGAAGGCGCGCCATCTCCCGATGCACATTGAGCAAGGAAGGAGCATACTATAAAAAAGAAAGAGAGGAGGGATAATAATTAGACCAAAGCAGGAATAAAATGACAAGCCATCTCAAAGAAGATAATTTGACCTCAAAGAAGAGCTTCGCTAGCTAGCCACTGACTCCATTTGGGGACGTATCCATAAAACGGGCAAACTCAGCATCAGGGACATGCCAATCTACCTAGGGAAGAAGGCTCTCTAGCATGGCCTGAATCAACTAAGGAGACCTCTGACCCCCTCCCCCTTGGCCACTAGAGGAGCCCCCCGCTCGATGCATGGAAAGCTTAACAAATGCCCCTATAATTGCTTGAGCCTCAGCCGAACTAGCCTTAGCGAGCGGAGCCAACTTGACAAACTCCCCTGCCACCTTGAGAATAAAAGGGGTGAGATCCATACTCGGTACACCCTCCACCACCTCCTGGGCCACAGAGGATGGAGGCCGTACCTTCTCCTTGCTTTTGGAGGTTGGCTTCTTCTTCTTTTATTGAGTCGAATCGACAGGAGGAGGCTCCTTTTCACTTCGACGACCTTGCCTCCGGCATATCTGTACAAGTAAAAGGGTTAGCAACAAATTCGCAAAATATGCTAAGTCCCAAAAATATACAAAAACTATACCTGTCAAGGCGGAGTCAAGACCTGATTTACGCAAGAGCTCGGGCATGAGAAGCTCCCTGTAGGACCTCAGATAGGCCTTCATCAACCTCGCCCCAGCTATTCGAGCAAGAGCTTCTCGACCCAACACGGTAGGGTACTTGGGAAGAACTGTTAAAAAAGAACACAAGTTAGAAGAAAAATGGGAGCAAGTGAAATAAAAAAGATGATGGAAATCCAAGTTCGGATATACCAAACTGGATCAGTGAAGGAGGTTGGGGCCCACGAACGTAGCCCGACTATCCTTAGAGTCTCCCACTCTCCCGACGCCCAAAACCACTTATTCTTCCAGTTTTTGTTCGAGGTCGGGACGTCAGTGATAATGGCCTCACTAGACCCCCATCAGGAGGAGAAATAATACCAGTCCTCGTGAAGAGGGTTGGACTTCACCAGGTATAGGTGGGGAAATTCCTCCACGGTAAGCTTGGGCTGGTTGAGCTCAGAGCAGAGGACGAATGACCCACCAGTGCTCTCCAAGAGTTTGATATTAAGAGCTAACCCCAAGTACGCCAGCACCCGCCTCACTATCCGCTTGAGAGGAAGCCTAAGGCCGCACTGGACAATGACCTAAAAGATGGCCACTTCGCTCTCAGGGGCCGCATTAGGAAGCTCACCTGGTGAGGGAGCTCGAAGCGCCACAGAGTCTGGAATGTGGTACCCTAACCTAATCTACACTATGTCGGCCTTCGTCAACATGGATTTAACCGACCCTTTCTCTTCCCCTTTTGATGAGGACCTGATGAGTCCCACCTCTACCCACTCCGGCCACTTTGTCGAGGACTATTCGACTACCCATGATGTATGGGTTGCACGAAAGTCCCTGTTGCTCATCATCATTAATGGTGATGGTGGGTTTGATATTGGGCAAAGGGTTTCTGCCCCATCATCACAACCGAGGGTCCCCTCCTGCGAATCCAAGGTTTTCAGCATGGCAATGGGCCTAAATCACACTGAAAAATTGGAAAAAGAAAGAAGAAAGAAAAGGGAGGGGAGTAGAAAAGCGAGAGTAGAGCTCACTGGAGGATAGTACCGCCTGGGACAGTCACCGAAAATCGTCTAACACTAAGGGGGAAGAAGCACGTGGAAGAAGGAAGAGGCAAGTAACTCTGCCCAACATTAGGGCATTGCCTTTTATATTGGAGACACACATGTACAAGCGTTCAATGCTCTCAATCAATGCGTAGTTGAGAATGGCTCCTCGACTCTCTCGTTTCAACATGTGGCATGCTCTCACTTGCCGCACGACTCCATGACCGAGGTCAAGCCATGCGTTGCTGCCTCATTTGCCTTGCGCCGAAAAGGCGCCTTGACAGCCCACATGACCTTGAGCTGTGGCACGCCACATCGAGGGTACTGTACTATGATTATTGATATGCCTTGATACTTGAGCCTAATTGCCTTAGTAATTAATGGCAGAATGACTCGACGACATGAACGCATTGTGATCCGACCTGGAAAAAACCGATCTACTCGTTGAGCTCACTGTGTGAGCTTGAAAGTAGGGGGGGGGGGGTTAATCGGGATCTGAATCCACTTCCAATACGTATCTACTAATCAGGGAAATTCCCTCTACACCACCGCCTCTCCTAAATACTATAAATAAGTAATGGTGAAAGGTATAGATAATCTCTAGCCCTAAACCCTCGACACTCAACTAGGCCCAGATTCATGACTTGGGCATTGGAGGGTCCATGACATGAGCCATGGTCTTCCTTGTCTATTCACTGTGCAGGTTCGGGAGTCCAAAGAAGGCTAACTAGATTTCTACATCAACAGTGGCAAACGGTTATGGTAACCGTCAGAACGTGAGAAGGATCTAAATGGCCATATCAAGGCTATAAATAGAAGAGGAATGCAAGAAGTAAAATTGTCTCATACTAACCCAAACAAAGCAAATCTATCTTTCAATTAGCTTTCAAATTATCAGTTAAAGTACATTTCATGGTGTAATATTTTACTTTTTCTGTCAAGAAAATTACATTTCTTAGTGTAATATTTCACTTTTCAATTTGCTGTTTACATTTCGTAGTGTAATCCGTAGTGGTAATTAAGTAGCTGATAATTTTTAGCTATAATTTGAGTCTACGCTCGTACACTATGTTGAGTATTAAATATTACATATTTTACCCTATTTACATCTTTGTTTTTATGAACATGATAACACTTAATGAGTATATCTTATACATGTTTTTTTTTGCAAGGTGAATCTGAGAGCTTGGATTGAAAAGAAGGTTAAAAGCATAGATTTGATGCTTAAGAATCACCAAGGCAAGGGATGGATCTTAAGAGTCCAAGATTGAAGATTTCAATACCCCATGATTCACGGAAACCAAGTGGAGAAGGAAAGAAGTCGAAAGTGCAAAGTGTAGAAATTCACGAAATCTGAACTTCACTGTATATGTCAAAGTCAGTGTTCAATGACATTGAAGAATTACAAAAAATCAAGTCTGGTTGCTAGACAAATTGGATATAGTTCTTGATGACATTGAAGCCCTATTTAATTGCTCAAAAACCTACTTGGTGACATCGAAGGTAGTTCGATGACATCGAGATTTTTGTGGATTTTTGGAACAACTCGTTGGAACACTCTGGACACATTCTCGATTCATAAAAGGTGATTCGATGACATCAAAGGGCTGTTTGATGATATCGAAGGTATATTCGATGACATGAAGAGTTATGTAGTGTGAAAAGCATTATGGAGTACGAAAAGGAGCGACTTCTAGATTCAAGTTACATTCAATGACATCGAAGGCATTACGCGAAGTGCATAAATTTGAGGTGGTTTCCAAAGACGGTCGGAAAAATGCTATAAATATGAGTTTTTCAAGGAGTTCTAAACATGAATTAGGTTTTAATAAGCAGAGCCAAAGGGTGGAGCATCCTCCCAAGAGTTTTTTTTTCCGTTTTCTATTTTTAATGCTTTCTTTTAGGGTTTTAGATCCAATCATGCCTATGGTTGGCTAAACCTCTTAGCTAGGGCTAAGAGGTGACGCTTGTAGCGTGTTGGGATGGTTTTCTTACTTTGATTCTTATTTTTCTTGACCTCATTGATTTCTAATTTGAATTTAAGGAATATTTTCAGTTTTTTATGATTTATTATGACTGAAATTACAATAGATGTTGTGATAGCTTTGGATATCTTCTTTTCCTGTTTTGAGATTGTGAGATTGGTAAATCTTGTTGTTCACCATTGTCTCCTAGGCACGGTAGGATGATGGAATCCCTTCCAATCACCACAATAGTCCTTCATTGAAGACTAGATCAATGAAAAGTTTAGAGATTTGATTTAATTGCTTTATCTTCATATTGGATAGGATAGGACTCCAATTCCAATTATGTCTCTTGAATCAAAGTAAGGTAACATCTAAATAGTTAAAAGTGGATCCTTAGCACACTAGTTCCCACCTTTCAATTGATAGTTTAAATCAATATTATTCACAATTACTCTCTTTTATTTTAGATTTAGGTTTAGATCTTCTTCTAGTTTTAGTTCTAGCTATTTTCAGAATACGTACAAGTTTAGTCCTTGTGGATTTGACCTCGGTCTCACCGAGTTATTACTACATCGCGACCCTGCACTTGGGGTTGTGAACAAGTTTTTGGTGCAATTGCGGGGGACTACGGCTGCATTTTTTGAGATTAATTAGTATTAGAATTAGGTTAAGATTAGGTTTATTTTTCTGCTATGTTTTTTGGTTAGGATTTTTTTTGAAATTATTTTTAGAAACTAATATTGTTTTATATTTTGTAGGATCCTAACATAGCAACTCTTATTCGGTAATTTTATTCCAACCCTCTCTCTTACCTTTTCTAGACCTCTTATTTATTTTAGTTTTTCTGGTTTTCTTTTTTAGGTTTAGTTATTTAGTTACTCAAGGGCTGAGAGTATTTCATGCCCAAGTGGGTTCGTGACAACACCCTCCGTCTCTTGTGTGAAGGAGGATTAGTCGAAGGGTTGCCTATCCATCATTGGATTAGACACCACCTGAGATCCTCTGAGTTAGTAGAAGTAATATCTACACATGTAACGCCCTGAAATTCGGGAGTTGAGCATAACTCAGCTCCCAAGTTCCAAAACATCACTTATGCAACATATTTAATGAAAGATGTATGTTGACTATATTAGTGCATAAAACATGGAATAGATTAAGCCAAAACGCAGATATGATTCAGGGATAAGTGAATAAAGCAAGCGGAAGACTTATAGTAAAATGTGTACAAGTGTAAATCCCTGAAGTACATATACAAGCCAGATCGTATGAAAGTGTTATTTAACAAAATTATAAGTATCAAATTATATCATTTCAGTTTCTAAAAAAAAAATAATCCCAAAGATCCCGTGCATCAGACCGAGGCTCACTAGAACCCGTCTGAAAACTGCATATAGGAGAAGGCAGCCTCGTCGTCATCCAGCTCCCGCTCTGCCTCAGACGTCGCATCCACATCTGCAACATCAGGCCTAAGACAGAGTCTGGTGGGTGTTTAACACCGCCCCAGAAACGTGGGAGTGAGTGATCAACTCAGTGGAATAATAAGGCACTGGTTAACATGTTATTAGTTCAATCAAACAGTAATGATAAAGCAGGACAATTAAATAAATCCTAAGTACTCTTGTTAATGCAAGGATGAATGCAATATGATGCGTGCCCTCACGCGTACACCCTCAGCGTCTTCATCTTACGTTACGCATGACATCGCCTCAAAGTGCGCCACATCTACAAAGCACATGCAAATGCGGTGCATGAATATGATTACTAAGTTGTTATTAGTCCATTTCACACAGCCGGATTGGGAAGCTAAGATACCTTCCTCATGTCACCATTCAAACAGTGATCCATGTTAGGGTCGTCAATCCTAGTCATCTCATACGATCATATGTTTGAGGTCGTAGCAAAGGGCTCGTCACCAATCAATGCAGGCCTTTCATGCCTTTACTACCACAATTTGGCTCGTCACCTCCTTGCGGTATCCAGGTATGCTCGAGGTCACTACAAAGGGCTCGTCACCAATCAATGTAGGCCGACAGCACGAATATAGTGTCCCATACTACCATAATCGGCTCACGAGTTTAGTTGCTCATTGGTCACTACGGGGAGGCTCGTCACCCCAGCATAGGCCGACAGCTCGACCACGGTGTCCCATACCACCATGTCCGGCTCATGAGTCTTAGCGGATCAAGTACCATAGTTAATAGGATTTCACTGGTAAGTTCGGTACCCTAGATTCAAACAGTAGCGTCCAATACATGGTGAACATACATCGGACAATCGGGTTACTTGACGAACTCGACTAGCACGAGTGCACGTTGAATTGAACGACATAGAGTGCGCAAACACTCCGCGTGGCCAAACCACTGCCGCCAACTCTAATACGGCTCGGGTTCGTCTAATACGTCCTACGTGGCGAAGGCAATCTCAACCATGAATATAGGGTCAATTACCGATTTCCTGGACTAATGCATAGTCCCACACACCTTACACTACAACAGATATTCATATGGAATGTAAAACAGTAATGGAACAACAACTCAATCATGGTACATACGCATCTGAAGAATATCAACTTAACATAAATGTAAGCATAGGAGATGCTTAAATTTAAATAACTTGGAATGTAACTGCATAAAGGAAATCATGCACATCAATAGGAGTATTGAGAATCACCTCTCAACGCCCATAATTAGTGTAATAAGTTACACTTTAGATCATTCATGCATTTCTACAAACACTTAGCATACATGGAACAACATACATGACGTATGTTGAAATACATGCACTTAGACAATTCCTTTCACCAAGGAGTTGTCATACATGCATCTAGCTTAAATACATGACAAATAATCATGGCAAACACAAGTGCATAATTTATACGTATATGGTACTTTATAAATACACTTAGAATACACAAATCTCAGTATAACACATGCATATCAGGAAAATAATGTAAACACAACATTTGGCATGTGAAATCTCATCCATAACAAGAATAAATCACTAACTGGCGTTGAAAGCCTTGAAAACCATAACCTATACACTTAAAGTCCGCACCTTAAGCGAAGAAAGAACCACCGAACTGATTTAGACGAGTTGTCTTCGTCAACGGCGCTAGAATACCCTAAAACAAAGATAGACGTGAGATATAACAACACCAAAAACTAATCTAAGCTCTAACACAGGTTAGAGTTAGGTTAACTTACCCCAAAAGAACTCAGAATCGTCAGAAGAACGATTCAAAGTGAAGGTTCAAAGATGAAGAAGAACAAGGAGGAATCCAAGATGATTCACCAACTTATCTCTCTCACTTCCTCTCTCTTTTCCACTCTCTTTCCAAGCTAGGGTTAGAGAAAAATTCGTATGGAAAAGAGAGCTAGGGTTTAAGGACTATAAATAGGCCTATTCTTGATGAAAATAACTCTAGGGACAAGGTATACTTAGGTTATAACCAAAGTAAGCCTCACTCGATCCAACGAAGCACTTCTGGTGGGCCTATAACCACGAAAGGTCGGACTTAAGCTCACTGACCATGGATCTAGGTCGGGGTTTTCCGACCGGCTCTTCAGATCAGCCGTGGCGGACCACACTCAATTCAACGGTCACGGAATCTCGATCAGGTCCAGAAGCACTAGGACATGCCTGGGCCAACCATCCTGATCAGAGGGTGAAATTGGGTCAGAATCCAACGGTTAGAATGCTTAAAATCGTTGCGCAAGTGACACGACTCAGATTTCATAAAAAGCTTAATAAATTCCAACCGTTCTCACACTCTTCACTCCGAGCTCAAATAAATCGACCCAGAACATCACATGGACTTGATTTTCGAGGTGATAGTCAAGCCCAACTCGGTGACCGCAACAGCCTAAGATCATCGCTATCGGACTTTCGACGCGCGGTCCAAGTCCGATACAGATCTTCCAAAAATTCCCCAGAACAACTGGATTTAGCGATGGATCCCAGATTTCAGAGTAACGTAGCACTCACTAATCTACACGTTTAGAGCCATGCAGATACAATTTAAAGTGATTGATGCGAATTTCACAAGCAATCAAGTAAAGCGCTAATTACCCCAAAACAACTACTTAAGGAAAGATTAGCACAAAAAAAATTCCAAGGTCGCTACAACACATCAACCTCAACACCCAGTTGAGGAAGTCTAAGATGAAAATGAGGTGCATCATGCACCCTGTCTCGTACTCTATGAGATTATTTACAACTAGTGGGGGTGAGTACACTTTCCTGCATGATATTCCCATTGAATGTAGGAACTGTGGATGTTAAACCAGGGGTGATTCAACTCCTTCCTAAGTTTCATGGACTAGAATTTGAATCTCCATACTTACATATGAAAGAGTTTGATGAAATAATATCTACATTACACTTCCCAAACATGTCCAAGGACACAGTAAGACTAAAATTGTTTTCTTTTTCTTTGAAAGAAAAGGCTAAGTCGTGGCTACATTCCTTAAGACCACGATCCATTGGCACATGGGCTAGATGACAAGGGAGTTACTTAAAAAGTTCTTCCCATATCATAAAACGAATACCTTAAGGAAAGCTATCATGAATTTTGCACAATAAGAAGATGAGACCTTTTTCTAATGTTGGGAGAGATTTAAGGATCTCATAAATTCATGTCCACAATATGGCTACGAAACATGTAGGATAACAAGTTTTTTCTATGAAGGATTGACCTCATCCATGTGCCAATTTGTGGAGATGATGTCATGGGTAATTCATGAACAAGGAAGCCGATGATGCATGGGATTAGTTTGATAAACTCGCTGAAAATGCGCAATCATGAGATGCCTCCTCAAGAACTATCACTTCTAAGCTTACTCAATCAAAGGAAAGGGGAGGAATTTATGTTTTAAAAGAGGAAGATGATATAAATATAAGATTGGCCAAACTCGCAAGAAAAGCCGAGGCCGGGGAACTTAAGAAGGCAGAACCCGAAAAGGCTGCGAAAGTTGTTTGTGATATTTGTGTTTGCAACATACATACAACTGAAAATTGCCCAACAATTCCTGCTTTTCAAGAGATATTGAATGAGCAATCAAATGCCTTGAACAACTACCAAAGACCTTTCAGTGGTCCTACCTCAAATACATATAACTCAAGTTGGAGGAACCATCTAAATTTCAGTTAGAGGAATAGACAAACTGCTACTCCTTAAGGAATCCTTAACCAATTTGTAAATCAAAGAAAACCTCAAGAGGATCCGGCCTTAAAACACATGTAAAACCAAGAGCTTTTTTAATCATGGTATGCTGCTGTAACACCCCGAACTTTCTAGTGCTTGGGTGTTGCCATATAATCTAGTTTAGTATGAATGCAAACCTAACCTACTTAAATATTCACGTATGTTACAGCCCCCATCCATATGTTGACCCATCCGACCATTGACGTTCGAGACGAGCCATCACATCATCAGCACAACCTGTCGTTAGGACTTTGGTCACCTCGATAGATGAATCAAACCATCCAAAAAAATATTTAATAAATATATTAATTTTATTAATTATTATAAATTCTACACAAACATAGATCAAAAGGATTATGAATGTATTTTAATAATTTAATTACCAATTAAATAATGTATGAAGATGTATTGAAATAGAGTGATGTGTATGTACTTAATGTATGTAAAATATTATGAAAATAATATTATAATAAATAAAAAAATGAATAATAATTTTACAACATATGATTGAATTATAAATATTAGTGTAGTATTAAATATCTTTTATAAATACGTATACAAAATTATTAGATAATTTAACAAAGTTGTGTATTACTTTACAATTTTAAATATAGTGTTGTACAATTCCCAATTCATACATATGTATAGTATGATATTGTATACTATGAATTACACACTAGCAATTGTATCGCTAATAGCATGTAAATAGTAGTATGTTAATATTAAAATTATACTTATAAAGGTGTAAATTGTTTTAATTAAGGTAACTATAAGTAATGCACAATAGTAATAAATTTTATATTAATTGGCTAGAAATACAGGAACGAATGGCCCATTTAGGTCTTTTAACCATCAACGTTTAATTTCGGAGTGATCCGACCACTAAATTGACAGGAATCCGCCATTAGGGCGTGAAACCTAAGAGAATGGCCCACCTGGACCTTGGATATACCCCACCTTTGGTAAAAGTTCATGGTAGGGGCCACCAAATAGGATGGGCGGTGTGGATTTATCACAAACATCATGGTGGCCCCACTTGATGGGCCGCATGTACACAACTGGTGCAGACCCACTGTGCACTGGACGACCCTGGCCGGTCAGCACGAGTTGACTTGTGCCTAGCCAAAAAAGGGGAGAATTCCTCTCTCTCCCTCTGTTTTGCCAACCGACGGACGGGCGTCCGTTTAAGACGTCTGTGATCACCCAGCTGGGAGATCCGAACTGTCTATGTTATTAGATGGAAGGTGACGACCAAAACCATAGTTGGGTCACCTGACGTTACACACAGGTGTGCACACGAGAATGGATGCAAACAAGGCTTACAAACACAAGTTTTCCAAAACTAGAAACCGTTTTTCCCCCTTTTTCTTCGTCCAGTTAGCACGATCCATGTGAGGATCTCTCCTCCAATCCTAGCCATCCATCTTAAGCATTCTTAGCCCTCTATGTGTTGCAAGCGGTTTAGCTACAAAATCGGGACGACCATTAGTTTCATTTTTACCGGCTGTATTTGGAACCGTTACACAACAACGTGTTCTAGGCCTTTCATTTACAATCTAATGGCTTAGGATTATTAGAGGGACTCTATACAAGAGTTAGGGGTCGTGTGCAGCAGAGGCCCTCACCAGCTTTTTCAGGTTTACACGAAAACCGGTCGTTTTTCCTGGTCCTTCGAACCCACCCCCCAAACCATTACCAAGCTTTGAAAAAGCTTATCCACGAGCTCCGGGACATTCATTCGAATCATCTCATGTTGTTGCAATGAAGAAAGAAGCCTTCATTGGAAATCTGCCATTAATGACATTCATCTTCTCCACCGCTCAAATCGTGTTGAAATCAGTCGGGTAGTGTGGTTTTGTTGGGCGACGTCCCTTGTTGGACGTTCCATCTGGGAGGAAAGAGAGCGAAGAGAAAGAGGAAGGGAGAAGGGAAGGGTGCATGATACACCAGCTCGGAACGGGCCGAGTCGAGGTCGCGACTCAGGCCGAATACGGACTGGGTTCCGCCGAGTTGAACCACAACTGAGGTGAGTCCAGCCACCCCTGGACGTTTCAGAGGCCTTAAAGAAAGAGAAACAGAGAGAAGGAAAGAGAGTAAGAGAGAAAAGGGAGAAAGGAAGGAGAAGAGAGAGGGGGTTTGCTGTTGAGTTGATGTAATGTCTTGGAAAAATTTGTTCAAAGACCCGAGTACCACCTCAGGCAGAAATCACTAAGGATTGAATCATTTAGAAATTAGGCAAAAATTAATTAAGTACTAAATTGAATTAATTAGTGAATTAGCTTGAACCGCTTTCTATATGAACTGCAAGACCCAAAACTAATAGAATCACTAACTTAACATTACCTAGAAACCTAGGATCAATCTCAAAATCCAATTGCTCCCTAGAGTGCTCTGAAACTCTGTATCGGACTTGGACCGCACGTTAAAAGTCCGATTGTCGTGAAACCATATGGTTATGACTACCTTACTGGGCTTGACAACCATCTCGGGAATCAAATCCAAATAGTATCTAGAAACGCACAACTTGAACCCGAAGCGAAGTGTGTGAGAAACGCGAATATCTTTAGAAAATGAACTCAAATTTAAGCGAGTTGGGCCGTTCGCTTGCAGGCCAAGTTTAAGGTTTCAGACCGTTAGATTCTAACCCAACTACACCCTTGGATCAGGAAAATTTTCCTACACATGTCAGTGCACTTGTGGCCCTGATCGAGTGACGATGACCATTGAATTGAAACTGGTCCTCCACGGTCGATCCACTAATCTGATCAGACTGAAACTTTAACCTGACATAGATCCATTGTCAAGAAATTTTCTACAGACTGTAGGCGAGCGATAGACCTCCAGATGAGCTCCGTTGGCCCGAAACAGACATCTTTTGGCTATAACCTAAGTATACCATGGCCCTAGGGCCATTGACATCAGTTTTGGGCCTATATAAGGGCCTTAACCCACTCCTCTCTCATTCCATACGAATTTCCTAACCCTAGGAGAGAGAAGAGAGAAAGGAGAAGGAAAGTGTGAGGAGAAGAGAGAGCGAGTGAGAGATCGTTACTGGGATTCGATCCCACCACTCCACGTGCCGAATCATCCTACCTGTATCGCTACACCGGTGAATCTGAATCTATTTTTGGGTAAGAAATCCTAACCCTAATCTATTTTAGGGATTCAAATAGAGGAATTGGTGAAATGGCTAACCTATTTCATTGATTTAGGCAGTTATTGTGCCGTAGACAAAGGCATAGTGTTCGAACTGAGTTAGATACGAGTTTACCAATGAAAGGTGTAGACTATAAATGTTTAGGTTATGATTTTCAAGGCTTTCAATGTCAGTTAATGATTTATGACTAACTTGATTGCTGCCACATGTATTTAGATGCGATGTTTCCTGTATATTACACATATATATGAACTTTGTTGAATATAATGCATTCCATGTGTTTATTGAAATGTTTGAGTGAATATGGAATCATGGTTTGTACTTGCCATGATTATTGATTGAGAATACATGATTGTTGTATGTGTGACAACTCCTTATGAAAGGATTTGCTATAATATATGTTATAATAGATTTATTACATATATGTTGATATGTGTAGTCTAAGTATTTGATAAAATGCCTGAATGAGAAAATGCTTGTTGAAATGTATTGAATGAGGATGTTGAGATAGGATTCTCATCCACCTTATCTATAGTTATAGTTTCCTTCATGTAACCTATCTTACTACTACGTGATTTATGGGTGAAATGCATATGTATGACAACATGTATACTATGTGTTTGTTAAAATGCTCAAATGAGATTTATATTTGAATTTGCTGTCACATGCTGTTTGACTATCACATATGAATGCCTATTGCGTTTGAGTATGATTTGGACTGATACGTAGTTTAGGCGATCGGTAACGGCTTACGATCAGTGGCGAAACTTGTTCGCCACAATGGATAGGTTTGATGCATCCGAGTCGTACGGTGATTATCAATAGTGGTTAGGCTATGAGGAGTGCGTATGCGCTCCATATCGATTAATTCAATGTGTGCTCATACTAGTCGAGCTTGTCAAGTAACCCGATTGGCCTAATGTATGTTCACCATGTATGAACGCTTCTATTTGAATCTAAGGTACCACTTACTAATGAAAAACCCGTTTAAACCTTGGTACCATGATCTGCTAAGACTCATGAGCCGAGCATGGTGGTATGCGACACCATGATCGAGCTATTAGCCTACGCTGGGGTGACGAGCCTCCCCGTAGTGACCAGTGAGCAAACCAAACTCGTGAGCTAAATACGATGGTATGGGACACTATATTCAAGCTGTCGGCCTACGCTAAGGTGACGAGCCTTTCTCGTAGTGACCTCAAGTATAAACTAGGCCTATGCCGAGGTGACGAGCCTCCCGTAGCGACCTGAACTTGCTTGTCCACTGCTTTCAAATCAGGGGTGATGTTGCCTTATAACTTGCCTATTGTATGTGATTAGATAGGATTGATGGCCCTTGATGGATCATTGTTTGGGTAAATGATATAAAGGGAGGTACCTTAGCTTCCCGAATCTGCTGTATGAATAGGTCTAATTAAGAACTTGGCTAACATGACCATGCACCACATTGCACATGCCTTTAGCGTGGGTGTTGAGCACAGTGGGAGTTTAGCATGCACGACCGTGAGATGATGTCGCTGAAGGAGTGCAGGCGAGGGCATGTATTATTAATACATATCATCCTCGCATTAACCAGAGTACTTAGGAATGCTTGTTGTACTGCTTTATCATTACTGCTTGATTGAATTGATAACATGTTAACCTTTGCCTTATAGCTCCACTGAGTTGATCACTCACTCCCACTCTGGGTTGGTGTTTTAAAACACCAACCAAACTCTGTTGTAGTTGCAGATGATGGTGAGGCTTATGAGATGGAGCCTGTCTTCTACGGTGACGAGGAGGAATTCTCCTACATGCAACTCTCTGGCGGGTCTATGTAGACCTGGAGTTGCGTCACCGGGGCTACCGGGATATGGATTAGATGACATTACACTTTATCATTTTGTACATTTTGGAACTATACATGTAATTATTTAATCTGGCGACACGTTCATACTCTGGGGACTTACAATCACTTATATGCCTTATATATCTATTACAGTCTTCCGCTTGCGTAATCTAATTGCCTCTTGAAAAGGCTAAGCTATATGTCCTAGAGAGGGGTGAATAGGATTATGCCAAATTTAAGCTTTAGCAGCGGAATAAAAGAATATGATAGCCAATTAAAAAAAATCATTTCACAATGCTGAAAATGAAAAGCAACCTTAATAATCAAGAATTGAGAGGTTGATACAAATGCTGTTCTAAGGACAACCTTATACCATAAAAATCAAGGGTTTATGGCAGGACAACTTTATTTCTAGAACGGTCTTTATATCAAGAACTTAAACAAAAAAGGAATGAATAAATAGCAATGAATGTAAATAAATTGCAAGAATTTAAATCTAAATTATTACAACATTCCCCACTGTACTTGAAATGTAAATATTACAACATTCACATCCACACAAACATTCCACAATTCTGAATGATAAAAGATAGGAAAAATTAAACGAACATTCAAACTACAAGACACAAGAAATTATAGTGGTTTGCATGTGTGTACACCAACTGTTAAACAATAGCCAAACAGCTACTCCACTCCTAATATCCTCACACAGGGGATATCAGTGTTCACTATCAAAATAGGTTTCACATGTTCACCTAAAACCTTCACAATTGTGTCTTTTTAATTTAGGCTTACACAATCCTAAAACCCCACTTTCTGAGTTTTCTGGCTCTCCTCAGATAACCAACACAATGGGATTTTTCTAACTTAACCTCAAATAAAACCAAAATAATGAAATTTACAATAAATGTAAAATACTTGGATTTCTTCTTTGTAGTAGCCCAGAAGAACCAATCGGAGTAGAAGTTCAAATGTAGAATTTCAATGTCCAATGCTCACTTTGAAATGGTTCTAGGTTCTAATTGATTTTAAATTAAACCAGTTGGGCTAGATATATTTGATTTTGATTCCAAGAAGAAGGAATACAACAATTCCTCTTTTCAATTTAGATTGGAATATAGAAACAAAATTAAATTAAATAAGCTACAAAAGAGAATTTTAAATATGCACAATGTAGCTTAAAATAAACACAAACTTATCTTAGAGTAATGCCTTGATTTTCCTTGAATTGAATTTATCAAACTCTGAAATTCGTCGTCTATTTATAAATGCAAAAATCACGTCTATGTCTGGTCTTGGGAACCCTTCAACTGGTCATAAATGAAACGAATTTTTGAATTTTTAAGTAGGATTGAATCAGACTGTTGCACGACCGGTCGTAGGGTGTCTACGACTGGTCGTAGAATACCCACGACTGGTCGTAGGACTCAAAGATTGGTTGCTGTAGTTTGAATTAAAGAACTAGGACTGATCGAATGACTAGTCGACACTATTCACATGACCGGTCGAACAGAGTCCAAGACTGGTCGTAGATGAACAGAAAATTCTAAACAATTGCAACAAACTTAGGACTGGTCCTGAATTTTCTAGGACTGGTCGAGTTAGTGCTAGGAGTAGTTGAACAAGATCCCAGACTAGTCTTAGAATAGACCAAATACTTATAAAGTGATTCAATTTGAATTATGTTTTCAAAATGACCTACCCTATGGTCAATCTATGGTCTTTCATACCTGGAACATGAAGTATGGACATTGAAATACCATTTCTTCAGATGATAGATGACCTTGGAAGATTGTGAAGCTTAAGATCTCTATTCTCGATGTAACATTGAGCTTGAGATATTTTAGGGCTTATATTATACTTAATCTTGAGTTGTACTTCCTGTAGCTTGAATTTTACTTGACTTGGGTCTTAAACAAGATCACTTCTTTGTAGCTTGTACTTGCATTTCTTGAAATGGATTAAAGTAGTTCTTCATTCTTAACTTGAAGCATAGTGTTTAGAATGGTGATGCAGTGTCTTGATCATATATACCAATGAGCTACACAAGACATAGATTGATGTTTTGGCACCACAAACTTTGACAACCAAAGGAGCATAAAACCATAGCACTTACACCTCTGGAGTATGATATGCTGATTTTGGTATAATCTCACTCATGTTTAATGCACTAATATGGTAACATTTAATCATCATTATCTATGTTGCATAAGTGATGCGTTGGAAATCGGTAGCTGAGCTTCTGCTTGACCCCCAATTTTCAGGGCGTTATAGTTGACTCGACCGGAACCGAGTCCAGCCGAGTCGAGTTGGGTTAGGCTTGGTCCAGCAAGGAGAAAAGAAAATGGAAAGGAGAGAGAGAGAGAGAGAGAGAGAGAGAGAGAGAGAGAGAGAGAGAGAGAGAGAGAGAGAGAGAGAGAGAAGGAGAGCATGAGTTGCCGAGTCAACTCACCTGAGTCGTGATTAGGGGTTGTTGGAAACGGGTCAGGTTTGGAAGCCGACACGCTATGGAGTCGATTATTGTGGGTAAGCTCTCTCCTAGAACAAATTATTTTATTAGTATTATGATTGGTGTTACCCCGATAATCGTAATTATTGAATATGATTAGCCATTTGTAGATTGTGCACGTTAGTATTAGTTATCATAAGCAAAACCACAACTATTAGACATAGTAATTTATTTATCATCATTGGCAATGGGTTTCACTAATTAGTACCATCATAACGATCATTATAACCATGTTAGCTAATGCTAATTATATCATTAATAATAATGATTATGTTATTGTAATTATTTGTACACCAACTAAAATTCAAACCTTAAAATTGTCCTAGACCTAAACTTAAGAATGAAACCCTAAAAACCTAGGTAATCCAAATCCTAGGGTAAGACCTTAACCTTAAATAGTGTGTTAGGATTGGATCTAACTATAGAATTTCATAATTCATGGTTGGCCATAGTATCTATTACCATGACTAGGATTGATAGTTATGATTTAAAATCATTAGAAAATGTTATCACTTCCCTTATGGGATCAGACAAATACTTGTCGATATAATTATTACTGTTTGTCCTTATTGTATTATCATTAGAAAATATCCTATTATTATTGTTTGTATTATCTAAGAGATTATTAGTCATTATGAGTATATTAGATAATATTGGTATGTTAAATATAAACTTGTGAACCATCGTTACTAATATTAATGGATTGATACTCCTACTATGTATATTATTTGACCCATTATACAATAATAATAATAATGATAATAACATTAATAATAATAAGTTAGGATTCAAATCCTAAAATCTAAGTATGGGGCTAAGCCCTAGGATAAAACCCTAACTCTACATTAAAACCCTAAAAGATAATCCAAGGCTATGATCTTAAACCCTAGGTGGTATGTAGAACTTGGATCTAATTGTACATCCTGATTTATGGTAGGATTTGATTTTAAGGGAACGCGCATTCCCTAGCGATACTGGTAGGTGATGCAAACTATAAGGTGATGATTCTTCCCCTTGAGCTTTCCATTTTCACATTAGCTTAAGTTATAGTTTTTATTTTTATTTATAATTGATATCTCCATTTTATAGTCACATGTGTATTGTTAGAATTGAATTGCTACATTACATGCTTAATATTTATCCAACATATTCATTTATGCTTGTGGATTATTTGTGGATTGCTTATGGAACTTAAACTGGTACATTAGTGGAAAATCCCCACCTATAAATATACACCCATACTTGGAATGTAACCTGACCGGTTGTGATTGTAATGAACCTTCGGCTTAGTGGTTATTGAAAGGTGGTTTTAATTGACCATTGATGTGGGCCTACCATCCAGGGCTGTTGTGTCTAAGTGGTTTTCAAGGACGGTCTTTTATCGCATGGTTTTGATACTCGCCCTATGTGGCCTATTTTGATAATTACCATATATGGCTTGTTTTGATATCGTCCTATGTGACTTTGTTGTGGTATTTCCCTTTATGGGCTCAATATTTTATACTGTGCAACCATGCGATGGTAAGCCTCATATATTATAATATGATTGGCCACTAGTCAACGGGTTTCCATTAGACATCCTATGAAGGTAGTCTCATGAGTCGGGAATGGTGGTATGGGACCTATGCCCGTGTTGTCAGCCTACGCTGGGTGATGAACCCCCCGTAGTGACCTTTGAGCTGATAAACTCACTAGTTTTAATTGGAATAATAATGGTTTAGCTAATCATGTATCTATAGCATATTAACGATGATGGGTGACTAATTCTAGATGTTGTAGCATGTGCCCTTAGGATCACTAGGGTATTGTTTCGCTAGCTCTCAGACCACCAACTATCGATTTGTTTCGATTGGATGATTTTTCCAGGTTCGATGATTGCATGGGTGACGAGCCTAACTTCCGCACGGATGTGTATCCTTGGGGCGTGACTGCATTCACGCATCCATGCATCTAATAAGACCTGAATCGTGTATTGTTTTTTATGCTTTACTTTTATACTATTTCTTACCTAATGCGATGGTGTATAATCTTGAGGGGAATTTACACTGAGTTGGTCACTCATCCATCAAATATATAACCGTGCAGGTAGTGCAGGTGGCCCAGACGACATTCATGTTCATATTGATGAGGAGCAGGCTATGGTTAATAGGGATGCATGACTGTATTTGTTGAGAGCTGCTACAGGATTTCACATCCCAAGATTGTTGTAATTTACTTTATATCACATGTAATATTATTTCATTTTGAAATCGTAAAAATGGGGACATTGGTTTGTATAAGTCAATATGGGCAACCTCTTGTATATTCCAAATGTAAATGAAAATTTCCTTTATGTTTACTTGTCCATTCTACGCTCATCTGCTTACTCTGATAGTTGAATACACACACACACACACACACACACTTGAATCTGATCATCCTTTAAGGTTAACACTTGGGTTTTTGGGAAACAAGTCATATACTCAGGTACTGAAAACATGAGGTGTTACAGCTGCAAGCCTTTTAAGACCTTACAAAGGCCATATAAGGGCTCGATACAAAAAATTTGATTGGGGAGAAAGGGATCCTTCCGGCCCAGCCTCTCCTCAACCCAAAACTGTAATATGAAATAAGTGACCCAAGCTCTTCAAATCAGATGGAGCAGGCTAAGTCTATCACCACTCTTAGGAGTGGGAAGACTATTAACAAAACTATTCCGGTAAGGGCTGAAAAGCCTAAGGACCCAGAAGAAACTGAGAATGATAGACCTATCAATGCTCCACATGAGGAAGAACCAGAAAGAATGAGTAAGCCAATTGCACCATTCCCCAAGTGGTTGACTGCACCAAAACCTCTAGCTAACTCACAGGATATTCTAGAGGTGCTAAAACAAGTGAAAGTCAACATTCCTTTGCTGCATGCGGTGAAACAAATCTCCTCTTACGCTAAATTTCTAAAAGATCTATATGCTAATAAAAGGTGTCAAAACATTCAAAAGAAAAATTTTCTGACAGAAAAGGTGAGTTCCAGCCTCAAGCAAGATATGCCACAAAAATATAAAGATCCTAGTAGCCCAATTATCACCTGTATCATTGGAAATCACCAAATTGAGCATGCACTTCTTGACTTGGGGGCAAGTGTAAATCTGATCCCTTATTTGGTTTACGAACAATTGGGTCTAGGTGAATTAAAACCCACTCAGACCATATTACAACTTACCGATCGCTCAGTTCATGTACCGAGAGGGTGAAATAGTAGTGAAGACTGCTTTAGTCGAAGTAGGGATATGTCAATGTCCTAGAGAGGGGTGAATAGGACTTTTTAAAGTTTTATGATCTATTTAAAGCCCTATAACACTAATCCTAATAACAGACACATATTAGGATTACTCAAAAATAACTCTATTGGCTTCCAAGCCCGGTAGAGGATCCAATCACAAACTATTTAAGAAGTAAACAATATTCAACTTAGTTTATGATGGATATAACTATGTAAGTGTGTGAGGTGTGATCACAGATATTTAGATATGAAAATATTAATGCAAGTCACACAAACAAAAGAATAGCAATATCAAACACAATCATTTTTAAAGTGGTTCAATTACTTGTCTACTCCACTCCCAGTAACCGCACTCAACCCTTGAGTGTACCAGATTTTATTAAGGAGGTTTCACAGCAGTTCACCTCAAATGTAAGGTTTTAAATTAGGTTCACCTTCAACCTTTACAACCTACACTGAGGTCGACTGTTTATGCTCTCACGATCAAGGGTCAACACAACGCACCCACGTTTAGGCACATTGGCCAAGGATCTTCCACAAGACCCTGAGGTTTCACTCGGTTCACCTCTAACCTAAGGTTTTAGACAGGTTAACCTTCAACCAAATGTTTATGCTCTCCACAGAGCAAGGGTTCACACAACGCACCCACCACGTACACTCCTGCCGGAGGCCTCCTATGAGGGCTTGAAGGGGTAAGAAATTCATCGGACCCAATCCTAGAGAGGAATGATTACAAGTGTCCTCTGGACTCTAATAACTTACAAATAAGTGAATGAGTCCCACTCAGCACATTGACGAAGATCTCCTCCTTGTTGATGAAGAGTCTTCGACTTCTTTGATCTGCAACACAGATGATGTACTAATACAAGGCTTCGGGTTGGGTCAAGGTTAGAACGGAATCCTACTCTATAAAATATTTTCCTATAAGGAAGATAGAGTGGTTCCAATTATGCATTCAAGGCATCCCAGCTTAATGATTTGCCATTAAGATAGTTACTGGAGGATCCTTGAATGCGGAAGTTCATTCCCCAATCCACTCTATTGAATATTAATGATGAGGGTGGATTGGAGGATGAACTCCCTTGAGAGAAAGAGCTTTAGGTAAATGATCTAAGGCTTGAAACACACAAAAGCACTCTCTTCTTTCTCTGCCAGCAACAATAGACAAGTTTTCTTTAAATAGGCAAAAGGTTCCAACGGATATAAAACAGTCACATTTATGACAGAGTCGGATATCATCGAGCGTATACTCTCGATAGCATCGATGGTCCGCTCGATGACACAAACTCAATGTCATACGCTTTTGAAACCTTTAGCCAACTAGTCGATGGAATCGAAACACTTGTCGATGTCATCGGATTTCAAACTCTGATTTCATCGATGAGAGGTTTGATTCATCGATACTTGAAAGCGAGAGAGAGTTGCTATCGATGAAATATTTCAGGTTTTCAAGAATGATCGAGGGACCATCGAGATCATCGGAATTTGAATATCAATGATATCGATATCAGAGTCGAGGCATTGATAAGTCCAGCGGATTTCTCATTAAGCTTGCTGGACAGTTTATGTCTTTGTTCGATGCAATCGACCTGGTACCAATGTCATCAATATTTGAATATCAATTTTATCGAGAGACCCCCGATCATAGATTAACCATCCTGAAATATTTTGCTGGAAGAACTTGACACCCTAGACCGATCTCATCGAGAGCCTTCCGATATTATCGCGATTTGAATTTCGATAGTATCGAGGAGGCTTCGATATATCGATGCATATATGATATTCTTAAGGAAAAATAGTTGCGCCAAAAATCTGTCTATCGATATTATCGAGTCACCTTCGATGGACTCGAGATTCAAATGTCGATGATATCGATATGTGGATCGATACATCGATAAATCAGTCCAAAGATGTATGCGATTGCTGGACACCTTTTGTCCTCTTTTCGATGATATCTGTTTAGGCATCGAGGACATTGACAGAGAAGGTTGATCATATCGAGATATGTAACGATAAAATCGGCAAAGCAAGAAAACTTAGAGATTTTCTGATTTTTGAAAAAGTTTTCCTACTTGAAAACCCTATAATGTTCTAACTTGTTTAAGGGTTTTATTCACCTGGTGTTTTAGGATTTGGGATGTGAGGCTTTAGATTTACCTATGGCAAGCTTGCACACATCCGGTTGAGGCAGACGCTTGAATTGATCTTCCTATGAGGCTCTGTAATCTGACTGACCCATCACACACGCTAATTGACAAACCAGGGCACTTTTAATCTCCCCCTTTGTCAATTATGTAACAAAATACCAAAACACCCTAGAACAATATCTAGATAAACACATCCTAAATTGTATGTACATGCTTTTTACACAATTTTACAATTTCTAATGAAACCATGTACATAACCTAGTATCTGCTCCCCCTAACTATAAAACTCCCCCTTGCTTAGTGCAGCTGCTCCCCCTATCACCTGTAACACCATTCAAGCAGATATACAATTTTCCATTCAGGGTGTTTTGAATTGTTCTCCGCCTTTTTGTCAGTTATTGAGAAAGATATAGCAGTTGATATTGACTGAAGTGTGATTTATTTGGGAGTACCAACATTCAAAGGAATATGCATATAACAGATAGATATAAGATGATTGAGTCAGTTTAATCAGACATCATTTACAACAAGTATGTATGCATATCAGATAGAATAGAGCAGTGATATAGCAGATAAATTAGTAAAAAAAATCACATGCATTCCATATTAGATACTAGATAAACCAGGGGATCACATATATCAGAATGGCAGTAAAGAGGAGTGGATTATAATCAGCCATTTCCAAAATTGTCCAAAACATATACTGCCCTAGACAGTAGTAGATTCCTAACCAAATTGACAAGCCTGCTCATAGGCACCCAAAATTTAAATGTCAGTTCTTAACCCATCCATGGGTAACATGTCCAAAAAAAACTGTTTAGATGGTGCAGGTTAGTGGGCGATCACATACACTTATGAGTACGCAGAACATCCAAAAAGATATTAATATTCATACGCAGTAATGAGAGTGAAGTGTGTATGATAGAGCCTAAAGATCAGTACTTATGGAGCCGAGGAGGATGGTGCCATATCATCTCGTCGACAGGTGAATAGCTCGACTAACTGTTGTACTGTCTGCTGCACTCCTTGGACCATCCATTCCAAAACAATAAGTCTCTCATGCACTGAGTGGATATCCTTCTGAATTGCCCCAATCCTTTTTAGTTTGAACCATTTGGCATACCCAGGCGTTGACGTTGATGGTGCTTGATCAGGTCCAGGGGGTTGATCTCCACCCATTTCAGTTCCTTCAATGGGAGCGTCGCTTTCATCTCCTACTTCTTCTGCTTGAAGCTCTTCCTCAGATGGATCCTCAGGGTATTTATGGAACTTCAAATCCATTCTTCGAATATTATTTTTGTTGAAGCTTTGGAGAGGAAGAACCAGATCAGTGGTCATTGGAAAGCTGATGGCATTGCAGACCATGTTTATGATCCAGGGATAGGGCAGATGAAGATCCCTGGATGTATGGATGGCGTTTACCAACTGATAGACAAGCAGAGTCGGAAGACAGATCTTTATCCCTTTAGCAATTGAGTACACTAGCATGGTCATGAAACCCGTGAGATCGGACCGGTTGGTACTTCTGGGATATATATTTGTTGTGAAGATATCATGCAGAACCCGAAATCTTGGTTCCATGTACCTAGATTTCGACACATTCCCTTGATACCAAGGGATGTCCCTACCATAACAAAGGTACTTAGTTACCATGGACCGAACTTCAACATCTTTGAGATCCATTTCTGGGAGACCCTCAAGTGCCATTGTTAGACCAAGGATATTTGCCATTATAGCAGGCATGATCAACACATCATCTCCATCCAGAGAGACCATGACAGACAGAGGGTCCGACATAGGTGAGTGAACGCGGCAAGGAAGTTGTTTGTTTGTTCGAGTTGGCATCGCCCATCGAAATCTTGAACAGGTAGCCAATTGATTATAGCAAATAGAGGTTCGAGATTGTATGGCTTTAGACAATCCTTGTCTACCTTTCTCTCGTGTATGAGCTTCTTACCCGTGTATTTTGGTGGTCGTGAAGGTACTTCAGCCGGAGGCGGTGCCGGTGTTTAAGACTGGGACCCACCACATGAAGTTTGTCAAGATCTTTGACGGGTGGGGGTCCCACGTTCCAGGTCCCTTGTACCTCCTTTTGAAGCAAGTACTTTTTGTCGAGTGGATCTCGATTACTCACCCTGACCGGATACTTTTCCTTTGTCTTTTCCCATGTGGACAAAAAGAGGATTTGAGCAATTTGAGAAATAGGACAAAGTCCAATGAAAATACCCAAAAAGAATGACCCTTGATGATTAGAAAGGTATTACCATATTTTTGGAACTTCTGGGGCTATTTGACAATGTACCAAACCGTCCAGTTGAGAGGAGCACGAAGGGAGGAGAACCGGAAACCCTGGAATAAAATCCGTTTTTCACGCTCCACCGACTTATATCGAGCGGCATCTATCGATATCATCGATCCTTGTTTCAATGATATCGGTATGCTCTTGATCGATTTTATCGAGCCTGTCTTCGATATCATTCTCGATCATATGGCTTTTCACATTCCAAAGGGTTATCGATCATATCGACCCTTGATCGATTAATCGGGAATGATATATTGACAGTCGTATCTCCGGTGAATGATTTTTCATTTTTAGCATTCAGGCGATCCTTCAAGTATACTGATAGAACTTCTATGAATCAATAGTATACCAAGCAGAATTGTGTACTATGCACATCAAAATTATAAACACTTGAATGTTTATATATACAAAAAGATTGATGTAAGGAACCTCAGATATATCAATTGAAGCTCACCAAAATTACATCATTTCAACAAATATTCAGATCTAGATGCATGACCTGGACTTGTTTTTCTATGCTTGACATTTTAGGGTATAGAGTTCAGCTTTTCTTTCACTATCCATTTTGGAACAGAATTCTTTACTGTGGTAGATTTAGTCTTTATCTCACCCACTTGATCCAATTACTCCTTCATTCTGTCTTTCCCTTTAAGTGGTGATAGATGAGTATATTTCCTAGATGGACTTTTGTCATTTCGTATTTCTCTGGCTGGTGTGAATTTACCAATGTGATTTTGACCAATGTTATGTGAAGTCCTTCTAGGTGTCAAGCATTCAAACTTATAATGACCCATATCACCACATAAATGACAAAGTGGGGAAGTTCTCATATTGCTACCTGAAGCAGCAAGTTTTTCAGATGTTGGGGCTTTATTTCCAGTTTTCTTTTTAGTTTTCCCGTACCCTAGGCCACTCTTGTCTTTTCCTTGTCTTCTCATCCCTAACAATTTTTCTAGTTTTTCACCACTCTGAGAAAATTTATAGTTTATTTTAGCAAATTTTTTGGATTTTTCCAAGTTAAACCGGAGTGTGTGATTCTCATTCTGGAGGTGCCTATTTTAATCTTCTAATAATTCAATTTGTTGGATAAGCTTTGATGAGTCAGTTTTTAGGGATAGGTTGATTCTTTCCAACTTGCCATTATCTGAATAATATTGATGCAGATCATTAATTATATGTTAATTAATTTTCGATGTTTTGTCCAGATCTTTTTGCAGCAGCTCCTTCTTGTTTTTAGAAATTCCTAGTCTTTTAAGAATGTTGATGCTATGAATATAAAGCTGATTGTATGCATCTTATAATCTGTCTTGATCTTCTTCTTCTTCTTTTTCTATTTCCTCATTATCTGACAAAAATGATTCAGTGCCTTGTTGTTCTTTTTCGATTTCAAATTCACTAGGAATGATTGGAGTAGTGGAGACCATAAGAATTTTCAAAGATTTTTGGTCTCCATCACTCTCTGAGTCACTAGATTTTGAGTCTGACTCTTCTGTATCATCCCATGTGGCAGCCATCACTTTGCCCTTAGTTTTTCTGTTGGGGCATTCAGTAGACAGATGTCCATACTTCTGACAGGCATAACATTGTGGTTCTTTGGTCTTTTTACCAAATTTACCCGTCGAAGTTTTGTTGTCCACCCATCTTCCTCTGGAAGGTCGGCCATGATTCTTTTGGAAGAATTTCCCGAATCTTTGTGCTAATAAAGCCACTTCCTCATCTTCATCATATTTTTCACTTCCACTGTCCTCATTTGTTGTTCTCTTTAAGGTTTTTAGGACAGTTGTTTTGGATTTAGAGATTTGTTTGAAGTATAGTTCAAAAGTTTGTAGAGAACCTATCAGCTCTTCTACTTTCATTTCATCAATATTCCTACACTCTTCAATGGTTGTTACCTTGGGATTAAACTGTTCCGGTAGTGATCTCAGTATTTTCCTACAGATTTTAGATACCGGAACTTTATCTCCCAATCTACACATGGAGTTGCAAATGAAATTTAACTTTGTGAAAAACTCCATAAAGGTCTCATGCTCTTTCATTCTGAGATTTTCGAACTGTGAAGTTAGGAGTTGAAGTTTAGATCTCTTTACAGTGCTTGTGCTTTCATGGGTTGTTTCTAATAGATTCCATGCTTCTTTGGATGTCCCACATATACTTATTTGATTAAATATATCCTGGGACACGGCACAGTAGATGGCGTTCATAGCTTTAGCTTCAACAATCTGTCTTTCTTTATCGAACGTCATCCACTTTTCTTTATGTTTAGGTTTTGAGATAGTTGTGCCACTGTTAAGTACAATTTGTTCAGTTGGTGACACATATCCACTTTCAACTATATCCCAAACATCGTGATCCAAATATCTCCAAAAGTAGTGCATCCTAGCCTTCCAGTATGCATAATTTGAGCCATCAAATACTGGAGGTCTAGTGACCAATGAGCCCTCTCCTTTGGCCATATTCCCAACTTCAGTCAAGATCACTCTCTAGGCGGTGAAGCCCTTAAAGAGAGACCCTCTCTGATACCAATTGAAATAGCAGTGAAGACTGCTTTAGTTGAAGTAGGGATATGTCAATATATCCTAGAGGGGGGTGAATAGGACTTTTTAAAGTTTTATGATTTATTTAAAGCCCTATTGCACTAATCCTAATAACAGACACATATTAGGATTACTCAAAAGTAACTCTACTGGCTTCCAAGCCCGATAGAGGATCCAATCACAATCTATTTAAGAAGTAAACAATATTCAACTTAGTTTATTATGGATATAATATGTAAGTGTGTGAGGTGTGATCACAGATATTCAGATATGAAAATATTAATGCAAGTCACACAAACAAAAGAATAGCAATCTCAAACATAGTTATTTTTATAGTGGTTCGACTACTTGTCTACTCCACTCCTAGTAACCGCACTCAACCCTTGAGTGTACCAGATTTCACTAAGGAGGTTTCATAGTGGTTCACCTCAAACCTAAGGTTTTAAATCAAGTTCACCTTCAACCTTTACGACCTACACTGAGGTCAACTGTTTATGCTCTCACGAGCAAGGGTCAACATAACGCACCCACTTTTAGGCACACTGTCCAAGGATCTTCCATTAGACCCTGAGGTTTCACTTGGTTCACCTCTAACCTAAGGTTTTAGACAGGTTAACCTTCAACCAGATGTTTATGCTCTCCACAGAGCAAGGGTCCATACAACGCACCCACTATGTACACTCCCGCCGGAGGCCTCCTATGAGGGCTTGAAGGGGTGAGAAACACTTAGGACCCAATCCTAAAAAGGAATGATCACAAGTGTCCTCTGGACTCTAATAACTTACAAATAAGTGGATGAGTCTCATTCAGCACGTTGACGAAGATCTCCTCCTTGTTGATGAAGAGTCTTCGACTTCCTTGCTCCGTAACACAGATGATGTACCAATACGAGGCTTCGGGTTGGGTCAAGGTTAGAACGGAATCCTACTCTATAAAATATTTTCCTATAAGGAAGATAGAGTAGTTCCGATTATGCATTCAAGGTATCCCAGCTCAATGATTTGCCATTAAGATAGTTACTAGAGGATCCTTGAATGCGGAAGTTCATTCCCCAATCTACTCTATTGAATATCAATGATGAGGGTGGATTAGAAGATGAACTCCCTTGAGAGAAAGAGCTTTAGGTAGATGATCTAAGGCTTGAAACACACAAAAGCACTCTCATCTTTCTCTGCTAGCAATAATAAACAAGCTCTCTTTAAATAGGCAAAAGGTTCCAACGAATATAAAACGGTCACATTTTTTACAGAGTTTGATATCATCGAGCGGGTTCGATATCATCGAGTGTATACTCTCGATAGCATCGATGGTTCGCTCGATGACACAAACTCAATGTCATACGCTTTTGAAACCTTTAGCTAACTGGTCGATGGAATCGAAACACTTGTCGATTTCATCAGATTTCAAACTCTGATTTCATCAATAAGAGGTTTGATTCATCGATACTTAAAAGCGAGAGAGACTTGTCATGAAATATTTCAGGTTTTCAAGAATGATCGAGGGACCATCGAGATAATCGAAATTTGAATATCGATATCAGAGTCGAGGCATCGATAAATCCTATGGATTTCTCATTAAGCTTGCTGGACAGTTTATGTCTTTGTTCAATGCAATTGACCTGGTACCGATATCATCGATATTTGAATATCTATTTTATCGAGAGACCCCTGATCATAGATAAACCATCCTGAAATATTTTGTTGGAAGAACTGGGCACCCTAGACCGATCTCATTAAGAGCCTTCCGATATTATTTAGATTTGAATTTCGATGGTATCGAGGAGGCTTCAATATATCGATGCATATATGATATTCTTAAGGAAAAACAATTGCGCCAGAAATCTGTCTGTTGATATTATTGAGTCACCTTCGATGGACTCGAGATTCAAATGTTGATGATATTGATATGTGGATCGATACATCGATAAATCAGTCCAGAGATGTATGCGATTGCTGGACACCTTTTGTCCTCTTTTCGATGATATCATTTTAGGCATCGAGGACATCGACAAAGATGGTCGATCATATCGAGATGTGTATCGATAAAATCGACAAAGTAAGAAAACTTAGAGATTTTCTGATTTTCAAAAAAGTTTTCCTACTTGAAAACCCTATAATGTTTTAACTTGTTTTAAGAGTTTTATTCACCTGGTGTTTTAGGATATGGGATGTGAGGCTTTAGATTTACCTATGGTAAGCTTGCACATATCCGGTTGAGGCAGACGCTTGAATTGATCTTCCTATGAGGCTCTGTAATCTGACTAACCCATCACACACACTAATTGACAAACCAGGGCACTTTCAATCTCCCCCTTTGTCAATTACGTGACAAAATACCAAAACACCTAGAACAATATCTAGACAAACACATCCTAAATTGTGTGTACATGCTTTTTACACAATTTTACAATTTCTAATGAAACCATGTACACAACCTAGTATCTGCTCCCCCTAACTATAAAACTCCCCCTTGCTTAGTGCAGCTGCTCCCCCTATCACCCGCAACACCATTCAAGTCGATATACAATTTTCCATTCAGGGTGTTTGAACTGTTCTCTCCCTTTTTGTCAGTTATTGAGAAAGATATGGCAGTTGATATTAACTGAAGTGTGATTTATTTGGGAGAACCAACATTCAAAAGAATATGCATATAACAGATAGATATAAGATGATCGTGTCAGTTTAATCAGACATCACTTGCAGCAAGTATGTATGCATATCAGATAGAATAGAGTAGTGATACAGCAGATAAAATAGTATAAAAAAATCATATGCATTCCATATTAGAAACTAGATAAACTAGGGGATCACATATATCAGAATGGCAGTAAAGAGGAGTGGATTATAATCAGCCATTTCCAAAATTGTCCAAAACATATACTGCCCCAGACAGTAGTAGATTCCCAACCAAATTGACAAGCCCACTCATGGGCACCCAAAATTTAAACGTCAGTTCTTAACCCATCCATTTGTAACATATACAAAAAAATTTGTTTAGATGGTGCAGGTTAGTGGGCGATCACATACACTTATGAGTGCGCAGAACATCCAAAAAGATATTAATGCTCATATGTAGTAATGAGAGTGAAGTGTGTATGATAGCGCCAGAGATCAGTACTTATGGAGCCGAGGAGGATGGTGCCATATCATCTCGTCGATAGGTGAATAGCTCGACTAACTGTTGTACTGTCTGCTGCACTCCTTGGACCATCCATTCCAAAACAATAAGTCTCTCATGCACTGAGTGGATATCCTTCTGAATTGCCCCAATCCTTTTTAGTTTGAACCATTTGGCATACCCAGGCGTTGACGTTGATGGTGCTTGATCAGGTCCAGGGGGTTGATCTCCACCCATTTCAGTTCCTTCAATGGGAGCGTCGCTTTCATCTCCTACTTCTTCTGCTTGAAGCTCTTCCTCAGATGGATCCTCAGGGTATTTATGGAACTTCAAATCCATTCTTCGAATATTATTTTTGTTGAAGCTTTGGAGAGGAAGAACCAGATCAGTGGTCATTAGAAAGCTGATGGCATTGCAGACCATGTTTATGATCCAGGGATAGGGCAGATGAAGATCCCTGGATGTATGGATGGCGTTTACCAACTGATAGACAAGCAGAGTCGGAAGACAGATCTTTATCCCTTTAGCAATTGAGTACACTAGCATGGTCATGAAACCCGTGAGATCGGACCGGTTGGTACTTCTGGGATATATATTTGTTGTGAAGATACCATGCAGAACCCGAAATCTTGGTTCCATGTACCTAGATTTCAACGCATTCCCTTGATACCAAGGGATGTCCCTACCATAACAAAGGTACTTAGTTACCATAGACCGAACTTCAACATCTTCGAGATCCTTCCTAGGACACGCCGGATTTTGTAGACGATTTATAAAGGACTTTAGTCATCTCTCTCGTCCTTTATGTAATCTCCATCAAAAGGATATATCATACGAGTGGACTGAGCAATGCCAGGAAGCTTTTACTAAGCTTAAGAATATGTTGACAACCGCACCTATCATACTACCACTCGATTGGAGTATTCCCTTTTGAAATTATGTGCGATTCGTCCGACTATGCTATTGGGGCGGTATTAGGCTAGAGAAAAGAGAAGAAGCCATGTGTGATTCATTATGCGAGTAATACTCTAAATTCTGCCCAAGTGAGTGTTGAGAGTTAAATATTGCACATTTTCCCCTAGTTATTCCTTAGTTTTATAAACATGATAGTGTTTAATCTTCTAATTATGCATATTTTCGTGTGCGAAGTGATTTCGAGAGCTTAAGGTGAAATTGATGCCAAAAGGAAGATGTATGCTCAAAAGATTACTAAATGAAGATTTGGAGATTTGGAAGTCATTAATGAAAAATTCATATGCCAAAGATCCAAGAAAACCAACTGAGAAATGAAGAGAATCAAAGATTTGAAGTAAAGAAAAGGAATCTTAAAATTGTCTTAAAAATAAACATATTCCTAAAATTATCTTGAACAAGCATATTCTGAAAATATGAATAATTTTGGGAAACTGCATAGAGTGTGTAAATTTGAGGTGGTTTAAACTCCGAGCATATTTTGAGAAACTGCGCAGAGTGCGTAAATTTGAGGCGATTTCTCTGTTTTTCCCACTCGGTGAGAAAGTTGGAGTTCCACAACTAGAAATAGGACTCCCTAGGATGCTCCAAAGCATCTTCTAGGGTTTGAAAAGGTCTCAAGGAGCATGGTAGTGGAGCAACCGCCAAAGAGTTTTTCTTCTTCCCTAGTTTATTTTTCATGATTTATTTAAGAGATTTAGTTTCAATCATATTTATGGTTGGCTAAACCTCTTAGCTAAGGCTAAGAGGTGAAGCTTGTAGCATGTTTGGATGATTATCTTACTTTGATTCTTGTTCTTATTGAACCTCATTAGTTTCTAGTTTAATATTAAAGGAATATTTTGAGTTTTCTATGATTTATTGTGACTCAAATTACAATAGATGCTGTGATAGCTTTGGATATCTTCTTTTCTTGTTTTGAGATTGTGAGATTGGTAAATCCTGTTGTTCACCATCATCTCTTAGGCATGGTAAGGTAATGGAATCGTTTCCAATCTTCACAATTGTCCTCCATTGAGAATTAGGTCAATGAAAGGTTCAGCTTTGATTTAAATTACTTTATCTTCTAATTAGATATGATAGGAGTCTAATTCCAATTGTGTTCCTTGAATCATGTAAGGTAGCATCTTGATAGCTACAAGTGGATCCTTGGCACCCTAATTCCCACCTTTAATTGATAGTTTGAACATTATTCATAATTACTCTCTTTTATTCTCGAATTCAGATTTAAATCTTCTTCTAGTTCTAGTTCTAGTTTTAGTTCTTTTTAGAATACGCACAAGTTTAGTCCCTGTGGATTCGACCTCATTCTCACGAGTTATTACTACATCACGACCCTACACTTGGGGTTGTGAACAAGTTTTTGGCACTGTTGCCAGGGACTACGACTATGTTTTTTTAGAATTAATTGGTATTAGAATTAAGTTAAGATTATGGTTTATTTTTCTGCTATGTTTTTAGGTTAGGATTTTTTTCTGAAATTATTTTTAGAAACTAACATTATTTTCTTTTTTGTAGGATCCTAACATAGCAACTCTTATTCGGTAATTTTGTTCCAACCCTCTGTCTTATCTTTTTTAGATCTTTTATTTGTTTTAGTTTTTTTAATTTTCTTTTTAGGTTTATTTATTTAGCTATTTGAGGGCTGAGAGTGTTTCTTACCCAAGTGGGTTTGTGATAACACTCTGTCTTTTGAATGAATGAGGATTAGTCAAAGGGTTGCCTATCCATCATAGGATTAGACACCACTTGAGACCCTCTGAGTCAATAGAAGTGATGGCTACAAATTAATCTCAAACTCCAGTTGAGGAAGTTTAAGATGAAAACGAGGTACAGAATGCACCCCTACCTCGGAGTGAGTACACCTTCTTACATGATATTTCTATTGAATGTAGGAACTGTGGATATTAATCTAGGGGTAATTCAACTCATCCCTAAGTTTCATGGAATAGAATCTGAAAGTCCATACTTGCATATGAAAGAGTTCGATGAAATCATATCTACATTACACTTCCCAAACGTGTCTGAGGACACAGTTAGACTGAAATTGTTTCCTTTCTCTTTAAAAGAAAAGGCTAAGTCATGGTTACATTTCTTAAGACCAAGGTCCATTGGCACGTGGGCTGAGATGACAAAGTAGTTCCTTAAAAAGTTCTTCCCCTATCATAAAACAAATATCTTAAGGAAAGCAATCATGAATTTTGTGCAAAAAGAGGATGGGACTTTCTTCCAATGTTAAGAGTGATTTAAGGATCTCATAAATTCATGTCCACAACATGGCTACGAAATATGGCGTATAACAAGCTTTTTCTATGAGAGATTGACCTCACCTATGTGCTAATTTGTGGAGATGATGTGTAATGGGGAATTCATGAATAAGGAAGCTGATGATGCATGGGATTATTTTGATAAATTTACAGAAAACGCGTAATCATGGGATACATCTTCAAGAATTACCACTTCTAAGCCTACTCAATCAAAGGAAATGGGAGGAATTTATGTTCTAAAAGAGGAAGATGATATAAATGCAAGAGTGGCCAAGCTCACAAGAAAAGTCGAGGCCATGGAACTTAAAAAGGAAGAACCTAAAAAGATAGTGGAAGTTGTTTATGGTATTTGAGCTTGTAATATACATACAACTGAGAATTGCCCAACAATTCCTGCTTTTCAAGAAATATTGAATGAGCAATCAAATGCCGTAAACAACTACCAAAAACCTTTCAGTGGACTCATCTCAAATACATATAACTCAAGCTAGAGGAACCATCCAAACTTCAGTTAGAGAAATGGACAAACGGCTACTCCTCAAGGGATCCTTAACCAATTTCTGAATAAAAGGAAACCTTGAGAGGATCCGGTCTTAAAACATATACAAAACCATGAGCTTTTTAATCAGGGTATGCTGCAAGCCTTTCAAGACCTTGCAAAGGCCATACAAGGGCTTGAAACAAAAAATTCGATTGGGGAGAAAGGGATCCTTCCAGCTCAGCCTCTCCTCAACCCAAAACAACAATATGAAATCAGTACCCAAGCTCTTTTAAATAGATGGAGCAGGTTAAGTCTATCACCACCCTTACGTGTGGGAAGACAATTGACAAATTTATTCCGGTGAGGGCTGAAAAGCCTAAGGACCTGAAAATATATGAGAATGATAGACCTAGCAATGCTCCACATGGGTTAGAACCGAAACCTCAAAGTAAGCCGATTGCGTCATTCCCTCAACGGTTGATTACACCAAAACCTCTCTCTAACTCTCAGGATATTCTAGAGGTGTTTAAGCAAGTAAAGGTCAACATCCCTCTACTGAATGTCGTTCAATAAATCCCTTCATATGCCAAATTTCTGAAAGATTTATGTATGACCAAAAGACAGCAAAACATACAAAAGAAAATCTTTTTGACAGAAGATGTGAGTTCCATCCTCAAGCAAGATGTGCTACAAAAATACAAAGATCCCTCTAGCCCAACCATCACTTGTGTACAGATTGAGCATGCACTTCTTGAGGATAATGTGAATACCTCCTGATAACAACAACGTCAACTCAATCCAAATATGAAAGAAGTGGTTAAAGCTGAGGTAATTAAGTTGTTAGATGTGAGTATCATATACCTTATATCCGATAGTAAATGGGTTAGTCCAACTCAGGTAGTTCATACGAAGTCTGAAATCACCATCATAGCCAATGCTAGCAACGAACTCGTGCTAACTAGAGTTACTATTGGTTGGCGAATGTGCATTGAGTACAGGAAGTTGAATATCATTACAAGGAAGGACCACTTCCTTTGCCCTTCATTGATTAAATTTTGAAAAGGCTAGTCGGTCACTCTTACTATTGCTTCCTTGACAGATATTCAGGCTACAATCAGATAGAGATAGCTCTTGAAGATCAAGAGAAGACAATATTCACATGTCCCTTTTGGCACCTTTGCTTACCGAAGGATGCCATTCGGATTATGTAATGCCCCCGTCATTTTTCAACGATGCATGTTGAGTATTTTTTCTGACATGGTGGGGCAATATTTATAAGTCTTCATGGATGACTTCTCTGTCTTTGGTCCATCCTTCAACGAGTGTTTGGAAAATCTTAAATGTGTACTGAAGCGATGCGAGGAAAAGAATTTGGTTCTGAATTGGGATAAATGCCATTTTATGGTTCCTAAGGGAATTGTACTTGGACACATAATTTCATCCAATAGAATTGAGGTAAACAAGGAAAAAATTGATCTTATCTCTAACCTACCTCCATGCAATAGCGTACATGACATGCAATCCTTCCTAGGACATGTTGTATTCTATAGACAATTCATAAAAGACTCTAGTCATCTCTCTCGTCCTTTATGTAATCTACTTCAAAAGGATGTACTATAAAGTGGACTGAACAATGTTAAGAAGCTTTTACTAAGCTCAAGGGCATGTTAACTACTGCACTTATCATGCAGCCACCCTATTGGAGCAACCCTTTTGAGATTATGTGTGATGCATTTGACTATGCTATTGGGGAGGTGTTAGGCCAGAGAAAAGAAAAGAAGCCCTATGTTATTCACTATGCAAGTAGAAATCTAAATTCTACCCAAGTGAATTACTCTACTACGGAGAAGGAACTCTTAGCCATAGTGTTCGTTTTGGATAAATTTAGGTCCTACCTGATCGGATCTAAGATCATCATCTACACGGACCATATGATGCTAAAGTATCTTCTTTTTAAGACGGATGCCAAGCCCTGCCTAATAAGATGGATCCTCTTACTCTAAGAATTTGATATTGAAATACGAGATAAAAAAAGGAGTAGAAAATGTACTGACCACCTTTCTCGACTTGACCTCCTTGATTCCCTTGAGCCGACATTGATAAACTATATGTTCCCTTACGAATAATTGTTTAAACTCTCCCAACTACCTTGGTTTGCTGACATTGCAAATTATCTTGCTATAGGTTTCACACCAACATATGGGATTGCATAAGATAAGAAAAAACTTCTTCGCCAAGGTACATAAGTTTTTCTGAGATGATCCTTATTTGTTTAAATATTGCCCAGACCAAATTCTAAGGAGATGTGTGCCAGACAATGAACATCAAATTATCATCTCCTTTTATCATTCTTAGGCCTGTGGTGGTCACTTTTCTGCTAAAAAGACCACAACCAAAATTCTGCAGTGTGGCTTTTACTGGCCCAAGATGTTTAGAGATATTCATGAGTTTTGCAAGGCTTGTAAGCATTGTTAGAAATTGGGAGGGTTGTCCCATCGAAATATGATGCCTTTGAACCCAATTCTTATTATTAAAGCATTTGATTGTTGGGGCATCGATTTCATGGGACCATTCCCCAAATCCTTTGGGAATATTTACATTTTGTTAGCAGTAGACTATGTCACTAAGTGGGTCGAAGCGATCCTGTGCTGGAATAATGATCATAAAGCGGTCATTCGATTCTTAAAAGAAAATATCCTTTCCCAGTTCGTAACACCTTAGGTCATCATTAGTGATGAAGGATCACACTTTTATAATAGGCTATTTGAGAACTTAATGAAGAAATATGACATCTCTCATAAAGTGAGCACTCCATACCACCCGTAGATAAGCGGGCAAGCCGAGATTTCTAACAGAAAAAATAAATAAATTCTGAAAAAAAAACGGTTAACCCTAACCATAAGAATTGGTCGATTCGCTTGACTGATGCCTTTTGGGCTTACCGTACAGCTTTTAAGACCCCAATTGGAATGTCTACCTTTAGACTCATCTATGGGAAAGCTTGCCACCTACCTGTGGAATTGGAGCATAGAGCCTACTGGGCTATCTAAAATTTGAACTTTAATTTGGACAACGCTGGCTCACTACACAAACTTCAATTGAACGAACTCAAAGAAATCCGGAACGACGCTTATGAGAACTCAAGAATTTACAATGTAGGATGAAGGTATTTCATGACAGGAACATCCTTCGTAAATCATTCATAACCGGTCAAAAAGTCATTCTGTACAATTCTCGGTTATATCTTTTTTTGGGTAAACTTCGAACTCGTTGGACTAGTCTCTTTATTGTTACTAATGTCTATCTTCATGGGGTTATTGAGATAAAGAATTTGACGAACGACATTGTTTTCAAAGTGAATGAACATCGTCTCAAGCCATTTGTTAAGAAGTTTGATTCATAGGACATGTCCATGCCTCTGACTGATCCAGTGTACTAGGATTGACCTCCTAGTCTAACATGGGGTTATTGAGATAAAGAATTTGATGAATGACATTGTTTTCAAAGTGAATGAACATCGTCTCAAGCCATTTGTTGAGAAGTTTGATTCATAGGACATGTCCATGCCTCTGACTGATCCAGTGTACTAGGATTGACCTCCTAGTCTGATTGAGGTGTGGTTAGGTTTATTACTTTCATAGGATTTAGGATTAGGATAGTTTTATTTTAGTTTGTTCAGTCTTCGTGCTAACCCATTTACATGTTAAGAACTTTAGAAAAGGTTTAATTCTCCTTCTTTAGGTATTATCTTCCCATCACTTTCCATTTCTTTTCGTTGTCTCATATGCATTGCATGCTCATATCTTTTACATTGAGAACAATGTAGGTTTTAGGTTAAGGGGTGTGGATTAGGTAAAATAATCAATGTTTTCTTAGTTTTTAGCAAAAATTGTGAAAACTTTCAAAATTTCAAGTTAAAAACATGTTTGGGAAATGATAATTTGTGGAATTAAGGATGCTTTAAGTATGATGATAAGATGGAGATTGAACTTTGAATTGTTGGAGTTTGATCAACTGAGTAGACTATTGTCTAAATTCTTGTATTTAATTGATTAAAAGGAAGTTTGAATATCATGTTAATCTAAGTCACAAGCCACATTCAAATTGCTTTCTGTGAATTGTACTACAATTTCTCATTGTTAGTACATGTATCATTGATAGATATTGAGAATTAAGTCTGCAAAATTTTATCCACCTTAAAATATGAAGAGAACCAGTTTTAAAAAAGTGAGATAGATTAAAAGGTCATGTATGGTGAAAAGATTGGCAAAGAATGAAAAGAATGTAAAGTCTGAAAAGAATGAATGAAAAGATACCGTCAATATAAAATCAAAAATTGGAAAATTAAGGAAAATGTGATAAGTTCGAAATCAACACTTGATTATTCAAGTAGTCCTTAGGTGATGAGCACGGCTAACATTATAAAATAATAGTACTTTTATGGAAAGTAAGTTGAAATTCGCTAGTCACATTGGGAAAACTTGATATATGAACTTATGCTCTTAATTGATTGATGAAGAACCTATTTGATTGATTGCTCATTTGATTCAGCTCTAGGTTTTCAATTTTTCACTCTCGCTTCTCTGGATTATACTCATTCATACTTATTTACATAAAAGATTATTTTCTGGAAGAGCTTTGAACATTGAGAATTGAAGATTATGTCACGCATGTTTTGCTTGGGACTAGAAAAATGTTGGTTGGGGGGTGTGTTGAGTGTCAAAGTATTGTACATTTCCCCCTATTTATTCCTTAGTTTTATAAACATAATAGTGTTTAATTGATCTAATTATGCATGTTTTCGTATGAGAGGTGATTTCGAGAGCTTAAGGTGAAATTGATGCCAAAAGGAAGATTTATGCTCAAAAGATTACTAAATGAAGATTTGGAGATTTAAAAGTTAGTAATGAATAATTCACATGTTAAAGATCCAAGAAAACCAAATGAAGAATGAAGAGAATCAAAGATTTGAAGTGAAGAAAAGGAATCCTAAAATTGTCCTAAAAACAAACATATTCCTAAAATTGTCCTAAAAAAGCACATTTTGAAACTCCGAGTATATTTTGGAAAACTGCGCAGAGTGTGTAACTTTGAGACAATTTAAACTCTGAGCATATTTTGGGAAACTGCGCAGAGTATGTAAATTTGAGGTGATTTCTAGATTTTTACAACTCGGTGCGAAAGTTGGAGTTCCACCACTATAAATAGGACCCTCTAGGATGCTCCAAAGCATCTTCTAGGGTTTGGAAATGTCTCAAGAAGCATAATACAAGGGCAGAGCAGCCGCTAAAGAGTTTTTCTTCTTCCTTAGTTTATTTTTCATCCTTGGTTTAAGAGATTTGGTTTCAATCATGTCTATGGTTGGCTAAATCTATTAGCTAGGGCTAAGAGGTGAAGCTTGTAGCGTGTTTCAATGATTATCTTGCTTTGATTCTTGTTCTTATTGAGCCACATTGATTTCTAGTTTGATATTAAAGGAATATTTTTAATTTTTTATGATTTATTGTGACTCAAATTACAATAGATGTTGTGTTAACTTTGGATATCTTCTTTTCTTGTTTTGAGATTGTGAGATTGGTAAATCCTATTGTTCACCATCGTCTCCTGGGCAGGGTAGGGTGATGGAATCCCTTGTAATCTTCACAATTCTCCTCCATTGAGAATTAGGTTAACGAAAGATTTAGATTTGATTTAAATTGCTTTATCTTCCAATTAGATAGGATAGGACTCCAATTCCAATTATGTTCTTTGAATCAAGGTAGCACCATGATAGCTATAAGTGGATCCTTGGTACCCTAGTTTCCACCTTTAATTGATAGTTTAAACATTATTTACAATTACTCTCTTTTATTCCAAAATTCAGATTTAGATTTTCTTCTAATTCTAATTCTAGTTCTTTTCAGAATACGTACAAGTTTAGTCCCTTTGGATTCGACCTTGTTCTCACTAGTTATTACTACATCGCGACCCTACACTTGGGGTTGTGAACAACTATGGAAAAGGAACTCTTAGTTGTAGTATTCGCTTTGGACAAAATCTGGTTGAGGGGTGTGTAAGTGTCAAATATTGCATATTTTTCCCTATTTACATCTTGGTTTTATGAACATGATAAAACTTAATGGGTATATCTTATACATGTTTGTATTGCAAGGTGAATCTGAGAGCTTGGATTGAAAAGAATGTAAAAAGAATGGATTTGATGCTCAAGAAATACCAAGGCAAGGGATGGATCTTAGGAAACTAAGATTGAAAATTTCAAGACCCCAAGATTCCAGGAAAGCAAGTGGAGAAGGAAGTCGAAAGTGAAAAGTGCAGAAATTCACAGAATCTGAACCTCACTGTTTATGTCATCGACTGCCAGTCGATGCATCGAAGCCAGTGTTCAATGACATTGAGCAACGAGGAATATTTATTGTGATGATTTTGTTACTTTGATTCTTGTTTTTCTTGAACCTCATTGATTTCTAGTTTGAATTTAAGGAATATTTTCAGTTTTCTATGATTTATTGTGACTCAAATTACAATAGATGTTGTGATAACTTTGAATATCTTCTTTTTCTATTTTGAGATTGCGAGATTGGTAAATCTTGTTGTTCACCATCGTCTCTTGGGCATGGTAGGATGATGGAATCCCTTCCAATCATCACAATATTCCTTCATGTGTGGACAGATCAATGAAAAGTTCAGATTTGATTTAATTGCTTAATCTTCCAATTGGATAGGATAGGACTCCAATTCCAATTGTCTCTCTTGAATCAAATTGACGTACATCCTGATAGCTACAAGTGGTTCCTTGGCACCCTAGTTCCCACCTTTCAATTAATAGTTTAAATCAACATTATTCCCAATTACTATCTTTTATTCCAGATTTAGGTTTAGATCATCTTCTAGTTCTAGTTATTTTTAGAATACATACAAGTTTAGTCCCTGTGGATTCGACCTCGGTCTCATCGAGTTATTACTACATTGTGACCCTACATTTGAGGTTTTGAACACATTGGATTTAGTTCATCAAATTGGAAAGGTGTTTTGCAGCTGCTCTTTACAACCGACTATAAGAATCCCTTTCTCATTTCCATTTATATGTATTGAAAAGTCCTTTCATACAGAAGGTAAATGAGTAACCCATCATCAAAGGATGAACCCCACCCTCTGAATATCACTTGATTCAATTTTACACATTGAGCGAATGGCTTAATACGGGATCGATCTCATCAGATCTCGATCATACACTACGTGTGTAACATCCCGTACTTTTCAGTACTTGAGTGTTACCATGGCAACATGACCGAGCATAAACACAACCTGATTAGTGTGAACATTCACACTTTATAGACTAAATTTGACCATTGGGAGTGATTTGTAACCATAAATTAATGCATCCATTTGTCGATTTTCGAGATGGACCATCACATCATCCAGAGAACCACGTTGGACCTCGGGAGACTTAATTCTAGGAACCCAATTGGGGTAAGATGTTAAACAACATCCTGTTAGCGTAATTGAGCTATGAAAAATTGGTTTCGAGACTTAAGTCACTATATTCACCATTCCTTAGACTTACAATCGGTAGTTGGGCGATCTATCCTTAAAAATCACAATTAATTCACCTAATTACAGAATCGGCCATACAATTTCCATTAGGGACCATATGAACCCCTCAAAATTAAATATGGGGACAATCTAATCGTCGAATTGACTATAATCAATGAGATAACTCAAATTGATGGAGTATGGCCCACCTAAGCCTTAGATCTACCTCACCTTTGGCCAGATGCCCTAATAGGACCTCCAGATCTAGATGAACTGTGTGAATCTATTAATCACATCCCGATGGACCCCACATTTGAGTTGCGAGTACATTGCCAAGGTACTCCTCTGTCGCACCGAAACAGCTAGTCGAGTAAAACCACATTTAACTGAGCCCGAAGAGGTAAAAGCCTCTTCCTCTTTCAGATTTCTCCCGCCGCTGGGAGTTTAAATGGATTGAGTTCGTTTCTAGTCATGAGATGGCCCACCATTGGCCATTGATCAGATGATATGAACCATCCATCATGATGGGCAGATTGGTTCGACCAAAACCTAATGGATGGCACATGATATAACACACGTGCGTGCACATAGGGTCGGGTGGAAGCCAGGTTCTATGCGATTGCTCCTTTCTGGAAACGGAAAAAAATTCCATTTTTTTCATCCTTGCCAGGTTGGCAATCCGGACAACTGTTTTCGAATGAATCCTAACCCTTCATTTGTGGAGGATCTCAGCCGTGCTTCTTACCTTATCTAGGGCTTCCTTAGCAAACTGAAAACCGTGGCCAGTATTGGTTTTACCATCCATATTAAGAGGCCATTGTAAACTAGTCTAAGCCAGGCCATCCATCCTCAATTAGATGATCTTAGGAGGTTTAGGGCTTCAAAATAAGGAGCATATATAGTAGGAGAGTTGCTGCTACCATTCCTTGTAGCCACACTTCCGAAACTCGGTCGTTTCTTCCAAAACTCGAACCCACCACCCAAAACGGTTTGAAGCTTCGAAACTGATGGTTGAGGAGCACTATGGGACAACTAGAGTCATCCATGAAAGTGCCCTTGTTTGTCAATTGACATGACAATTGAGTTGTAAAGTCAAGTGAGCCCTACATTGAAGACTATAAGACTGAAGGCCCAACAAGGAGAAGTGATTCAAGGCATTTATAAAGGTAAATTAAGCCTCACAACCTATGACCAAAAAACCCCAAGTAATAAACCCTTTAAATGGTCCAATCTTACCCAAAAACCAACTAGGAAAATACCTTGGTAAGGTTAAAATAGGTAAAACAAAGTTACAAGTTAATCTGAAAAGGAAAATCTGCAACTATCGATGTCATCGAACTTACAAGTTCGATGACATCGAAGCTACTTGATGACATTGAAAAAATAATGTCCAGCAACCAAACTCATACTTCTGGAGATATTCTTGATGACATCAAACCTATTTTGATGATATCGAAAAATAAGCACTCAAAGTTCTAGCAAGCTCAAAAGGAAAATTTGGAAAAATGCTTGATGACTCAAACTATGTTCGACGACATCGAAAAATGGACCAAGATGTCTAGAGATTTTTTCAAAGAAAATCATTTAAAACTTCAATGACATCAAACTACATTTGATGACATTGAAATTCAAACTTCGATGACATCGAAGAATGTTAGATGACATCGAAAAAGTCAACCAAATTGTCCAGCAAGCTCCAAGCATTTTTAAAGAAAATTCCAATGACATCGAGCTAGCATTCGATGACATAGAAGGTCACCTTCGATGGCATCGAAGGCCACTCGATGACATCAAGCAAAACTGTCTAGCACTCATGTGAAAATCTTAGTGCAGGGATTTGATAACATCGAAGGGGATTTAGATGACATCGAAGGAAACTTCTGTAACGCCTCGTGTTTTCAGGACTCGAGTATATAACTCGTGTAACACCCCGGTCCCAACGGTAAGATATTGTCCGCTTTGGCTGGCACAATGTCCACCTTCACGGCTTTGTTCTTGCAGGTGGAAGCGCTTAACGAACCACCCGCAAAACGCGTCTTACCTTTAAAGGCCGAAGCCCCACATATAGCCAAGATCTTAAGCTCTTCCTTTTCGATGTGGGACTAGACACCCACCTCCTTGATAGCTGGCTTGTCACCAACCCAGCTTGTAATGACCCAGAAAATTTTGTGCCAAGACCCGAGTACTACCTCTCTTTTTTCCTTAGAAGTTATTTGTGGGTTAATTAGCGTTAAACTCAATTGCTTGTGAAATTAGCATCAATCACTTTAAATTTGATCTGCAGGACTCAAAACCTGTAGAATCGTTAGCGCTATATTACTCTGAAATCTGGGATTCATCGCTAAATCCAATTACTCTTGGGAATTTTTAGTAACTTTGGATCGGACCTGGACCGCGCAAAGAAAGTCCGATAGCAATGATCTTAGACAGTTGTGGTCACCATGTTGGACTTGGCCATCACCTCAAAAATCAAGTCCAGATGATGTTCTAGGTCGATTTGATTGAGTCCGGAGTGAAGAGTGTAAGAACGGTGAGAAATTAAATGTGACTTTATGAAATCTGAGTCGTGTCGCTTGCGCGATGATTTTAAGCAATCTGACCATTGGATTCTGACCCAATTTCACCCTCGGATCAGGGAAGATGGCCCAGGCATGTCATAGTGCTTGTGGACCTGATCGAGTTTCGGTGACCGTTAAATTGAGTGTGGTTCGCCACGGTTGATCTGTAAAGCCGATCGATACGAAAACTCAGCCTGACCTAGATCCATGGTCAGTGAGCTTAAGTCCGACCGCACGCGAAAAAAAGACCACCGAAAGTGTTCCGTTGGATCGAGAGAGGCCTGATTTGGTTATAACCTAAGTATACATTGGCCCTGGGGTTATTTTCATCAATGTTAGGCCTATATATAGACCTTAAAACCCTCACTCTCTTTTCCATACGAATTTCCTAACCCTAGCCAAGAAAGAGAGGGAAAAGAGAGAGAAAGTGAGAGAGAAGTTGGTGAATCATCTTAAATTCTTTCTTGTTACTCTACATCCTTAAACCATCACTTTTGAATCGTTATTCCGGCGATTCTAAGTTCATCCTTGGGTAAGTTCATCTAACCCTAATCTGTTTTAGAGCTTAGAATAGTTTATGTGTCATTGTAGCTCATTTCTATTATTGCCTTAGGTTATCTAGTCGCCGTTGACGAAGACATATCGTCTGAATCAGTTCGGTGCACTATTTCTAGTTTAAGGTGCGGACTATATTCGTATAGGTTATGGTTTTCAAGGCTTTTAATGCCAGCTAATGGTTTATTCTTATTATGGATGTAATTTCATGCCAAATGCTATGTTTATTTTGCGTTCCTGATATGTATGTATTATATTGAGATTTGTGTATTCTATGTATATGTAGGAAGTACCGTATATGTATAAAATATGAACATGTACTTGCCATGATTATTTGTCGTGCACTTGTGCTAATTATATGTGTGACAACTCCTTGGCAAAAGGAATTGTCCAAATATGTGTTTTCCAACATACGTCATGTATGTTGCACTATGTAGTCTAAGTGTTTGTAGAAATGTCTGAATGGTCTAAAGTGTAATGTATTATCCTAATTGCGGGCGTTGAGGAGCGATTCTCAACTCTCCTATTGGTGTGTATGATTTCCTATATGTAAGTCACATTCTTTGCTGTTTAACTTCCAGTATCACTTATGTCTAAATCCATGTTAAGTTGATATTCTTCAAATGCTTACATACTACATGATTCGAATTGTTGTTTCATTACTATTCTAAATTGTTGATATGAATATCTGTTATAATGGAATGTGTTTGGGACTATGGAATAGTCCAGGAAATCGGTAATCGGCTTTGAGTTCGTGGCTGAGGTTGCTTTTGCCACAAAGGACGTGATTTGACGAACCCGAGTCGTATTAGAGTTGTCGGCAGTGGTTTAGCCTCACGGAGTGTTTGCGCACTCTATGTCGTGCAACCCAACGTGCGCTCATGCTAGTCGAGTTCTTCAAGTAACTCGATTGTCCGATGTATGTTCACCATGTATGGATGCTATTATATGAATCTAGGGTACCAAACTTACTGATGAAATCCTGTTAACCATGGTACCTTGATCCGCTAAGACTCGTGAGCTAGACATGGTGGTATGGGACACCGTGGTCGAGCTGTCGGCTTACGCTGGGGTGACGAGCCTCCCTGTAGTGACCAGTGAGCAACCAGACTTGTGAGCCGATTATGGTGGTATGGGACACTATATTTGTGCTGTTGGCCTACATTGATTGGTGACGAGCCCTTTGTAGTGACCTCGAGCATACCTGGATACCGCATTAAGGTGACGAGCCTTATTGTAGTAATGAAGGTATGATAGGCGTGCATTGATTGGTGATGAGCCCTTTACAGCGACCTAAAACCATATGATCGTATGAGATTTCCTAGGACTGACGACCCTAGAATGGATCACTGTGTGAAAATTGATATGAGGAAGTTACCTTAGCTTCCCAATCCTTCTGTATGAAAAGGACTAATAACAACTTGAAAATCATGTTCATACACCGCATTGCATGTACCTGGAAGAGGTGGAGCACTTGAGGACGGTTGTCGTGCGTAACATAAGATGAAGACGCTGAGGGTGTACAGGCGAGGGCGTGCATCATTCTACATACATCCTTACACTAACAAGAGTAATTAGGACATATTTGATTGTTCTGCTTTATCATTACTGCTTGATTGAATTGATAACATGTTAACCTTTGCTTTATTGTTCCACTGAGTTGATCACTCACTCCCACATTCTGGGATGGTGTTTAAACATCAACCAGACTCTGTCTTAGATGCAAATGTTGATGCGACCCCTGAGGCAGAGCAGGAGTTCAAGGATGATGAGGCCGCATTTTCTTTTATGCAGTTTTCAAGCGGGTTCTTGTGAGCCATGTCCTGATACGCGGGAATTCTGAATTTTCTTTTGGGAATAGATAATGTCATTTAATGCTTGTATTTTTGATAGTAACACTTGTAAGTATGACCTGGCATGTATACGTATTTCAGGGACTTGCACATGTACACTTATGTTTCTTTAAGTCTTCCGCTTGCGTTTATCACTTATCCCTGAATTATGTTTGCAGTTTGGATTAATCTATTCTATGTTTTATGTACTCATATAGACAACATACATCCATCATTAAATATGTTGCATAAGTGATGTTTTGAAACTTGGGAGCTGAGTTATGCTCGACCCTCGAATTTCAGGGCGTTACACAGCTGGGCAGGGACTCACCCCATCTCGGGAGACAGAGCGCTCTCGCTCTGATCCCATTTGTAACACCCCGGTCCCAACGGTAAAATATTGTCCACTTTGGCTAGCACAATGTCCACCTTCACGGCTTTGTTCTCGCAGGTGGAAGCGGTTAGCGAACCACCAGCAAAACGCGTCTTACCTTTGAAGGCTGAAGCCCCACATATAGCCAAGATCTTAGGCTCTCCCTTTCTAATGTGGGAGTGGACACCCACCTCCTTGACAGCTGGCTCGTCACCAACCCGGCTGAGCAGGGACTTAGAGCAAGATCTTAGGCTCTCCCTTTTCGATGTGGGACTGGACACCCACCTCATTGACAGCTGGCTCGTCACCAACCCAGCTGGGCAGTCCCCTTGCCTAGCCGGGTTGGTGACGAGCTAGCTGTCAAGGAGGTGGGTGTCCAGTCCCACATCGGAAAGGGAGAGCCTAAGATCTTGGTCTATATGGGGGGCTTCGACCTTAAGGGTAAGACACGTTTTGCGGGTGGTTCGCTAACCGCTTCCACCTACGAGAACAAAGCCGTGAAGGTGGACATTGTGCCAGTCAAAGCAGACATATCTTACCGGAGGGATCGGGGTGTTACAAATGGTATCAGAGCAAGGGCACTCTGTCTCCCGAGGTGGGGTAAGTCCCTGCCCAGCCGGGTTGGTGACGAGCCAGCTGTCAAGGAGGTGGGTGTTCAGTCTCACATCGGAAAGGGAGAGCCTAAGATCTTGGTATTTATGTGGGGCTTTGACCTTAACGGTAAGACGCGTTCTACCAGTAGTTCGCTAACCGCTTCCACTGTGTAGGAACAAAACCGTGAGGGTGGACATTGTGCCAACCCGAAGCAGCCAATATCAATCCTTAATTGGAAAGACACATTTTGTGGGTGGTTCGCTAACCACTTCCACCTGTGAGAACAAAGCCGTGAAGGTGGACATCGTGCCAACCAAAGTGGATAATATCTTACCGGAGGGGTCGGGGTGTTACAAATGGTATCAAAGCGAGGGCGCTCTCTCTCCCGAGGTGGGGTAAGTCCCTACCCAGCCGAGTTGGTGACAAGCTAGCTGTCAAGGAGGTGCGTGTCCAGTCCCACATCGGAAAGGGAGAGCCTAAGATCTTGGTCTATATGTGGGGCTTCGACCTTAAGGTTAAGACGGGTTTTGCAGGTGGTTCGCTAACTGCTTTCACCTGCGAGAACAAAGCCGTGAAGGTGGACATTATGTCAGCTAAAGTGGACAATATCTTACCAGAGGGGTCGGGGTGTTACAAATGGTATCAGAGCGAGGGCACTCTGTCTCCCAAGGTGAGGTGAGTCCTTGCCCAGCCCGGTTGGTGACGAGTGAGCTGTCAAGGAGGTGGGTGTCCAGTCCCACATCAGAAAGGGAAAGCCTAAGATCTTGCTCTATATGTGGGGCTTTGACCTTAAGGGTAAGACGTGTTCTACCAGTAGTTCGCTAACTGCTTCTGTTGTGTAGGAACAAAACCGTGAGGGTGGACATTGTGCCAACCCAAAGCGGCCAATATCAATCCTTAATTGGAAAGACGTGTTTTGCAGGTGGTTTGCTAACCGCTTCCACCTGTGAGAACAAAGCCATGAAGGTGGACATTATGCCAGCCAAAGCGGACAATATCTTACCGGAGGGGTCGGGGTGCTACAAATCTACCAGTAGTTTACTAACTGCTTCCGCTGTGTAGGAACAAAACCGTGAGGGTGGACATTGTGCCAACCCGAAGCGGCCAATATCAATCCTTAATTGGAAAGACGTGTTTTACGGCTGGTTCGCTAACGATTCCAGCTGCGAGAACAAAGTCGTGAAGGTGGATATTGTGCCAGCCAAAGCGGACAATATCTTACCGAAGGGGTCGGGGTGTTACACCTCGTTTCCCAAAAACCCGAGTGTTAATCTTTAAGGATGGCCAAAATTCAAATATATATATATATATATATATATATATATATATATATATATATATATTCTTTTTCTTTCAGAGTTAGCATAGGGTGGACAAATCAATATAAAGGGAAATTTGCATTTACATTTACAATATACAAGTGGTTGCCCATAATGACTTATACAAACCAATGTCCCAATACTTATAATTACAAAATGGAATAATATTGCATGTGAAACAAAGTAAATCATAACAAGTCTTGAGCTGTAAAATCACATAGCAACTCTTAGCAATACAATCATGCATCCTCGATGATTGTACCCTACTCCTCATCAATATGGACATGAATATCAACTGGGCCACCTGTGCTACCTGTATGGTTATATATTCGATGAATGAGTGGCCAGCTCAGTGTGAATTCCCCTTAAGAGTACACACCTCGCGTTAGGTAAGCATAGTTATAAAACATAACTACTCATATAAAATAATACATGGTGCAGTCTTATTAGATGCATGGATGCATGAGTGTACATCAACTCAGGATACTCATCCAGGTGGCTTTTGGGCAAAACCCATGCAATGTAGCTAGTCACCAGTAAAAGTACACA